>NC_132934.1:110867666-111500000 GCF_034638445.1 Ciconia boyciana
GATTTACATAATTGTAATCGTATGTTTTCCTGCAAGGGTAATTATGGATGGTGAAGTGTTGATTAGCTTCTAATGCGATTTAGACATCAAGCTACTTCTTTACAGCTCCATTATCAGTGGCCTGAGATCCCTGCCATGTGTGCCAGGGCTGAGAAGCTAACTATAAGAAATAAATGTGTGTGTTATTTTCTTTGTGAAATGAGTGAATAAGCCTATTGCTGCTTGCTGAAGATGGCAGCCTTTCATGAGGGCATCTATTCCAGTTTCCAGTACATCAAGAACAAGCCAGTCTCTGAAACAACACATCCCTGATTTTGAAAATCCAGACAAACTTATAGTCTGCTCTGGGGAAGACAAATCCTCCCAGTGCTTTATTCAACGCAATGAAAAACTTATCTATGTTTTGCAGGACAAGGAATCCTTGCTTGCATCTTCCCAAGACCTAGAAGAGTGCAGGTTCTGAGCACATAGAGGCTTTAACAAATCTCCTCAAAAATAATCTATTTAGATCAATACTTGGCATCAGTGTTCATATGTGTATCTTTTTAGCCACCTATTTTACTAACAGCTGTCTTGCTGCAATATGCAGGGAAGCTATCAGATTTCAATTTAATTGCATTTGTATTCAGCCAGATGGGAAAATCCAGGTGTTAGTGATAAGTAATATTCCTTAATATTCAAATCAGCACTGCCCAATGCTCCTTTACAAACAGACTGTCTCCTTTCTGATTGCTTGATTTTGTAAAAGTGTAGCTATTATGTGTCTATTGAGAACAGTTGTTACTCAGAAATAACCAAGTCAACTCCTTGTCCCCAAAAGCGCTTGGAAACACAATAGCATAACTAGTAAAGGCTGACATACAGGTGAAAACTCAATTTCAGCAATAAATGAACTGAAAATCACTTCACATGGCAAAAGAGGAAATAAAGAAGACAGGGACTGGACTGGGACAAATGCTTCTTGTGTAGCTTCATGTTCTGCTTAACTGTACTAAATCTCTATATGAATGGTACAATACAGTACTTTCTTTTTACTTACAGCTTCCATCGTCCCCTGTTTTCTCTCTCTGCAAGAGTTGCATTAATCCTAGAGATGTCTGTTTGGCTTGTGTCTGAGGACCTCTATCATAATCTTTGCTAATTCACAAGATATGGGGTGGTTACTGGCCAAAGATAGATTATCTGGCCTGTGTTTCAGATAGAATAGAAAGAATTTGCCTTTTACCTATCATTTTATACATGCTATCTATACATCTATAATTTTTACATGCTAATGCCTAAGAATTTAGCAAGAAAGGGACTCCACTATGACAAGTGTTGTAAGAAGTCTGGCTAATAGATGAGTTTTGCTTGCGAGAGGTTGGGGCCAGCCTCTATTAAGCCACCTTAGACATTGTCTACATGCTAATGACTATGATATGACGTATACAAACTGTCTGCCTGTACACATATCTACCTGAAGTACCGCTACTTAATAGGCAAATGTGGCCCTCCGTTATTTTGTATAAGCCCTTAAAAAGGACTTGGAATCTTTGAAAGTTTTTCACAAAAGAAAAATCACTTTAGAGAAACTGTATTATGACAATTAGGCATAACCCCTAATCCAGAAAAAGTATAAATCAATCATGAATGTCTCTTCTCTCTGCAGACTTGGTTATTAGGAGGGTGGGAGGAAAAAGTAGCTATTAAGGTATGGAAGAATTGGCTATGAAGACATTAATACAGATACAGGCTGGCATATGATCTGTATAGCAGTTTGTATTTGAATGGCAAATTTGTTAGCACACAGAATTCCTTAAGCTGCTCAGGAGCATGAGCTGAGCAACATCTGTGATTTCAATACTGACTCAGCTAGAGATGTGTCTTCAGTGTTACAACCTTTGGGAGAGAAGATGGCAATTTGCTTTTATCAGAAATGAAGACAAAGTAATTATAAAATCTTATCACAGTAGTATTTTTTTAAAATAGTATGAATCATCAAAAAACCAAATTAAATTCAGTAGATGGACACAAATATGATGCAGTAAAACATCAACAGCAGTAACATAATATATCAAAACATGACCAGCAGCTGAACCCAATCAAAATCTGACTGGATAATGCAAAGGTCAGTTGACAAGATGCATCAGCTTTGAATCAAAATGTGATTAGGAAAATTTAATACCTTTTAGCCTCTTACTGGCCACATTCTGAAGTGCATTACTGAGCCTTGGCGTGGAGCACCCTGTGACATGGGGACAGGTGAAAACAGATTGTGCCCAGTGTCCTGCATGTGGGTTACACAGCCCCTGAGGTCAATGTGCTCACACAAGCTCAAGAGCAAGACTTGTCTTCATAACACAAGCAAAGAAATATTATCTAGCTGGTGGAATATTTGGTTAATTTACATAATTTCTGTCTTGCTATTATTTCATGATCACTTTCATCTAAGTCCTTGTGTCTCTAATTTGTAACTTTATTTTTAGAGGCTTCCATCAGCCTCATGCTGACCTTTGGGCCTCTGGTTAGTGTTAAATATTTTACATACCTTTGTACCAAATGCTTCTCTGTGCTTTCTGCTGAATCCATTATCTTGGCAAGAAAAAAGTCACAGTATGAAAAAATAATGGACTTTTCTACAGCAGGCTTTGTGCATTCCTTTGTTCTCTCCTCGCATATGCTATGCACCTGCAGCTGCTGTTCCCCACTAATCTAGGTGCATGCTAATGGTAGTGGACCCTGGACTGTAGGTTAGTTTATGAGGTTCGAGAGGAACAGGGATGGGATTTACCAGCAGGGAGCTTATCTTCTAGCTGGCATCTTCAAAACCTCCAGCTGAGTCATGTTTGTTACTCAGGATAACCTTCGTGCCCCTCACGGCCCATGGGGGTGTAGTTAGGACTGAGCCTGATGCTCTTAGGGAGATGAGTCTTTGAGCTGGGTACTTTATCGGCAGTTTTCCTTCTAAATGACATTTTGCTATAACTTCTGTCATGACAGATGTAAAGGAACCTATTCTTTCTGTTTAATGAAGTATCATTATTAAAACATAATGGAGACTTAATTGATTGAAATACCAGATGAGAATTTGCTTGTTTCTCCTTTTCTTGAAGATTTTTTTCCTGCAGAATTATCTGCAGAGATGTTTTAACTAAGTAGCAAGTATTTTAACTAAAAGCTATCTTTGTTTTAATGTTGATATCAAAACATTCTACTATGGAGCTGCTGTGTGACACCCAAGGATGAAAACTGATCCATATAGATGGGAATGGTAGCTAGCACTTCTTAGAGCAAGTACTGTACACTTGCTTTCTTCAGCTAAT
The DNA here is from genome assembly GCF_034638445.1 of Ciconia boyciana. NCBI lineage: Eukaryota > Metazoa > Chordata > Aves > Ciconiiformes > Ciconiidae > Ciconia > Ciconia boyciana. Next base: position 110,870,969 of record NC_132934.1, read on the forward strand.
GGGATGGTGGGACAAAGTGAATGCAAGGGAATTTCAGCCAGTTCAGGTTCTCTGCAGTAGGCAAGTAGAGCTGCTAAGGCCAGAGCTATGTTGTATGGCTGGTGTACGCAGGACAGGTAGAAAGAACAAACCTGGAGACATTTCCATTAAGGAAACTGGGGAGACCTAATCTTGCAGTTTTGCAACTGGGGAAAAAAGAGAACAGTCTTTGTCTGTCAGTTAGTTGTTACTTCAACACAGCACTCTTCCCTCAACAGGCAAAAAAGCAATTGTTGATGAAAAGGTAAGGTGTGGGTTCATGACACCAAGCCAAGTGTGTGTTTTGCCTATTTCTGTGCCTACTTCTGACCAGGGTCTGGGCTGTTCTGCTTGGATGAAGGAAGGTGGGTCAAGGATTAAGGAGCTGATACACTCCAGGGAAGGGTATAAGCACTCCACCTTCACATCTGCAGATAGTCAGATAGGGTTGGTTGAAACCTCAACTTGTCTGAGCATTTGTAAGGCAAAACAGAATGAGTTCTTAGATCTTGTTAAATTAATTAGTTAGATCTTTGCTGTCATGCTGAAGGGAGGACTAAATACAATAACATGCTTTTCTTTTTTTCTTTTCTGCATATCCTGTGATGAAACAATGTTTTCCTTCATATTTTCTTTCATCTCTCAAGCAACACAGGGCAGATTTTATGGAAAGGTTGCAAAGGCCTAACTTGCCTATATTTATTCACATTGCGTAGTATCTTAGCCTGATTAATTCCAATAGACTTGCTTACAAATCTAGTTTCTATTCAGTTTTGACAGAAAAATTGGAATTCAGTTTATACAGTTGAAATAGCAAATGTTGCTTTAGAATTAACAGTGGAATTTTGTCTGCTGCAAAGATGTTAGAAGGTAAAATAGCCCATAGTTAATGTTTCCATACTTATCTTGTCTGCTATACAATGTGGTCCATTCTGTCATTTTTCACTGGTAAATTATTTTTTGCTTTGTAGTTCAGAAATTAGCAGTGAGAGAAAGCTGTAAAAAATGAAGCTTGAAAACTTGACATCTCAGTGTGCTCCATGAAGAGCACTAAAATGTCAACTGGTTTGCCAGCTATTAAGGCACAACTGCAGTTTTCCATTAACACATTGAACTAGCTCTGCTACAGCAGATAAAAGCCCCCTTCAAAAGAAGAGAGAAAAGATTCGGAGTAGGTCATTGCCTATACACAGGGACTAAATTAACTAGAACAAAAAAAATTCACAGCTTCTTCCAGAAAGCTTACTGCTCTGCATCGCATACTTCATTCACACCAAATGGGTCTTAATGCCAAATATTTCTTGGTTTCTTGCTGTTTTCTCTGTTGTTTTCTAGAGGTATATTCTTGCACAAATGATCAGTCTGTAAGGAGGAAATGATTTCTTTTTGCCACAGGTGTAGAGAGCAACAAATGAAAGAGAAGTAATTTAGGAGTTGGATTGTACGCAAATTTTCACTTGTTCAATTCTTTCACTTTATAATACTTGATTTTAGAGTTATTTAACCCTGCACAAACACCTGCACTAACAATAGTATCCTCAAAAATTATTCAGATCAGTTTAGGGGAAGAAAAAAAAAGTCTTCACACAAAGTTTCAAGATTTTAACTCACTAACCCTTTCAGATAAACCCTTGGGTACAGATGGGGCCTTCACATCTGTATTCTGAATCACACCAAGGAGGCTTCCTGCTCCAAGGGCACAACAGGAGCAAGCTGTTACTGGACTCCACAAAATGGGCACGTATTAGGGGCTGCAGTGGCTCCTATTGAACAGCTCTGCTGCCGTTGTGCATGACAAGTGCCTGTCCTTCCCCTCCCAGCTCCGTATAGTTCCACCTGGCTTCCTCAGCATGGTGGGGGTGATGGAGCTGAGCCTTGACCTCCGTATTGGACTAGTATACAGCACAACTTACAGCTTATGGACACGAGCCTTATAGCAGCTCAGAAACAGCACGTGCCATTTGGCAACATGAGTGTCTGTGCAGGAGCTGACTGGAAGATAAGTACACTGAGGAAGCTTGGTCAGCCAGCAAGGACCCATTTGTCTTGTTGGAGAGGTCATTTGATTGAGGTTTTGGGACAACCACAGAAGAGAGAGACTGTGCATGAGAACAGAGAGTGAGGGGGGCACTTCAGCCACCTGAGAAACACATGGGGAAGGGGAGGGGATGCATGTGTTATAGATGGAAAGCTAGCTATTTTCCCATGAAAGGGAGGCGCAGCACAGGAATTAAGATCGGTAGTGGTCAGCCCACTCATCTCAGTGGACTGAATGTTCCTGCATGACTGAAATCGTGACGGGGATAGTTTGATACCTGACTTTGCTCATAACTTACTACTTGGTGTCAAGGACGAGTATGTGCACAGAATGAAAGGAATTGCAAAAGAGTTTATTTCTAAAAATTGTCTGGGAAATAAAAAGAACAAGACAATGGACGAAGGACTCCATAATTCTGCATATACATCTTGAATTAAAGCTTTGAATCCAATCTTTAGTTACAGGGAGAGGTGTGGTCCCTTTTCCTTGTAAATGATTAGTGTCCTACATAATTTGGTGCTAGCCTTTGGATGTTTGCACTGCTACGTACATATGTGTCCTCTGGCAATAAGCCATAGTCACTCACCCAGTGGCGAGGATTAAAATGTTGACCAGCCCCTCCTCCACCGTGCGCTCTATCCTGTCAATGAGACAGAGCTCCTGGGGAAAATAAAAAGATTGCGATCATATTCACAAGATTTGAATCACAACGTTATAGATGAAGGGAACGAGCTGCAATTTCCCATGCAGCTTTCATTCTTGCACTTCCTGCTTTTGAGCATTTAGAGTTATCACTTTGTTACTTTGATAGTAGGGGTAGTTTTTCTTTTTGTTCCAAGAAGTCTTATGAAGAAGCCCATTATTTTATATGTATCTGTAACAAAGGGTCTGCTCCTTGATTCTTCAGGATTATTGCCCAGCTAGGACTATAGCTCTTACTGCATTCATTGATAGCAAGGCTTTTAACCTATGTGAATAAAGGGAAATGGCAGGAAAGGAATCAGGACATACACAGCGTTGTCAGGACATTATCAGAGAAAGTCCAAATAGGTGGTCTCTTTCTGATCTCAGAGCCTGGCTGTTTCCTCGGATATCTGTGGCACAAGCTTGTCCTTACATTAGGCTATTCTTATTCCTGTATTATTTTGGCAGATTAATTACTGATAAACAAGTGGCTTTTCAGAAGTCTGTTTGCCAAACCTAAATGAGAATGAGACCACAAAGACACTTCTCTTACTGACAGTCTTTCTCTCAGATGAACTTTAATACGGTGTCATAAAGAAAAGGTTTAAGAGATTTTTTTTCTTTGAGAAAGGTTACAAGAATCATAGGAAACACTAGAAAACTAAACATAGTTTATCCCTACTGCCCCTATACTTTAGATAGCTTTTCACAATAAAAAAGATCCCCCAAATAAGAGATACTTTCACATTTAGCTAAAAAACACGAGATGATCCTGGTTTTATGTTCCTATGTTCATGCAACTTTGATACAGTCTGCTCATTCTCTGCAAATTCTTGAAACTATGCTCTCTGCAAATATAGAGGTCTTCAGTCAGTTCTTGTGCTGTATGCAATCTGCTATGGGGAGTGTACTACTCTGTCATTAAATATGAAAATGAAGCAACACTAAAGCAAGAGGAATTAATTTTATTGTATCTTTTAGGCTTCTTGGTTCACTTCTATGTTTATTCTTTGTGTATAGAAAAACACGGCCTGAAAAAACTTAAGTACAGCTTAATTTATAGGATGATGTTGCTGTTTCCCAGTGACAAATTATTTTTTTTTTAAGGTAAAACAGGATAAAACCTGTTCAAAGGTAAAGCCAAAGGGTTATTTACATGAGTCTCGTGTATCTGGGTTTGCTTACGAGTGGAAGTAAATACAAGATTTTCAAATGCAAAGCTTACATGGTACAATAAAATACTGTCCTTGCAAAATTTTCCAGTAAAATGATAAAATCTGTTGATTTCTAAACATTCTAGATAATGCCTGGTAATTCTTATTACTTTGGTATCCTTCAGTAATTCTTACTTAGCAAAATAAACTCTCCTACTTTTCTTCTCCGATGATAAATTTCCATAATGAGAAAAACTTGATCTTTTAAGAGATGGTTAGCTTATTCCTTAAAATATATATATTTTATATATATATAATATATATATTTAGAACCCTTCTCCTGTCCCCAAATAAACATACTGGAGTTCATTTGCAGCTGATAAGTGACTTTGTCCATTCCACATCTTGTATATGTTGAATAAACTCTAGAGAATCTCACTAGTTGAAGATGATGATAATTATTTTTCCTTTTTAAGAAAAAGGCATGTGTCTTTCTCAGCCAAAGAACTGGAAGGAAAAAAACCCAATTATTTTGTCATTTGGCTTTTGATTCTTTCCACAGGCATAACTCTGAAGGGCAAGGAAAAACTGGTGTGAATTCAGTAGATATAGTGCTTTCTGAAAGCATCACAGGGCTTCCTCATGGTGTCTGGATAGTATTGGGGTATCTGGAGCTTTTCTTGGCTGTGTTAAGGGATGTTGAGTGTGTGACCACCTCCTCCAGCCCCTCCAGTCCCCGGACTCCCTCCTGCCTGCGGTGCCCACCCTGGTACCCAAGGCCTCTCTCTGAGCTGAGGGATGTGGCTGCTGCTTTCCCCTTTGCTGGTTCAACCAGTAGCAAAGCTGAGCAGGTATCCCAGCACCACACAGACAGGACAATGACATGGCCATCACAGATTGCCACAGACAAGGCACTGCCTTCAACAGCACCCATGTGCAGGACGCACATAAAACATAAACATAGACAGCCAAGTCCTCTCCTTCTTGTTGGCTGGTAGAGATAGAAGGTCACTACGTAAGGCACACATCCAGACCCACACACACTCCCTGTGTTACACACAACCAGCCCCTTTTTGTCCATTCTCCCTTTGTTCCCTAACCCTGCATGGTCCCTCATCAGACTACATAGTCCCACCAACCCCCCCAACATCCTGGGTCCCCAGGTGTGCATCCTTATGAAGTTGCAAAGTCCTGTTTGCCTGTGGTTTCTTGATAGCCTACCAATTAATGTACCTGACGAGTTTTTTTCCTTGACTTTTTCTCCATTAAGTTTTCCTGTCAGGTTTGTATCTCTATATTTTGTTTATGGCTTCCTCCTTTTCTCATTATCCCTTTTTGCACTGAAAAAGTCAATGACCAGATACCCTTACTCCTTCCACCCATCCTTACAGGTTGTATTTAGACACATTATAGCAAAGAGTAGCTATGAGGTCCTTGTGAATACACCCTCTCAAGGTTCGATAGCAGAATCAAGAAAATGCTAGCTGCTTCTTGCCACTAAAATTGAGAATTTTAAATGTTTTTTTTTTTCTCATCAGATAGCTTCAATTACCAAATAGAAGTGGAATTAGTGCATTAGTATGAAATAGTTAAGAAAATACCCTCCCAACAGATCCTGGCTTTAACAGAGGGGCCTGATGGTACAGTCATTAAAGTAGAGAACATTGTTCTGGAAGTTAGTGGGAGTTTTCAGTGACTTGGAGAGTTTCACAGGCCTTGGGAAGAAAGCCATAGATTCCCATGAACTGTATGACATTTGTAATTTAAATTAAAGCTAAGGTTTTCAGCAGTGTCACTGTGAGCCCTTTCATAGAGGGGCACAAGAGAAGACCTGCTGTCCTTCTCCATCACTGTATGCATGCTGTGCTATATTTTTTTTTTCAGTTGTGCTATTCATTACTATACTCTAAACACTCTCATATTTATATTTTTCAGGTCAAAAGGTGTGCTATGGTGACCTCAAGCGTTCTTGCTACAAGTTAGCTTATTTCCAGGACTTGTCTAGACGTGTGGGCTTTCAGGAGGCCCGCCAAGCTTGTGAAATTGATGGCGGGGCCTTACTGAGCCTGGAAAGTGAAGCTGAGCAGCAACTGATAGAAAACATGTTGCAAAACCTCACTAAGTCAGGCTCTGGGATTTCTGATGGTGATTTCTGGATTGGGTTGTGGAGAAGTGGTGATGGACTAGCCACCTCAGGTGCTTGCCCTGACCTCTACCAGTGGGCTGATGGAAGTATTTCACCATTCAGGTAAGCCTGTAAAACTGCTTATTGAGAAGGTTTCATGGAAAGAAATGGAGAGTGAAATGCCCAGCAAGTCTTCTAGAAAGAACCTTGAAGACTCGCTGCCCCATGACATTAGTAGCATCCCTCCTTAACTTCTCCAGATAAAGGGGAGCTGGCAACCAGGGTTTTGAATTCGAAAAATTCAAGGAATTTTTCATTTACAGGAATGAATACAAATTCATTCCTGTAGGAGGATGGCATAGCGTGGCTTCAGCCTACAATTTTCTTTGCTCCCATCTCATGAGTTTACCTCTGTATGGCTTTTGGAGGTTTTCTGCCCCACATAGGGGATTTAGGATGTGGTCTGAAAACAGGCAGACAAATTCTGCAAGACTCTGGCCACCTCAGATCAGGGAGCCAGCCACCAAGTAAATTAATGCATGCTACTTAGTGTAAATTGTTCTGTTTTTACCCTGTCTTTTGAAAGGCCTTTCGTTTCCTGATTAAGCAAAAGGCCAGAGTAGTGGCAGCTCACAGGGTTTGGGACAGCGGGACAGGTAAGAGTCAGATAGGAAGGAAAACAGGTAGCAGAGCAGTAGGGTGTTATTTCTGCAGAGGCGCTTTGGTCGGAATTTTTTTTAAGATCCAGAGATGTGGAGCCCAGGCCCTAAACTCCTTTCCCAGAGGAATTGTGGGAAATGCAGCATATCTTTGAAGAGGATGGGGCCATTGGGGTTGACATGTTTTCATTGATGTATACTCCTTTCCTTGGCATTCTGGTGAACCTTACCTTCAAAATTTGAAAGTTTGTGTTTATGTGTACAACTAGAAATTGGTATACAGATGAGCCTTCCTGTGGAAGTGAAGCCTGTGTTGTGATGTATCATCAGCCAACTGCAAACCCTGGTCTGGGAGGGCCATACCTTTATCAATGGAATGATGATAGATGCAACATGAAGCACAATTTTATCTGCAAGTATGGCCCAGGTAGGTGAAACTAAAGTTATATTTCACAGGTGGGACACTTTCTTAGAAAAACAATTGCCTTTTGTTTTGTGAAGGAATCTGCAAATGTCTTGTGGCCTGTGATACTGATTCCTTTGATGTGTGAGTGGCTGAGCTGACATTAACAGGGGATGTGATATATCAAATCTAGTGGTAATTTAAGTAAACCTAGCTGTATCCAATAAGAATGTTTTCAAGGTTAGCTTCACTGTCATGCAGTCCCAGGTTTACTTTGATTTAACTCATTCACTAGTTATTTTATACTCTACAAAGTGTTTTAAGTGGCCATTTACTACTTTCCTTGCTCGTTATCAAGTAGGATGACCAAGACATCTCTTGATCCTACTGTAAAACAATTACAATATCCTTGCACTTTCAGACCTCTAACTTTTTATACCAACTTAATGTGTGGTGGCTGTTTCTGAAAGTTTTGACATAAAGAAAGAAAATAGAAGTCCAGAAAGCAGGAATAAAATTCTGCATTCATACATGTAGATTTATAGATACGAAAAGCAGATGCACACTAGTTCAGATGGTGACAGAAAAAGCCAGATCTTAAACAATTCGGCTGCACTTCCAGATATGACATAGGTTCTGTATATGTCAGTAGAGGAAACATGAACTATAAAGTAGAACTTTGTGCAAACAGAAAAAGGATGTGAAAAGTAAACTTTCAAGTTGAGCCTGTAACAGTTTCTACTTTTGGTGGTACTTAGAGTAAATGAAAACATGTTTTTCAGCAGGTACATGCAAATATTTTCAAATAATTTATGGTGTGTCTGCTTTTCAAAAACTAAGCTGAAAGTCAGAATGCATATGAAATCCTACTCTTAGCAGCTATTTGACCTACCTAATTCTGCAGTTTCCTACCTGCTTTCTCTATGCTCACGATCTAGCAATAATCGCACTCTTTGTAGAGATCTGTCTGTCTGTAGAGATCCAAGCTATTTTCTTCCTCCAGTTTTGGTGGATAGATTGCTTTCTCACTGTCTAATATCTTAATGGAGATATTAATGGCAACTAATATTGGAAGCAAATATTAAATACTTGGAAGACTTGATATACCCGCACATTTTATACCCACAAATTTTACCCCCACCCCCAAATCTGTTCCTGCTTCTAAAATTATTGGTGACTATCACTGTCTTATGGTGATCAGTTATCACCTTGCTCACACAGGCTCTTGCAGGAACTGTGACGTATACAATTTTATTACTTTTACAACTGATCACAATTATTTTGAAATAAGAGAACACAATAAAAATGTTTTAAGTTGTTAAAATAACATTCTTATGTCAGAAAATGCATGTTTGATTAAGAGGACTCAGTTTCAAGTGTATTTCATATCTTTCAAAACAAACAAATTTAAGTGAAATAATTATCCTGTAATAGTGAAGTACTTACCATTCTAGTTGTGATGTGATAATTGTTTTTTCCTATTGCTTTCACCATCTGAAAAAATGCAGAGTATTTTGGATTGGCAGAAAACAAAGTGATAACAGTAACAATGAAAATGAATTTATATTTCTTTCACTATGTAGAAACAGATTACTAGTGTATAATGGGGCATATAATAAGGCAAACAATATATAGGTAGATTATTATTAGGACTGACATTGTTATGCAGCTAAATACAGGACTGCTGAATTGTAGCTATTTACTTTTCAAGCTGTTGGAATTGTGTTCTTTAGGAAAAGAGCCTATTCTCCAGAAATGTATTTTTCTATCACATGGAGAAGAAGAGTAGATGCATAAATGTATATAAATAGGTATATGACATTTCTTTCACTGCCTGACGAAAGTACCACAGTGTTTGTAAGAAAATTATGTTTGCTATCTAAAACCTAGTGAGACTTACAAATGACCTTCCCCCCCCCCAAATCACTGTAATAGCTTCAAAGCCAGCCATTTGCAATACAAAATACATCCATTTTACCAGGAATATCAAAGTGCCACATGCGTATTCAATTTTGCTTTGTTATCTGAGTATATTGTTTTTCACAACTTTCCTGTCTGTTTTGAGTATATGGTGTATGATACCAGTCATAGGCCAAAACACAGAGGTTGTAGGTGACCATGATGAAGTTGCATATAGTTGTATCTGCAGCAAGTTCAGGGCAGTGCTTATTAGGCAGTCTTACTCAAGCAGCAACTACATTTCTGGTAGTGACTTCCATTTTTCTAAGCCCTTTTTATATTACCTCCCTTGACAGCATTTACTGTTGCAATGTTCAGTCTGGCTTTAGATCATATTGATCATTCAAGCAATCTTAAATTTAATTATAGGTTGGTAATTGCAACGACATTTAGTTCCTGTCCAGCTCCTGTAGTTTTGATTATGCAATCAAATTAAAAACTCATCTCCTCTTCTGCTGTCTAGAGCCAGCAACTCAGTTCTTTGTAGTATTTTGATATATTTCTTTATATATGGCCAAATGTAGCCATTTTTTACCACAGTAAATGAAATAATTGCCTTTGTTCTAGTAGGCTTTATTGCTCCTTCGATTTCTCCCACCATTCTGTGTTTATCAGGACACTCAGAACTGCAGGCTAATAGCACTATAATATTAATATAATCTTATGATAAAGGCATGGTATTCAAACAATCATGCAGATTCCACTCCTATGCCCATCCTTTCAATATGAGGTAATTATTTCTGTAATCTTTGTAAACTCTTAGTTGTAACAATAGCCATAAGTAAACTTGCAAGCCTCTGCAATGCAGCTCAAAGCCATGAAGTGGTTCTCCAGTTTCCGATACATTACAAGAAATATGATACTATCATTCCTCTTTTGGTAATTTCACTTCCTCATGTGATGTGTTAGTACCCACTGCCCGTGATTTGTATTTTAGGACTGCCTGTTGCAAAACCAAACTATATGAAGCTGACATCTAACCTCACAAACTTGTGCTGCTTTGTTTTGCTTCATAGCCAACATTCTGTAAGCATTATTTTGAAAATGTGAATAAGATTTAAGTATTAATCAAGAACACTTCCTCTTTTACCTTGTTTTAGGATTATCTGCACAAATGAAACTGAATATGTTAGGAGTTTTATTCAGCATAAGAAATTAAGGGATTCAGTGGTTTAGCCAGTAACCTAGCAGAGGCCACCAAGAATTGGAACTAGAATAAACTATAGCTCTTTTGTAAGGAGTGAAAACGTATGAACTAGAAATGATTTGACAGTAGTTTGCAAATAGTCTTTGGTAAGAAGATTAAATGCTGAAGAATTAAGCAATTAGTGTTTTGGAGAATGTATCCATTTCTGTGACACTGCATGCAAAATAATGAAAACATCTGTTTTATTACACACACTTTTAATTCTTCAACAACTGATTTCAAATATTGATTTAACAGATAATGTCTTAGAAAAAGAATTAGGAGACAGAGCGGAGCCAGATTATGGTAAGAAATTTCAAAACATTAAATTGAGTTGCAATGGTAAATACATAATTATAAGGATAGCTTACAAGAACCTCCAAAATTACTCAGGTTTAACAGCCATAGCTTAGAACTGGAACACAGGAAAAATGAATCCTTCAGAGAGCAATAGCTACAAATATATGGCTATTGTTCAGAATAGCACTGCTCATAATTCTTGTTCCAGATGTAATCCTAATTTTGCAATAAAATCCTATTTACATGTTTATATCCAGCAGTTTAATCAATCCTGAAAATGTTCATTTTTCCAATATAAATTAAGATGTAATTACTATTAATTTATTTAACAACATAACAGCCATATTTTGTACTCACTGTTTTCCTAAAATGTCTGATATCCTTTTCAGGTATTTTTCCAACAGTGCCAGCAGGAAGGCCTTATGACACACGCAAACCAGAAGATCAGTATCATGTTATTGCTACTGAAACAGGTAATGTGTTCATATGAATTGAGTGTTCTGGTAAAAATATTAACAGTGGACTCAGTTAAATTAATCTTTAACAATTTCCATTATTGTCAATGGGAGGAAGCAGTCTATTTCCCCAGGAAGTGCCCAGAAAAAGTATACTTTTGGATAACATTTCAAAAGTTTTAGTCAGTCCTCTTCGTAACTGTGGAAATAAATTATTTCCATGTCTCCCCAGACTTTGATCCAAATCTACAGTTTAGCAGTCCTCAAAATCTGCACTGTTGTCTCTGACCCTGATGAGTCTCGGTCAAGATACAAGATTTCACCGGTGTTCACCCAGCTGTGGAGTGTCTCCTTCTAGGCTGTTGTAACCCGTGCCTTGCCTCTCTCCATCTCCTCCCCACCTCTTCCCCAACCTGTGTAACAAACATATGGTGCATACATTATCTTCTATATCTGATACCCCGGGCTAACAAAAAAGGCACAAATGAATCTTTCCTAACAGATAGGGCATGAATTTTTCAGTTATCTGCAGAATAAGCACTGTGCTATAGCTCCCCTAAGTACCCTGTGTTTTAAGGAATACCATGTGCTAAGAGGAGTTAAATGCTTCGCTGAGATTTCTAGCAGAGATGGCACCTGGTATTTTGAAAAGGGATACCTACTGCCTAGGAGCTTACTGTAATGCTCCCAGCTCCTTCGTTTAGCAATTTATGTCCTGAACGGAATCCTGCAGTTCATGAAGAGTTGTAGCATGGCTTAATTCAAGGAACTGAACGTCTCTGAGGAGCAACTCAAGATTTCACAGGGTTACAGCATGGGATTATGGAAAGCTGGCGTTCCCTTTCCACACTTGTTGGCTGAATTTGAGCCATTTTCCTAACTGATGTTCCCATTGTTTGTAACTCCAGAGGAATGGATATACTGATGAACTGTATTTTGAAATCAATAATACTATTTTTACAAACCATGCAAGGACTCTCTATCTAAAACTCATAAACAAACCCAACCTGAACATTCACATTTATTCTTGCTAGTGAAAATATGTTCAAAAGAGGACAATGGGTAAGAAAGTCTCCACAATTTGTACGTTAAATGTATACTGTTATAAAACATGGGCATATAGTTACTGAAAAACAGTCATACCCTTTCTGGAAGTTGTAGATCACATCCTCTATTCTAGGCAGATAATAGAGTGCCAGCTTGTACCACTCCTTTTGCCCAGGGACCTGCAGGTGAGCACCTTTAGCTCTCTCCCTATTAGTCAAGGACAGTGTACATTTGTCTTCTAAGGGGAATGGGGAGACAAGAGCAGGGTTTGTTCCTCTTGTGGTCCTGCATGGGTGGGAATCCAACATGTAAGGGCCATTGAGTAGAGAGGTTATATGGACTGTAAAAATAATAGGCTGTGAAATATACTGTCTTTAAATATTTGAATTTTCAATTATAAAATTGGAAATCTCGCACTGATGCACATAGAAAATATCAGAATTTAAGTCCTTAAGATATGTTTTGCACATTGCTGGAGAAGTACTATTGTATTCTTGATATTGCTGAGTCATCTTTTTGGAGCTCTGCCTGTAGAAGGAATGTATAAATGTTCTTTTGTGTAATTTAATGTATTTCTGATATTTTACTCCAGATTTTTACTCACGTGGGTAAGAGTATTTCAACATGGGAGACTTTAATGAGAACTTTTTGTCTTGTAGGTATAATTCCAAATCTAATTTACGTTGTAATACCTACTATACCACTACTGCTGTTGATACTGGTGGCTTTTGGGACTTGCTGTTTCCAGATGCTTCGTAAAAGGTAAAATATACTAATCCAAGATGGTTTTATAGTGCAGAATTCATGTTTCCATTGGCAAGCAATTCATACTGAAAGACTGCTTACATCTGTCCCCAAATATGCAAATAAGCATCTTTTCATCTATTAAAATCCAAGTAATTTACAGCTGAACATTCACCATCAGGCTTTTCCACAATACATTTAGATAGTTCCAGGTATCTCAAAGTATATTGCCATTAGGACTTCACCTGTTTCTGAAGAAGATATCTTTGCTGACCATTTGATATGCTGAGCTACTGTCAGCACTTTTACTTCACCTCTTCCATCATGATTACCACCTATACAGCATCTGGGCTTCAGGGAATAATAGTGGGATCCTCACTGATACAGGGTGAACTCAAGGACTCACCTCAGTTTCTGACCAAAAGTGCAGTTTTTTCCAAGGATAAACCGAAGGGGCCAGCAGCTGTTTAATGCTGTTGCAGTGCACATCCCATATGAGGAACAGATGGGCCACTGGAGCAGACAAATTGAAAACAAAAAGCAAAAACATGTTTTGAGCCACACGCCAGTGCAACTCCTTTGTACATCATGTATCTGTCAAAGGACATGCATAAAATAAATAGATATGCATACATAGATGTAGTATCAAACAGATGTATTATTATGCAAATAGGAAACATTTCAGCCTATGAAGCAGGATATGTTTTGATCCATGCTTTGAAATTCTTTGGACTTTTTATCTTTCTCAAAGTATGATATACCAAGATATGACAACATGTAATATTATTTTTTTTTCTGAACTAATCTTTCTGAAACTTTCAAGGATACTTTTCATTCTGCAGGTTTTTTTAGGAATCATTCTCAAGTAAATGTAATCCAAAAAAGTTTAAACTTAAATATGTTTTATGGATAAACACTATTACGGTAAAATAACAAGAATAATAACAGATTCACAAGCTGTTATCCCTCTTGAAGAGCAGGAATACTAGTAAGGAATATGACATCACTGTTTTAGGAAATTAGAAAAAAAAATTTCCTCCTTACTTTTAGTCTTTATTTTTTCTTTGTGGTTTTTATTTAGCATTTTCTGCAAACAGCTGAAATACCTTATTTCAAGTGAGAAAACACTCCAAATGTCAAGCGTGCTTATATCTGTGTGAGTGAGTGTAGACTGATGTTTGCAGCACTCGTTAGTGATGTGTCTCATGGAAACAAGTGAACATAAAGAAAAGATATTATGAGGTCTGCATCATAAACTAGATTGTGTCTTTGTTATGCACTTCCCTATTAAGAAAAGGAAAATGTGCACTTTTCAACCTGTCTTATGGCAGGCAAATTCATTGTTGTGAAAGGTTGTATCCAAACCTCAGTGCTGGGGCTGTAGAAGGTTGGAAACTTAAAGCAAAAAGAGTAATAAATGAATCATATATACAACAATAGCAATTATATAAGCAATCTAACTCTGGAACCCTTATTACAATGGACCTGGATTTCTTGGTAAGTATGACATACATGTTCATACCTTTTCTGGCAGTTCTTTCTCTCCCCAGAAAAGGTTCAGCTCTCGAATACTCCTGGGAAAACAATGAGAGATTCATGGCCCACTGAAATCAATAGAAATAGTAGTGTTGACTTCAGTGGGCTTTGATCAGGCCTTTGATGCTATAGCAGTTCATCCAGAAGTAATTTTTCTGAACTTCCAAGACTTAAAAATTGCATGACACAGATATTGGAAATTCAGCTTGGAAGATTGTGCTTTTTCTGTTAGCTGATTAGTTTGGTAGATTAAATGATACAAAAATCAGGGAGAATATGGATTTGAATCAAAACAGATGTGTTTTTCAGAATGTTCATTTTGGGTTGCACCAAGGCTTTTAATTAAAGAAAATTTTTAAAAAAATATTTACAATTAATTTAAGTCAAAAGAGGATATTCTGGTTTCACCAAAAATGAAGTATTTTCTTTTTTATCTGTTGAAACAGAACTTTGTTTTTAAAAAATGTTTCCCCATCTATTTTCAGTTATATTTCCACATATGACCTACCTTGTGAATCATTTTGGTTCATCACAAATACTCAGTTCTTGGGTAAAAAGCAAATCAAAAAAGAGGCAACCACTTGAACTGATCATCTGGACGCTGTAGAGCTTTAGGAAAGGGATTCTGTCCTGCTGGGGAAGGAGGGATCCCAACTTTCCAAATGAACCTGACTTCTCATTCTTTTTTAGGCTTCCACAACATGGTGACCTTTCCTCTGAAAGCCACAATCCATGGCCAACCAGGACATGCCTAGCTTGAAAGGTCATGACTAATTTTTGCCTGGCGTTGGGCTCTTAAAGGGTAGTAATAAGGCAAAGCAAAACATCTTCCCTGTAGCTAGTAGAAATGATCAGCTCATTCATGCTTAGATGCTCTCCCTTTCATTTCTTCCAGGGAAGCAAGGAGAAACTGCTTCAAAGACCCATCTCCATTATCATCTGAATGCCTTGCAGAAAGTTTAAATTCCAACCTGGTATATTTCTCAGTTTCTATGATTGCATTTGATGGTCAAAACAGTGATATGCTCAAACTGTTTATTGCATCTTCCTTACCTTCTTACTAAAACCTATTTCCTGAACCAATGTATAGCTGTTGAAAATCAGCATAGGTTCGCTGAAGATAAGCTCACTTTATACAGCTAAAGTTCTGATCCAAGGTATTTAGAAATTGTTCCTGCTGTGTGGCAAGGACTCTCCATTCAAAGCATTTCATCATTAATTTACAAAATATGCCTGATTTTGCTGTATTAATCTGGAAGGAAGTAGTGAATCAGTTTCTTAAAGAAAGAAGTGCTGAAACTACTTAATTCATTGCAATTGCTTTGTTTATAGCATTGTGGCCTGATCTAAAGTCCACTGAAACCAATGGGAGTCTTTTCAATTACTCCAATGGGCTCAGGTACATAATGCATTACTTTGTAGGACTTCAGAGGTAAGTCTGGAGGGACTAAAAAGTACTATACCGTCCAGCTCCCTCAAAGTACATTTTAAATCAACTCAGGCTCGCTTACATTTACACACCAGGAAAGGAGTAAAACTGAATGTATAGGACTGTTGGGATCTTGACTCTCAGGTTTCCAACTTACAGAATTACGTAGGGCTACTTCTCCTCCTCTGGTTTTTACTTAACTGGAAAAAAACATCAGCGTGAAATATTCTGGCCAGAGACTAAAACGTTTTGATTGAAATGCAGTTGCAGTGGCTCATGAAGTGCCTTTGCTTTTCAGTAGACTGCAGTGCAGTCATCTGCCATCTAAGTGAGGGAAGGTGGTGTGTTGTGGCAGTCGTAGCAGAGATACTAGCCATGTGGAAAGACTGGCATCAACTTACAGGGTGCCTCGGGGCTCCCTGTACAGATTAGAATGAACATTTTTGCAGTGTTGCAAAGCAAGTACTTTTGGAACCAGTTTTATCTTTTTTTATTTAAAAAACGCCAAACACAGAAACTACTATTGACAGTTTTGAATGAAAACTAGGCCTAAGGAAGCTTTCTACCAGTCATTCATTGCTAGGAGTCTGATTCATGTGCCATTACTTCATTAGAAGTTAGGTCAAGCCCTGAAGGGAAGAGGCTTTCTGGCATACCAGTACACACTGGCACCCGTTAGTGTACCGTGGTCATGAGGATGCAGCTCCAGGATGCGCATGGGCAGGGTTGCCGTAGCCCCTGGGGTGGGTGGGCTGCACCCTGAGCACATTGGACGTGGGCTCGGGGGCATGTGTGCTCCCGTCCCCCATACGTACCCCCAGACAATGGAAGCACCCAGCCTCCCACCACCCTGGTCAAACAGTGTCCACACCCATCTCTGAAAAGACCACTCTGTATGAGTAGGTGTGGTTGAATGTGAACTGGAAAAAAAAAAACCCAGCTAAGTCAGTTCAGTTCCTGGGAGGACTGCTGCTAAGCAGGGTGGTCCGGTAACTTTGGTAACAGTTGCTTACGTTGACCCACCGCTGCGGTGCTATGCTTGGTGCAGCATGGGCAAGATCCTTTTATGGATGGGGAACCTATGAAAGCAACAAAGATGGCCTTCAAATAGGGGGTGAAATACCCAGGTCTGATCACAAACCTGAATCAGGACTGCAAAGGCACACATGCACTGAAAATAGTTTATATTTTTATTTTTCAGTAAAGGAAGAACAAAAACCAGTCCAAACCAGTCCACGCTATGGATTTCAAAGACGCCTAGGAAGGACAGTAGCATGGAGGTATAATGATTTACTGACTGAAAACAAAGCAAAAATAACATTTTGCAGTCAGGATGTATTATAATGTCATCAAAGAACATTAGCTTGGAATGGCTTGAAAATGCAAAGGATCTACAGGAATGAACTGTAAGCTCCCCCTTGAGGCAAATGTTCAGATCATTTTTATATAATGTTTGATTATTAATTCAGTAACAAAATATGCCATGCTAAATAAAGGGTATGTGTTTATTTTGCGAAGAGATGTAAGTTAGCTAGTTGTGAGCAACGAAATGAACAGATCATTTGAAGTTTTTATGGGGAAATATCTACAATGTATATCAGTTTTAAGATAGTTTGTAGTTAAACAAACCTTCTTTGTTTCCTTTAGTCTCTCATGCATTGTAATGTAGTTGATGTACTGTAAATGGAACTGACAATTTTACAGTGTAACAATTATTTATCTTTGCATAAATGTTTGATACAAAATATTTGTTTAGTATTTATTTACACACTTAACACAGTTTTTGATCCTCAGGCACACAAATTATTTTATTACATATTAACATGGTTACTAGCAGAGATAGCCACCATGCTGTAACATCGATCAGATCTGGCAAAATTCAAGGATTCATAAAAGTCATTTGATGTCATATAATGAATCCACTTTACCAGGGAATGACCATAACTTTTTGACATACTGGTCCAAGGTCAACATAAATCACTTGTCAAGTGATACTTCATTAATGAGGTGTCCTTTGAAGGCAGCCATTAGTTGTTATTTAAGTAAAATAGTTTTTTTACTTTTTCTGAGGAAAAAAACCTATCATGATGGGCAAGAGTTCAAGATTAAAATTACTTGTTTCGGTAAATCTATGTAAAAAAGACATTAAAGATCATTTAAATATAGCTAGTAGTTTGTTAGGAATAATGTGAAGTTGGATCAAAGAGAAGACAAATGGCTTTTCTTGGAAGTGGAACTAATAGATTGATCCCAACATTACTCAGACTATTAGCTAGAAAAGCGTTAATTATGTTAATTGATAGACAGATTTAGAGGTAAGCTTGATGCATTTAAAGCCTTCTTTTAGAGTTATTATTAACATCATTAATGTCCATTTGCTTTGGTTCCTTAAGAGCTTTCTGTGCCATAAGAATGGTTTTACCAGTCATTAGGAGTAGATCTTGGGGTGGTAGCAATAACACTCTGGCTGATTTGTTGGCGACAGTCTGGGGCTGTAGCAGATAGTTAAAGGATTTTGCTGCAGTTGCAGCAAGAGTTCAAGAGCACTAATTCAAGCTAGTTGGCTTTCCGTTAACACAGATGCAAAACTACTGCTGGGTGAAAGTTGGGGAGAGCTGGACAGAAGTAAAAGAATATTACTCTTTGGGTTGCCTACAGAAGGTTGAACTTCAGAGACAAATGTGTATCAATTTTTCTGAGTAAAGGAAAAAAAACCATTTAAAGTTCAATACTACTAATACTAATTGTGCAATGCTATTGCTGAAGCACTTTTTGAAGCATCTTAAAGTTGCTGTTATGCCATGTTTTTACTTCCTCTTTGAAAAAGCCGCCTTCTGTAGTTCAGGTTAAGTATTGCTATTCCTACTTACAATATTCTGTAGTTTTTCCAGTCAGTCACAACTTCTTTCTTGGCTCAATCACTTACTCAATTTATTTTGTAGTGATTGTAAATAGGGAGAAAATATTATGATCCTGCATGATCACCAGGATCAGAATTATTTTTCTCCTGTCTTACATATTGCTTAACTCAACTGAGGGCTGGAGCGTTTTCTTTCTTGGGAACAGTTGCAGTAAAAAACTTCTTTTTTTTTATGGTCTTGAAGGATTAACTCCCCAAAGAAAATAGGGAAGGAGGGAGAGTGAAGTTTTACATAAAACTATTTCTTGATACTTTGTGCTTCCAAAGGACACATAAAGGTGTAGAAATCGATATTCTGATTAATGCAGCAAAGTGACAGAAGTAATTTCCACGTAGCAATTAGGAGAATGCAAATACCTTCAGATGTCCTTGCAGGGTGAAGGCGATTGCTGGGCGGTTATCAGCATGGACCAGTCTTAAACTCTGTGTGAAGGAAGAATGGAAAGTGGCATGCAATGCTTTTATTATAATTAACTGGGATTCTATATGTAAATAAGAAATATTGATTATTGGGACAAAATATTTCCATATCATATCACCTGCTTAGGGGAAGGAAATAGTTTCCTTCCATGTATTTCCTTCACTTAGGATGTTGTTCCTAGGTAAAATCTAAACAATCTTAAGAATCTATGTAGAAGACGGCAAACAGTGCACAGATCAAACTTACAGTCTTATGATTTCCACATTTAAGCAGGTGATTCTATTCCATGCAAAACATACAAATCCCGTACATACACAAATTATTTCATATTTATTTCCCTTATTTCCACACACAAAAGGTAGATAGGAGTAAGGGTAAAAGAGGAAAGGAGGAAAGATAGGTGTGTTTCACACTTGCAGAGAGAATACCTAGAAATTAGACTTTATGCTGGTATTTCCTTTGGATTTTGTTGGGGCTTCCAGAAAAACAACAACAGGTG
The DNA here is from genome assembly GCF_034638445.1 of Ciconia boyciana. Lineage (NCBI taxonomy): Eukaryota > Metazoa > Chordata > Aves > Ciconiiformes > Ciconiidae > Ciconia > Ciconia boyciana. The sequence goes on from NC_132934.1 coordinate 110,890,546, forward strand.
ACAGGGTCCATTAGTGGCAAAAGAATTGCTATTTAAAAACAAACAAAACAAATCAACAAAACCCCCCAACCCTCTCCGTCCTTCATATTCACATTAAACTCTACAAAATGGAGAAAGGAAAATGATTTCCTATTTCAGGTGACAGATTTCATCAACTAGAACCACTTTGAATAAGCTTGTTGGCTTTTATGTTCAGCTATGGGGTCCCCTCACGGTGACCACATTCCCTTCTGCTCACAGCCTCTGAATCTCTTCCAAATGGCAGCAGTAGGTGACGCAAGGAACTGAAGGATGAACGGTAAACCTTAACTAGTCCTCAGATAGATAGCATGACTTCAGTTTGGCATTTTAAAAACATTATACTCCCACCACCCCTATTTTCCCCAGGGAATATAGTTTTTCTTTTTTTTTCCATAGTGATCTTGGCCTTTTGCAAGCAAGAAGCATCTGAGAGAGAAAGCTCTTGTTTCCTTCTTTAATCTTTTAAACCTTTTTGGGTGCAAGCAAGTGTAAGTCAGCATCAAGCTTCCACCACCTATTTCAAAGCATCTTGGGCCTGTGACTCAGTTGAAAATAATCCATTCTGCCCACATGTTTTAACATAGTGATGACTGGTTTCTCCACAGGTTAATATGCAGGTGAATGAAGTAATGGATGCTGAATGAAGGCCAGAATGTGTTTGACTAAGTTTATGTTAGTTTTATCTAAACATAAATTAGTTCAAATAAAATGTTTATTTTGAATTATACTAGTCTATATGACATACATGTTTCTATACCAGAGTTTATAATAGGAAATTTTTTAGTCTGAGGGAATGGTTTATTAACGTATACGTCAAAATACATCTATGCTTTGCATTTTGGGAAGCAAAAAGTACACATAAATAGAAGTATATTACTGTATTTCTGGGAAGCACATTTTCTAGTAACTGGATCTGCTTTGAATTGGCTCTTGTATTTCATTAACAGACTGAAACACCATTTACAATACTGATGTATGGTAAATAATGTAGAAATCACGTCACATTTTAATTAAGCATTTTAATGTAATTGCTTCATCTGAATTAATTTATACTGATAGCAGAATGCACTTTATTTTCAGTGGCTGTTTTCAAGTGAAGGAGAGTAACAGGAGAAACAGTAATCCACTATGAAAGATAGGATTTGCAACTTTAACATTTTAATGTAAAAAACTTTGTGATTTGTATGAAAGAAGGTGTCTAAAATACCTTTTATCTTCTCTCTGGCTTAATTACATCTGTCTGTGTTCCTTGTGGTCACAGATGTATTGATAAAACTAAATATTTTGGCCTGGACCTAGTCCTTTAATGCTTATGAAGACCCGAAAACAGTTTGGGACTTGATATTTTTTATCAGTGACTGCTAGCCTGTGTTTGTAAGCTAGCCTTGTATTTTGAGCACTTCATATCTGCATTTAGTGTTGTAAGCACCAAGTGTGGGAGCTCCTTAAAAAAATCATACATCTATGTGTATATGTGTAGATACACATACACAGTAGGTTAGAATGCATTTTGTATTTTCATGCAGTACTTTGGAATGAAAAATATATTAAATTCCTACACTAGGCTGAAAACAGAAATAAAGGAAATGCATCATATTACACTAACATTAAGACACCATTGAATTTAAGGCATTTCAACAAGTAGAGAATTATATTTTAATAGGAACCTATTTAGAAAAGAGCTCAAGAAGATAAAAACCCCATTTTTTTCTTCATATTTTTTCCGCTTTAGAATGCTGTAATGGGCTATCATGGTAGTTTTTATACAAAGCACAAAATCCATATTAAAAGTCACCAGTACAGAAAAAGCATGTACTATATCAAAGGAACCCTATTACTTTTTATTCACCAGGAATAGCTGATACTCATTATTGTCAGATGTTTTTAAAAAACATTACTTTTTATGAGAGGAAGTTGCAGTATTGTGAGTCTGTGCTTAGGTGTACACGAGCACATATCCATAATTGCTTGAATAATTGCCAAAATACTTGCCTAAAAAGAAAACTAAAAAGCTATATTCAATCCTTATTTAACTCTATTAATTCCAAACGAATTACACAAGAGAGAACTTTTGGCTTACATTCAGTTTATTCATTAGAAAGCAGCATGATACATGATCAGCCTTTATGCACAATCCATAAACCTCATTCCAGAGCTTTTTGTAATAGACAAGACAGAAGAACTCCCATGAGCCCAGTTTAAACAGATAACATACACCTTCATTTTGATATGTGGTGAGATTACACTGAGAAGTGTTGACTATGCATTGAAATGAAAATGCACGTTGAAAAATACACTGTAAAAACATAAAACCAAACCAAAAAAATGTTTGGCCTAAAATTAATAATTTAGACCATTTTTCAATAAAGCATCTGCAGTTTGCAAACTTTTATTTTTTTTTACTGACCATGCTTTGTAAAGCCCCCCTCCACTATGCATTTAATGCACTGGTGTTCAAAGAAACCACTTCCCCATGGTCTTATATAAAAGAAAAAATAAAATGATAAAACTATTTATTAACAAAACAACAGCATCTGTTTTGAAATACTGCTCTCAATTGGTAATGGAATTCTCAATTACTAATATTTTTCTCCCTGAAATTTAAATATTTATTCAGTTTTTCTAACTGTGAGATTAGAATGCCAGTGTGGTTTACATCATTATACAATGGCTTACTTTCAACCTTTAAATTCTATTTCTATAATTAAAAAATATCAAGCTAATAGGTGATTTTTTTGATCCAATCCACAAACATGGTGACTCGAACATACACTCCTGGTCGTTTGGGAAGTGCACACTCATAGCCAAATGATGTTACACCAACCAAAAACCACTTGTTACCATCTTCAAGTGTCAGAGGGCCACCCGAATCTCCCTGCAATATGAAATTCAAAAGTTAAAAGTGAACAGTGTCAACTCTGAAGCAGAGCCTGTTTATGATGTTTTGTTCGTATTGATCCTTAATTGTAGACATTGTATCCCTATATGTCTTGGGCACCAGAAGCGAGATCAATATGAATTCTTCCATGTGGAAAAATTATTGAGATAATCCATTTCCTTTTTTCTTTTTTTTTTTTTTTTAGAAGATGTGATCTTAAGCTCTTATCAGTCTTTCAATACAGGACTGGGTTTCCAATGATTTTTTTGCTTATTACTTTTACGTCTAGCCCTTCATCTTTCACAAAGCCTGGGTGAATGTGTAGGATTATTTTTTAGTTGAATCTATTCAGCCAAAATGCAGTTCTATTTTCGGTCACCCCAGAGTTTCTGCAATTTCAAATTTAGAGAAAAAGATGGCAAGATTGCCAGAAGAGGAGGAGTCCTTTTATCACACCTCCTTCTCAATAGTTTAGCAGATGCAGCATTGCAATAGAGTGTGGGAGACCAACTTTGATTCATCCCACAGCCTGAGTGGGGGATGAGTCAGCCATGAGTGTCTTGATTTGATGAGAAAGAAAACAATGACTATTTTTCGTTGTCTTTTGAGTTAGTTGAACGAGTATTATTTTTGTCTTCTCATGGCCCTGTGAATGGAGCTTTATGGGAGAGTTCTGCAAGGACTCGGCCATTAAAATACTTCTGCCCATAACTCTAGAGCATCCGCAAAAGTTCAAAGGCTGTGACAGCAGCCTAAAGGCTGAAGCACTATCAGGACTCACTTGTTCATCTTTGCTCATGGTTGAATGGTCATTGATCACAACGCTGGTCACTTGTACTCTATATCAGCCTACACTGCCACACTGCTTTTTTTCAGTATGAGGTTCAGAAGACAAAAAGGAAAGAGGAAAGCCACAGAGGCTGAAGGAATGGCAAGTGAAATTAGGCTTGCATACACTTCTTCTAAACTAAACTAGCCAAAGTCACTGCACCTGATGAAGATTGTGAGGGCAAGGCAAGAGCAGTTATGTGAGAGTGCTCCTCATCAGACTTAAGGAGAACCAGCCAGTCTCCATGCCATAGACTCCATATTGCTGGAAGAAAAATTATGTGACAGCCAACTCTGACTACATCCTCAAAGAGAAGCAGTGTGTTACAAGCAGAGCGGAAATGGATAAAAACTAGATCCCCAGGGAGCAGCATATGAGATCAATGCAGTAAGGCAGCCTCTCCAAAATACTGTGGCATCCACTTAGAAAAGGTCTCCAGAGTCTACAGATTCTGGGAAAAAGCATCATTGCTCTCTCTCTTTCCCTCCATGAAGCATTTTTGAGACTTCATTCTATTTGGTATGTATTTCTCTGTACTCTGCTTTTCCCTAAGTATGTCCCTCTTTCCGTCGTGGAATTACTCAGCAGTAATTATTCAAAGCTTAGTGCAGAAAATTTCCAGTTCTCATGTTTATCTCCCTCCATGGTTGTTTATGTCAAGATGATACAAAGTAGATTTTTATCTTTTCAACTTGTATCCTGATGAAGTATTAAATGGGCAAAATACTGAGTAGAAATTACATTCATGGACAGTGATTGTCCTGGTTTTAATGATTAGAGGATCAGGGAGCATTTTATTCAGTAATTAGATGTGGTGTATGCTAGCAGTGGAAATGAGTCACTTGTATTTACCTGACAGGAATCTACTCCTCCTATGTCATATCCCGCACAGATCATATTCTCAGTAATACTATATTCTGGCATCCATTGTTGGCATTTTGCATTTGAAATGAGAGGGACCTCTGCTTCTTGCAATATATCTGAAGTGGGACCTGATGAAAATACAAAGTATGTTTACCGGCTGTAATAAATATGTACATCCCACTCAGAACACCGATAGTTTTTCCTGTTCCAGCATGCTGGGCACACTACCGAGCAGCAGGAAGCCCTGCCTCACTGCTGTATTATTCTGGCTTATACCCCTGTAACACAGTCACTGATTAAACGGTGCTCATTAATTGAATCCTGTCTTTCATTTGTGTAAAGGGACTGAATTTGGTTATAATTAAATCAAGATTACTAAAATCAATGACTGTGAACTCACTGTGGGGAGATCTAAGGGATAATTAAAGGCTTAGGAGCTTGGATTGTCCAATGGTTCCTCACTATTCATTGTGTAACTTTGATTGAATATTTCAAGTTTTTATAAAAATTTCTGTTACTAATTCTTACCCAAAATTGTAAATGCAATTTTATTCTGAAAATGTAGAAGCAAATGTGTACAAGCAACTGTGGAAGTGAAATGGCATGTTTATTTTTTCACAGAGACTCCAAATCTGGAGCATGTGATATACAAACAGAACATACATTTCACACTACAGTCAGTATTCTTCTGGGGAAAATCATTTGCACATTGTCAGAAAGACTAATCTTCCTCCTCCCCCACCCAATATCTGGAAATAAGATGTACATATTTCATATTGAGAAAAGTAGTCATCATAACTTCTAAGGGGATGCAATAAGGTTTTTTCATAATTTAATTATTTTAGATATGTATGTTTTTTCTCATAAATATGTTATAACTCTATTACTTTGCTTTAGAGAAGGAACAGTGGAGGGGGATAGTTCCCAAATTTTCACATGGAGGAGTACCTGTCTAAACTATGTGACTTTAGCAACCCCTGTGGAGTCAGGAGCAAGCTTTCCCTCATGGCTTCATGCCTGCCATAATTTTCCAAGCAGATGACCCACCTTCGTTCATAATACTACCCCAGCCAGCAATGCAGCAGTTAACTCCTGGTAAAAACTGTTGATTTTTTTCTGGTAAGCAGATAGGTTGTATGTAATCTGTGAATGAGAAACAAGCAATCAGATTCAACCTCTTCTCTGTATTCAGGTTTTTATGAAGTCACATAAGAAAATGTACATTAATTCTAACCCACATTTTGGGCAAGATATCCAGGAAGTACTGGACTGACTCCAGTGTGATTAGGTTGTAAAAAATGTACAGCCACTCCATCACCCTCATATGCTTAGTGCAGTTAGAGTTTTGCATAATAGAGTAAATCTGTTTTATGGGAAAATAACAACTCACCTGTATATTGCACTTTGTATTGAAGGTGCATGAGAGCAATATCACTATCTTTTGTACGCTTCATGTAATGAGGATTTATAACTATTTGATCGATGGTTTGAACTACTGTTGGAGGCTGTGTCATATCTGATTGGTCATACAAGCCAAGAACTGCTTTCCATTGAGATGGTTTTAATTGCCTCCTAGAATTTGCAAGGAATATTCACAATTATGAATGATTAATGAAAGTTTTGAAAAGTATGTTAGGTAAAATGCTAATCTTTAACCTCATGGTAATTCATAGCATTTGCACATTTTGTCAAAATAAATAGAATGTAGCAGATGTGCTTACAATTTTGTGATAGTAATACTATCTTAAGCATCCACACTGTAGAAATATGTGGTTGATTTTTTATGTTAAGCTTATAATGCATTATTTATAAAGAATTAATCAGACAGTAGTGCAGAGGAGGAAAATACATTAACTAAATTACTATGGGTTTTTAAACACTGTGAAGAATACTGCTGACTGCCCACCAGGCAATTAATGTCGGTCCCAGCCAGAAAATTATTATGGAATATCTAAAGAATAATAGGTCTAAAGTGTTGTTGAAAATGCTGCAACTCATAGACTCAGAAAACTGGTCTCTTAATTTTTTAATCTAAATTGAAAAAGATATGCTAAAACAAAATATGACATAATCTGCATTTTTTGCTGAGCTACGCATGCTGGTTTGAGGTTATACTGAAATTAGAGAACTTAATTATTTGCTGTTCTTTAATCAACCAGTTCATAGTTTCAAAAATATGTTTTCAGCCTCAATGTTGTACTGAATTGGTTTCTGCTGATCTTTTGGTTTGACATCAAGAGGTTATCTTGTTCTAAACCAGGAGCGTTTACGTTAAATGTTCAGAATTAAGGTGTGAAACTGCAAGCTTCTACTTATGAAAATTCCATGAAAGTCAAGATGATAAAATGAGATTTAAGTGCAAATAGAAAGGTGATTTAAGTGAAAATGAAGTACCAAGACAGGCGTGGATTTATTGTGTGAAAACTAAGCAGGCTTGATCCTTCTCATTTCAGTGTCTTTGTGTGGAATATAGCTCCTGTCATGCAGTGAGGCAGCAGTAATGTATTGGCATGGTCTCCACTGCCTTACTACTTAGCTATTTATAATGAAAGCTCTACTGTAATTTTGAATATTAAGGTTTCTTTTTTTGCCATTCTAGTTTCTAGGTGTCTTCTACAGCATTTGTTTTTATTATAGATGTTACGGAAGCAAACCCTAGAAAATATTTAAATATAAGGTACAAATAACACCATCTAGAGGATATCCAATATTGCCTAATCAATGCACATAAATCAAGATTCATTCCAATGATGCACAGGAAATCTTGATCAATCTATGATAATATACAGGAGGAACAGGCAACACTGAGTTTACCTTTATGAGGTATGATGTTATCCTTTACACCACTGGCAGAGATTCAACGAATTAATGGAGGCCCACATTAATTATGGGTTAAGTGCAAATGCTCAGTGTTAATACCATATATTTAAAGTGCAATTCTTCATTTTTCAGAAAATGCTGCTTAGTTTCCATGATTCTCTGCTTTAAGGTAAGGACTGGGGGTTTACCAGAAAGTAAAGGAGCCTTTAGCTGAGCCCACAAGTGATTCAAAACACAGTAATTAAACAGTGAGCTAGTTGTTAATTTTTTATATCGGTGTCACAAATTATTCATAATCTGAGGCCTCCTTAGTGAACCTGCACATAAAACAAGTGTTTCATCATCATTAAAATCAAAAAGAAAAGACATGGCATGTCATATGGCCATCTCAGCTAGTTGGAAAGGTACCCCGGAGTCAGTGGGAAGACAGAGGCACTTGTGAATTTATATTAATTTCGTTCTAAAGTAAACATCTAGAAACCCTCTAAAAAGTGCCACTCCCCAGTGATTTCAGTATGATCCTTTGAAAGTGTGTTTTGCTCTATACAGGATTGATCGATGGCTCAGGTCATACTTCAGCCCAGCTTTACTGACGACTATCCACCATTTGGATACTTGCATGTTGTGGGAGTATCAGAGTGTTAGCTTATGAGTGCAATGAGCATTACCCATATACACAGTGTGCTGCTGTCACCAGCCATTCATCACTGACAAGGGAAGCTCCACAAACAGGTCTGGAATTAAAATGGAGCGAAACTATCCAAGGCCAAGCCTCTCTTCTGGCATCACTTCCACCTACAATCCTTGTTCCATTGTTCTGAGTTACCAGGTGTTTTCCACAAGCTAAAATAAAATAAAATAATAAATTAAAAAAAAAGATTTGTAGGTTTATAGGGGAATATAGCATGTTTTATTAGACTAGCTAATATTCTTGGAAAAATAGGCTTTGTAGTATCTGAATTGCTATTAAAAAATACTATTACTGTGGAAAAGGTTTGTTGTTTTATAGCTGAAATCAAGATGCAACTTTACAACTTGGATTTAGATGTGTTCTTTCCTCACACCTTCCAGATTTTTTATATATGTGTTTTCAGTATAGATCCATCTCTAGTGTATACTTAACTCTGAAAACAAGTGAAGACTGTAAATTTTCCTCTGTTTATATCATTACAAGTATAGCTTTTATAGTCCATTCCCTAACCTTTCAATTCAAACTATAAACATTAGGCTTTATGGACTGAACAATTTGATTTCTGCGTGAAATATTCCCAAGGTATGTGTACTTACGTTTAATGTTACATTGCAGATGAACCACCAGGTTGTTCAAACAGTGTTCTCTAGAATGAAAGTGCAGTTAAATCACAAGTATCTGCACACCAGGTAACACTAAATGACTGTCAAATATACATACATACACATACATATATAAAAATGTATATAAGCTTACATATACTTATGTATCTAAGTACATTCATTTATCAGTATCAAATTTAAATATAATATTTTGTTCTACATGTTTTAATCATATTTTAGTTATAAATATACAACATCATATTATATATAATATTAAATGTACGTATTCCTCTTCAATGGACACTTAATTGTTGTATGTTATGGAAGTAAAAGTAGACTCTCCTTGTGTTTTAGGGAAATGAGTCATTTGTCTGTGACAGATTCTCAACAAAATTGTAACTGCATATGGTACTTTTTCTACCTTTTGAGATGTTTTCAGTACCTTACCACTAGAGATCAGTGTGACCAAAGAATTTAAGAGGTTAGTTTGATATCACTGTATCTTTTTACTAAGATTATAATGCACTGTAAAATATATAGCTGCATATACAGGGTTAGAAATTATTTAGCAGAGATATAAAGCCAGAGTCTGAAGAGCACAAGACCACAGATCAAAACTACTCAAGCATTTCTGATACCCAGAGGTTTTAAGATTATCTTCATAGCTTGTAATGAATCTGAACACTTGGGACAGTGTGTGTGCTAGCAATTTAGATCTGATGATACACACAGAAATATATCAGAGAGAAAAAAAAGTCTGCCAATGGCTAGTTTACAGTATGCATTTCCACATCATTTTTAAATAGAAAAAAGGAAGCATACTTTAAATGTGATATGGTATTACGTATCCCTCACTATGTTTGCTCTAAAATTTGATATCTGCTGTGAGGGAAATAATGCATGATGTGACTCAGAATTTTCGCAATGGCATAGTGGTGCAAGAAGGGCAAGTGGAAAATGTAACCACCCCCCACCTCCTCAGTTAAATCTTCACTACAGAGGGGGTAAGAATGAGATATGCCTCCAGCCCTGAATAATCTCACATAGCCATTTTCCACTTCAAGATAGGTACATAATTTTAAAGCTGTAATTTAAGAAGTGGAAACCAAATTCTGTGATTTGTATTCAAATCTGTATTGACTTCATGAGGGTGTCCCTTGGTAGTGAGACAAACATCAAGGAGGACAACCAGAAACACATAAACCCACAGGAAAGCAATACCATCTTCTGTTTAAACTTCATAGCAACTAAATACTCTTGACCAAGCTCCCTTCACAGGCTTTAAAAGGGTGGTCAGTGGTACTCTATACTAGCTCCTTTATCCAGTGCTACACTTTCTCTTCGGTAGATGCATAAACTAGCCAAACATGCAACACGTCAGGTTTGTCCCTATTTTTTTTACATTGAAGCAGGGAGTCACATGTAACAAGGGTCTTTGTCCCACCAGCAGCGCCTCCTGATTGCTTTAGTAGAAATTACTTCATGGGCCTCTGCTTTTTCTTCTTTCTGAAGCTATCTCACAGTATGAAAACCACTTCCTTGCCTGCACTTTGATTCACCAGTCCTCAGCTGCCTCTTGGTCAGCACAGGAGAGTCCAAAAGGCAACAGAGGCATTGCATGTGCTGCATACCCATCCTATGTGCCTCTCTGAGTGTCATCTATGAAGCAGCATGCCGGGCAGAAATCTGAAGTAGTTGGGATATCTGTGAGTATGATCTTCACTTAGGACTGGCAAAAGCAATTATGCCTGTGGAATCTGCTCACATATATCTTCAAGGCAGGATTTTGCCCTGTTACAGAGCTATCCTGCCAAGAAATACATTACCTAAGGGCATCAGAGAACAGTTTTGCTGTCTCTGCCACCATAGATTTCAAGTCTTATTTGTGCCTTCCTTTGCTTCAATGGTAGTTATGCTTGAATAAAGACCAAAGACAATGTGAGAAATACATTTTATAATTTTATTACCAGTTAACGAATTTGGGTTTTTTAATTATCAGATCTGCATGATCTTTCTATCATTTGTTATATGTACAAAAAAAGTGTGTGAATCTGTAACAGTGTCACCCTGTAAAATGATTCCTATCAGCTGTCCAGATGAAACATTGTAGAAGATATCTACTTCTGCAACAGAAATACAACTAAGATGAATGAACTTATTCCATTTCCTCCTGCATTAATCACTTTTTAGTGTTTAACAGATATTAACGGAAGACATCTTTAAACCATTACTGCTCTTTAAGATCTCTTGTGACAATGCTGGTTTAGACATCCACTCAAGAAAAAAAGAAAAATAGCTTGCAATGATATTCCATTAGTTTAAGATACTTTCACCACCAGTGAGAATGATAAATGTTTTGGGATTAACAGAGTATAATTAGAACATAAAATGTATCTTTTTAAAATATTTTTTTTTACTGTAGATAAAATACAGCATAGCAAATTAAGAATTCTCTCCTGCTTTGTTGCTATGTGGTATGTTTACAAAGAAAACCTGAAAGAATATGGACTCTTGCCATCCTTAACATGGTTTCATTTTAACAATTAGACAGTAATTTTCTGCCTCAGTACTTTTGGTAGGATTCCAGGAAAATGTGTATAACAAACCCTTTTATAAGCAGAAAGACAGTAACTGAAGTAATTATTTTATTATTATTATTATTATTTGATGATTGCAAGCCTTTCTCCTTTTGGAGGTGTACTGTAAATCCCAGAATTTCCTGACAATATAATCCTGTGCTAATGTTACATTTTCATTTAATCTACAAGAAACTATACCAGTTTGTACAACCCTTCAGAATCACTTCAAGCTATTATTTGGACTGAGAAAGATTAGAATATAATCAAATGTATCCCGAGGATCATCTCATCTAATGATTCACTTCTAAATGTGGAGACAAATCCAGAAGTCAGTTTTGAGTGGAACTAATTTGTCTAAATATAGATACCTGTCTGTGGATTGCTTACTTTAGCAATCTACACTTAGTCCTAAGTCTGTATCAATAAAATCAATGGATTATAGAGTGTGACTCATCATATTTCAAGAGATGCCTTGATGGATCGCAATTTGGAGTGCTTATTTTTCTCTATTGATTACAGAGAGAACCTAGTGTGATAACTACGGTATAACCATGGGTGAATGCCACTCCCTTTTAATTCTTCTACTATATTATATATCCATAACTTAGAGATTTCTAGATAAGAAATATTTTGTAAAAATAGCAGTATTTATCGTTTCCACAGTAAATGTATAAAGACTTCACTTAAGATTGTACTGAATGCTAGCTAAAAAAGTAGCAACCATCTCTCTCTCCTTTTAAATTTACAATAGATGGACAAGAATGGAAGGGGAAGAGTGAGTTGCCCAATGTTACACAGAATTCAGCAATAGACAGAGAATATGTTTATAGTCCGAACCTCATACAGAATCATGTTACATCTCAGATAAACTTGAACTAGAAATTAGTGTGTAAATGATCACCACCATACTTTAAGTTACCCTTTATATGAGGAAGAAACCTCACTGTACCCACCTTTTTGTAACTATTAGGCTGTGGTTAGCTGCTTTGGTGATGTTGACAAACGGGCCATCTCCAGTGAATAAGACGGTTGATGACATATTTACATCCCTGGAAGGAAAAGACATACATCCATATTTTTAGATATTTATCCTGTTCCACCAGTGGAGGAATGTTTGGGAAATGGTTATGCTGGTGGAATAAACTGCATCATTTTTTTCCTGAAATAATGACTATTTATCAGGAGATTTTTGAGGCTCGAGACACATGGATTAAAACACGACTCACGTACTTTCACTCTTACATCTTATTCTAAGGCTTCTAATGCTACAATAATATTGAAAGAGACAGAAATTAATTATTTTAATAGTAGTAAATTATCAGTTTCTGCTTTTCTGTGCCACAATGAAGGGTTTGCAGTACCAATTCTTAAATATATGGAACTAAAACTTAGTATGCAAAACAGAACAGTAATAGCTGAACCTTGGAATATCAGTTTTGCTTTTTTGAGGGGGAGTAATTACATTGATACTATACTTCTGTGCCTAGAGAAGAAATGAAACTATATTTTATATCATGAGGAATCTAATGGAATAAATGCTACCTTCCTTAGATGTTAAGTTTCACATCATAGATCTGTTGAAATCAAAATAATTGTTTGTGGAATAAGTCAAGGGTGTCATGTTTGCTATTGAACAGGATAGTTCCTCTGAAGTGGGGTGTACTCCTTGACTCATTTTTTTTGTAACGATGGCCTTTTGAACACCAAGAATTCTGTGTACTATTGGTGAGATAAATTGTTTTGATATTTATAACCCATATCCAGATTAACTTTATAGCCCATTCTGCCTCATATACTTTGTGACACTGCATATGACCAGCTTGGAACATACACCTAAGAAACATATTTGCTTTCTATTAGGAAGCATGGGGAAAAAAGATAGCCGTGGTCAGACTACATAATTTTTTTAGGGGTGACAGCCTGCTCCCATCTGACCCTTTAGCCATACATATCTCAGGAGCAAGAAGAGAACCATTTGTGCAGGTTTAATACACAGGGAGCACCTGTGTAGCAAGGAAGTACCATCTCTTCTCTTCAAGTGCAGTAAATCTAATTCTCCTGGGAAGTATGAAGTCTACAATCTGTCTGCGAATCTGCTGTGTATGGAGAGTAAGACTAGGCATAGGAGAAAGGAGGTGTTCAATAGCCCTGCTGTGCCCCTGGGAGAGCTGTATGACCCACCCTAATGAAAAAGTTATTACTGCAGAATTTCTCAACCTGGAAATGACAAAGTCCACCTAATTCTCTCTCTAGATATATGTACAGCCTAGTGTACAGACTTTTTTCAATATAAAACACTAGTATACTAATATGTACTTCAGAGGTTCTCCCAGAACCCTGACTTGACCTTTTAGACAGTCTGGGAGAGTAGTAAAGTGCCAAACCAGGTAGGTACAGACAAATTCTATAATGAGGAACTTCGCTGAGAACAGTCTAATCACTGAGCTATGATAAGTGCAAATGTGTGTAAAAGTCACTAAGTTGGTTCTTGCGAAAGTTAGTGAGCAGGAGCTTTTACCAATGTAAAAAATGAACATGCTACCAGGAAAAGCTTAGAGCATGTACATTTATGAATATTACTGGCTTACATTTTCTATGGCACATTATACCAGGAAACTTCAACTGAATGCATGTGTGTTTTACTAGATTACTGTAACAGACCCTGTAATAGAGCAAACACTATAAACCTTCCAAGTCAAAGCTTCCACCAACCTCATAATACTTGTGAAGATCTCTCATCTCACCTCAGCATCTTTCTTGGTCTTTTTCAGTGAAGATTGAGCAAACTATTTTGCACTCTTCTGCTTCTTTTTTTTAATAAATGCTGAAATTTCTGGATTACAGTTTGGAACTTCTCTGAGCTTCTATGTAACCACAGGGGCTTTATTAAGCTTCCCCAGCTTTTTGAAACAAGATCGAAGCCTTTTTTTGAGAAAACCTTTGATAATTTCATTTGGTTCCTTAGTGCGCTGAAGCACACACAGCTGGAAATCTCTAAGCTTTATGAGTGACCGCAAAAATCAATCTACCCTTTTAATTAACTTATTGGTAAATGAAGAGGGTTAAGCATTTCTGTAAGTATAAGAAATCATACACTTTTCCTGGAGATATTCAGTTTAGTAACAAGAATATAGTTTGTTGTACAGGTCCAGAAACAAAGTGTCACAGCTTTTTAATTTCTGTTAATGAAAATTATCTTTTAGAAATCTTGCAGGTTGTGACAAAAATGGCCTTTAAGAGGCTAACCTAGGTATTAAGTAAACCTCATTCCATTCAACATACTCACTAGGCAAAACTAACAGAAAACTTAGAGAATAGTCTTAGAAGTTTCTTACACACAGATGTACAGAGATATCTGTGCAGTAAATTCCTCAGATATTATTGGTCCTCATGTACCTAAATGCTCTATGGATCACTATGATTTCAGTCTCTAACTCTGTCTCAGATGTGCTCAGTAATAAGCAGTAGCAAATTTTGGGAAAGATTCAGATGATGTGGTACCATGCTGAAAAAAATATTCAGAATAAGGATAGAAGTGCAATTGTCTGATAACTACAATTGTTTTCCCTGTTTAAAAAAACCCAAAACCCGCATTTCTTATTTGAATAAATTATGTTCACACATTTTGTAATTCTTTGTTTAGTTCTGAGGCTGTGGGATGTTTAATTTGTGTTTGAGACACAGGGCAGTGTTTCTGTTTCATCTGCTGATTTTCTGACAGAAAAACAAACAATGAAGAACGGTAGCAAATTACAAATAGCAAACACTTTATTTGGCATAAAAAAGCTTTGTTCACATGTGGATTCATATGAAGAGCTGCTGTTTTCTAAATGCTTGTGTGCACACAATTTTTTATATGAAAATTTGCAAATTATAAATAAAAGTAACCTCTCTATACTTTCTGGATTTGAAATGAAGCTTCTTAAGCAATGGGTTTAAGCCAAGCTTACTAGGAGTGTCTGATCCTAAGTGAAGCTGTGGACCTATAAATCCAAAAAAATCATTGAGACTTCTGTGGCTTTCAGGTCAAAGTGCACAAAGTGCACACTTGGTGACAACTGACATGAAATTAAGTCTATCCCCAAATTATTAGGACTGTCCTAATTCTGGTCCTCAATGCTGCAAACACAGCCTGAACACACTGGGAACCAGTTTTTTCTTACATCCAGCACATGACTCTCATTGGCTCTACAGCAGAGTAAGATCATGATATCTGTTTATTATCCTAATTTATCCATCAGAATAAATTGGTTTTGTGCATAAATTTTTGGGTTTCATTTCCACCCCTTTCAGGCCGTATATGATATTCTCAGCACACTGGAGAACCTGGGTGTGACAGTCAAAGACAGGATTTTCTGAGGTGTCTCAAGGAGCTAGGCACGTAGCTGTTACTGACCATTCATAAGTGGGGAGGATGAAAACCTAATTGACCTGGAAATGTCAAACAAGATGTTGTATTCCAATGAACTCATTTCCTTCTCAAGAATTTTGTGAGTTCATGAAGAAAATAGACTGCAGGGTTGAGAGCAAGTCCTAAACTCTCAGTCCTTGTTGGACTTTTGGTTATGGCAAAATTGCAAGGTCTACCCCCATTCCTGGGTACAATTCAGTAAAGACCCAGCTGGCTCTGGTCCCAGAGAAACAAGCATGTTTCACACCAGATCAGTACAATGGTGAAAAGCTCAATGTATGATTTTGTTGGTTCAAGGAAAAGCAATGCTAATACTCAGATGTTAACAGTGTTGTCAGATGCACACAGTTACAAGTGCAAGCTGAGCAAAGGAACTTGTTCAGGTTCCTCAAGAGCACCAATTTGTGCACCTTGCACTCCAGGCTCATTAAGGATATGTGTAAATGATTTGCCTAAGCTATATTTTGTAGATGAACACATAGGCATGCCTTCAGATTTGCTTCCTGTTTGGCACATATCACAAATGCAACAGTCACATATTAGAAAAATTGAGGCAAAAGGATTCACATGTGTGATATATTAGAATCTATGTGGAACATTGCAGTTTCTAGCCCAGCTACATAAATAATCAGGAGATGCTACAGGACTCCTATCATTTTAGTCCTTTTCATAAATTAAACGGTAAATGAGACTAGCAAATGTATAAGCAATTAACAGCAAAAGTAAATTGTCCTAGATGAACCTTAGCCTCTTTCTCTAATAAAGCATGATTCTAGGTAATTATTCAGTATAGGAGCATGAGCTATAACCTACTCAAGACCTGTTATTACAAACATCCATTTAGTAACAAATATGGTGCCACTTGTTAACGAGTATGCTGCTACAGAGGGATTCGTGGAAGGCAGAAATAGTGCGATGCTTACAGGAGTTATATATATGTATATATATGAGAATTTTGTCTTATTCTGTAGGATCAGTAACAGGAGTAGCACCAAGGATATGAGAATATGATGCAATTGAGGTTTAAAAATACTTTTTCTTGGCAATGGGAATATATAATAAACTGAGAAATGGAATAAAAAGAAGTAACTAGGAAACTTAATAGGAATTTTTTTAGCAAGTATATCTGACTAGTTTATAGAGACAAACTGAAACATATTATCACAGAATGTTATAGAGACAAAAGCATAAGTAGTTTTTAAATGGTAATAGAAAGTAGCATGGAAGGCAAAGTTCACTGAAGCCTATCAAATATAAAAATGTAAATTAAACCAACAGACCACAAAATGACTAGTGTCCAGAAGTTATAGAGGGAAAGGAGGTGGGGGAGGGAGAGAAAGGATCAGAGGAAGAAGGCCGCTGTAAAGGACAAGGTATTTGACTAGAAGAACATTTAGTCATAGTTTGTATGTTACATGCATGCATAAATGAGATAACTACATACATAAATTACAATCAGGATTTGTGCATGCAAGTATCTGATATTTACGTAAATGCAGTACCTACCCAAAGGGAAAAAAGTAAAAAAAACAAACCAATACACATTCATCCAATGATTAAAAGTATTTTCAAATAACACTTGGATATTTTTCTAAGTCCTCCTACCTCTGTGATTTCTACAATTAATTTATCAGAAGGGCATTTGCAGGAATCCAACTTTGGTCAGAAATCAACATAATGAATTGCAAGCTTAAAATTTAATTTGATTATTACTTGGATGAGTGACATTCCTTAAAAGCCTCAGCACCGTAGGAAAGCTATTTGTTATTCATTGGATGGCAGTGAAGTTGCATACAGTGTAAGTAAGGCCAGAATTTAGGCCATAAATTTTACCATAGATTGAAAAATACAGCAATTCTGCACTCAGCCCTCCACACCTTTTCCCTGGAAATTCTGCTGAACAGTGACTGAAGCCAAATCTATTTTTTCAGTTATATACTTCCCTCCTCCCTCCCCCCTCTAAGTATACCTCAAGAGAAATACAGTTTCCTTTCCCAGCAGCTCAGGTCTAATGATAGGCATGAAATGTATTGGGAGCCCAATAGCAGAATACCCAAGTGTTTATCTTGAATTTACTTGAAATGAACATTAGTATGGTAGCAGAGCAGCCAAGGCTGCTGTTTCCTCCAGCTTTACTCTTGAGCCATCCTCATAAAAGCGAAGATGTAAATGATGACATGAAGTGATAAAAGACTAGTACTTCCACATCAGTCTCCCAGTGTTCTCCAACATGTATCCTCATGCTTAATCTGCCATATTCAGAGTCATCAATCCTGGGGTTTGCGACATCAAAACAGGGTTTGCGACACTTACAAATTGGTTGGTACACCAAGCACTTCACTTGCCATAGAAAAAAACATTTGCCTTTTTTTTGGGTGGTAAAAACACCAGTAAAATTATGAGGAAAACATTAATATACAGACTCAACAAACCTGCAAACAAGTTACAAGGACAATGAATATTTTTCACTCACCCTAACCCCAGCAGCTGGCAAACACTGTCTGAAATCTGTTCATTCCAATCATCTGCACATGCCAGGTGCCACGTCTTTCCAATCCTGGCCTGTACCAGCCCTTCGGTGCTTCGAGAACCATTAAGCAATCTCACTGTAGACCAAAATGGACAGAAGCATTTTAGACAGGTAGTAAATGACCCTCCCCCCCACCCCAAGCAAACAGAAATGTAATATAAACAGATTTATTATCTCCAGCAAAGAACAAAAAAAAGTTAAAATACGTTACAGTGGTAATAAACCCAGCATCTCCAGGATGTTGTGTTCCCACAGGAAGGAAATGTTATTGTTATCTCCTTCTATATTTCTGCCACAGGAGAGTCTCATACCCTGAATTTTGCAAATCTCATGAATAGACAATAAACAGTACATTTTCCATCAACTCTAACCAATGTTTTTTCTTAGCCAGCACTATGTGATTTCCAGATACTGTGTGAAGCTTTAGCTACATGATACTCAGTAACACTGATTGGAAATAAGGTTAAAACCACAGCTGACAGAAAAATGGGATTTTCAAGTTCCAATTGCTATGAGAATTTTCACTGTTTTCATTGCAGCTTTAGCTAAAACACACACGAATAATAAAAGCTCCCTGAAAACCAATCTTTCTATCAAAACTTTTCCCAAAACAAAATATTCAGAAAAAAATTTCAGAAACTCATGAAGTATTTGGCGAAAAATCTTATGCTATTGGCATAGTGACTAAGGAAGTTGGACCATAAGGTTTAAGAATGTCAACAGAATCCCATATATGTCTCAGGAGCTACAGCTGCATTTCAGGCAGATGACAGTTATTGCCAGCATGAAGTAGGATAAAGCATACAACACATTTGAAATTTACTAGTTGCCAAAATATTTTTTTTAAAAAAATCTTAGTTGTCCAGAAAACCTTTTTCCACCAAAATATTTCCACAAAAAAGTAAAGCATACCCACTACAGTAAAAAAAAAAAAAAATTAGATTTTTAGGAATGCCTCTTTGACATGCAGAGTGCATGAATGCAAGAAGTGATATACAGTGGTTAATTAATGCTAAACCCCAGTCATGAGAAATTTTCCAGCTGTCTTGAAAAATCTCAGAATTGTTTGCACTGCAAGATTTCGCCAAATTACTTTTGACACCTCTCCTCTCTTCTACTTGAACTATAAATCCTTTTCCTTTCTCCTCATCACATCCATGTTCTTCTCCAAATACATTGTTGGTAAGGAATAAGAGAGTCATTGAGCACTCAACAACTGCTTAATTCAAATGTCATATATTTTAGAATTCTGCAAAGGAAGAGGTATGCTATGCCTTTTCTTTGCAGTCCCTGGGAAGTTTCAGAAGTTGGAGTATTTGAAAATGACAGTTTGCCTAGTTCGAATTACCACTTCTGATAAGAAACTGAAATCGGTTTCAGGAAAATGAGCAAGAGTTTTGGACACTGAAAAGACTCAATGTGAGGATGTCTAATTGAATTGTCATTTTATTTTAAGGCTTAGATTGATTCAGCCAATGTTTGGATTAAATGGGTTTTTGGAAACAATACTCCCAGCCTTTAATGTGAGGTAATTTGTTATGAAGTAATAGACAATCTATGGCAAAATAAATCTTTGGGAAAATGTACAGCATGTTAATGTAGGTGATGGTTACCTTGTTCAGATCTTCTTTAGCAATGGCTGGAAAAACCCATTCAAGGCCTCTTTGCTTAAGAAGAAGCTGAAGTGAATTTTATTCTATGCATTTTAAAGGAAGAGTATGTTTGCAACAAAATAGCTAATTGACTAATGCAAAGAGTGACTCCGTGCCTTTGGACATATATATATATGTATACATATATTTATATATGCCATATATAGGGACATATATATATATATATATATATGCACGTAAAAGACATTGAAATCAATGAGAACTATCAGCACACGTCCAAGGACATATCTGATCCCTAGCAGTCCTCTCTAAAACAAAGGAAGATGATGATGTACTGAGCTTAAAAGCCCGCTTTTAACTCTTCCATTAGTGCTCCATAACAGATTGCCAGAACAGCACTTTGTCAGAACCAGCAATTTAATTTCTGTGCTAGGCCCAACATGATTTTAACATCAGTTTTACATTTAAATTATTGTTTAGAGAATGCTATTTCCATGTTATATGAAATGAAGCCATATACTGTACCTCTACATTTTGGAAAGAACCATTTTACCAGAGGACTAAGCAATAGCAGCTGTTGGTCTCCTTGTTGTAGGAATGTGCAGACCCACTCTGAGCAGTGGCTGCTGCTTTTGCAGCTGTGCCATCCCTTCACACTGTGGCAATGCCTCCACAAGATGGAGCCCAGGCAGGCTGGAGGGTGCCACATATTGCAGTTTGGCTTCACACTCACAAGACTATCTGGGAATTTCCATCAAGAAGACTCTTATTCTCTACCCTACGCTGCAGAATGTATACTGTTGTGAAACTCAAATTAATTACAGCAAAGAGGGTTAGAATTTGGGAATACGAAATTCTAGAAGGAAAGCATGTAATGAGTTTTCATTTAATTTTGAGGCCATTATAAGCAGCCACAGTTTTAAGCACAGAGAAACTTCCTACCTTTTCCAGAGATATTCACCAGCTTACATACACTGTCTCAGAAAAGTGACTTTGCTTTTTTGGCCCTGACAAACTCGGTGAGATACTGCTGTGTAAATTGGCATGGCCTGCATGCAGCTGCAGTAGTTTTTGCTAGCTGATATTTTGTGGCTCTTTTCCCAGGTAATTCCTACCAAATATGCATGCATTGCTTCTCTTTGTATGAAGGAAACCTTACTGCACTTTGCTTCATCAGAGCCGTCTTCACACTGAGGCAGGTTGTCACAAAGGTTTTGCAATGGTATACAAGCCCCGCTGCCACACTGATGCTCGTCAGTTGCACAAGCTCCTGAAGAAAAACAGGAAGGGAAAATTAATCCGTAATTATGAGGAAGGCTGATGTTCACTGGAGATCATACAGTTCACCTGAAAGAAAAGTCGAGTGGATAGTATGCAGAACCTTTGATTTCCTTTTCTTTCCTTTCCTATCCATCTGTTTTTCAAAATAAAGATTATTTTCAGATAAATAGAAGCTAATTAAGAATAAAATCTGTGGTATTATACCTTGTAGTTTCTGCGGTAGTTAGCATTGCTCAGTTACTAGTGTGTTGCGGATTGATGCACGGACTCCCATCGAGGGGTAAATCGAAGACCCGTTATTGAAATCTTCCATGGCCTATATGCTTTCTATTTGTTTACACACACGCTACTGAGAGAACTCCTGTTGCTCTACATGTCTTGTCCACGCGCCCCCCGCGGTGCCTTCAGCTAATACCATCGGCTATCTCCCTGCCACGCTGCAGTTCCTGCCCCTGCAACAAAGGTGTTCCAGAAGCACTGTCTCCTTTTTTCGGACATGACCCAGACCCTCGGTCCTTCAATCTTGTTAACCCTTTCACTCCCACAATGCCTAATTCCTCCTCACTAGTGTTCTTCTGTTACATGTAATAAATTTTGGAGGGATGAGAAAAGTCAAATCCTGATTAAATTCTCTCAAAAATGACTACTGATTTCAAGTTCCAGATGTCCAGCACTTTCACAAAAGTTTAGAGACCTTAAAGTATGTCAAGTCAAACATACAAGTAAAGAGGTATTGAAAGCCAAGAGTCTCCTTTTGAAGCCTGTCTGGGAGGGAAGGTGGAAGAGACAAAAGTAACAGAAATTAATGAGGAAAGCATTCACAAAAGTAGGATTAAGCTACTTCAGTATCAGTTATGTAACAAAAGCAGATCAGATAGACAGTAAATATAAAGTTATAATTCTTTCTATGGCCAAAGTGCATTTTTAATGGCACTGTTCTATATATTTACAGGAAATACACAGCCATAAACTTAAATTCTATTGTAACATTATTTTTTTTTCTTTATTTTACCTTCCTGGACTTACTGACTTTAATTGTCTAGAAGTCTTACTTAAAGCAAGATAATTGCTTTGCTTCTGAATTTTTAATATTCATATAAAATGATTCATTCATCAATCAGTATGGCCTGTTGTAAAATATGGAAGTAAAAGAATATGGTTTATAAAAGGCCTGAACCAGATTTTCACACATTCAGTGGCCATAACTGATGCTAGTTTTTCTATAGAACTTAGTTCTCACTTAGACAGGTTTTTTATTATATTGCATACTGCCAAAAAGTATTTATTTTCAAATTATGCTTCCTTTTCAAAAACTTAATATTTAATGGAAAAACAAAATACAAAGAAAAATCTGCTTTTCTTGTAAAATTAATTTATTTACTGACAATCCTTTTACCCTTGGGCCTGCATGCTAATGATATTAGTCTCTGTCCTTTGGCTGCAAAGATCATGAATAAGCATAATTCTTTTGCAAATGGAACCTTTTTAATGTATTTAACCAGAACTGGCAATGGCCACTTTGAGAACTCTGCCTTGCTAAACTCAGTTTTTACTTTACAACAAAATATGGGCAAAGCTGGCTCAGCAAAGATGTTGAGCCAGCTAAAAAAAAAGGCATAGCGTTGTTGGACTGAACAGATGTGATCAAGAAGGCAGAACAAGAAGTAGCAAAATGGTCGTATGTCCATATAAACCTACCTCTCAGTCTTACACAACGGGACTAAATGGAGTTGATTTTACAAAGGTAAATCAATGGTTAGGATTTTTTTAAATATTAAGAAGATTAATATTATTACTACTGTTAATCTATAAAAAAGCTGCAGCTAGCTAAACATGCTGGGAGGCACTTGCCTTTTATGATATTTAAAGTAGGAAAAAGACCATAGATTCTTGTTGATTTTCTGTCTGTGCAAATGAATGGTACTTCACACGTCTCCGACTACATACTGCTTTTTCTTTCTCTTTTTTTCTGCTATCAGACTTCCAAAGAAGTAATACAAAGCCTCTAATTAATTCCGTCAAGATTTGGCCTAGAGTTAGTGTAAGTATTTGTCCTGGTAAGCATATTGCTCTTCCATGTACTTTAGCATTTGGCTCCATTTTGCATAGTTTTGGAGAGCTGATTGCTGAATTACTTATATGAGTGACAAGTCTAATTGCAGTCCCCAACAAAACCAGCAATCTTTCAGAAGGGGACTGACTGGGACCAGTAACACTGCTGTTCAAATATTTAAAAGACTAACTCTTCCCGGATCCTTCACACGCTAAGGACCAAATTTTTAAAGATGCAAGGAGGACTTATTGCAAACATTAATCAGAGTTACCATATACATTTTTCTCTTCTAGTGGATGTGATCGATAATAAATATTTTACAAATGCATTTAAACACACATTAATGACACCCTCAAACGAGTCACAAAGTGGTGTTCTTCTCTGGGGCTTGTATAGGGAATAGTTCATATTTACCCTCTTAATATTTGAATAGTTTTTGGTCAAAATCTGGAATCAATTTTTCACATAATATCACATAGAGTTGCAGATGATACTGAGATTGGTCCAATTACACTAGAGCAACAAAACCGTCACTTTTCATGCTAGAAAACATAAAATACAGATGGGTGACTGCTAGGCTTTTTCTCTTTAACTTTTTCATATTTCTGTTGATCAAGGGCTGAGAGTCACCTTCCACTCTCCACTTTTTCTCAAATGTATTTGACCAGTGGTATAACCTCTTAAATACAAGGGTTCATATGCTTACCTAGACGGTAGCCAGTAGTAAAGTTTGCAAGAAATCCCTTCTTTGTTGCAGACTTGTCCGTAAGGAGGATTACTGTCATCTGGTTTGTTGTAGAGAAGACATCTGGCAATGGGTCTTGTCCTGTATAGACAGCTATTCTCCAGGAGAACATGAATATGTTTAAACTATTTTGTTCTTAGGTATTTCAAATTGTTTTGGGTTCAAAAGCAAATACTGCTACCCCATGAATACAGTTATTCCCCCAAACCTAACTGCTATCAGACTGCAATGATCAAAGCTCAACCTCAAATTTGACATATCAGTATAGAAAAATAAGGTTCGACTAAGAGATTATGCTTCTGTTTGTCCACATACATAAGCAGTTTTATTTATTGAGAAGTTAATTTTGTTTGGATTGCATAAAAAGCTGAGTGTGTACAAACATTTGGGAAATGTGATGTCACATATGTTATGCTTTCTCAAGTTTTCCTCCTAAATTCTGAGACCCAGAAATGTGAAGAAATGTAGGATGAAATTAGAGAGAATTAATTTCCTTTATATTATATCCATCAGTTTGCTCCAGCTGTCTGATTACATTCATTTTAGTACCCAGTGCTGTTACTTGCCCAAAAGTAAGGAATTTGGTCCTATGCCATCTCTGACTTCAACTACATCATGAATATTTTCCAGATCAAAAACCTGAAAATGAAGTTGAATGTTTTTTCCCTTTTCAGCATTTAAGTACCACACACCTAGAAAATAATAACACACACAAAAAATCACCTTTTCAGTTGTTACATTTACTGTGTCATTTTCATGTTGAAGGATTGGGGGCGGGGGGGAAATCTCTGCTAAACTATTAAGAATCATCCAAGAGACTTAGAAGTCTAAGTCTTATCTTTAAAAGAAACTTATGCTGTCAAGATCCAAAATTCAATTGACTTTTATTCTCCAAAACACTTTTGAAAACTGGATTTAGGCTTCTAAGACATACACACATGCATTTTTTACCATTCATGACAACTGTGAGTTTCCCTAAAGTAACAAAGCTAATTCTTTTGTAACTGGGAAAACGTGACAAATAGTCTTGTCACTTAAGTCTTATTTGATAGTAAGCTAATTTCTATAATCAGTCATACAAGCCTGTCTTTCAAGTTAGATGTCATTTTAGAGAAGAAGTATTTGCTTCTGTTTAGCCTATGCTTTATCGTATTTAATCTATGTAAGTATGGATACTATGGAAATCTCGTAGAGAAAGTAAAAAAAAACAAAAATTTTTTAATCTGTTCATAGAATGAAAAGGATTTTCTCACTAGTAGGAATCTCATTTGAGAACTCGTGGAATTAATACCTGGAAATGAGAGCCATATCTCAAGTGGAACAGAAACACAAAATTACAACTCTTGTGATTAGCATCCCAACACAATTCTCCAGTTAAAGGTGAAGTAATAAATAATTAAAATTTCATTAAGAAGCAATGACAAAGTTTTCTTCCTTGCTTCATCCATCAATAGCACATAGTGGACCACCTTGAAACATTTTCACTTTTGACAGCTATAGCTTAATCTAAATCAAGTAACATCAGTAGAATAATGATATCTTTTCACTAGTATGGTAAGAAACATTTAATAAATAGAGGATCCCTTGCAAAATGCATACACACATTATTTGCCCCTAGAAAAAGTTAATTATTTAACAGAAGAGATGATGATATTAACCTGGCAAATACATTGAGGTGTAATGGTAAAATGGGGACTTTCAGCACCTTGTCTGTTGTTGCACTGACATAAAGATATTTGACATAATAGGCATGATGGAATTGGCCTGTCTGAACCCATTCCAAAGGATTATGCTTGTCTTCATCAGTTTTTAATCAACTGGCCCATGATTCCATGGCTTCTAAGTGCCATATAGACTTCAGTTAAAAGATCCCACTTGTATATAGCTTAGATCTTTTATGCTTGACAGTATCTGACTTGGGAAAGCAGATTTAGTATCTCTACTTTTATACGGTTAAACTTTTCCTGAAGACTTGGAAAAGAATGACTTACAAAAAGCTTGATTAGGGTAATTGTTTGGAAAGTTTTCAGAGCTGAATGTACTGTTTGGCTCCCAGAGTTCAACTGGCCCTCCACAGTCAGCTGAAAAAGAAAACATTTCAAAAACATAATTAACCCATTGTCTTACTTTTACAATCTGTTGTAACAAAGATATTTTGGAAGAAGGAGTTTTATGAAGAGGATATTCAAGCTAACTTCATCACTGTAAGGGTTCAGTTACGGTGCCATTGGTATAAAGCTTGAACAATGAGTTGTGAGAAGCCAACACTCCGGTAAAGACACAG
This sequence comes from Ciconia boyciana, assembly GCF_034638445.1. Taxonomy (NCBI): domain Eukaryota; kingdom Metazoa; phylum Chordata; class Aves; order Ciconiiformes; family Ciconiidae; genus Ciconia; species Ciconia boyciana. The sequence continues at coordinate 110,916,747 of NC_132934.1, forward strand.
AGCATTGAGGAAACAAGGTGTGTAAGAAATTCTCTGCCCTTATTAGTTACAGTGTCTAAGTCAGACCTGCTGACACATACAATCGATGCCATAGTGTTATCTACAGCTATAGTTCATATATTGCTGTTTGTGAAGTGCTAGTGCCCGGGTGCACAACTGTATTCATGATGGTGCTATGAGAACTCTTCCCCTTGTAGTTAGGGGAAGGACACAAGTCTGTCCTTCATTTGTTGATTATTGGTCTGCAAGCTGTGCACGTGACAGAAAATATGAAGAAAAGAATGTGATACAGTCAACTGTATAATTTACTAGTACATTAATACAAAAGCTAGAAAATGTCAAAGAAAGAGAGGAAAGCCCCGCCCCCCAAATATAACCTATTTATGCACTTAGCTTGTATGCCTTGCTTATTATCTGATTGATCTTCTTGCAGCATTAGCAGAGATACTCAAGTATAAAGCCCATTTTGTCATCTAGCAAATAAACCTTATAGCAAAAAACCCCTTATACTGTTATTTTGTTTTCATCAGGACCCTAAAAACTTTTACAGTTAAACCTTGTAAATGGTAAAAGTAGCCAGTTGCTTTTTCCTTGAAACAACTGCTCCAATAAGAAACATAAACATGTATATGCACTTATATATAAAAATTAATAAAATGTATTTAAAAGCAAATATTGTAGATATGTATATACACACATACACACACTCACACACATGGACATAGCTAACTGTACTTTATATATTCAATAGCCTCTTTCAATATGTAGTTTAGATGGTGGTTTACATCCAAAATATATCAACTTCATATTCCAAAACTTTACTTCATATTGAGAAATATTATTTAGTTTCATTTCAGCTGTACCATCAGAATGAACTTTGGTGTTTTCCCACTTCTGTTGTTCGCAATTACTTTATTAAAAAATAAACAGTGCTCCTCCACCTGCTTCAGGAAATAGAAGTTAAGGTAGAAGAAATCTACCTTTTTAATATTGTTTTGTTGTTTTATTCTTTGAATTAAAATTGATTTTTTTAACTTTCAGACTTTGGCTAAACTTTAACACTCCCCACACACACACCTTATGGCTCAAATTTTGCATTTCATTATGTCTGTCAGTATTGCATACTCTGAGCATATTGGGGACAGATATGCTGGGGTTGGGGACAGCTTGCCCATTGAATCCCACTGGGAGGAAGCTCCACTAAATACAAGAAAGATTTGAACTTTCTCACGACAGCCATCTTATAGGACTTTCTATTTCACCAAATCACTCCTGGCAAGAAAAGCCGAACTCTGTGAAAGGAAAAGGAACTGTTAACAATCACACACTAACTAACAAGTATATTATGTTTCAGCCGTATGGCTCACAATGAGGATTACTTTCTGTAAATACCATTAATAAAAAAGATTACATTGGCTTTTTCATGGAACATTACTGCACGTACAAACAGACACACAACTATTGTAATGAACTATTGCATGAAGAATATATGATTCTTAGCCAGTATCATTTAATGATATGAGCAGAGCAAAAAGAACTTTCTTAATAGCAGAACAGGGGCAACTTATGAAGTCTGATCTGGTGTTGACTACATGTAAGGCACATTAGTAGGTGTTGACTACATGTAAGGCACATTATCTTCTTTCTCTTGCATGGAAAAATGATAGAAGTAATTGATGTTACTCATGTCTGGAAAAAATGTTTTAAAAATTTCCAGTGATCTTCTTTAAACACAAATTTAGGTGGAGTTATTTGTATAGCTGTCACTTGTTAGAGAACCAAATAGCAATCAGCACCAATAATCTTTGTCCTTTCATTGAGCATAGTAGGCGATTTTCTCAACAGTGTAGAAAATGATGTATGACCTATTAATAAAAAAATTCCTCTGTGCTTTGGCCAAAACTTTAATTTATATTGATACATCTTAAGTGTGGAATCTACACTGTAATTTCCACACTGTTGTTTGTGTTAAAAGACAGGTTATAAATTAATATGAAGATGAAAGCAATCTTTGCTTTAGATTAAAGTGTAAACTGACAGTCTCGTGCAAAAGACAAAAGCAAATCCAGCTTCCCTATCCCACAACCAAAAATTTTTTTTGACTTTTCAATGAGCTTTTGTGGCACTGTGAATGATGCCCGTGCCTCTTACTGAAACTCTAGGTCTAGCAAAAGAAATTGGCTCAGCTCAAATTCTTTCATCTCTTGTTTATAGAGATGACATTTGTAGTGAAACCATTAGTGGTAGCAAGCTTGCACCACATCCATCAAAGTAATTTCATACTTCTTTGAAGATGATTGATAACATTCACCTTTTTTCAGCAGGTTACAGATAGCGTATATGTAGCATGCCTCAACAACGGTATGCAAACAAGTTAGTTTTTCCCCAGCAACAGCTTAGACTGTGCTTTTGTATTGTATTGAAGGACAGTATGGACCCTCTCTAATCTGTTTCATAAGGAGTTATATGCTACATGACCACTTCCTTTTTTTGAATGTTAAAACTTTATCACCATATTTTGGGTAGAGATCTATAGTTTGAATGAGATTTCTTTGGTGTTTTGACAGCAGCATTCAGCTACTATTTACCACAGGGTTGTCCTACCACTAATCATTAGACTGATGCTAACTTGTGAGGTGTGTTTACGCACAGCACCTGAAAGATGGCTGGAAGTGGCAGATATCAGCATCTCTCCACAGTATTACTTTAATGAAAACTGCAACCAAATTCCAAAACTCACTTTGGTAAATTATGACTGAAATTACTAGTGTTACTAAAATTTAATTTTGCTGACAGAGACATCTTGTTGAATGTTACATCCCTGTGTCTCAGGATGGATCTCTAAAACTGAAATTTGGTCTCATGTTTTCTTACCTGTCCTGATGCAGTAGATTTAGAGGTGATAGATTTGACAGAATGACAATATTGGTACACAGTGCTCAACATGAATACAATGCACACAGTCTTTTTCTATTATTTTAATTTTAGACCATTTTTATTTACTATATGCTGTCAAGAGAGCAACTAGCTGTGCTTTGTAAGTGACAGTAAATCTAATAGGAGGCAGTCCTGGAACATACTCACGGTTTGTTTTAATGACTTGAAGCCATCTGTGAATAGGTCTTTTGTAGAAATCTCCTTTTTTTTCCAAAAAGTTAATGCCTCTTTCACAATAAATTACAAAGCCCTATCAGATATTTTAATGATTTTTTTCCACAAGCTCTATTGATATTTGTAGCAGTTTTTGCTTTGAATGCGCGTGGACCTGGTTAACATAATATGCAATCTTTCTTCATTGTTTTATGTACATTTTCCAGATTTATAATGATGGCTACAGGTATTTTTTCATGTTTTTCTCAGTAAGATTCTTCTAAGTAGCTCTGTGAAACTGAAATGTTTTGAGGAAGCTTAAATCTCTGTGCTTTTCTCTAAAAGACTGCAATATGATGGGTTTGGGTCAAGCTGTCTGGAGAAGTGCATATGTGCTATAGGCAGAGACGTTTCATTTTTCATTAACTTCTACTTGACTTAGAGAAGATGGCAAAAATGTGCAAACAAACCCAATCCTCCTCCAGTTTCCTACTGAACCTGGGATTCAGAAGAGGTGCCAAGAAGACAGTGAGATGAAATGAGATGAGGCCCCATCAAGCAGGAAAAAAGTCCCATCCATTATTACTAGAGCAAGCACCTGTCCATCACTCCTGCCTTACCACAAGGAGTAGAGTTAGCAAAGGCAAAATTGAAGAAATCAGGCTTAGGTTTTGACACATTCCATAATTTATGCAAATATTGAAACCTCTCATTAGATCAGGGAGGGGAAAGAGTCCTTTGTTGGTTTTTTTTGTCCACTTATTTCCTCCAAAACCAGAAGAACTGTTAACCGTCCTTCTGTCCTTTCTGTTTCCCTATTTATTTTTTTTTCAAAGCAAATATTGCTTTCTTTTTCCTTTTTAATGTAATCAGATATAGTAGGAATAACAACACGGCTAAATGCATGTTGGAAAGAACTCATTCATTGTGATCCTTGTTCCAGATAATACCTCAGTTTTGGGTATTAGACACTCATATAGATCATGCTCCATTCTTAAACCATTCTGGCACTATTATAGATTCATTCCCCTAAATATGGGAGTTTTCAGTGTGCGTGTGTTCTCAGAGCTTGTTGAATTTTTAGTATTGAGACCTCTAGTGATATTATTATGTGACTTTGCTCATTCTCTTATTCCTCTGCTACATTGCTTGTAATTTTAAATAAAGAGATTATAATCGTCCTTCTCTTTCTTCCTCCTTCCCCTTCAGTGGCTTCCTGGAAGCTTTACTAATTCAAGCTTTTAGAGACAAATTCTGAATTATTTCATTATCCTCCACTCTTCAAGCTTTGGAAGATACTGTACTGATAGCTTAAGCTGTGAATCTACCAGTTCTGTTGCTATCAATGGAGCCACGGGCAGGGAACCTGATCCCTAGTATGTTATCCTGAAGACAATTTTATAATGTTGAAGAGAGATTTTTATAAAACTGAAGGTTGAAAATTCTGAATCACTCATACACAAATAGAGTAATAGGAAATGGCAATCAACTGTAATTTAGTGTTTACTTACTGGGAACTGAAGGGACAGTAGTAACAGTTGGAATCACAGTTGGCTCTACATAAATACTTTCATTACACTTTCCCTTTGTCAGGCCAATGTCATCCAAGGCAATATCACTGGGTCCACGCTTTTTAAAGGCGTCAAAAATAACCTGAAGTTCATGAAAAAGAAATTAGAATTTTATAATTTAATGAAAAATTTTTCAGCTACCTATGCTGAACCATTCTGTCTTCCTTCTTGAAAGCTCTTATTTCCACTGTAGTCTACACTGGTGCTACACTCAGAGGAGGGCATCAGGGATGAGACATGATTCCTCGCAAAACAAAATAGCACTATGCAAACTGAGTGGATCATTCTAAGGAATGCAGGAACTGCTTTGTATAAATGATAAACATGATTTAAAACTATTTAATAACTACTTTTTAGATATAAATATATATAATTTTTGAAACACAAATTCTATATCACTCATCAGTCCAAACTTCTTCTGATCCAATGGCATATCTCCATGAAAAACTGAAATTTATCTCATTTGTTTGTTATTGTGCTTTAATATCCACATATTTAAAGTAATCCTGCTACCAAGGAATTTGTGCTGGTGAAATACAGCTGGGTACAGCACTCTTTCTGAGGTCATAAACCACACATTTGCTGGAAATCTGATGCAGCCAGGTCACAGACGCATTTACTTCCTTAGATGGTAAATGCATCTTTCTGGCAGTGCTTTTGCACTAATCAAAACTACTATAACAGGACAAGCCATCCCAAATACCTATAAAAAGAAATTGTTTTCAACAGAGCATTGCTGAAGGAATTGTCTAGCACAAGTCTCCTCCTTTTGTTTACAGATAAGTCAGGTCAGTTCTTAACCATGTGGCACCAAATACATTTCCCTCTGGAACATACTTTCAGTGAATTATTCTGAAATTAATTAGTGAAAATACTGCTTCATAATCTCAAGTTACTTAATTTAAATCTTCTCATGGCTAAGTGCTTCATATCACACTCACTGTAGAGATATTACACTTCACATCAGATTTTGATAGGCTTTGAACACCCTTGTTTTGTGGAAAGCTCTCTTCTCATTGACTGTCCCATGACAATGTTAAGGTTTTCTGTTTTCTACAATAATAATACTTTAAATTCCAGAGTAGGGCAGGGGGGAGATGACAATTCAAATGGGGACTCCAGTCTTCTGCATGCTAACATTTATTTGATGGGATACATTAGTAAGTAGTCCTAGATATTGTCTTTGGAGCTGTGGATCATTGGGTTCATTTGGCAGAAAACTGTTATAAATTTAGCTAAAATAATTTTTTAAAAGAACTAGCATTTTAACAAACCTTAAAATCAGATGTTTCATTTAAAGTTACTTGTCCATAATTCCAGTTGTTTCCATAGTTTCCTTCTTTCTGGAAAATGATCTTTTCCAAACCATTCTCATTACTTATGCTAACTCTTAAAAGGTAAACATTAGTACCGTACATGAAATACCTAGAGGGGGAAGAGCAATTTTGGTATTATTAGAACAAAGTGAAATTTCATGAAAAAATATCAGCCTTTTTATTTTACAAATTGTTTTGTGGAATTAGGACTAATTTGCCGTGAGCATGGAAATAAAATGAGTCATATGTTTAGATTACACCTGGATATTTTACTTGATACTTTGCTACATTTTCTGCAGAGGCTTAGTTAAGCTTCATGACAAAAAATATTTCAGGGATTCTTAATCTTTTTTCTGTATAGAAATGAATATTGGATGCAGGGTGAAAAAGAAAATACATTAAAGCTAACTGCAAGAATCAAACCTATAAAGGAGTCAAAGTTTCAGGCCTGGAGTTGAGACTGATCATGGAAATCCAAAGAGAAGCAGGCTTGTATTGCTGGCACACTGACTTGGATTAATATTATATATGAAAGAAAGCTATTTGGTTTTATTCTTAAACAAAGTATATGTTTAGGAATTATGTAAGAATACCAAAAGCTTAGACAAGATGAATCTGAAGAGACCAAAGGCAGACTCAGAATTCGGACTCTCTCCTCTCCAAATCCAGGTCCTATGGGTGTTGAAATATAAAATCCTGCAAGATAAAGAGCACATTTTAGTCAGTACAGAATTACTGATTTTTTCTTTAAATGAGAGTTTTTACATTAAAAATAATATCAATAATATCAAGCACAGATAGTGTTGCATGACTTGGAAGTTTCCTGACACAATAAATATGAACGATTATCCCAAGTCATATTCATCAGTCAATTACATATTAAAATGAGCTTTTAAGCTTGTCACACAGTCCTCAGAACTAGACATGAAATGGGAAACTAGTCCTTTTGAAGTCAGTGGGAGATCTGCCTTTTATTTAGTGAAAGCAGCAATTCACCTGAACGATTTCTACTTAGTTTATTAAAAAGTCTTCCTGTTTGACATTGCTTGTGATTTTGCAGAATAATTTCCTGACATTTTTATAATTTTTATCCACATAATAATGGGAAATATGGGTTGCATGTTGCAGGGGGTGAGAGAATGATGAATATTTTATAGCAACGTGAAACATTATAAACAAGAAAAATACATTATTTGGGGAAACTGGGTTTTTAGCTTTTTCTGAGTTAATTCCTTGCAGCTGGGAATTTGCATTTCTTGCTGCCATATGGAAATATAATGTGAGGCCAGGCTATGGAAGCATGGTGATTTGTCACAAGAAAAGCAAAATTAGGCAGAGTTAAAAGTCCTAAAATAAGATTCTTGCTTTATTAAAATCATGGCTGTAATCTTAGATTTTATTCTAATGTATCTAGCTATTTATCTACCTATCTATCTTTCTAATACATCTATATGCAAATATTATATTCATAGAATCTACAAATAAATATAAATATAATTATATAATTTAAATTATATATACTATATTCTGTTATTTATACTTCTAGATTAACTAGCCTTTTCTTGTGGGTGGTTGAAGTACCTGAGAATTAGTCTGAAATCTGAATCAGGCCTTTCATTTCCTGTGTTGACTTAGAAAGCATGCATTAAAATATACATGGTGTCTAGCTTTAAGAAAATGAGCATAGCATTCTTTTTCAGAAAAGGTCTTCATATAGTCAAAGTGACAGTTCTCTGTCTTTGTTTCATCGATTCTCTGAGCATTCAGAATCAATTGTTGAGTATGTATTAAGTCCTTCGCTTTTCAAGAGCAGCAAAACAAAAATACACTGTCTCACTGAATGTATGTAATAGCTAGATATTAATGATGCAGCTCACATTTTTACTTCAAACACAGGTCGTAGAAATTTTAATATTCAGTGTAATAGCAACATTACATATAGCAACATAACATATGTCAGCTTAGATCTAGCACAGTGAAACACAGAGAACCTAAAATAAAGTAGTATTTTCAAGAGAGCTAGAAATCATTGTCAAGTGTTTTATTAAACTAATTTTACGTTCTTTCATCTGATTTGTATTCTAGGAGCCAAGTGGGAAGATAAAACAGTGTTCTGAAGATTGTTTAGAAAATGTGCATTTACTCAGAGAGAGGTGAACAATTGCTATCCAATAACGTCCTGAATAATATTTTTCTTTTCCTGACAGTAACTTCTTCCAGAATAATTTGCAATTTTTCCAGTTATTTGTCACTGAAGAAGTTCTGTATAAGTCTTGCATAGAATACATATAACCATTGCAAAATCCAAATTATGTTTATTAGTTTTAGCTGGACTGACAAATCACCTGAGAAACAGATTGTTTGGTTTTCCTGATGAAGCAGAAAAAAACTTTTGGGGTCTAATTCTGGGATAAGCATTCATGATACGCATTCAAGATCTGATTCCTATCAGCATTGTCTTTTTAATTAAAACCCACATTTGATATGATCACTCTTCCAATTAAGTTGTTTTGCTATAGTAGTTGCTGGAGTGTTTGTGTGTTTTGCACATGTTGAAAACTAGTGTGGTGTGTGATTCTAACTGGGAACACAGATGCCCTGTGTACCTTGCAGGTGAACTTTATGTTAAATCAAAGTTATTCTGTGACAACCATGAGGATGTCACCAGCAGACAGGGATGAAATAGAAGTGATTTCCCTAAAATGTAACTATACTTGTTTTTTTCCTTAAGGTAAACATGCAGTTATTTGACCTATAACACTGTTGCATTATAGAAATTCCTTTCTCAGATAAGGCACTTTGGCATATTAATAGCATTGAAACTTTTCAATACCTCACACTTCAATCACTTTATATATTCCTTTATTTCTTCTTTTAGTTTTGGTATATTTCCACAAGATGGCAATCAGTAGCATAAAATGTTTTGTCTGGTAGCCCTGACTCATTTTTATGGCAGAATAAAATTACATCCCAATAATACCGTTATGAAGAATCCATTGTACAGTGGTATAACATAAGCTAAATCAAGCTTTTCATTTAATCTGCAAGCAACTTGTATTTGATCTTACCTGACATGTTGCCAAATGTATGATCAAAATCAGGACCACTCATAAAGGGCAAGGTAGGGCCCTGAACTCTCTCCCAGTCTGAATCATCATCTAAATCTTGTATCCAGTAACAAAAGCCATCTTCAAAAGTGCAATTGACTTTCTCATAATCTGCGAAAAAGAACCTCTAGTAAATAAAAATGACAGAAACATTAAGTATTTTCTCAGAATTACATAAGAATGAGTGACGAACAATGTAAATTTTTAAATATGTTTGAAAACTGAAGCCCATGGTGACTCAATTTCCTCTTCTGTGCGATGCAACATGATTACTCAAATACATGTGTCATTTGTACTTGTTAACAAAACACTATCACTGAAGGTGGCCCTGTATGCTCTTGCACTCATTCATTCACCTTCTTTTTTGATCTTTCACCGGTAATGTGATGGGGGAATGAGAGAGGACCCCTTGCATAGCTAACACCAAGGGCTAACCCAGCTCTTTTCCTCTTTTCTTTGCCAAGGCCTGGATTGCTCCAGCTGAAACAGCTCACCACCAGAGCTGAACGCTCAGAAGGTAAGTGCTGTGCTCCATGCACTAGGGATGCCCCTTTCCTTGTCCTTCTCCTTTGCTCCTTCTTTTCTCTCATATATTTGCTGCAACATCTTCATTTTTCTTCCCATGATACATTGCTCAGTGTCTTCTCATGCTGCCTTGAAGTGTAGGTCAGCCCCCAGCAAGGCGTTCCACGTGACAAAAGTTTGCTGGCACTCTGGATGCTTCCTGCAGCATATCCCTTCCCAGTCACACCCCCTATTCACATCCTGCTCAAAATTTAGCAGCTGAAGAAGCCTTCACTTGTCCAATCTGCATCTAAATTTTTCTCCCGACTACTAAAGAACACCAATGCATGAATCAGATTGCTGCATTTTGTTGTCACTGTAGATTTACTGCATCTGGAGTTTTTCCAGTGCCTATTTACTGAAGCAGGTATTTTCCTGAATGTTAGTTTTACCGTTTGGGACTACTGCTTGTGGCAATGAGTTAGGACATCAGAAACTCTGGAGAGCAGGTACTGCCAGGCAACCACAGAATAATGATTAGTGTCAGTGATTCAACAGTGTTCATTAGCGAACAAACTGACTGAGAAGAATCTCATGGAGATATGGCCAGAGTTTTACTCTTATTTAAACTTTGTTAGGTGTCACCCTACTGCTAGATACAGGCCTGTAAACCTGTGGACAGTCTTATTGAAATCAATGATTTAATCTTTAAAATAGTATGACATTTCTCAAAGTGGATCTAGTTGGTAGACTGAAGCCAGAAAATACTGCTTCCCTTTTCATCTCCATTTTGTCAAACTGAAAATACAGTTTCACCAAACATTCAGGATAACAAAGACACACACGCACACAAAAAGAACACTTACTGTTTAGTTCATTTGCATTAAATGTTGTGTACGTTGCGTTAAAGCCATTGTAATTTTCAGAATAATCGGATATAAACTGTGCTGTAGCCTCATGAGAAAAAATGTAAATTGTCTCAGGATTAGTCCCTGACAGAGAAGCTGAGAACAAATAAAGAACAATATAGTCAGAGAGAAAACAATCCCATGAGCATTAAAATCCCCAGTGCTGTCACAGAAATACAGTGGATTAGCTTTTTGAGTCTTAAAGAATGCTTTCCCTCTTGTACTGTGATTCTGCCTACACTAGCTTCAAAACCCTGAAGGCGTTTAGCTGTTTGGCTGCCATGTAAGTGTTCTGCATATCCCATCTCTCACATCCCTCAATATGGATATCAGCTAGTGGAGAAACATCTCTTATAGCACACATATTCAACACTATATTCTTCATAACTTTGCTTATTATGCTGTAAATGTTCTCAAAATTTACAGATATGCACTCTGAAACTCTAGAATCACAGTATTGATTACATATTTTTGTTATATATACTTACTTTCACAGTTTAATAATTAGCACATACACTTACAGATATTCAAAGAGTAAGGAAACTGTGAAATTACATAGGAATTTCATTTTGTGATGTATGCATGAAAGCATATAGCACAGGAACAATTGCAATATTCCAAGAAGCGAGTGGACAGAATGCTAGATAATCTCATCTAGGCTCCCTTTTCCATGAAAGGCTGGACCAGAGGATCTTTCAAGGTCCCTTCCAACCTGGGCAGTTCTACGATTCTATGGTACAATGTATCTAAATTTTGACTTTAAATTCGAAATTAGTTTAGATTCACTCATATAAATTCCATACGTATGAAATTAAAGGATTGTTACAAGTCATCTTACAGTAAAATAGTTGCTCCTCCATCTAAAGCTGATATGGTGCCAGGCAACAACAGTTAGACTTGTGACTGTATTCAGGATCTGATAAAGAAATCCTGAATTCCTCACTGTTCTGTGAAAGTTTTTGCCTCGGCTCTTTCTTTTCTGAAGTCCTTGCCCAATTTTGCACAGATAGAGAGACTTTGCTTTTCTGAGGAGGAGCTATTTACCTATTTGTAATACTATATATTTGAAACAATACCAAATTATTAAGGAAAGACAATCGGCATAATCTTTCACACTTTTAATTATATGTGCATTATTTTCATTCCTCCTTCTCAGCTTCTTTTACTTACTTAAATGGAGAGTCTTAATCTGGATATGTCTTGTAGCCCTTCGTACCTCTACATTTGTCATTTCCAATACCTGTAATTCTACCCCTAAAACTGCAAAGTTTTAGGCAACCACTGAAGGACAGCTTTAACATTGTCTTTGTGGTATCACTGGTCATCCCCACCACAGTACTTAAAACCATGCAAGTTAATGGTTGCTGCAAAGAATATTATTGAAGCAATCTTTCACATCTAAATTGAAATTCCGAAGAGGGGTCAAATCCAAAGCAGTACTAAAAGGGTAGAATTTCTCCATTCTTTATTTTATGAGTCTTTTATTATTTCTCATTCCCATTCTTTCCCTGCTTCCAAAAATAAGGACAAATAATAATATAACTTTCTGACTTATCTCTATGTATTTATCTTCAAGTATATGTATTCCACCTCTGATGGAATTCAGCTGGATAGACTGAGTCTTGTGAAAAATAGGCAAAATCCCAGTTTTCCAGAATAGAATATAGAGACAGAGATAAGGTATCATCAATATTTCAAGGTCTGAGGAAAGCAATGCTATGCTTGTAATGAATTTCAGGGCGTATCATAGTACTTCTCCCAACAGTTTCTGCTTTGATGCTTTCATTTTATGTTACTGCGTGTGATGTTACAGGACCTTCTGACAACATATTTCCAATGAAACACAGACCCCACAAGACCATGGCTCTGGTCAAGTTATCAAGATCATTCAAATAATTTCTTAAAAAATGTAGAGATTTCTTAATATATTAAGTAAGCATTTATCTGGTCACTTCATAAGAGTTGATATGTATATTGAGATCAATTGTCTGACAGGGTAACTTTACACAGATGCATTCTTCCATTTAAACATACAGATGCATTTTTTTTCACTTCAAAATGCTTATTTTACCACTTAAATTTTATTAATGGAAAAGTAATATTAGCTGAAAAATAACCTTACCTCTTAAAATCTTGTTTTGTCCTATACCTTCAAAAATATTTAAATTGTCTGTATATTGTTGTGTATCAAAAGAAGTGAAGTTCAGTTTAATGGATAACCCTTGAGGCACTCTAAGGTAACAAGAGAAAAATAAACCTCAAAACTGAAAGTCATGTTGTAGTAATCTTTGTTTTTACTGTAGTAAATTCATTGCATGCTTGATTGAAGTTAAGTTCAGAAACAATGTGAAATTACATTAATCAAGATTATTAATTGAGATGACCTATTTGGCTAACTTCTAGTTTGTAAAATTACTAAAGGAATAGAGCATAAACCTTTTCTAACAGTACAAGTACTCCTTTACTTACTGGAGTTAAGTATATTTTAGCAACTGAATCTTCTAAACTCTAGAATGTGATATTCAGCTGAACAGTTTTTTGTGTTTTTTTTTTTTCTCTGCATCTCATTAATTTACAATTACTTTTTAATATATTTTACTGATAGATAACATTTCACTGCTCAGGTAGACTTCCTAGAGTCAGAGGAATGGTATCATGGTATCAGTATCAATAGCAAGATATCAAAATCTGTTTCCTGAAAGTCCAAAATAATGTCTCTTATAACAAAAACAGGATTTGCATGAAGATTTGAGGATCTCAAACCCACTGTTTGGGAACATGTTATCAAACCTAATCATCACCTAGTAAGTTTGATAACAAAAGTCACTTTAACTGAAGTGTAAAAAATGCTGGGTTTTATTTTGCTGCAGTTATGTTCTTTCAGTAATTTATATTTAAGTAGTTCTCCCATTGCCTTTCCACTAAACATATATGGTAGTCCAAATTGTAAAACTCTATCACAATCAGCTTAGCTTCCTATACCACTATTTGTTGTTTTCTGGAATCGAGAGACCCAATGAAGATAGCTTTTCAACAGCAATCTGCTGGTGCTTGTCAGTACTGAATAGTAGAGAAGCATGAAGTAAATATTTGAATATTTGCATTTGCTTTTTTGTTGTTGTTGTTATATATTTCTCCATAGGAAAAAAATATCCTTGGTTTGAAAAGAGTAAAACATATAGTTGAAAGATAATCTTTCAGGAAACTAATATTTCAGGGAAATATTGAGCATACTGATCTTACTTTTAAAAGGAGAAGAAATTACATCTTTATTTGAGGAGGAGTTAAATGGGGTGAAAATATAAAAGCTTTTCCTAAAGGTAATGGGGAAATCTTTCTAGACGAAGAAAAGCAGAAGAGAAATCAAATCTCGGATGTATTATAGGGTGACTTTTAACACATTTTTATAGGGATAATAAAAACAGTATGACAAAATGTTTCTTACTGGTTACTAAAAACCCAAAAGGTTCCCTCATAGAAATAATTCTGCTTGAAAGGGAAACAAAATTTGAGTACCACATTGAATTTTTCAGGCCTTTACTGTCAGTGTTGCCAGATTTTTTTAAAGCAGATAACTTGAAAATAAAACCAGATGATTGTTTTCATCATTGATCAATCTGTAGTTATACCAATCTGCAGCACCTGTACTATATTATTTGCAATTACTCACTATTCCCTCCAAAATTAAGCTTTTGTTAGCTACATACCTGGTATAGATATCTACCTAATACAATGCTTCTTGCAGCTATAGCAGCATTTGAAGCAAAATTAACAGCTTAGAAGGAAGTAGTGCACTTGGGACATGATTATTTACTGTGCTTAAATTCTGCAACACCTTGAACTGAGGAACAAGTCAGGCTTATATTCTGGACAATACAATCTTGTGCTTTTCCTGTGACACACCAATATTTTAAACGCAGGTGTAGTCAGTAATTATTGGTGAACAGTATTTCTGAAGATAAGAAGGAACAAATGTACTAAAAAGAAGGAAAACCATGACTTTTTCCTGAAGTGCAAAGGTGAAGATGAAAGTCCTGAACAAACTCAAAGACTAGCACTTTCAAAGGAGCCTTGGGAATGAGAAGTCCAAACTTTATCCAATGTTAAAGGCATTTCCTTAATCTCCTTTGAAACTCTTCTACCAAATTAATACTTCTCAGAATCAAAGAATGGCCATTATTACAAAGCTATAATAAGAATTACTGCCTTTCAGAGCAGTAACTTCTGAATTGGCAGTAATTGTAAGGATTTTTAGGAGCTTCCAACTTGCAATCATCTAACTTATTTTAGATGTGTACTTTAGGATGAGATTTATCACATACTATGGCTATCTTTTCTTCTCCCTGGCCTATGAAGTGGACCTAGAGTGTCAAAGTCAAACAGCTGTCCCTCCCTGTAGGTATATATCCTTGATTAAACAAATTCCACTTCTTGTGCTTGGGGTTTAAAAGGCATTTGGTGCTATTATGTCAAATGATACTCATGCGCTTTTAAAACATATTCCTAAATGACTTAGGAGCACAGGTGCTGTTAACTCCCAGATGAAATGTGTACCCATAAATGACAAGGAAATTCTTGAAAATTCCATCTGTTAGTAACAGTTATATCATATAAACCCATTACCTAAAGACTAGTATTTATTGTAATACTTTGACACAAATATCTTGCAATTATTTTGAGTTATGTGATTTATTTTGAGCTTACAAATATGTTCCTGTATTCCATATAATACACAAGATTTCTCAAAATTCATACCTAAGAATTTTTATAAGTGGGAAAGTTATTGATATAGTTATGGGTTTTAGGCATGCAAGTTTTTAAAGAGAAGTTACATAAATACAAAGGAGAAAAGGCTATTACATATTTTCCATGCTGAGGTATTTGGGAATACAAACAAATGGCATAAGGTTGATGTGCAGGAAGAAATATCACCTCATAATCAAAAAATGTTAGGTAGAAAATTATTTGAAAATGACTTACAGTATAATCCATTGGCAAACGATATTTGCATCATATGGTTTTGGATAATTCATAGAGTGAAAAAACCCAGAGGATTCAGTCAACATAAATTTTCCATCACAAACTGCAGCTGTAAAGATATAATGAAGAACATTTGTCAAAATGCCATTTGAAAAACAGAATCAGAGCCAAAATGAGGGTGATCTTAGATATTGGTTTACATGGATTACCTTGGAAATGCTTTGTAAGCAACAATGGGAAGACAAAGTAAAACACACTACAAACTTACTCCCACTTCTAATTCCTATGACTATTTGATCTCAAAGTACTAAATTAGAAGAAAAGCAGTACAGATAATTCACTTTTAAATTAGAGACAATCCAACTAATCCAAACTAGTCCAAACCAATCCAAATAATTCAAATCCAACAGTTGGAATCAACTAATCCAGCTCTCTTTCTTCCATTTTATTTTATACGTTTGTAAGGAAACAGGATCTTGCCTTAACAGTTCTTATGTACAGCTACTTTAAATCAGGAAACTGTGTTTGCACTACCAGACACAATTTGATATCATGTGAATAAAAGCAAGAAAGGATATGGTTGACTATTGCTATCTCTACTTTTATGAGCTTCCTAATTTCTCACCTTATATATTACTAAGTACTCAAAGAGGTAAGTGGATATCCCAAGTTTCCTGCCAGATATCGAATTCATTCATCAGAGCTAAATGTCATCCATCATCATATATTTTTTCAAAAAGCTTTTATTAGTTTTGTTTCCTTAGTGCTGCTATTCCATTCTATGCATGTTCTTAATTTTAAAAATCAGTTATTTAAAAAAAATATATTTTAAGCCTCAGCAAGATTGGAAGTGCTAATTCATGTAGAGTTATTTTATTTCAGCAGACACTGAAGCACTGTTGAAGCTTTTGCTGCATCCCTCAAACATTATGTTAGGAATCTGTCTGATGAAAGTTTTTCTTCAGTTTTTCAAAAAGCATCATACTGCTTTCAAATAAGGATAAATCAGTACCATACATGATTATCTGGAGAGGTAAGGACACGTTTATCAATTTGAGGCAGATGATAATCAGAAATTACATAGAGCTTTTCATTAACATCAGAAATGAAATCATACCTATAATGACTGTCCAAATTATGAATAATCAATCATATTGAAAATTAAATGGAAATTTTATTGAGCGTAGTCCTCCTCTGGGAAATGATATATAAAATGATAAACTGGGGCTCCTTGTCTGTTCATTTTATAAGTCTAAAATTCTTTCTTACTACCACTGTAGCAAAGACCACATAAAAATTAAGCTTTGTTTTAGTCAGGCTCAGGCATGCACTGTTAATAAAGACTGCAGAATGAACTTCACTAACCATGATATGTCTAACGTATGAGCTGAAATAGAAACATATTCCCTTTTGCAATCTTCATGGCCTTTGAGAGGAAAACAGAACACATACGATTTTAAATACATAGAGAAAAAAGGTCCATGAAAGAGAGCGTTACTATTCTATATAACCTTTTTATCAGAATAGGCTACAGTTTTAGAGCTGGGTATTGATACAGAAGTACTTTTTCTGTCCATTTTAATTCATGTGTTTCCTGTCCTTACCAATGGGCTAATATTTACAACCATTTCCAATTGAGAAGAATAAAATCAGTGTGAGAAGAAGGAAAGTGCCCAGCTTGTTATTAATGAAGGTGCAAAAAAGTGGTATGGCTAACAAGTGGTTAGCAAGACACGTCCTGATCTAAAAAGGAGTTTATAGCACTGACAGTAATAAAAAGAGATCTAGTATACTGTTCTAATACAAATAATTACAAAAGTTTGCTCTTCTCAACAATTAATTTCTGCTTTTGTTTCCTTTTATTTGTTTCTTCTTATCTCTTAAGAGACAGTGAGTAACTTGAAGCAGGACAGAAAGATTTAGGCAAAAGTCCTTAGGCTGCTCATCCACAGCCTAGCAATAGTCAGTAAGTCAGGAATGAGCAGGACGATCGCTGGGACTGGTCCTGTTTCCCTGAAGAACATCCCAGTGCTTCCTCGTTGCAGGGAGGAGGCAGCTGTGGTCAGAGGCGGGCAGGGTCACAGAAGTCATTACATTTGTGCCTCCTCCTGGAGCCCTCAGAAAAGCCTCAGTTGTTCTCCTAATGAGACAGGAGATATCTTTTATAGGAACCAATTTCACTGCTTCCCCAACATGCACCTTGTTGTCCATTTCTATTTACTTATGTTGCATGCAGGGCACATTAGGAGGGCTTAATCCTGTTATCCTTGAATTGCAGGGAGAAGCTTCCCAAACTGGTCAGATCAAGCCTACATATTTCACTTGACAGGACCTTTCTCTGCCAAGGGCAGTACATTACTTCCTGGCTTACATGTGATTAATCTTTCTCAGCACTGTAGTGATGCTGTGAGGTAGGTAATCACAAAATGTTAGCCTAGACATATAATAACGGCAAAGAGAGTCTGCAGAGAGAAACACCTCCTGGGATCAGCCTCCAGTCTCCCTTTCCTTACACTTATGTGCTACATGGCTGCTTTTCAGCAATGCCAGCCATTATTAATAGATGCTGTTCAGACTTTCACATTTCTCGAGAGACCCTTTCATTGAAATTGCTAACTGCACTTTTGTAATGCCTTTTGTTACTGCACTGCACTGCATTGCAGAAAGAAACCTTTCAAGATAATTTTAATCAATGAAACCAAAAAAATGAAGGTGTTCAGTTGCCTGAATCTCTGCTGAGAATCTGAGATTTTACTGAATTTTGTCTAATGCAGGAAAAGGCTATTAAAATTCACCCTTGTATCCTATATTTTAAAACCACTAACATATTCTAAAATCAGAAGTACTAGAGGGAATAATAATCAAGATGAAAAAACAAACCAAGTTGTTTAAAGGACAGCAACTCAGTCATGTGCAAGAGCACTTGCAGCTGTAATTATGAATTGGCTGTAAATCTCATTGTGAAACTCTGAAATACTTCTGAAAAATCTAGATAATTTTAGCTTTTATATGACTGTATTAAGTTACTCCAGGGATGGGACATAAGTGAAAAATCAAAGCAGTGGAAAAATTGGCAGGTATCCCAAACGTGCATACGGCTTATTACCACTCATTCCACTGGTTTTGCAAAGTCTGCTAAGAATTTAGAAAAGCTCTGAGTTTTTGGATGGAAAATTTTAAGACTGAAAATGTAACATAAGAGTCATGGAGCAACAATTTGTCCTCCAGCCAGAACTGTATTTCTGTAAGGTTATGAGCTGAAACTGCTAAACTAATGGTAACTGAATGAATTGCTTGGAAATACCAGGCATCAGTGAAGATGAACAGAGGCAAATCTTCCAGCTCCCTGAAGTGGACATTCTGTATATTTTTACTTGTATGCACATTCCTGAAATTTTCAGCTCAGTTGTGCATATTCTTTAGTGACTGTTAAAATGCTGATTAAGAAATAATATCCTCAGTTACAAAGGAGCAGGGTATTCATAACTTATATTTGGTGGAGATTCAGGGAGAGATGCAAAGCAGATCTAAAAGCCATGTGCATAAGAGGCTATGCCTCATCTGAAAAACTCTGCTCAAGCACAATTCGTAACCGCTGTATAGCTTCCAGGGCACAGCTGAGTCATGTCTACATAGCTTTGACTGCAAGTAGGTGAGCTTATTTTTGCCTGTATCTACCAATGTATGAATATCAACTAAATTATGTCCTATATAACAGGTCTGACTGTAATATCTTTAATAAAATGTGAGCAAAACTTGTAAACTAAGACCTAATAATTCATAGTAACTAAAACCCATTCATTTTTATGAGATGTATAATACTAATTTTTAACTATAAGGATATGAACTTTTTTATTTAGCTATATCTAAAATAAAATAAAATAAAATAAACAAATACCCTAAACAAAATCCATGTCTCAAAACAACAGTATGATGGTAGAAATCAATGACTGAATAACTCTTTGGGGTTGTGCTACCTTAATGTTTGCAGTGGAACGAAGGTCTAGCTGAGGCTACTTTAGGACCTTCTGATTTCCTCAGCTGTAGATGGACCTGCTCAGAGCCATCATTGTTATGATCTAGCTGCATGCAGATCATGTTATTCTAAATAGACATTTAGGTGTATTTCAGTGGATATTCTACTGAAGTATTTTGATGGATATTTTCCCAAAAAAATTCAGCTAAGTCTCCCTACTGAGTTGGTGGCACTCAGAAAAATGCAGGTAATGGGCAGGTCTGCAATTCACCTTTTTTTTCTGAAGAAAATTCCACTTCAGCATGTCACCAGCCTTCCGAATCAGGCTTGCAGATTCTTTTAAAAAAATTGGTCTTTTACTTGCTTGTTTGTTTTTAAACCAGAGCCCAGCATTTTACATGTTTCTGAAAGCTCAGACCAGACTGCCCACGCTGTTGTTCTCAGGAAAGCTCAGAAGGCTGTTCTCACAGCAGAAAGGAAATAAGCTCTCCAGATTTCTAGCACCAGTTTCTATATTTAAAAACCAACCAACCAAAACTCTCAGAGAGTTTATTGTTCCAACTTCTCCTAAAACATTTGCAAAGTTCTCTTTGCAAGAAAACTTTACAGACTTTTAACTGAGAGCTGAGACTGTGAAGAGCAATGCAGGTAACATTAACACACATGCCTCCCCACCAAAACACTGCACGTGCACTTTGGTAAGCAACAGCGTAGTCAGACTCCTCGGTACAATTTCACAGTGTTCACTGCTACATGGAGCAGTGGCTGCTCTGCACAAAAGGGTGCTCAGGGAAACTAGGCAGTCAGATAAAGGCAAACAAACTCACTGGCGCTGAAGGAGATAAACTTTTTCCCTTAAAAACCAATCAGGTTTCAGGTTTGTAAGATTTTCACAGAATCACAGAATGGTTGAGGTTGGAAGGGACCTCTGGAGGTCATCTGGTCCAACCCCCTGCTCAAGCAAGGCCACCTAGAGCTGGTTGCCCAGATTTTCACATCATCATCTTGCAGCTCTCACTGTGGTGCCAACAACTCAAATATTTGTGTCAGAGTCATACAGACACTCCCATTCCCTAGCACTCGGTGTAGTGAGATGCAGGTGGGCAACCCACAGACAGAGTTAGAGTTCCTGCCAGGGCTCCATCCTGCCGTGACAGCAGTCACACTTGCCTGCCCTGGCTGCAAGAGGCTGCCACTGCTCCCCGCCCCATGGAAGTTTCTGGATGTACAATATCAATGTACCTGAGTGTACATAGTAACCTGGGAAAAGCTGTTTGTAGTGTTTTCTATGATGATATTCTTAATGCTGGAATCAAAAGAGAAACCTCTTTTCTGACTCCAAATATGCCATTAGGTTGATTCTGATACTAGGTAATGTGACTTCATATCTGTATAGGGTCATAATTTTAATTTATTTGGAAAGAACATTATTTGATTTTACTGGTACACAACTTCATATGCAATGTCTATACTATTTTATAATTTACATTATATTTATTTATATTAATATTTATACAGAAACAATAATTTCCATATTATTTTCTATTAATATAGCCAGATTGTAATATTTATTCATTATTTATTAAGCATATTCTTCATTAATGAGCATTTTAAAGAAAATTATTTCTATTTACAAGATAAAGATTATAACAATCATTCTTGTTATTATTTTTAGTAGAATTGATTTGGACTTCACTGTGCAGTTTATTGACTATAAACTACTTACAAACTACTGTCAGGTTTAAGTATGTTTAACAAGACTGACTGACAGGGGTTTACATTCTTACCACATCTTTTTTCAGATTCATCTGAACCATCCGGGCAGTCCAAGACTCCATCACAAAATAAATCTTTTCTAATGCAGGTTACACCATCATCACAAAGTTCAGCAGGTGGCAAACACTCAGCTGAAATAATAAGGACAACAGCAATAACAGCACAGCAGTAATGCACTTTCACTACAAAGGAAAATTGACTTACCTCTGGTTACTCTAGCACAAATCAAATCAACCACTCAATTGTGTTTTACAAAACTGCATTTTTAGAAGCCTGGAGTGAAATATGACATACTAAAAAGACAAATTTGGCACAAAATGGAGGAAGTTCTCAGAAGTTACATATTTTTTGAAACTAAGCTTGAAGTAGGGCTGGAAGAAAATTTCCATGAATTCCCATTTCCTTTCTCTACCCAAATAAACTACATTATGCAATATAATAAATGACGTTTTCCAATTTCTTATGCTTGAATAACATGAGAAAACTGTACTTTGGTTTAAATAACAATGAAAAATCTCTTGTTTTAGTTGAATGCAATTTAATTTGGTTTCTTCAACTTCACATCACAATGTTGCACTTCATCATGCTGAAGAATCTCATTTTTTAATGGTACATCTTGAAAACAAGAGCCTTTAAGACTGGATTTTGAAATACCAGGAATATCAGAAACCCTGTTCTTTTCAGATTTGCAAATTAAATTTATAAGTTAAGAGCAAATTTCTGCAAAAAGAATAAATGGACAGATCCTTAAAACTGTGGAATCTCACTAATAGTATTTTCCTAGAACATAAATGTTCATCCACTGCAAACATGCTCTTTTAGTCTTTAGATGGTTTTGGTCTTAGATATCTGTAGAATTCAAGTAGATCCTATTAAAGTGAAGGAAAACATGCAGCTAAAATAAGCTTTAGATAACTAATAATTTCAAAATTATTGAAAATTGCATTAAATTCTATGGAAACGATTCACCTAGCACTATTCACATAGTTCCTTTTCTTTACTTCAGTAAATGCTTAATGGAAAAGGTCAACATTTCTTATGCAAGAAGGAAAAATATTAATTTGTAAAACTGATCTTGCAGCCTCTAACCATTATTGATTGATTTATTTTTTCATAAAACTGTTACTTCTGTAATCAGATTAAGTAAATGCTTGTATGATATTGTATGATACCAGTATAAGTGACAAAGACTGAAATTGGTTTGGACGTGTTGTAGCATTTCAAAGTGCTTTACAAAACACTTTCAGTGTTAGCAATGCAGACAGTGTAAAGCAAAAGAGCTGCCATTTTGCATCCAATTGGTAATTGAAGCAAACCAAACATACTTTAGTCAAGCGTTGGAGGTGATACAGTGCCAATGAATAAACTGCCACGGTGCAGAGGTGCAACTGTGCATTCTAGACCCAGAACAAAACCCCAAACAATAATCTAGGAATATGTATTGCACAAGCCCAATATGCAAGAAAACATTGTTTACATATGACATGATCAATTCTAGTTTTAGTCTTCACTCAGAAAACTAAACAGCATTGCCACCTGCTGGATAGAAAGAAATTAACTTTTTCTGGTAAAATATTTTGACTTTTTTTTTAAACAGCAAATTACCCTAAATTGCAATGTAATTCCTATACTCAACTAAAAAATGGCAGTAAATACATTAGATCCGTTTGAAAATGCTTATAAATGTCATATATATTTCACCATTTAATAAGACTAGGGGAGGATTTCAAAGATTCAGACATCTTTGGCTTTCTGTCCATTGGAAGTCATGGACAGAAGAGTCCATGGACAGAGAGTTTGCTAACAGGTTTGGTTTTTTTTTTGGAAAGCCCCAAGAAATAATAGGAAACAAAAATGAGCAGTCAGTATGAGCAGTCAATATATACATCAATATACACAACATATATACCATTTTTGTAGAATGTACAGTCTTAGAAGTCCCTTCTCTTTGAGGAGCTCTCCTTAGTCAAATCAAAGGTAAACCAAAAAAAATCATGTATTTGTAGGAATGGGATGTGAGAATGGAATGATGTGAGAAGAGGCTGTATGCGAAGAGTGTAATTCTAAGATCACAGACCTTTTCATATAACTTCCCTGCTTCTCCCCATACATAGTTACCTACATGCAGTTGTTGAGGACTTGCTTGTGGTCAGTTGTCCTGAACCTGGGCAAATACAACTCAAGGTTAGAACTCTACTTCTTGCTCTCTGGGACCACCTCTGTAGTTGCTTGGGCAGAACTAAGCAGCAGATAGTTGCTCTTATGTCCGCATTATTTGCTGTATTCCCAAACCCCAGCTTAGGTAATGATATGGTAACACCAGCTTGAGTGGCTTGATCCTGAAGGTCAAATGTCACAATAAGCATAAGGAAAATAACATGGAATGCAAGTGTATTTTAAATCTCATTCTTTTACCTCTAGTCACATGTTTTTCAATAATTTCAAAAGACTTTTTCTTCCCCCCCCCCCCCCCAAATAACAGCAATGCTTTCTTGTCTTCCCCTGGTATGTAAAAGTTCTGACCTGAAGTTGGTGTAATGAGATTGTAATGAGATCTATTGAAACGAGACAAGTTATGACAACTTTAATATTAGTACTGAAATGTATATGCACATTTTCTTATAAATAACATTGCTCAACAAATCAGTTATCATGGTGTGAGGAGAGGAGCCTCAAAGCTATCTAGTATTTGTATATTTACATATACTACATATACACACACACAAAAAATACATATACATTGTATATATGTGTGTATATATATATGCATTTATTGATAGTCTAAGACATATATACCTCTATATTTTATATATATTATACATATATAAATACATATATATATGTATTTATTGATAGACTAATATATATGTATATGTGTATATATAAAAATAGATATACAATGTATATATAATATACATATTAAAAAAAATATATACACACATACATACCTGTGTGTATACATATTTACACATGAACAAATGCCTAGGTTCATAAGTAGATTTTTGTTAGTCATAGTAAACTGCAAAACATTCTGGAAAAATGGAATGCTTACTTGTGATTGCTCCAACACAACTTCCACTTAGCGGTCCTTTTAATAGCAATCACTGAGGATGCCCTCAGTGCCACTGAGGATGGCATTTCCAGCTCCCAAATAGTCTTTCTTTTCCTCTTTGAATTTGCATTAGCATCCCTGTTTACTATTTTTACTTTCTAAATAA
Source organism: Ciconia boyciana (assembly GCF_034638445.1). Classification (NCBI taxonomy): domain Eukaryota; kingdom Metazoa; phylum Chordata; class Aves; order Ciconiiformes; family Ciconiidae; genus Ciconia; species Ciconia boyciana. The sequence goes on from NC_132934.1 coordinate 110,941,193, forward strand.
AGACTCAAATATGTAAGTAGGATGATGATGCCCTCAGCTGAAAAAGATCCCCATGTCACTACAGTTAATAGATCCTGTCCCTTAGTTTATAAGATGAAGGGCCAGAAGGAATAAAGTGAGAGATGTAGTAAGGCCTTCTCTATAGTTTGTCATCTGTCGGTTTTGCTGGCAGAAGTTGCTGATCATTGGCCATCACAGACTTACTTTTACTAGATGTTCCTGCTCTCCCAGACCTACTAGTGCACAAACTTGCATGAGGACTTCCTAACAATTTTCTATCAATACATGCTGATTTAGCACACACTATTAAGCTAAGCTAGGCCATTTTGTATTAAATGGATTATGGAGCATTCTATGTCAGAAAATTTAAGGACACAGTTCCTCTGGCAGAGAGAGAGGAGAGCCCAGCAGAAGGTGCAGAGAGCATGCAGCTGGATGGACTGTTCTCACACAGCTACATTCAGAGAAGGAAGCTTCATTCATAGCTTCACAGTGGTTTCCAAAATGTTATATACATATGTATTTACCTACATATCTGTCTATATATTTTCTAAAGGTTCACTATTTTGGAAGGAATGAAACATTCAAAGACCTAAAACATGAATGTATTCATGAGCAAGCAGTTCTAATAAAACAATTATCAGGAGCCTACATCTTGAAGACTGTTGAAAAAAATTGGGATTGTTACAGGCACTCCCAAAAGCGCATGCGCAAGTTGACAGGAAAAGCCATGAAAGGAAAAGCACAGGACAGTGACAGAGGCATCAGTGGTGTAAGCACAAATCACAAATGGTCAGTTACTGTGTGATCTCACTAAAGTAACTCATGAGGTGGATAAGGATGGTTTTAGGGTCAACAGAGACAAAACCCAATCATCCAGCAGATGTAAACATACCACATTCGGTAAAACTTGTGATTTGGAATGAAACAGAAAAAGCAAGGAAGCAGACAGTGTTAGCAAACATACAAAAATGCCCCCAAGCAGACCCAAGACCAAGGGGGAAGGAATCCACACCCGGAACATTATTCCCATTCTAGCCTGGGCTACTGACAACTCCCAACTCCCCGCTTCCTCTGGCACCTCCCCCCCCCCTCCCAATTTCTTCCTGAGGATGATTACCAACATTGAACTTAGAACTCAAGGGAGCACTGAGATAGCATACCAGAGGAAGGGATAGACAGGAAAAAATATGTATGTTAGCACTCTTAACTGTATCATTGGGAATAAACTGCAGTAATTGTACACTTCAGACTATACACGTTAGTAGCCCTGTAACTAGACTAATAATAACTCTTTTGTTGTTATGGCTATAATTAGACTATCAATAAATACTTGGCTCCTATATTCATAGGTGCATTTCTTTAGCTCACATAAATTGCATGAAGCTCCTGGTCTGGTACCCTGCCCTGGAGAATCTGTATGCGATAATTTGTATGCAGTTTGTATGCGACAACTCTATCTGCATCTAGTGCTACAAAGCACCTACTGTATTACTCAGCTGTCTGACTGACTTTTGGCAGGTTGGTACTCAGGGAATTTGTGAGACCAAGGAGTTGTGTCTGCTTCATATCCTATCGTCATAAGACTTCCAGTGATAGTGGAAGGAAAGTCTATCAAGCAACATTGCTCAGTCTATCAGTAACCACAGCAAGAGAGTAGAACTCCCCAGCCTCATCTACCTGCCTAAATCCGTGAAAACATCAGCTCATGACTCAGCTGGTTGAGGGAGACTCAGCTTTTGTTTTGATCCACTAATTAAGCTCTTAGGGCTTTTGTACAGACTTCAGATTACTGCTTTCTCAAACGGCCAGAAACAATGAAGGGTGGCTAACTATCACTGAATGGACCCTAGCAGTCAAGCCCTAACTACAGCCAAGGCAGTTTTACTAAGTTATACCAGTTGAACAGCAAGTCTTATGTTTCTTCATGTTGTATTGGTAACAAAAAAATAGTTTATATTTTGTGAAAGATACTGACCTGATGAAGTTAAAGGTATCATTGTAGTAAGATTTTCAGCAGCTACTGGAAGAAAGCATAAACTTCTTTTATAGCACAGTATCTAGTTTTACACAACTTAGAGAAAGAAAGGTTAACCAAAAAAAATCAGCTGTGACTATTTCTCTTTGAATCACTAGCAGTGTCCCACTTCCCTCCTTTTGACCATCTCACTCTGTTCCCAGACTTTTCTCAAACGCTATGATATTCCTAAGGAAGAAAGGTCTGTATTAATCGCTTTGAATCCTTAATCCCTATTCCTTGTCTTGCATATAAAATGTCTTCATCTGGGAAATCTCGGTCTTGACACTTTTTATACTATGGAGATTTTCAGAGCACCTGTGTCTTATAGAACAGTATTTAGATCACATAAATGGGTTAAAATTAACCTGGGATAATTTGCAAGAAAGTAAGTAACTTTTAATCACTGTGAAAACTGGATTTCAAGCAAGTCACACCTGTGTTGTAGTTCCCTCCCTCCCTGAAATAGGAATAAGACTTCTCTTGCAGAACATACTGAGATATAGGATGCAAAAGTGCCATATATGATTATGATTGTTAATTAGTTACAGTTGTTATTTTATTGAAACACTCCTGATGGAATGGACAGATGATATCTCAGGTGAAAAGAGGCATTTTAATGATCCACAGCAAGAAAAGTTCAAGTACTTCAAAGTTCATCAATAGGTATACAACCTTTTAAAAAGCTCTTCATAATTTTCTTTGGTGGCATTTTTGTAGTATAATGAGCAATCACTTTCCACAGTGATGTGCAGTTATTTAGAACAAATTCTTATATGTGGTGCAATAGTAAAGAGAAATAAAGACGTCAAGATTCTGAATTTAGCCTTTGAATATCTGAAGTACTTAGCAAAAAATGCACCTTTTAGAATAGAGTAAGAGACATTGCACACCAGATGTCCCACTCCTCTTAAAGCAATCAGTTGCTACTTAATAGTGTCTCCAGCAGGTCTTCAAATGTCAGCTAATCAACTTCCACTTCAAAGGATTCAAATTACTTTTTATCCTCATCCTCAGTGAAGGTCTGTTTTGAAGCTTATTGAAGTAAAAGCAAGGATTCCCATTGATCTTGTTGGGCTTCCACTTAGGGTTTGATAAATTTTCTCATACTTACATAAAATCACTATATTTGTATATTTGCAGAATTTAAAACTACCTAGTCTTTAAAGTCACATTTCTTTTTTTCTATTTACACTTTACCTAAGCTTTAGAGGAATATGAAGTCAGTTCCTTGGGCGTACTTTTTCAGAAGCCACACTCTTATTCAGTTTGTTGTTCTTACTGACATCTTTTCAATAAATGAGTCTTCACTCACTGTGAGGCTGAGCCCTTTTTGTTATTCTTTAGCAAAACAAAATGATAATTGCATTTACTTATGAAACAACACTGTTGGGGCTTAATTGCTTTAATTTGAGGGATAACAAAATTACAAATGTTATGCTACATAAAAGAGATGAAATTGAGTGGTTTTCACTGGGAAATCACTACTTTGTCCTTTACTCCCTCTTTAGTGAACATACACAATGCTGACTCATACTTTCTAGTTGACAAGGTTATAAATGGTTCTTTCAGCTGCTACTGAAAGTTCTGTAACGTGGAAGGAGGGCACCCGTGAGCATGAGTAACAATCCCTCCATAAGTAACAATCCCATTAAAGTTTTCATTCATATTACCTGTAGTTCTCAAGGATTTATATAGAGAAAAAATGTTTACGAGCATTACCTGTGATTTGTATGCTGTTCACATCAATTTTCAAAGTCTGGGTAAGATCAGTTTTATTTGTGTTGATACCCAAAAGCAGCTCATTTTTTACTTTCTCAACTGTTACCATCTTGGTAAAATAAAGGTTGAAGATCACAACAACACTAGCAATACAAAATAGAGAAAGTGATTAGTTACACAAGCTAATGAAGTAAATCTGACATATGACTTATGATCTAGACAATATTTAATTCCAAGACAGGTTCCATTTGCAAAGTCAGAGTATCTTTAAGTGTTGTCTGGCAAAGATGACACATAAAGAAACATCTCTTAATTATCAGGTAGGTTTGAACCTTTGGGAAACAGGTTTTTTTCTTTATCTACTCTTATTTTCACTGTGGAAAAAAACAAAACAACATTCATATGAGTTGCTGCAATGGAGCTGAATTTGAATAAACTAAAGGAGAAGTAGGTTTATTGTTATTCAACAGGTCTTCTAGTTTAAGCCCTAAAATATTGATGGTGAACCTTGAAGTGTTATGAAAATTATATAATATATTCATGTTACAAAAATATAATATAAAGTGATCACTTCCATAAAGCAAACATCATCTGTGAATTCTGCATCTGTGAGGATCTGCTGTGTGACTGCCTGGATTCTAATAAGGAAACAGTAATGGCTGAAAGCACAGATATTTTGAAATCAGTGGTTAAACTACGTTTAACTTCTATGGTGCCTGAATTTTATCCAGAGTGTTGTCTGTTTGCTCTCTCCCATCCCTTCTAGATACTATTATTAAGTTTTATATTTGTAACTAGATTAAGGTAGTATCAAAGTATGATGCTTGCTAAAGAAAAAGTTTTTCTCCATTTACTTAAATTTAGGCGCAAACTTTTTTATTCTTAAGCATTTATACTACCCAATTGCAACTGACTCAGCAGTGTTTTTTGATAAGGGGTGATTAATCCTGCCATTTTGCTGAGCATAGTTTGCAGTTTGCAATATATGGAAAAACTCTCCTCTTTAATTCTTACATGTTTCTGATAACCTCTAGGCCATGCTGAGCAAACAAAAGCTTTTATTGCTATCCTTGTGACTCAGCAGAGTTTCAAGGGTGAAATAACAAGGAGATTGCCCAAAGGGGTAAACACTTTTAAAATGAAAAGTCAACTAGAAAATAATTTCTGAGACAAAGTAATATTTCAGGTACTATTTCAAAGCAGAAATGAAGACAAATCCTTACTGATGTATTGAAAGCCAGATCCAACATTCACTGACATCAGGGTTTCTGTGATTTCTGCGGTATTTGTGTCAAGATACAGGGGTGGAATTGGTTTTACCAAATATAGATGTTTACAGTGCAGATATCTAGATTCCCATTGTAGTTGATGGAAAGAAATAAGCTGTTCTTTGGCATAATTGATCTCCTTCTAAAAAAGACGTCTAAATTGATCAGATGAGAAAACTCTAAAAACCCGTCACTTACAAAGAGAGTCTTGAGCAACTAGCTCAGAGAAGTCTCCATCTTTGATGCCCAAATTTTGATGAGAATAGTTCCATTCTATGTGCAGAAACCAAATTGTGCTGATTAGATCTACCTTCACAAGGACAAAAACCTGGAAGTGACCTACTCCTACCACTGTGTACTCCATTCCCTTGATGTTATAAAATCCTTCATAAAGCAATCATACTCCACCTTTCTAACTAATTAGGTTTATGCCCTCAGTATTCCAATCAAAAGATTGCTCTAATTCAAATCTGCTTCCCATTTTCAACATCCATGTATTCATGGTTGGCTAATATCCATTTTTCTTTTGCAAGCATGGTCATTCAACTGAACTATCTCCTCTGGATATTTATCCACTTTATGTGTTTACAGAAAACATTCATATCACAAGAACAGCTGGTATCACAGAATTGCATCATCTGTTGTCATATAATGTGCACTTTTCTTTAATTTTGTGGTCTCACCTATAAGATAACTAATTATATAATCCAATCTTAAGGTTTTCCAGTTCTTCTAGGGTCTTAATCTCTTGTCCTCTCTTTTGTTCTTGCCTATCACAATGTGCCATCAGACCTTTCTTTATTTAAAACTTAAGTTACTAATGATAATGTGAGATCTGCCCCCAGTCTAAGCAGCTTTCCACAAACAAACTCTGCACAAACTGATATCCTTTCCTTTCTAGCTAGTTTCCTACCTACTTCACTGTCCTTACCTTTCCCATTTTTCTTTCTAAATTGACAGTCCCAAGGACATTTTTTTTCTTCTAATCCTAAAGGATGTTTCTGGAGGAAAGATATGTCTTGAAGCTTCATATACTCTTTAGAGGGCCTTATCCAGTCCCTAAAGATGTATTTTTTCACCTATTCACTGCCCACAGAAGAACTTTCTAAATTAATAGCATCATTGTCTCTTGCTCATATTTTAAGTAAACTTTGTCATATGCAATTACCCAATCTCCGACTTCTTGAATCTTTCACGGCTGTCTTCAGATTTCCTGTAGAAAAAAAACCCCAACAATAAAAGAAAACACCACACAAAAGCATGTGATTCCCCTTGAGTTTATAATGTTGTGGACAGGATGGAAGCATGTTCTGAAACTGTTTAATAATGGGAGACAGTATTACATGTGTTTTGCTGAATCAGGACCTATTAAGAACAGTGCAGATGGAATTAACACTACAGACCTCACTGCATATACTGGACTTTTTTGCCAGATGGCCTTCAGCAGGACAAGCAACATAATAGGATATTGAAAAATGAGGTCAAACAAGCTTTAATAAATGAAGCAGGTCTTACTGTCCTATTTTATGGACTCTTTAGGACACACAGGATGTAGCTTTACCTGGTGTCAAATGACAGCCTCACTTGCTAACACCCTAAGGAATATGACAAGTGGATCCATGTCCATGGGGGCACATGAGTGTATTTCCATTCATCTCAGCTTATGCTAGCAGATCTCTAACCTGAACTTTCTTCTAGATGGCAAGGGCCAACAACCCTGCAAACATAGCACAACTAATAAACCTTGGGGAAAAAAAAAAGATTTTAGCAATTCTTTAAAATATAGAAGTTTTGTGAGTTGGTCTTAGGGCTCAGCCTTACTGGTTTGGTCAAGGCATGGACATATAGGATTTCGAGAAGCAGGTTTGCCCAAGGAAACACATTGGTGTCAAACTTCCCACAGCAGCACTGGGAAGACATGATGTGAAAGGAATAACATAGGATGTTCCCAAGGATCTCTTGAAAAGCAAGGTATTGGTAAGCACTCCTGAGAGAAATAGCTAAGTGGAGACTTTTGACGTTTATTTGCAAAGTTTAATTAAACTGTACCTACGTGAACTGGGAAATTTCACATCTCTCAAATTTGTTTTTCAGATCACTTGCTTGAAGGACTTTTTGTATCTGTATGGAAAAGAGAAATCTTGAACCAATACAGTAATTAAAAATACACCCAGTTGCACACTGCATTCATGGTTTTAATATTAAATAATTTTTTCTTCCCAAATCTAGACTACAGAAGCAAACTTTTTCTTTGATGCTTCACTGATTTTCACAAATAAGGAATATATTGAGTTCTGACCAGGTTTAGGGCCTGAAATATCTCATTTTGGAGAGCGGAAAAAGCCATCAACAGCAGGTCATGTTAGTGAATTAATGTACCTACCACATACTCTTGAATTAACCAGAGACCAATAGGTTCTTACCAATTGTTCAACATCAAAGGCAAGGACTTTGAAATCAGCTGATGATCTGTTTTGCAAAGCAGGAGTGAATGATGTCCCAGAGAGTATTTTAAATGTTCCCAGGTAGCCATGAGTATTCCCATCTGCTTCAGCTAGATAATTAAAAATAAAATTCAATGTTTTGAATTATATAGAAATAAATTAAAACCATTACATTAGATTTTATTCCACACAGATCATCAATACAATAACTTTTAGCTTTCTGTTTTGCTTTGTAATCAGAGATGTTTTGTCTAGTGCTGATTTTTAAAAAGTGATAGACATTTTTCAGTAGTTTACAATAGTTACAACTGTAAACATATTTTAATGAATACTATCTGTCCTTGGTTCTCATTACTTCCAATTCTGTTTTAAATGCTGTTTTCCAGCAGCACTGTGAATGGATAAAGGGGACAATGGTACGTCCACTTATGTCTAACACAAAGGACAAAGATACATGGGAAGAATGACAGTTAGTGAATTATGAGTTTTTTGTGTGTTCTGGATTAAAAATATTAAGAATTACCACTTCACACTTTCTGTATTAAATGCTGTGCACTTTTTATATAAATGTGTGCTGGTTTTGATGACAGCACTGGAACACTAGTGTCAGACTAGTTAAACTATTTTTGACCTGACCTTTCTTACCAATACATGCATGAAATGCTGGGAGGATTTATGAGGAAACTAGATAACTGGTCCTTACTGCAAATTTAATCTTGATTTTTAATATATTACAGCATACAAGGTATGCATAAAGCGATTCATTATACATGAAAAATATTTCCTCACTGTGTAACACACTGGAAATTTTCAGATAAGACCTGAATTAATGGTTGATTGATAGAAAATGCCTTTTGCTTACCAGTTACAGTACCACTGGTATTTTTAGGTTGTGTTTGAAGGCATTAACATCCAAAACAAGTTTTAACACAAAAGCAGATAACTAATAAATACTAAACAGCTTGTGATGGAAGGCACAGCCTAGTGACACCAATTTGCTACTATCAACTAGTAACAGCAGACCACTTTGAGCTTCTTTGAAGGCCGTTTATCCTTACAACAATTGCAAATCTGTTTAAACAAATGTTTCTAAATATCAAAGGCCTTTTTTTGTTATATATGTCAAATATAATTTTTAAAAATATTTTATAATTATTATTTTTACATTATTAAATTCTTGCCTATTCATCTTCTAAAACCTAAGTAATTAATTTAATGCCTGTCTCTAACTAGATGCAATAATGCACAATCATTAACGTTAAGCTCATTTTATTTTACTCGAATGTGATAGTAGTCTGGTAAGAGGGGAAGAAGGTCAGTAGGGAGAACAAATTTTAAAATCTGGAATGAAAACCAATGACAAATAAAGGAATAAACATGAATATTCTGACAAAACAGGTTTGTTTTTTTTTTAATATGGCTTACAGCTAGTTTAGTCTTCATGTACTTCAGTATGAAATAGTATAGACTTTCGGTTAATGAAGGCAGCAAAAACTTCAATGTATCAGAATTATTTTTTCATTTACAAAACCCACCATAATAAAAAAATATATTTCTTGAAACTTTTGCCTAACCTGTTTCTTCACCCCATTTCGAAATATCTTTTTGCTATTAGATATGAGGGCTCCATAGACCTAAACACAATTCCTTCCAATCAAAAATGTAGATCACAGAGGAGTTGAGGTTGGAAGAGAGCTCTGGCGGTCATTTGGTCCAACCCCTCTGCTCAAGCAGGGCCACCTACAGCCAGGACCATGGCCAGGACCATGGCCAGACAGCTTTTGAATATCTCCAAGGATGGAGATTCCACAATCTCATCAGTCCTTCACTGGGCTCTCTCCAGTAGCTCCATATGTCTCATGTTCTGGGGAGCCCAGGACTGGACACAGTACTCCAGGTGTGGCCTTACCAGGGCACAGTTAACATATATGCACAAGATCCTTAAACCAAAATTTCAGTTGCATTTGAAAATCATCCTACATTGATTTTTTAGTTTAGTTTACTTTGAGTATCAGTAGCTTGATTCTATCACATTCTGAGCATTGGCTAAATATTAAGAATGACTTCACCGTAACTTTACATAGGGCTGGGAGCTGACTGTCTAATGCAGGATCTGCCTCACACCAATAAATTACTTTAAAATATTTTTTTTAATAAAAATTAAAAGATTCCAAGAGATGTAGAACACCTAAAGCTCCCCACGGACTTCAGTGGATTATCAATGTCTTTCTGAGTCAAACCTCATACATGGAGAAAGAAGAAAAAATTCACAATTTGCCATATTACCTTCTCTAGTTGATGAATACAGTTGAATAACCAAAGCTTTATAACTTGCATTGCATTCCAGGGACCTCTGCCAAAGTCTAAACCATGAAAATTCTTTTCTATGGCTTCAGGACATGCTTCAAGTGCTTGTATTTTTGCCTATTTTTTTCACATCAGTTCCCAGGGGACAAGAGGAAGAAAACATAGAACGAGAAAACCCACAACACAAAACCCCCCCGTACCATTAAAAGCATAGCATGAAATATGAAATATAATTAAAATGACAACACCACTGGCTTCAAAGTCTGAATGTCTACTGAAGAACTCCTGAAAAGGTTAAAGGTTGGCTACTTACCTCGTTCTAACTCCTGGATTGATAACCATGAAAGTACAATCAGTCCAACAGAAATACACACAAAAACTGCAAGCAGAAAAGCAAACATAATTTCATAGTAACTAAGAGGAACATATTTCTTATCAGATTTTTTCAGCTTCATTTCAGTCTTGAAAGCTTGTGTGAATTAAGGACTGACAAAAGACACAACTTGAAAAGGAGGGTAATAATCCACATGAACGGATATTTATAGGAGACGGTTGTAAATTAATTATGCCATAAAACGTCATTGACATAGGTTTTTAAAACTTTCCTGAAGTCATATTCATGCACAAGATATGCAAATATGAAGAAAAGAAATCTTCAGAAAGGAAGCACTTAAAATTATGCCTCAGATAAAGAATAAGCAAAACCACAGAAATTTAATGTTGGTCACTGGATTTGCACTATTTCTTGTCATTTGATATTTTAAAGTGAAAGTTAATATAAAATACTGCTGTCAGATTTACTGCTTATACAGCTTTTTTGGTAATTCTTTGCAAGTGCAGTTATGAGGACAACAGTGAAAGCCATATCTTTCATCAATCTGCTTAAAAAGTTTCTTTAAAAGTAATTTTATATATATATGAAATGCTGGCAAATGAGTTTTTTAGTACTGTGCCATAGTTCAGCAATGCGTTCAGCACTGAACACAAACAATCAGCAGTACAAATTCAATCTGCATAAGGTGTGGTTCTTTGACTGCATATCTGGAGAACTAACCAGAGAAAACATGATGAAATGTATGCTTGTTTTTATTCTTTCTTGCCAGGCATAAATGTGCCATGGGATGCAAGCCCTTGATAAAGTTAAAGCATTGTGGATGGCCACATCCTTAAGAAAGCAAGAGTAAATTAAACAAACAATGTACCACCCAGTCCAAAACTTTTTGTTACAAATTTAATCTGGCAAAACTTTTGAGTAAATCAGCTCCAGAAGAGTAAAGTCATACTGATTTTATGTTTCGTGTTTTTAATTCTGGATCAGAGGTCCTAAATCCAGATATATGGTATGACATTCCTCAGCTCTCCTTACGGAACTGGGGAATCTGAGCAAACCAGCCATATTCCTACCTGTAAAAGGAAAGGGAAACTTGTCTGAGTCAATCTGTGTCCTGGTTTCGGCTGGGATGATAAAGTTAATTTTCTTCCTAGTAGCTGGTATAGTGCTGTGTTTTGGATTTAGGAAGAGAATAATGTTGATAACACACTGATGTTTTAGTTGTTGCTAAGTAGTGCTTATACTAAGTCAAGGACTTTTCAGCTTCCCATGCTCTGCCAGGTGCTCAAGAAGCTGGGAGGGAGCACAGCCAGGACAGCTGACCCAAACTGGCCAAAGGGCTATTCCATACCATGTGACATCATGCTCAGTATATAAACTGGGGGCGGAGTTGGCCGAGGGGCAGCAATCGCTGCTCGGGGACTGGCTGGGCATCGGTCAGCAGGTGGTGAGCAATTGCATTGTGCATCACTTGTTTTGTATATTCTTTTATTATTATTATTATTATTATTATTATTATTATTATTATTATTTCTTCCTTTGCTGTCCTATTAAACTGTCTTTATCTCAGCCCGTGGGTTTTACTTTTTTTTTTTCTATTCTCCCCCCTTCCCACCGTGGGTGGGGGAGGGTGAGCAAGCAGCTGTGTGGTGCTTAGTTGCTGACAGGGATTAAACCACGACAGTCCTTTTTGGCACCCAATGTGGGGTATGAAGGGTTGAGATAACAACAGATCTGACTAGAGTGTGTTAAAACAAATCTGTTATAAGCATTCATTATATTAGTTTAGTAGCTGCTAGTCACCATGTTGATTTATTTGTTCTCAGAGTTGTATTTGTTCTCAGAGTTGTGTTATGTAACACCTTACTTGCTGTATATACTGTTTATCAGTATTTATGTGCTGTTTATCACCTCTGGGAGGTGGATTAAGAGTTTTGTTTTGCTGCACTGTGTAACACTGGTTTATGGTATGATAAAATTAGTGGTCATGAGATCAATCTGGTGTTTATACTCAGCATTGCCATCACTTCTGTACTTCTTGAACCATCTATTGGAAATTGTTAATAATTACACTTATTACCTTTTCTCCTCGGAGAGCCAACCTATGGCAGAGAGACCTTCCCCCATCTTCCCCTTCTCCTCCAGGCTAATTATAATAGCCCTAGAGAATTTTGAATATCCTTGGGATGTTCAAACCAGCGTGTTCCTATTGCTATGTCTCCTGAATGTGTGTCAGGTCTCGCTTAGGGGTAAACAACTGTTTAAGAGTACTGTGGCTCCTCCAACCCCCACAACAGGGTTCCTCCTCTTCCTCAGAGGAAAAAGGAAGAGCTCATAAATGAGACGACAACCACCTGATCTCTATCCCTGAGCAAGCTGCAAGACATGCGAAAGGATTTCAGCCATCGTCCAGGCGAGCACATTGTCACCTGGCTACTCTGATGCCGGGATAATGGGGCCAGTAGCCTGGAATTAGAGGGTAGGGAAGCCAAGCAGCTGGGATCCCTTCCTAGGGAAGGGGGCATTAACAAAGTGATTGGAAAAGGGGCACAAGCCCTCAACCTCTGGAGGCGAATCCTGTCAGGCATGAAGGAAAGCTAGCCCTTCAAGGAAGATGTTATATGTCACCCAGGCAAGTGAACCACCATGGAGAGAGGTATCCAGCACCTGAGGGAATTAGCCATGCTGAAGGTGATTTATGATGACCTGAACAACAAGCAGCTATCCAAAGATCCAGATGAAGTCAAGTGCACACGACCCCTGTGGTGGAAGTTCATATGGAGCGCACCATTGTCGTATGCCAACTCACTGGCCATAATGACCTTGAAAGATGGAGAGGGACAAACGGTGGATGAATTGGCTGGTCAACTCCGGCAATACAAAGAAAGTCTCTCTTCCTACCTATGGGCCTGCGTCTGAGCTGTGGAGAAACTGCTGGACATGCTAGCTGAGAAACTGTCCTGTGAGTTCCAGCAATTCAAAGAAGATATGTCCTGCTCCCCACCTGTACGGACCAGTATGTCAGCTATTAGGTGTAAGCGTTCCTCTGCTCGAGAGAGAGGATATAGAGGGTAAACACGATGGGCCACCCTGTGGTTTTACCTGCATGACCATGAGGAAGTGGGATGCAAAAAATCCACCTCGACCCTAGAGGCACGGGTATATGAGTTGCAAGAAAAAACAATCACACAAGGGGATTCTTCCAGGAAAATTGTTGTTCCAGTTTCCAGTGGGCAGTTCCCCAGACAGTGCAGAAGGGCTGATTTTCTGATCTTAATGAAGTGACTCCTGACTTATATCTACAAGAAGTGAGTAACAAATACTATGACGAGGACTAGAGGGGCCCTGCCTCCAGCCAGGTGGAGGAAAGGGGCAACCTGGTTTACTGGACTGTGTGGATTCGATTGGTACTGATGATTGGTACTGAATCACAGCTCCTCTTGGCACCCCGACTGCCAGTGCTGGGCTGGATGTTCAAAGGGAGGGTCCCCTCTACACATCATGCAACTGATGCTACGTGGAGTAAGTGGGTCGCACTGGACACAACGGGCTCGAATAGGAAACCCCAGTAGCCCAGGAATCTTGGAAGCAATCATGGACTGGCCAGAAGGCAAAGATTTCAGAATATCAACAGAGGAGGAGGTCACGCATGCTGAAGAGACCCCACTGTATAATAAACTACCAGAAAATGAGAAGCAATATGCACTGTTCACTGATGGGTCCTGTCGTATTGTGGGAAAGCATTGGAGGTGGAAAGCTACTCTATGGAGTCCTATACGACAAGTCGTGGAAACTGCTGAAGTAGAAGGGGAATCGAGCCAATTTGCAGAGGTGAAAGCCATCCAGCTGGCTTTGGATATTGCTGAAAGAGAAAAGTGGCCAGTGCTCTATCTCTATACTGACTCATGGATGGTGGCAAATGCCTTGTGGGTGGTTTCATCAATGGAAGCAGAGTAATTGGCAGCGCAGAGGCAAACCCATCTGGGCTGCCGCATTGTGGCAAGATATTGCTGCCCAGGTAGAGAACCTGGCTGTAAAAGTACATCACGTAGATGCTCACTTACCTAAGAATTGGGCCACTGAAGAACATCAAAACAACCAGCAGGTGGATCAGGCTGCTCAGATTGAAGTGACTCAGGTGGATTTGGATTGGCAACATAAGGGTGAATTATTTATCTCAGTGGGCCCATGACACCTCAGGCCCTCAAGGAAGAGATGCAACATATAGACGGGCTTGTGATTGAGGGGTGGACTTGACCATGGACATCATTGCACAGGTTATCCATGAATGTGAAACACGCGCTGCAATCAAGCAAGCCAACCGGTTAAAGCCTCTCTGGTACGGAGGACAATGGCTGAGACATAAATACGGGGAGGCCTGGCAGATTGATTATATCACACTCCCACAAACCCACCGAGGCACGCACCACGTGCTTACAATGGTGGAAGCAACTACCGGATGGCTGGAAACCTATCCTGTGCCCCATGCCACCACCTAGAACACTATCCTGGGCCTTGAAAAGCAAGTCTTATGGAGACACAGAACCCCAGAAAGAACTGAGTCAGAAAATGGGATTCATTTCTGAAACAACCTCATAGACACCTGGATCAAAGAGCATGGCATTGAGTGGGTATATCACATCCCCTATCATGCACCAGCCTCCAGGAAAATGGAACAATACAATGGACTGTTAAAGACTACACTGTGAGCAATGGGTGCTGGGACATTCAAACATTGGGATACACATTTAGCAAAGGCCACCTGGTTAGTCAACACTAGGGGATCTGTCAATCGAGCTGGCCCTGCCCAGTCAAAACTTTTACGTACTGTAGAAGGAGATAAAGTCCCTGTAGTGCACATAAAAAACATGCTGGGGAAGACAGTCTGGGTTATTCCTGCCTTGGGCAAAGGCAAGCCCATTTGTGGGATTGCTTTTGCTCAAGGACCTGGCTGTACTTGGTGGGTAATGCATGTCTCGTCCCACTCAGTGGGTTGCGAGAGGGGTGAATCTTTTCGATTCCCCGACTGTTTGTGTACCGACAAAAGCCGATCTCTACTTGGCAGAGCCGTGTGGTCGGTAGAGTCACGACAATGACTCAGAGGAACAGGCTGGCCAGCAACTTTATTAACTGGTGAATTCCACAAATGGACAAACTTAACGAACTGACGAGCTTAACGAACGAACAAAGGTGATTTGGCAATGGAGCTATTTTCCGGGCAACCCGTCACAATCTATCCCAAACTTGCATATATATTGGAAGAGCAGAGGAAGAGAGAAGCGAGAAAAGGAAAGGAAAAGAGAGGAGGAAAGAGAAAGAAAAAGTATCACCACCCTTGGATCCCGCGATGACGATGACAGACAAGGCAATCCTCCAGTGGTGGGCGTGCCCGTGGTTCCCTGGAGGGCATGTCTTTTATAAGCTAATCCCCGCCTCCAGGTACGCCCCTTCAGGACTTACATGGTTCTTGTTCTAGAAAGTTCTCAATCTTCTGCGCAGGCTCAGGGGGAGGGGGGTGGTCGCGAGGGGTCTCTCGGGCGGTTGCAAGCCCCTTCCTCAGATCAGCTCTGTGTGACCTCTGGCCATACATGGTCAGGTCCGGCAGAACCCGGAACTGCTCGTCCTCCGATGTGCTCTCCACATCCCACTCTCGCTCTCCCCCACCCGGTGCTTTCGGACCTGCCGTCGCCATGCAAATAGCACCTCAAGTCGCCACAATGTTTGAGACATTAACTCTTTCAGTCTCTCACAATGCAAAAGGATGGGGAATTCTGATGTGTACCTCAAGGGGATTTGATTTTGAGTGAAAATAGCCAATGAACTGAATTGTATGATGTTAATTGCTATATAATTATGTATATGCCATATCAACATTATTACAGTAAGAATCACCCAGATTAATGAAGAATGAACTCTGATGAAGCAGAGCAAGTGCAGCGGTGATGGAACCAGAACTGGCTTCAGCATGCAACAATCCACCACCACACACCATCTCTCCCGCCCTAAAAGACTGTTATGACAGATGAAGCGCAAAGTCGTGGACTAAATAAACTCAATGGACATTTTAGAGGGATGGCCCATAGACCAAGGGAATGATATCTGTGTGTATATGTCAAAAAACAGGGAAAGTGGTGGTGATTAATTGAAATGTATTGGAAAGTGTAGGACCTGGGCGTGACGTAGATGGTATAGAATAAGGGGTAGATACTGTCCTGGTTTCAGCTGGGATAGAGTTAATTTTCTTCCTAGTAGCTGGTATAGTGCTGTGTTTTGGATTTAGGATGAGAATGATTTTGATAACACAGTGATGTTTTAGTTTTTTAGTCTGCCAGGTGCACAAGAAACTGGGGGGGAGCATAGCCAGGACAGATGACTGACACTGGCCAAAGGGCTATTCCATACCATATGACATCATGCTCAGTATATAAACTGGGGGGGAGTTGGCCAGAGGGCAGTGATCGCTGCTCAGGGACTGGCTGGGCGTCGGTTAGCGGGTGGTGAGCAATTGCATTGCGCATAATTTGTTTTGTATATTCTTTTATCATTATTACTATTATTATTTTCTCTTCCTTTGCTGTCCTATTAAACTCTCTTTATCTCAGCCCACGGGTTTTACTTTGTTTTTTCTGTTTCTCTCTCCCATCTCACTGCGGGGGCACGGGGGAGGGTGAGCGAGCGGCTGGGTGGTGCTTGGTTGCCACCTGGGGTTAAACCATGACACTTTGGAAGAGAGAGGCTCTGGCTGCCTGTAAATTGACAGAAATTGAGGTAATAAAAATTGGGAAGAAATTAGAAAGTCTCAAAATAATACTCTTGGATGACATAACAGTTCTCTGCCCAGTCTTTAAGAACTGGGATATTTGAAAGCATCTGCAACATAACTGATCAAATTTAAAGCACTCTAAATCACAGCAAAATCTTGGCCTGACAGTAGTATCCTTGATTTAGTTTATTATCATAACACAATGAAAGAAATTCAGAAATATTTCCCATTACTAACAATAAATAATGATTTACTTAAACCAAAAGTTTTTAAAACAAAATTCAGGGCAGCTTAATCATATTGTCTTTACAGAGCAAGAGTAAACTCAGTCTATATCCTGCAAATGGATGAGATCTTCGAGTCATCAGGCTAGATGAATTAGAGTAAGAACTGCTTTTGTATATATTGTGTATGACATACACACGTATATAAGAATATAAGTGTGTGTGTGTTTATATATATATATAGTTACGTGTGTATAAGAGCAGATTAACTTTGTACTGCTGAACACTGCTGAACCGTGGCACAGTAGTATCTCTGTAACTATTTGTGATTATTCGGCAATAATTTTAATACCCCTCATTACAAAGGATTTAAGTTTCTATATTTTTCTGAACATTTACTGTATCACAGAAGTTCAGAACACCTCTAAATACCTCACTTTGCTCAGTTATACCTGTTGGGTTATTCCACATCTAGCAGAATTACATAATTACATTACAGTTGGACCGGGTGCAGGTGCCCAGGTGCTGGCAGGGGGCTGCAGGGCGGCCTCTGTGAGGAGAGGCCGGGGCTGCCCCGAGCCGGACACAGCCGGTTCCAGCCAGCTCCAACAGCCCCAGCGCAGGGCATGGCTGAGCCCCACAGCCACGATGGCGGCGCCTCGGGGAAAGCCTGGGTAAGAAAGGGCAAAACGCTGCCCAGCAGTGAGGGGTGAGGGGAAAAGTGTGAGAAACAGCCCTGCGAGCACTGAGGGGACAGGGGAGGAGGGGGAGGAGGTGCTCCAGGCACCCCAGCAAGGATCCCCTGCAGCCCCTGGACAGACCACGGCGAAGCATGTATTTCCCTGCAGCCCATGGAGAGACCATGGTGGTGCAGGTATCCACGCTGCAGCCATGGAGGACCTCATGTTAGAGCAGGTGGATATTTTGTGAAGGAACTGCAGCCTGTGGAGAGCCCAGGCTGGAGCAGGTTTATCCTGAAGGACTGCAACCCATGGGAAGGATCCACACTGGAGCAGGGGAAGAATGCGAGGAGGAAGGAACGGCAGAGAGGAGCTGTTATGGACTGACCACAACCCCCCAGTCCCGATCCCGATCCCCCTGTGCCACTTGGGGATGGCAATAAATTCAATTGCTTTTCCCCAAGCTGAGTCTGTTTTGCCTGTGATGGTAACAGGTGAGTGATCTCCCTCTCTTTATCTTGACCCATGAGCTTTCCTTTCCTATTTCCTTTCCTGTTGGGGGGGGGGAGGGGGGAGTGAGGAAGCGGCTGGGTGGGCATGTGGCAGCCAGACAAAGTTAACTCACTGCAATCATCCATGCTGCATGAAACAATACTGGTTTATTCCTGTCTTATTCCTACTCAGACATTTTCTATCACAAATCTGAGGAGTTTTGTGCAGATGGACTTTGGATTCCTCTGTCATATCTTGTATAATTTAACTATTTGTTTCATTGACATTATATATCACTAGTAAAAGATAAACACTATTACCCAAAGATGTCACTGCATTTTAAATTCTGAATTTATGCCCTAATGGTGATGTGATTAACCGGAGGAGAAGTAAAAATTGTGGGCATTTACAGTTCAGTTCTTTTACTAGCACCTTGCATGTGATTGATAAAGTTGTATGTATCCTCATATACATTGATTACAGTCTGGCCGAGGATATAGCTTAGCATGGATAGTCTCCAGTTGGAGTTGTGACTCCTACAAATGAACTCATTTGCTAAACAATTCTAGCTGGCAACAAGGTCATGGAAGCAGTAATTAATAGGCAAGCCCTGGACACTGAGCTGATAGTAATTAAGAGTGAGCTCTTTCATTAATTTGTTTGTAACATGTTATAGTCTGTACTACTATGAGCTGGTTAAAAAAGAATATAAGAACCCATGATTTCACATATTTGTTTGTAAATCTTCAAAATGAGGGGGGCAGACTTCAACACTGTGCCAATGCTAGTTTACCATTAATCATGAATTATAGAAGCAGAGCAGTTTTTGCTGGAAGTGACCTATGAAGGTCATCTGGTCCAACCTTCTGCTCAAGTCAGGGCTAACTGAAATTAGTTTAGGCTGTTCAGGGCCATGTCCAGGCAAGATCTGAATACCTCCAAGGTGGAAGACCCCCACAACCACTCTGGAAAAACCACCTGTGCCAGCATTGACTAGCTGCATAGTGATTTTTTTTTTTCCTTATGTCTTACTGGAATTTCAGTTGCTGCAATTTGTGTTTATTGCCTCTTGGGCTTTCACTATGCAATTCTGAGAAGAGACTAGCACCATTTTCTCTGCAGTCTTAGCTTAGGTAGCTGAAGGCAGCAGTTAGACATCCCTACCAGCTTGTCAGCCCCCAGCCAGTACTGGTACATAGGGTTATTCCATCCCAGATTCAGGACTTTGCACTTGTTGAACTTGGTTGAACTTTATGAGGTTTCTGTCAGGCCATTTCTATTTCTCTTAATGACAAGTACATCCTGTAACTGCAAACTTCCCTCTAGCCATTGATGTCACTTGCTTCTACTCTTTTATTCCTCTTTTAGCTATTGTCTTCCTGTTCATTCTCCTTCTGCAGTCTTAGTTGTATATTTTTTCTTTTGATTATAATTCTAAAGTTTATTTTTCACCTCCATTTCCTCTATAGACCGGCAGGACTCTTGCACGTTGGATCTGATTGGTTTGCTACATGACTAAACTGATGAAACGGTGTGATCCATTCAGGAAAAGAGTGAGTATTAACTGATGTAACTACCAAATTAGAGAGAATTTCCCTCTGCTGCAGGTTATAAATATTCACAGGTCATGAACAGCCTGCAGCACAGAAATTATTCACTGGAGAAAATAATATAAAATTAAAAATAATAAACCAGATTATTCAATTATATTGACAAACAATTTGCAAATTGGAAACTAATTAAATCAGTTGCATGTTATTTTCTAAGCTCTAGTTTTATGATACTGCTTGTGAACTGCATGATTAAACAGTTATACTATGATTTAAAAATTGTTTAAATTGTACAAAGGCAAATACTCTGTTAATGTGTTCAAAACCAGAGAAATATGGCAACTTATTTAAGTATTGATAATTGATAATTTTTTTGAATTATTTTTGATAATTTTGGAATACTATAGACGTACTAGTGAAACATGAGAGTAGGTAATTTTTAAAGAAATAGGTCATTGCCATGGTAGAAGCCTAACAGATTCACAATTTAGTTCATTTATATTGCATCCACATCTGCAGATCTACAGGTTTTATAGCCTTATTGGGCTGCTTTTATTTTCTTGTTCAATAAATCTCCAGCACAGGGTGAAAAGACTGCTGACATAGAAAGGAGGGGATGTTGTGTTCAGATAATTCCTCTAATACCCAGTCTATCACAAACATACCTAAAGCTGACATTCCATTAACAGCTAGCTATCTGTGGGAAAATGTTTTGGTTGCCCACACAGACTTGCCCTCCCCTATCAAAATGAAATGAAAATCAGCTTTCTTATGGCAGCTGTTTTCAGATGTCTATGTGATTTGTCCCTTTTGCTATGCAGACTTCCATAGAGGGAGGCAGAAACAAATCGATGGATCTGCAGTGAAAGTGCAGAAACAGACTATGAGCTTATTTTTACTATTACATCATGAGAAATTTAAACAGGAGCTCATATGGAAGCACAACTTCTCAGTAATGCCATATTCAAAAAATCCAAAACCTGCATATTGATTACCTTTAACTCTTCCAACTGCATGTATTGAGGATGAGGAAGATACGTGGTAGTGGTCAGCCATCTGTCAAACTTTATATGAAATGAAAAAAATGTAACTAATTTACTAAATAAGTTATCAGAATTTTTAGTAGTTAAAAATATATGATTCTTTGTGTAATCCATTATTTAATATTGCTTGACTAAGAGTGGCATAATATACAACACTAATGTGCTATTCTCTCTTCAAACATCTTCTCATGCATATTTGACCCAGCAAGACATAGCTTGGCAGAGTAGTCATGACTTAGCAGAGGACTACATAGTCTTTGTATGCACCCTATTTTCACCCATTTCCAGTGTAATCCAACTTGGAGGAGTTGCTGAATCTTCAGTTTTCTAGGATGGTATTTCTTATCCTGAGGTTCTTAAACAAGATCACAAAATTTTAAAAGTGCATACAGTATTAAAGATGTAAGTAATGAGTAATTTTCTTTTCTTTAAATTGGACTAGAGATGATGAAGAAACTGTGCTGTAGAACACAAAAATGTTCAAAAAATTTGGAAAGACCTGTATTTTAGTCAAGTGAAAGGTATGAAGGAACAATGTCTCCATTTTGCCCCCAAAGTCATACAGTTTGAGCTAATTAAAAAAACCAACCAGCCAACCAACCAAACAAACAAAACCCTCCAAAACCAAACCAAAAAAACAACCTGGTTTCAGGGTCATGTAACAAGTATAACTGCTCAGAGGCCTAGGTAATGTAGGTCTCCATTAGGCTAAGGTATGTCAAAGGTGGGAAGACAGAGAAAGGAACTGGACACTGATAAATGCCTTCAGTCCCTAAGCATTCCCCAAATTGGGGCTCTAAGTATATGTTGAAATAATGATTGTTGAAAACTCTGAATTGATGTCTAGTAGGTTTCATCACATTGGAAGATTAACAGGTAGTGGGAAGATGTGCTCATGGAGTCATCTGAGAAGGGCGTTTGCTGTAAGATACTACCCAAGAACTTTCACATACACACCTGACAAGAAATAAGAGTTTCCTAGAGGTGATCACTAAACAGATGGGATGTGTAATGTGCAAAATAATACAGTAATGGGTAATTGAATGCAATTAAGTAACTGATACATTTACTTTATATGGAAGACCATACTGAAACTCTGACAAAGGGTTCTGAGGAGTTTTAGATTCCTATCACATGAGCTAATATCTAATATATTTGTGCATTCACAATTTAATTAAATTTTGACTTCCAATAAGCCTATAACAAAAAGGGGAAAAAAAGCATAAAACCCCCACGGATTTTATACAACCCTTGAAGAGGGTTCAGAAATATGGATTAAAATTAACTATTCAATGAAATGATCCAAATGGATTGCCAAGAACTAATCTGTCTCCATGTTAATCGATCCATATCAGGGAAGTAATTAAAAATGCACTGCTGTCATTAGCAGTTCTGTAATTCCTCAGACTGACTTGGTGAAAAAAACATTTGCATAGAAAGCAAAAGTGGAATATATCACCTTTCCCACAATTTGGAGGAAGATTTTTTTTTTTAAAGCAACAACAACAACAACAAAACCCCACCAAAAAATCCCAGCACTAACAAAATCATAACTTCCCTTGTGTAAAACACATCCAGAAAGATTCCACAAGACAGCACCGAGGTTCCTTTCCAGATCAATCAATACCTTGTCTGACTTTAGGTAGCTGCAGCTCAACATTCATTTGCTTTTCCAGCAGTTCCCAACATAGAATCAGAGAATCCTATTTTAAGTCAGAATCAGAGAGATGTGTTTCTTAATAGTTTATAAGAAAAAGTGGGGCAGATTAAGAGTATCCAGAAAGGAAATCTGTGATGAATCCAGTTCACTTCAGCAGAAGTGATCACAGAGCTAGCAGATAGCACTGAGAGTAAAGGAAGACTTTCACCTAACTTTAGAGATCTAACAGTGAGGAGAAGAATTTTCTTCTGGAGGCAGTCAATACTTCTTCATTGACTAAAGAAACATCATAAATAAATATTTTAACATAAATGTCTAATTTTTAGGCAGTTAAAATTAGGTGAGCTGAGTATAACATGATGCCTTCCATTCAGAAAATAAGTTACTTAGTCATATTGAATTAGTTAGCTGGTTTTGCATCCCTAGATGCACATGCTTCCTTATATTTCCCCTTATTAGGAGAAAAAAGGTGTGGATCACAGGAACAAAGTTAAGATAATAGCAATCAATAAATTAAACACTAGTTAGTGGAGGCTGACAACAGAAGAAAACAGAAAATAGCATGAACCATCTGAGTAATGAAAAGAGCAAGCCAGTGCAAAGTTCTCTGTGACAAGTCAATAGAATGAGGCAGGAACAGATATGGCACACATGGGAAAGAATCAATCTTAACTCAACTGATAACACTGAATGGCAAAATAAGCAGGTAAAAGACAAAGGTCAAGAGTAAGTAGCAACATTATTGCTGCTCTGATTGAATTAATGTAAAAGCCAGTGTGGAGCAGTAGCTGAAAACAGCAGTAAGTTTGCCACAGTGTTATAGTTTCTATGAATAAAAGCAATTACAGCAACATTTCTGTGCATATAGATTTGTGCCTTATAGGCCAATATGGAAGCATTGAAAAGAAAATTAAAATGGCAGGAGAATGGTTCTCCTCTGTCTTCCTTAGCTTTTATTCAGAATGATAGAATAAATCCAAACTACTTTTTCTATACTAGACACACAGGGTTTTGTCAGTATATATTTGTTTCTAAAGAAGCTTTGGAATAAAAACTTCAAACCCATTTGAAAGTTAAGGGGTCACAAAACACAGAAAAGAAAAAGGTCTGAAACAAAGACTTAGATATGGGCTAGTCTAACCTCTTTCCATCCTGTGTAAACCATTTCATGGTATCTATAACCTCAGCGTAGTATGGGGAAAAATACTGTCTTTAAATATTCAGCAACTATCATTAAAATGCATCCTCATCTTTTTGTGTAGTCTCCAGCAACTTTTCCCAAGGTTGTCCATGCTAGTTAGCAAACTGTTATTTTTGATACGTATTCAAAAACTTGTGTCTTAAAAAAATATGAAAAATGGGAAAATTCATGTTCAAATATGAATTAAAGCATTAAGACCTGTATTTCATGAGTGTTATTTCAATTACTGAACACTTTGTTGACTGCAGGTCTTGGAAGTTGATAAGCATTACTGTCCCCTGTTCTGCAGATCAGCTAGTCGAAGGTACTTACAAGGTCATTAAGTTTTAACTATAAAAAATGCGAATAGCACCTGTTTGTCTGAAATTTAAATGCTTTAAAAGTCCCAGTGTCCAGGGCATCTTGCTAACTCTCTGGCTCTTTTAGGCAAACTCGTATTTGAAACAGATCTCTTTTCTCACAACCCTGGAAAACCCTAGCCATAAATATCTCCATAGCAGGAAGAGCAAGAAATGCCTAAGAAGCAATAATTATCTCTATTTGTAACCCGTATAATCAATACTACAAAGACCAAGATAATTTGTCCGTAAGCCTTTGGAATGATTTGGGAAATCTGTATGTGAAATCCGATTTGTTTTTATGAAACATTTGTACTCCTGTGTAGCTATGTTATGGATGTGACAGCACATTTAACTCACTGAGATTCTGAAAGGCAGGCCATAAGAAACAAACCCTCAAATATATCCATTATTATGCCATTTGTTACCACCTCCTAGGGGTTATTTCTGGTTGATGACATCAGCCAGAGCAAAGGAAAATCAGATACACAGGTCAGGCAGAGAATACTCAATTTAAATGAGAAGATAGGAAGAAGTAAATCTGAAATCCTTGGAGTTCACTCATATAAATAGTGCATAAAATGAGGAGAAAGCTGGGGCCAAAGAAGCTGTAAAAGACCCCTGATAAGCATTTACCTAGTGCTCAGTGTGTCAAATGTAAGCATAAGCTTGCTCTCTCTAAATACACATATTACAAAGCATTTTGACAGCATGACATTTTTTGATGTTAAAAATACTCTGAACATCCTTCCAAAAACATTCAGCCTCAGTCTTGCTCCTTTCCTTTTCAAATTTGTGGTGAAACTTTCAGTAGAAGCTGAGCCTGACTTGTAGAAGAAGAATTACATCAGTGTAGAATCCTTTGAAAAATCCCACTTTACACCTAACATAACAGTAGGGCAACAGTTATGTGTTTGTTTTGGAGGAAAGGGATGAAAAGTAAACTATTGTACTCGATCTTTCAAGATCCCCCAAACAAGATAACACAGATCAAAAGTTAGACCACTAAATGGTTTAATCAGTCTTATTTTCTTGTCCTCTGTACTTGACCCACAAAATAACTACTGAACAAAAGATAATTTATATTCTTTTAAACACATGTGGAAAGGCATCCAGGTTAGACCTTTGTGATCATCCATTTAGCTTCTTGCACCAAATTAACTTTTCACATTGAACATTTGACATGGAGAAATAAAATAAAGAATGTACAATGGGTTGTTTTTTTTTTTTCCATGATAATTATTTTAACAGTAGCTGACAGATGACAGAATGATGAGGAAAATGCTCTTGGATTTTGAAAATAAGGTCAACAAAGCATGTAATTACTTTCTCAAAGGTTCGTATAATTGGACTCATCTATTTGAACAGAAGTTCAAATTTTGGTCACTGTGTTCATATTGTTCCTCATTACCCATTGTGAGCGCTCTCTTTCAAAACAATTTAAATGCTCCCAAGATGCTGAATGGTAAAAAGTTTTATAACTTTCTGTTGTTAAAACTATTGATGACTTCTTTATTTTAATGTCTATCCAAAATGGGAAAAAAATACCTCGTATCAAATATAACAGAACACATGAAATACTAACAATTATATTAGAAATTGTATAGTTTTTTTCTATGACAAGCTTTCAGCCTCAATTTGTCTTCATTTAAAAATGAGAATTACCACTCAAAAAACAATGAAAACTGGACAACTGTGATACAGGACTACTCTGCATGGAAGGATTTACATACAAATGTAAATCAACTCTGACAGATTTGATAAGCTTTGGAGGAAAATAAAAAACAAAAAGAGAAAAACAATTGCTCTTTTAAGTCAGTCTGAAACATGGCAAAAAGTAAAAAAATTATTAGAAACTGACCAAATTGTAATGCTGCCAAAAACCAAGCCTTAAAAATTTCCCTATAGATGAGACCAATATTTCAGATTTCATACAATATTCTTTCCCTCATGGGAAGGGAGGGACAGGGAATGAGAAGGAGATGCTTCAGTATAATTCTACAAGAAAGAATTTTAAAGTCTGCAAATATATCAGCATTCTAGCTTGTATTTATCTATCTTACTTTTGCTATACAAGTATACAAGAGTTTCAGCATTTCCAGCTAACAGATATGTCAATTATTTCAATAGAAATGTCAAAACCCTGTAATCACTATACTGCCTATAAACCCCCTGATTTTTCCCAGCTTTGCATAAGCAACCATTTCAAATCAATTGACTTTTAAAAATTTGTTTTATTAAGTACTAGCCCTGCAAATGGATTTGAGATCTCTGTTCTTTTTCATTTATATATAAAATGATAAAAGACTACAGAAGTGGAACCAAGCTGGCAATTCTGTTGATAAAAAAGAATGTAATTCCCTCTCTCATACCTCTGTCAATTCTTTAAACTATAAATGGAAAATTAAACTAATTTAAGTCACAAAATAATAATATTTAACTTAAAATTTGGAGATTAGATTGAGTTGTACATATATTCTAAGGCATCATTGTTAGGGTACAACTACATTGCAAGATTTTCCTGTTACTACCAACGGAAAAAAAAATCCATATATATTTAGAGTTATTAGAGTTATTGTCTTGGGGACAAAAAGATTTTAGCACAGTGCTAGAAACTGGCCTCCAAGACTCTGCTCTGGAGGAGTAAGGACCCATGGATCTAACAAGTTTTCAGAGATTTAGGGTGGCAGGGCAATGCAGATGTAGCATTCAGAATCTGTAAATGCTGAATTAGTGGAGTCCCACATCTTTTAAAATAAATATTAAGTCCAAGTTTCTATTTTTTCCAGAAGTAACAAAGAATAATCATGATAGATGACTCCTAAAAGAACAGGCATGAAAAATAAATCTGGTTTATTTAAATTTGTTTGATTTTTTTCTTATTCCTTAAGTAAATATTTTCCTACACTGTAGCAAACATTTGACTTTCTTCAATAAGCTTACAGTTTCATTTGGGGCACTAATGTCCTGCTTGTACCAGTATGCATTTTCTGTTCCCCTCCCCTCCGCCCCCCGTAATATTTGTTCTTGCTCGTTATCTTTGAGACTTTATCTTTGAGATCAAGTTTATCCAAGAGAAAAAGGAAGTCATAACTTATAAAGTCAAATTGTGTCATCACGTGCATCTTCGCAGTGTTTTCAAAATAAGAGTATGTGGAGGCTGAAAACAGCATAATCTCCCAGAACAATGACTTTCACTGCAGTTACACGTGATCACATGAATAGTCAAATACGAAGAAAAAGGGCAATTTTTCAGGGTGAAGCAGTCTAGTAAAATGCCTATTAAATGGTGTAATAATACAACTATACAAACAATATTTATACAAACTGTAAAAATTTGAGAAATAAAAGGATAATGGAATTATAAATAGCATCTATTGCTATTGTGTAATTTCTGTTGTTTTCTTTTGGCTGGGAATTATGTGAAACAGTAAAATAATTAGAGATATTTTTGTTTGAAAATTATTTCTAAACTGTTTTCTAAAAAAGCATGAAAAAAACACTTTTGAAACAGTGAAGATGGGCTGGTTAACAGCATTTACACTGCCCTTGGGAAAGACAACAGAACACACCTGCTCATTCAAAAGCCACAGAAATGTAGACAAACCATTTGTTAAATGAAGTACAAAAGCTGAATTTTCACCTCATTTCTAATAAATAACATCCTCTGAAAAGATCAAACCTCAGTGAAAAATAAAAATACAGAGAATCAGGAGATATTCTGTCAAAGTAAGATTTAGAGTTACTGAGATGAAAATTAAAGAAGGAACGTGTTAGAAGGACATGCCAGAAACCTAGAAGAAAAATAAAATCCAGGTAAAAAACCTGTAAACTAACGCAAAAAAGTACCAGAAATACTAGAAAAGTTAAAAATAAAAGTAAAAAAATGCCTCCTGAATTTTGAAAAACACAAAAATACATAGATAAGGTGCTACATAATGTGCAAAAAATATTTTCTGTCAACTATGAGTAATTCAGGCATGAATTATTACAGGTTTTCTTTCTTAAAGGAACTCAATGATTACTCTTCTCTACAGTAATGTGAAATTTTTCTTGTAACAATGAAGAAATTACTTGGTAAACAATTTTTAAAAGAAACTGTGTTGAAAGAAAATTTGGGTGTAAAGTAATTTTCTTGTAGATAAACTCAAGGATACATATATATGAGTTTTTATTTAAATCTTAAAATATAAGATGGAGAGTATGTAAACAATTACCCTCAATGTTTTTGAATGTCTATATTTTTTGATGAACAAAATGTATGTGTCATTTTGAAATAGTTGTACATAATATTTAAGTTAGTATTTTGGAAATGGTGCTGTGAGGGTGTCAATAGGCATTTAGATAAAGGGATATGGTGGAATTATCTCAATTTGCAAAATACTTTAACAAGATTCTACATGAAGAAGTATTAAAGAAACTAAGTTGCCACAGAACTGGTGAATAGGTCCCACATAAAACTGGTTTATGTGGAGAAAGCAGGGTAGAAAGGAGTCTATAATTGAGTCCCTCAAGGACTGGTGCTGGGATTGTTTTTTAGCCAGCTTCTTCAGCAATGACCTAAAGAAAGGAGAAAACAGTGAAATCTCCAAGTTTGCTGCTGACGTTAAGCTTTGGGTAATTGTCAGATGAGCTAATGACAAGGAACTCTAGAAGGATCTCTCATACCTGAGTTAATGGGTAAAAAAGGTGGAACATGACCTTCAGTGTAGATAAATGCAAGATCATACATCTAGGGGAAAAAAAACCTAAAATACAACTACATGATGCTAAAGCTGGGAGTAGCAGTTATAACTCAGGAAAAAGATCCTGAGAGAATTGTCAGCAGTCATCTGAAATCTTCAGTTCAGTGCATGGTGGCAGCCAAGAGAGCAAAGAAAATATTGAGGGCACCATTAGGAAGGTTAATGGCAACAATAAAGAGGACATCATTAAAATTTACTTAAAACGCTACTTAAAACCCTTGAGGCACTCTCATTTTGAGTGTAGCTTCTGCTGAATGGGCAGTTTCCATTCTCTGTATCTGAAGAATAACAGAGGGTACCCTAGACTTAGGGAGGGCATGGAGGAGAACAACTAAAATTACTAAGTTTGGGAGTAACCAGGTTTCTGTATGCTTCCTAAGTGGCATCTCCCACTGAGAGACACAGCATCCTATTGAGATTACCTGGATAGATGGACCATTGGTCTGACAAAGTTGTTCATGCCTTGAGTTTTTTAATAGCCTACTTTATATACATATATTGTGTTGCTTTTTTTTCAAATACAAGTCCAGTAGTGATCCCAAGTTTACATGTTTACTGAGCCTTCAACAGAATTTGGGTTATCCTGACTTGGTGAAGAATGAGAACCATGTTCACCTCTAAACTTTTGTATGGAAAGCTTGATACAACTACTGAACATGTCAGAGCACTACATTTGCCTGTGATGCTTCAGCCTGGTTCCAGTGATCTGGTCCCTTCTTAGCTCAAGAGTGATCTGCTTATGAAAGGTGCTCAAAATTTCCTTTCCTGAATGTGACTTTCTTGAAATTAATGCCATCTCTGCAGTACAGTTGGATATGAACACATTCACACCCAGTGACTCATTTTGGCATACAGAGGTGCCGTTGCTCTTTTGTTGACACCCCCACTTCCAAACAGTAGCAAAGAATTACAAAGGTTCAAGGATATCTCCCCAGTAAGGTTAGTTACAAGTATTTATAGTATTTTTTATTGCTAAGCATGATATTACATGGCATGGAATATCTCTCTGGCCAATTTGTATCAGCTGACCTGGCTCTGTCCCTGCCTAATTTCTTACCCACCCCCATCCTACTCACTGGGGGGTCAGAATGGGAAAAAGAGAAAACCTTGGCACTGTGCAAGCACTGTTCAGCAACAGCCAAAATATTAGTGAGTTAGAAACACTGTTTTAGCCACAAATACAAAACACAGAACCGTACAGGCCGCTATGAAGAAAGTTAACTCCCCCCGAGCCGGAGCCAGTGCAATAGATAGAAAGAATATTACTTAACCTAATGATGTAATGTACTGAGTAAATAAATAACAATGAAGTAGATATGAGAACCGTTACATCTAATACAATTATATGAAGCATACACATTGGGGACAGTTGGTGACACTGTGGGTACTAAATGAAAAGAAAAAAAAGAAGAAAAAAATTAAAAGAGAAAAGTGATTATTTTAACAGTTAATAGGTAGTAGGGAATTTTAACCCCCTAGGGAGGAAAATCTTAACTAACAGCTTAGTTCTGAAAAGTTTCAAGAAGATATGAACTCCTGCATTAATAAATCTCACTATCAGACCAATATTGTCATGCCAGATCTTTGTTTTGTCATCTTAAGCACTAATATAAAGCTACCTAAATCTATGTAGGGAATCACATAAGTTTATAGGCTGTAAATTATGAGCTACTTTGCAGTTAGGCTATTTATTCTGATCTTTTCACCTGTGGAGAGCTCCAATTCACCTCTTTCTGATATCTCCAGTATTTCCTGGTCGTCTTCCTTCCAATTAGCCTAACCTAATGCTGTGTTGGCACAAGACACCTGTTGTATACTTAATGTGTGGTGCTTATATGTGCTAAACTGCTATTAATCTACTTCCTTATTCTGTTTTACAGTATTTTGTGTAAGATAACAAAGATTGTGGAATAACAATGATAACGTTTGAAGAATATCGTTATCCACTGTATAAAAATGATTGCATGATAGAATTTTCTACATTCTCCTATACTAAAGTCTACTAGGCCTGCAGGTAAAAGTGGTGGCCCAGACCCATATCATGGTTGATGTAAGTCTGGACATCTTGTTATTTTCAGAGTATTAGATCTGATTTGGTCTGAAAAATGAAAAAGGACTTCTTTTGAAGTTAACTTTCCCATATGTCTTATTCTGAATAAGTTCTAAACCAGTTCTATGATATTCAACACAAGGTAATACAGCGAAAATAACCAAATATTAACAAATATCAGTAACTTCTGAAAAGCAGATGGTTGAAGTGCTTCAGATACTCTTTATTGGCAAAATGTATTAATTTTAATGAGTATGTCTGCTTCCTAATTTGTGGACCCTGTCAGACTTGATATAGGTGTTTTGTGAAAATATATGACTATGCTACTTAAAATTATTTCACCTTCAAAAAGCTCTGAAATTTTTAAAGTGTATTTTTTAAGACCCTCTACTGAAAAATACTTGTTTCTGAAGTATGTTCCCTATGCCACTTTTCCTTTTTATTTGCCTCTAAGGTTTCTTCTTCTGTCCTGTCTTCCTTTTTGTACTCTGCCACAGTGGACAGTGGGCAGGATGTGGGAAAGAGAGAATCAAATAACCAAAATATTCCTTTCCTAAATCTAAATTTATAATTTTTTTTAACATTTTACAAAGAATAACAGCATATTCTTGTATTCATAGTCTAACTCTGCTTAATTCCTTTGCTTAGTATTTGAAGCACTCCTTTTGCCAATTCGTTTAAAATATTTTTTTCCCAAAGAAACAGGTAAGAGTCAATACTTTTAATAAAGACAGTAGAGGGTTGCGTGATTTTAAAATTTTAAAATGCCCAAGACTACAGAAGTTAAATATTTGGTTAAAAAAGAAAGAAAGAAAGGAAGAAAAGAAAGAAAGAAAGAAAGGAAGGAAGGAAGAGAGAGAGAGAAAAAGGCATACAACTCCCTGGATCAAATTTCTTCTCCAGGAGATCTCTCATTTCTGTAGTCTCAGCTCTATCTTCTGAATGAAACAGGAGAGTACAGTCCCTTCAAATAGTTATTTAGACAAATTAATTTTTACTTAGACATTAGGGCTTGAATTAAGACAACACAATTCACAATATTCAGAAGAAAGCAATTATTAATCACACTTGCTCTGATCCTATATTTCTTTAACAAACAGAATA
This sequence comes from Ciconia boyciana, assembly GCF_034638445.1. Lineage (NCBI taxonomy): Eukaryota > Metazoa > Chordata > Aves > Ciconiiformes > Ciconiidae > Ciconia > Ciconia boyciana. Next base: position 110,973,132 of record NC_132934.1, read on the forward strand.
CTCATTCGTCTTCAAAGAAGTTTTTGTAAGTTCATATGCTCTCCTTTTGTGAGAGAAAAAGTTCTGAAATCTGTGAATCTTAATATTGTGGATGAAGGAAGAATCTATTTACTTCCTGTTCTCTACAAGAATCCAGAAATTTGGTCTAAATAAAGCTTTCTGTGACTGCGTGTGGAGATGTATTTTTAACAATTCTGAAAGTAATTTTACTAGTATAGGTTCAACACATACACAGTTTCAGCTGGATAAAGAAACCATGTCACAGTAGTTTGAGGAGATGAATGCTATGAAGAGGCACAAAGTCTACCTCATCCTCCTTCTGGTAAATATATACAAGAACAGAAAAAAGGTCTTTATCTTATTTGTTTTATGAAATAAGATATATAATAGAATATAACATACTCAAACTTTTTATATTAATGGAAATGTATTCCCAGTTTCAGAGACAAAAAATCTGAAACACATCAACTGTATTTCACATGTTAAAAAAACCTTCACATATTTGCTCATAATATCCAACAAAAAGACTGTATTTTATATTAATTGGCACACTGTTACCAAAGAGAAGATTAACATACTATTGTGCAATTTATGACATTATGGAATGGTCAAACACTACATTTTCCCTGAGAGTAAAACCAGATTCTGCTGAACTACTGTTCAGCAAAGAAAGGCAGGTTTATTAGGTCTTGCTCACAGTTTTGGGTAGTAACTGGCTTATAACTGGTTGCATTTAGCTTCACTTTCCATGCTATCATACACTGTTATGAGGCTTAGCAAGACTTTACAGGCTGTCTCTTTACATGATATAATAACACACAAGACAGTTTCAACCTCTGAAGACAAATGAACTCAAAGAGAAGGTCACATAATCCTAGTAGTATTCAGGAAAATGGAGTGCAGAAAACAGATTAAAAATATAATATTAACCCTAGTCTTGTAAATATGTCATTGTAATAGAGTGCAGCCAAATATTTCCTCTTCTTCTTGTCTGGATGTGTCAGAGTAGGAATCTGAGGAAATACATATGGCCTTAACTTACCTAATGCTTCAAGTTTTCATGCTTCACTTTTGTAATGCTTCATGCTTCATGTTTTCATGCTTCACTTCATGCTTCACTTTTATTAATATAAAATCTACATGCCTCAAGCTATTGTAATCACCAAGCTCAAAATCTATTATCTGGGAAGTCATAGGCTAAAATGTTGATTTCTCCATCAAGTCCATATTAAAAACAAACAAGAAACAAACGCCCACAACCTTACAACAAAATGCTCAAAGAAAAAACAGAGGGGGTTAGTTAGAAATCTTTCACACAGGCCGGTATGTGCTACTGAGAGAGTGGCACAGGTGAAGATAGCTTTAGGTAGTGGAGAGAAGTATTTGCAACTAGAAGCATTCTTACATTAGCACAGCTGGTGAAGACCAAGAAGCTCTTTCTTTGCTTTCTGTTAACATGGTGGTAGCAGCAGTGGGCATCTGAGCACAGTGGAGGCAGAGGCTAATAGTTAACGGCATTATTATAGTTGCCGTTCTTACAATTAGGAACTTCTGTTTGTTGTGATATTTAGAAAGCCTTTTGGAAATAACCTTTATTTAGGATGGGGGTTGGAGGGAGTAGGAGACTAAGGAAAATAACTGCTACAGGCTACTCAGCCTGGGACAGAGTGGAGAATAGCAAGCCGGGTGGAAGAAATGCTCCTTTGGGAGGGCTGAGCCACAAGAGAGGATGCCACATTACTGCTCCCTTAAATGAGCGCTTCTCATTTAGAATTCCTTCCCAAGTCTGTGGTTTTCAGCACTCTTTCTTTCATCAAGGGGCTGTGGGAGTTCCATCTGAAAATAAAAAGCGGGGCTATTAGAAACTCTGAATTTAGGGTTGCATTCCCATTACTGCACCCAAGGAAGAACCATATCGCCTCTTTTATTAAACCAAAACTAAAAGTTGCAGGAAATTACTGTACTGTTTGAAAGCTTCCGCTCATGTGGCATATTCTTTCACTAGAGCCCCTTTCATGCATAGAAAGGAAATTTTTTTATTCTACTGCACAGTCTTCTGGGAGAAAATGAGATCATTTCAGCTTATTTAGTAGAGTAGAGAGAACAGACTTGATTTTTTTTTTCTCCTTTTAGTTTTTTTGTTGTGGTTTTTTACAACGTATAAATTACTTGAATTTTTTCCATTCCCCTTTATGCATCTCACATCAGGCAGGAATTTGATTAAGTCACTGTTTGTCATTATGAGCAGAGTAAATGCATAATGCTAAGACCACAGTTTTAGAAATCTTTTTCTCAGGGTTTGTTTTGTTTAACCCATTGACTCTCTTTTTAGTTACCTGGATTTGTTTAGCTCCTTCCCTAGGCAATAATCAGCTTCCATCAGCTGTGAGAAGAACATCTATTTATTAAAGTGGATTTAAACGAATCTAGGCTAAAGTAATTTTTAAGTTATCTTCTGTACCCCCAGATCCTCTTGATATAAACCCTTAATTTGAAGTATTCATAGGTTAAATTTAGAGGATGTAAAATTTGAAGTTACCTTTAGGTGACTAACCACAACTAGGAAAAAATTACTCAAGGAAGACAGAATGAAAAACCACCAGAACTTTCTGACTCTGAGGGCATACTGGAGTGAGAAAGCAGAGGTTACAGCTCCCTTAGTTTTCCTGAAAAATCCCTATGCCATCCATTGTGGGATAGGACTCACTTTTGTTAATGAGTAACTTCTTAACAGTTGTACTGTTGGGTAGTAAAACACTTCACTAAGGTTGCGTGGGAATATTTATATATATATACATGACACATACAAATAAATCATTAAAATTGTATATATTTAAAAGAACGAAAAAAAAGTATATATTAAAAGTATTCTTTAAAGTCCCTTCAAATATATTTTTTACTTAGTAATCTAGTATCTATTCAAACATTATCCACTATTAATTAGGGCTGCAGAGACATATCTCTCTTTCTTGAGCATATACTTGCCATTTGTAATGAATTAAGAACAACAGTTATCTGCCTACAGATGTGCACATTCTACCTTCAGTATGATTTTTGAGCAGACTTCAGCATTTAATCACATTTGCTGTGAGCAGAGAACTGCATGGCCATGGCAATTACACTATACACCTACATAGATCTGATTGCTGAAGCAGAGCCTAAGACCTTAATTTAGAAGAGCATGTAAGCTCACACTTACCTGCAAATATGTGTGAGCCTCCTTAAGCCTCACTGACACTGAAACAAAAAAGTTGAATAGAAGTAATTTTGAGACCTTGGACATCACAACAGACACAGCATGTTGCAAGACAGCACCTTGCTCATAAGATCTCTAGACATTACCATGATAAAAGCAAACAACACTGATTTCAGACAATGGGTAGCAATTGCTTAGCTACAGTCTAACTTTCGTTTTCAGGGTGTAATTTGCTACGCAAAAAACAAATACGGGAAAATAAAAGGAAGCCTTCTGCACCTTGAAGATAGTGACTGATCATGGTACTGAATGTTCTTCTGGGTATTTTTTTCAGGTTATACAACACATGAAGGTTATCGGCACTTCTGAATACAAATGATAATAATTTTGGTAAGAAAGGTGAGAATGAAAAAATAGATCTCTCAGAAAAACAGAACTACAAAGTTTACCAGTAAAACCAGCTAAAACAGGGAAAAGAAAAATCAAGGGAAAGCAGTTCAGGCCTTCACAGAAGAAATTGCACAGTTCAGAGCTTGCACTGGAAGAGATATCATTGTCTACAGAAGGAAGAGAAATGCTAGATAAAAATAGCTTGACATGAAAAAACACCCGATGTTGCATGAGTAAAATCTACCCAGTTACTTAGGGTTGATTTTGATATTGTCACCCAAAGGAAGGAAGACAATTAATAGCAAGAAACAGATACAGATGTAATGAAAAGGTCATATAGGCTTCATATTATACATTTTCTCTTTTAAAATGTTTCAAGTAAGGGAAATGAATAATGCACAGGAACAAAGCCTATCACCAAATTTTAATAAGTAAAGCACTTGCAAAGTTAGCTTTAACTTAGCCAATGACTAGAAGAGCACTGAGGCATCCTACTGTACAACTGTGGAGCAAATTTAATTAAAAAATGCAAGATATATGCCATGTCTCTTGGAAAATGAGCTATTGTGGTTCTGTATGATACATTGGAAAGCTGATTTTATGAGTCAGCAGCAGCACACAGAGATGAGCGAGTTTTGCACTCTTAAAATTCTACTGATTTATTTTTTTAAGCTTTTTTAAGTGAGGAAATAGGCATTTCTGTTTAGCCTTTTGAAAGTTTGTAAATGATAATGCATGACTTTATTATGGATTTGTAACAGAAGAAACAAAAAGGATATATCCTATAGCTCAAACTCTTACTACAAAACCCAAAACTTACAGTCTTTCTACTGTTCTTCCTAAATTCCTTAGTCCAGAAAGGGCTCAGGGAGCTAGCAGTGATATACTAGAGGTTATCGGTTCAGGTCTGGATGCCTGCTTGGAGAGGCAGCTAGGGTCCCCCCCTGAAAAACTCGAACATTACAGGTGGTGCTCTTACACATGTTCTCAGTAAAGAGTGGATGAGTAGGAGGTCCTACAGTGAGTAGGATGATGCAAGCAGGTGACCCCACCAACTGTCTTTTTAAATGAAGATATTTCTTCAGCCTTTGAAAACCAGGAGGAAAATGTACTTTTCCCATAGGTAGATAATATTTGCCTATGGAAATTTAGAATATGGATTAAAACAAGAGCCTGTCTAAAGCACAGCCAACTACACCTACCACGTGTTAGTGGCTTTATAGGACTAAAAAAGAATAAAAAACAACCCATAGGCAAAACTCCTTCTCTTTATGACTTTTACAACTTACTTTAATGACCTAAAGCCATAATACTGGCACACTTTTTAGCTCTAAAACTTCATGAGAAGTGTAGATTCAGATGCTGACAGACAGCTGAAGAGAACAGAAATGCGTTGTGTAGGATGCAAATGAGGGAGGAAGACTTGGCTAACAGTCAGTTGTACTCCACTCATCCTTTGACGGGCTAGAATCCCCTTGGATCTCAAACAGCAGACTGTGGCTATATTAATTTAACAGCATAACCTACTTTCAAACTTCACACAGGGCCTAACATATGCAATATTCACACTTAAAAGATTGAGCTCTTCTGAAAATTGAGCCCTATGCTTGAACTGTCTTCCTCTAAAAATACCAGGTGAGAATTCAGGACCAGAATCTTTATGCAGAATAGAAAATAAAAGCTGAAGATACTATAAACTGTGCAATTTTACAGGAAGCTTCTCGTTATTCAAGACATATTCTTATTCAGTGAATTTGGAGTCAAAGAGGCACAGCATAATCATTCCCACAAGTTCAAGGAAGTCACCTCACAGATCCATACTTGATGGATATCTACATCTATGATTCAGACAAGCTACTTTTGACTTGGGTGGTTCAGTAACCATATGCCTTAATTCTAACAATTGGCAGATCTTAAGGAGACTGACTATTCAGTCAGTGCGTATGTGCACACATACTCTTCCAGACAGTCTGCACACTACAAACTTTCATTAAGGAAACTGGAATTGGTTGAATGTTGCTGAACTTTTGCCTTCTAAGATGATAATTTTTGGACTTTGTGCAGATTTTATTTCCTCTAATATAAAATTATAGCCCTTATCTCTTCCAAAAGCCAATTGTATTCTGGGCTGCATTAAAAAAAAGCATGGCCAGCAGGTGGAGGGAACTGATTCTCTCCCTCTACTCTACTCTACTCTACTCTACTCTATCTACTCTCAAGAGACCCCACCTGGAGGGGTGCATGCAGTCCGGGGATCCCCAGCACAAGAAAGACATGGACCTGTTAGAGCGGGTCGAGAGGAGGGCCACAAAAATTATGACAGAGCTGTAATACCTCTCCTATAAAGAAAGGCTGAGAGAGTTTGAGTTGTTCAGCCTGGAGAAGAGAAGGCTCTGGGGAGACCTTATTGCGGCCTTTCAATATATAAAGGGGGCTTATAAGAAAGATGGGAACAGACTTTTTACCAGGGCCTGTATTGATAGAACAAGAGGTAACAGTTTTAAGCTAAAAGACAGTAGATTTAGATTGGATATAAGGCAGAATTTTTTTATAATGAGGGTGGTGAGATACTGGAACAGGTTGCCCAGAGAAATTGTGGATGCACCATCAATGGAAGCGTTCAAGGTCAGGTCAGACGGGGCTCTGAGCAACCTGATCTAGTGGCAGATGTTCCTGCCCATGGCGGGGGATTGGACTAGATAATCTTCGAAGGTCCTTCCAACCCAAACCATTCTATGATTCTATGATTAGACATAAGATTCAATTGTATTGACACATGACCAGGGATGTTTCATTAATTGTTAGGTTCCTTAAAATGCCTATGATGGAAAGTAGTATATCAATGAAAACTATATTTTACTTATTCAGCAGAACCAGTAAAGTACTGGTGCTTATTAATTTCAAATGTAGAACTCAAAATTACAGGAACATTCATTAAGATAAAATATTTTTTCCCCAATCATATTTCTTAGTAACTAATTATGAAAAGGTATATTTAGATTTTTGCAACAGCTGGCAAAGGATGTAAGAGTTAGCAGAGAATACTGGACTCTGGACTCATCATAGCATGTATACTTATTTTCCACTAATCTGCTTGTGTTTAAGGCCTTTTTTTCTCCACTGCCACTTTCTATCAGTTACAGTTTACATAATTCATTACAAAATTCATTACAAAAGGTATTGAAAATAGAACTAATGATATGAAGTTAAAGCAGAAAATTCCCAGACTTCAAAATATAAAAAATAATTTCTGATTGGATTGAAAGGGGAAATGCATTATAAAACAGAAAAGTTTATCTGAACCTAAAAAGCAAACAGTTTTAGTGTAACGTATGACTTTACAATAAAAATCCCATGATAAAATGAAACAGAGTTACAAGTGGATGGCACTTGGTTAATTCTTCTTTTTTATGCCATTTCCTTACCATTTAACATGACTGAAATAGATAACATATGGTGTGACAAGTTAATTCTTCTATGACACTACAGTACAGGAACATTATGTAATCTTATTCAGCACTTTGGTTATTAAAATGCACTTTTAATTTCATGCTTTATATGTTGGGCCTTTACTCATAATTTGAATTAGTACCTTCTGTCTTACAGATTGCTTTTTCTTAATATTTAATAATACAATTTGTATATGTTAGCTAGTTTATCGCTGCTCTTCTACTGCCAGATAGTTAACTAACCTATATTATCCACACTTCACATCGGAAACTACTGATGGATATATATGAAATAACTTCATATATTGAGTATGGCAGTACATGGAAGAGTGGAATAGTTAGGATTGCAACCAAAACTACACAATTTTTCATCTATGTTCACCCCATGCTTCCTTTCTCTGCCCCACAGGCTGAGTTAGATATACTTATATGTACTCACTGTGATACACTTTCCAGCTTTATGTATAGCCCTTACCATGACTTCGTACAAAAAAAAAAAAAAAATCTGGCTGGTATGTGCTCCAAGGCATTAAAATCCAAAGTGTTAAGGCTAATATATGTCAGATGCTACTCATAATTCGTTAAGCAACAGAGTTAGATTTAATTTCTCAGGATTTTGCACCAAACCCTTTAGTTCTGGCCCCTGTTCTGGAAAAGAGAACTACTTACTAGTCGCTCTTTAGCTCTTGTGAATTTTCTTCTGCACATTAGTGCAACTCCAAAAGAGTATTTAACATTTCTGGTAAATTAAAACATTTTTATTTTTCCATTTCAGTTCTTTCCTAGGTTAAAAATCACGCTCCTTGCTCGATTTGCCACCCCTTGGGAAAAACATATTAGGTATCAGGAGGCAGCCACCTGTTTATTGTTGAATCTTATTTTTTTCACATTATTGCTATTTTAACTCAGACAAAAAATACATAGTTTTCTTCTTCCACGATTAGAAAACAAGATTTTTGATTCTCAGTGAGGAGGTTTTATACTACTACGTGAACCACTAGGATTTCTGCATTTTGCTGCAGTAGTTACACTGACCATCTCTTCTGTTTAACTTTCATAGTGATGCTTCACTGCGCAGTGAAGTTGATATTAGAAATTTTAAACAGACACTTGACTGTAACGTGTATGCTGTGCTCACTGAACACTATTTCAGTAGTGACAATTTTGGAACCTGCCTGACAGCAGTCTATTTTCAGACACCTTAAAATGTATCTTTCTAAAAGCACTCTTTTATAAGGAGTAGTTAATCTACACAGATTTTAGACTCCTGGTATGTCAAAGGAACTTTTCCAAGAAATTCTGAAAGTTTCTGAACATTTCTCTTCATTATCATGTATATTTAAAAATTAAGAGAGTTTTCCCAGAAAAATACACACCAGAAAGCTTCAAATGTGTGCTGGTTTTGGCTGGGATAGATCATTTTCTTCATAGTAGCTAGTATGGGGCTATGGTTTGGATTTGTGCTGGAAACAGTGTTGATGATACAGGGATGTTTTTGTTACTGCTGAGCAGTGCTTACACAGAGTCAAGGCCTTTTCTGCTCCTCACCCCACCCCACCAGCGAGGAGGCTGGGGGTGCCCAAGGAGCTGGGAGGGGACACAGCTGGGACAGCTGACCCCAGCTGACCAAAGGGCTATTCCATACCATATGGCGTCATGCTCAGCATGTAAAGCTGGGGGAAGAAGAAGGAAGTGGGGGACTTTTGGAGTGATGGCATTTTGTCTTCCTAAGTTAACACGTGATGGAGCCCTGCTTTCCTGGAGATGGCTGAACACCTGCCTGCCCATGGGAAGTAGTGGCTGAATTCCTTATTTTGCTTTCTTGAGTGTGCGGCTTTTGCTTTCCCTATTAAACTGTCTTTATCTCAACCCATGAGTTTTCTCACCTTTACCCTTCTGATTCTCTCCCCCATCCCACCAGGGGGGAGTGAGCAAGCAGCTGGGTGCTGCTTAGTTGCCAGCTGGAGTTAAACGGTGACAAAATGTTTTCCTCAAATTTTCTGTATGCAAATTTTACTTTCTAATTTTCTATTATTTCTTATTCATACTCCAGTTACTTCAATCCAGTTAATAATTACGCACTTACTTCAGCGATATTATGCTTTTGTCTTTAACACCAATTCAAAATTAGAAATTTAATCAAATGTTACCTATTTCCAATCAATGCACTTATTTTTCATAGTACTTTATACATACTGTGATGATTATAATTTAACTAGACATGAACTTTTAAAGAATCTTTAATAAATAGAAAATTATGAACATAAATTAAATGTTAATGAAAAATTATTCCTTATTTAATTGTGTAAATCTAATATTATACAGGAAATTATTAATTGGTTTAATCTAACTTTTCTTGTCTCTTTTACACCTTTCTTGGCATAATTTTTCATTCTATAACATAAGAAGTGCCCAAAGATAATATGTAATAGAATACTGGGCTGTCTTTCAATGTAAGTGGAAAACAGCTTATTTTTAGTTGTACTAAGACCATGCATAACATCCTTTTATTACTCATAAGGGTTAAGTGCAGATTTAGGTAAATCCCATATGAACTGCACCCCAGACATATTGCTCTGAGTCACGCAATGTTTTACGGTTTCTAAGTGCTTTCTGGGTTCTGTAAAGGTGAGGGTTTTTTTCACTGGGCTGTATCAGATGAAAATTGCGCTCCTTGCACTGGCTCAGCTATGCCAGACATGACTGAAGAGGGGTCAGAGAGCATTAATCCTTCACTCCATACCACTGAACTGCTCACAGAACACTGCACATAGACTCCTGATACTGCCTACCAACATCAAAGTGTATCCAGGCAGATAATCCAGGGGATTCTGGTGCAGATGAACAGATACATTGGCTAAGTAGCATGGATAAAGGAGACAAATTCAGGATCCATATTCAGAATCAATTCAGTAGACTATATAGGGAACCAGAGTCTGGCAGGCTTGTAAGCACTCTGAATCATTCATTGCTCCCTTGAACTTAGACATCACAGTATGCAAAGTGACTAAACTAATGCTAGAGTGTCCCCTCCATCCACAGTAAAGGAGGACTTTAGCTTTTGGTTGTTAAATAAAGTGTTTTTGGAGAGAGTCTGTCTTTCTTACTTTGTAGAGTCGATACGAAATTCTAGCAAAAAGAAAAGTTGAGGAAAAAACAACATTGTTGAATTTTTTTGTCTCTGTATTTTTCACATTCAGATGTGGCTTTTTGCCTGGTCATTTCTTGGTGCCCAATGGGAAACATCAAGGAGGCTGATGCATCAGCTTTCACTATCTGCAAACTAAGAAGGAAAAAAAAGACCAATTTCATGGCACAAAAAGTCTAAAGTGATAGTGAAGGCAAAAGGTTCCAAATGCTGTTACCTGCTGTCAGAAATGGATCTTTAAAAGCGGATAAAAGCTGATCATGTCCCTAAAGTAAAATAAACCAGGGGATGACAGGAAAAGATATTTATAGGGAATGAAAGGAAAGTGCTTTGCTTTGGAATCAGGCCATAAGGGAAAGTGCAGCTAAGGATAATTCATTTTACAATCTTCCCCAGGCTGTATTAGTCCTCTTGCAATTTTGCAGAATAATAGAACTAAAATGTTCTTTCCTGGAGCTGTGGGTTCAGCTTCATTAGGTCTTTTTTTGTATACTGGCATTTAGATAGCAAGGAGATATGTCCCTTTTATCACCCAGAATGGACAGATACAGATAATTAGTTAATATCTGGGAGGCTCAGCTAAGCTTAGGGGTGTGGTGCATTTGTTTCTTTAGGAATAGCCCACTGCTTTTTTAGGATTTGTGTTAACCAACTCTTATAAATCCAGTTGCTCATAGCTGGAAATTGTTAATAGGCCTGATCCAAAGCTCACTCGAATGGGGAGACTCTCGCTGACATCACCATTGCTGCCAACACTGATGTCAGCTGGTTGTGAAGCAAGCCATAGACAATCACAGAATAGTGATTATATTTTAAAAAAATATATAAAAACATCATACTTGCATTTGAATCTTACTGCATTACGTATTTATAGAGATTAATTAAAATCTAAATTTGCTGTGAATATCCCAGATTTCAGTGGTATTTTAAACCTATACCCAAATACAATTTCTTAAATACATATTTAATTAAGAAAACATTTTAAAAGTAATTTCGTAACAAACTGTAATGCACATTGTTCAGTTACTGTTTTTATAGAAGTGTCAGCTTATTTTTGAACTCCTGTCAATATTTAAAAAGAAGCTAAGCCACATTAAAAGTCTCTACATTATTTCGACTAATCAGTCTACTTACTTAAAAAACAGTAAAGTTTAGTGCCATGTTTTAAAAAGTGTTTAGGTGGGATGAGCTGGTGATCAACTTGAGAATAGTTTTAAAATATCTTGCATGTTCATGAATACTAAACAAGTTAGTTGTTGAGGGAAACATATTGCCACAACATTTGGAAAATTATCAAGAGAAAATTAAACTTGATTCATAATTTTAGCTTTGATTCAGTAAACCATGGAAACATATGCTTAAGCTAAGCATGTTCTATCATACATGCTTAATCCTGTCTGTAACATTCAGCCAACATGAATGAGTAAATTAAAATAGAGAACATGCTGCAGCATAAGATTTCAAGTATGAGTTTACATCTTTTGAGAAGATGGACAGAGGGAAGTGGAAATCTGTAAGAAAACTAAGGTACTAGGAGACAGTGATATGATAATGGCAAACTTAAAGATCCATCTGAAAATGACGATCATGTACGATGTGTTTGTTTATTTTTTTCTTAATGTAAAACAGATGGCATCTGGATGGACAAGAAACACAAGTTTATGTCACAGTCAGGAATGCCATCCATCTCACTACTGGCATAAACCTGGTAAAGTCAAGTCAGTCTCTAAGTGAAGAACAAGGGGAGTAAAAAAATCCTCCCTCTCAGGAATTTCTGTTGAGCCAGGGAGACTATACAAGGGTAAAAAGGACGTTAGAGCTTGAAAAATACACTTGTAAGGGAAGATGTGCCAATAAAAAGAGCAAAGGAGTAAATATTACTCCTTAATTAGAAATTTCAGCCATGTTTATGTGGCTAAAGAAGTGAATATTAACAAAAGTGGGTCAAGGCCTCAGCCTGAAGTATGGGGGAAAAACAGGTTAGAGAGTAGTTTGGAATAATTAGATGTTTTCAAGCTAACGGGATCTGAGGAATTTTTCTTAAGGTACTTAAAAAAACCTGAAACATCTCTCTAAAGGAATTTTAAAATACAAATGCTAAATGACTGCAGAAGAACTACCATGTAATATATTTACGAAAAGGAAGAAAGAATTGGCTGAAAACCACAAATCTATTAGTGCAGGTTCAATTCCCAGGACAAACATCCAAAAAACAATGGAAAAAATACTCCAACTAGTTGTAAGCATCCTAAATGAAACAGAGATGTTAGAAAAACAGAGAAGTCAGAACATGGACATTTCAAGAACAATTCACTCAGAACAATCTCATTCAATTTTTTTTCCTAGGATAGCAGAGGTTGTAGATTGGGTCAGTCAGATATTTTGACTTAAGTAGATTTCTGATTCTGTTTTGTATGAAAATTTCTCATAATAAAATTTTGCAAGGTGGATGCAAAGCTTTTGAAAATTCATTCTTAGAAGGCTGCTGTCAGTGGTCTGGTAACTGGAAGAATACCTGTGAAAGGGTTTCATAAAGATTACGTTTAAGCACAAACAACTCCTTAACCATATTATTTCTATGTAAATATAGTTGTATATACAGAAAGTTAAAATATACACATGTTATTCTCCTGCTTCTTTCTGATTAGCTTCAAATAGGAATATTTTTGACATTTATCTGAGCTAGTGTCTACTGTGCTTTGTCCAGTGACTAAAAGATTATGATCTCAAAAAGCTGAATATTTTATTCTAAACAGATTAATGGTAAGTCCTCATTAAATGCTTCATCTTGGGGTTGAAAACTTGTGAGACAGTGAATAAAACTGATGAGACAGTGAATGAGACATGAAGCAAGTGAACTCATCTTTACTGACACTGTAGTGTTTATATGTTACCAAAGACAAATTTACTCCACTTTTATTTTGCAGTGATTTATAATCTTGCATAGAAATATTTTACAGATTCCTGTAGAAAAAAACCCCAACCACTAAAAAAGGGGTTTCATTATTCATATTCAAACCCTAACTTGAAAGTTTCGATCCCATGCACATATGTTTTGCTGCCAGTACAGTTCTAGGCACTGCTTTTCAAATAAACCTCTTCCAAGTGCTGAAGGAAAAAGTAATCCTTACCTCTGTGAAGGATGAATCTGGCCACCGGAGGGCAGTAGTGCTCTTCACCAATCTCATTTTTTGCCTCCGCTATTTGGAAGGAAAAAAGGACAAGCGTAACAAACCTGAGTTTCAGGGTGCAACTCTGAAAAGAGCACCTTTACTGCTGTTCCTAGTATTGCACCAACAGCTTAGAATAGGGAAAACGCACTGAAACGTTCCCACAGTAAGCTATGTTCTGGATGTAGTTAATTAACCAGTGGGTAGGCAGCTATACATTACACATGGGTGCTTTTTGGGGATGCTTCAACGATTTACAGTTTCACCCTGGTTTTGACTATATTGAGCCTATCCAATTTTGATAGAAATAGTAGATCTAAGTTTGAGCTACACAAAAATGGAAGAATTTAACAATAAAATATATTCTGAAAATGACAGCCTTGATTTCTTGCTCCAGAGCACTGTTGTTGCTGTTTTGTTGTTATTGTTACAGATATGAAATTTTAGAAAACTGCTGCAAATAAACTTTGTTTCTGACAAAAGTTGCAGTTACCAGAAATTGTTCCACTTATGCTATAAGCATTACATTTTGCTCTCTGAGTAATTACCAAAATTATTTGGTTCTTTCATTCACTTGGAAACTGATGATCACATACACTATGTGAGAACAATTCTGTTTCTTGATAAAACGATTGCCTCTTCATAAAAATATCAGGAAAAACAACACATTCCAGATGGCTGCATGAACTCCTTGGGTATGAATCTTTCAGTAATGCATGCACCTATGTATCTGCAAGATTCACTTTCTGTTTAAATCCTTGAAAACAAAGTAATATACCAACAAAAATTAATTCAGATTATTTTTGTTGAAATCTTTCAGTTTAAGAAAGATTTAAAAAAGGAGCAAAAGCTAGTGTGGTATTTATTCAGAGAAATAGAGGGGTTTTTTTTCAGCATAAATTCTCACCTTCAGTACTGCATATTAAGATGAGACAAGCGTTTCTTAGGTTCTGCTTTACCACTACCTGTGTAAATATTGCTATTTTATCAACTTCAAATGTGTGAAGCGGGGTACAATGGATTACAATCACTCAGGCTTTCCAGCACTGAAAAATAAAGCTTCAAAATGTCTTCATCATGGAAACTTTGTTTACGAAACCCGGAAATATCCCAAAAGGCTTTCTAAGATGGTAACATCTCCAGTGTGGTGGTGATTTTATGCACAATTTAATGTAGTCTCTACAGGATTTTTTAACAAAGTCCAACCAAGCTCATCAACAGTGGTAGATGGGAAACAAGGTTGACAGAGGAGATTTCTATGTAGATCATTACTCCTGGGCAGAACAGAATGAGAGCTGTCCTGGGGAAAGAATTATGATCCTGAAATTCTGATCCAGTCACATAGGTTTCAAAAAAGGGCATTAATTGCAAGAAAAAAGGATGACCTGTTTGTGAACTGATAGCTCTAGTTAGTTTGTTTATTTTAATAGCCAAATTAAATTGCTGCTTGAAAAATCATTTCTAGGGAGAATTTCTCAAATAAAGATAAGTGAATCCAGTTGTACTCTGACTACATCTGTCTGTTTCTTGTTTTCCACTCACTCTTTCTCATATTGTTATTTTTTAAAGGCTTTGCATAGTGAAACTGTAACTCCGTTTGGATAACTGGAAGGGTCCCTCTAGATTTGTTGCATCTCTGTCGGCACCACTTGAGCTTCTCACAGCTGCAGGGGCAAGACCTGATCTGACATTAAATTAGGACAAGTTTTGCATGGTAATGACAAGGCTCAAAATTCAACTTGGTGCATCTCCCAGCACTTTTATATTGTTACCTTCCAGCCTGCTCCCCCCATCCCCAGCTCAATTCTAATAAGGTCACTGTGTCTTCCAAATTCACCGATTTTTTAGCTCCACCACAAATTCCACTCTTATTTTTCCATGTTTTTTCCATTTGCATGTTTTCATACTGTTGGACCACAATCAGAAGCCATGCAGAGAAAGATAGACACTTCATAAAGAATTATTTCATTTTCTTACTGCTAAGGGGTTTGAAGCTGACAGGCCGCAACTAGTTAGTAAATAAAAAAACTCAGGTTACTTCTCTTAACCTTTGAACAAGAAGCATGGAGAGCTAAAAAGCCACAAATCACCTGCAAAATGTCCTTGATATCTCAGATGCTATTGACATCATCAACAACAACAAGGGCTTTGATTTGAAGTAAAATAAGAGGAAAAATAGCTGTCAGTTTATAAACACTACCTCTCTAACTCATGTATCTACTTGTGTCCTTTACTTACTCTTCTATTGCTTCAGCCTTATTTTAAATTAGGGTTCAATTTTTCTTGCAATGAAGGCAAGTGGAATCTGCTGATATAGCTGTAGGTTTCACTAGCACATGTAAGCTCTTCTAAAGTTTCATATACACTCATCTCCCTGTCTTCATCTCTTATTGCATATGTCATGCTATGCCTTGATTTTGCCTCAGAATTTGCTGTGACTTGAAAGTAGATGTGCATTTTTTTTTGCTTATTGTTCTGTACACAGCTTCAGTATGAATGGCAGTCTACACTGTTAAAAATCTTGTTACGGGTGGAAGGGACCACACCTTATACATAGAACCAAAAATTTATTGTTAGCCTAATAAAATCTTAACACTCTAATGAAAATGAAGCAGTAGTTAATCCAGTTACAAAATACTAACACTCATAGTTCAAACTAGTAAAGGAAAAACTCACTGACAATAATACCCTTCCAACAGTTGTACAAGAAGGCTTACTAGTTATCTATGCCTCTAATGTGCTTTACTCACCTTTTGCCGGGCTGCTAGGGTCAACGGTGACAGTTTTCTTAAAGCAGAGAGATGCAGGGTGACATCAGCATCACAAATTCTTCTCAGGAGACTGATGCTGATGGTGGATTTTCTTTTCCCCACCTGCTCTCTCCTCCCTGCTCCCAGGGAGGGGATGAAGGCTGCCTCGCAGCCCCCCCGGCGTCCCCAGGGGCCATTTGCCTGGCAGGGACTGCCTGGGGCTGTCAGTCCCTTCCCCAGTGGCACTCACAGAGCTGGAGCTCAGACAGGCTGGGCAATGGGCACTTGGCCACGGGGCACCTGGTAAACCCAGCTCAGCCCCGCTCAGGCCAGGGGCAGCCCAGCCCAGCCCTGCACAAGCAGGGCAGTGCAAAGAACACCTGTAAAAAAAAGATATTACTGACAGTTCTAAGTGGGTTATGTGAGGTTGTCCTGAGGCTCACCTAGTAATGACTGTTGCCATTTTTTGTTTGTGCTGTCTCTAAATATAATGTATACTTTATGATAATACATTCAGGGGTCATTAAAAAAGAATTTTTTCTGCTACAGGATTGGCTACAGTAAGAAAATATTCTGTTCCAAACAAAATGATGCCTATTTTAATTACTGGAGTAATCATTAGAACACCAACTCACTCTAATGTTTTCTAGAACCAGAAGAAAACCTGAAGAAACACCAGAGATACCTGATTTTATACTAGAAAGTTGATTTTTGCTAAAGTTAATAGCTAAAAGTAGAATGAAAAAAAACCTTTTTATATCTTTTAAACCCACTGTAATTGGTCACCTTTTGCAAAGCAGCAGGAGCAGCTTTTCTTCCACAGTCGGGCTACTCCCATCAGTGGATCCAGAAGATGTACGTATGGAAAATGATAGGTTATATTATCTTTTTTAAGAAAGTCATTGGAAGAGAAGACTTGGCAAGTAGAGTCAGTAATGAATCTAGAAGAATAAATTAGCTAAGACTGGAAAAAAGGACATTACTTTGTGTTTCTCTTAAGTGACACTATTTAACTTGGGAAAACTTCTTCTCCCTTTCCCCTTCCTTTCTTTCTCACCCCAAAATCATCCCATGAAGGACTCCAAATCTTCACCCTCTCTGATAGGAAGATCACGCACTGGGCTACCACTAACTATGTAAAAAATATTTACTTTGATCAGCCTGTGGCCATTGCAGGAAAAGTAACAATCTTTCATCCATGTAAATGCAAACAGGTACAAACTGTCTGTGAATATGTATACATGAAAATTAACAGAAAGTTTTTAACAAGCATAGACACTACTTTCTGAGAGACTCTTCCAAATATAGTCAAGAGATGGCAAAAATGGACTTGTCTTAAAAAGGTAATAATCAGTCTATGAAGAAAATGTATGTCGGCATTGCCCATCATAGCAGACACCTGCAGGTCCTGTCACAGAAGTTCTGAGCATTCATCGACCAGCTGTCATTCCAGCTTTCCTGGGTCAGAATTTCCTGGGCCAGTTATGATACCTCAGTTACAGAATACTATATTGGAATACTACTTGTAAAATGGCTTCATTTTTGAAGAGGCTGAAGTGGCTATCTAGCATTCTTTTAGACACTTCCAAAGCATTTGAGGCTAATACATTACATATAGGCCCTCCTATGTGGTCTACAGAACAGAAGGCCTTCTGAATTCTCATTTGAATAGAGAAAGCATTATAACAGCCAACAATCTCTTCGGCTATTTTTGGAAGATTTCTTTTCATTTTGTTTTATTTCAGTCCATAGGCACAGAAAATGGAATTATGTAAGATAGAATACTTTTCCCACTAGACTTTGTGAAGTATGGTACATTAACTGAGGAACCACTGGAAGATAAAAACTGTTTGTCTGTCACTGCAGTAAAAACAGCAATGTTATCTCAGGCACTCTGCAAGAATGTGGTGATGATTGAGCTATCCTTTGATAAAGTACATTCTCTTATAATCTCCACTCCAAAGACCACTAAAAACATAAAGTTCACATGAGGTGATATAATTCACAAACAACTACTTACACGTTTCATGCAAAATAACAGAGGATATGATATACCTTCTGAGAGACACACTTGTTAACTATCTGAAAAGCCAAAGGTTGTCAGATGGGCATTGTCACATTAATTACAAATTTAGCACAGTCTACCATTTACAGAATTTCAGACATTTTTCCCCAGCTGCCCCACAAATTCTTTTTGGAAATGTAATGACAGTGTAAATAGAAGTGCACTAATGCTGTAGAGTCTGCTGGGTCTGTGGCTAGTGAGTCAAGCAGAGCACTCAAGCTAGCACGCAAGTATTTGAATAGCCTGATGATCTTCAATGCCAATTGCATCTTCATTCATAGAAATTAGGTCTCATCAAACTAACTTGCAATCTTTCTTTAGTAAGATATCTAGGTGGATGGATAATATTAGTAACATGGATGACTCATGGAAGACAGGCCTTAGTGTTACTGAACAGAATGAGCAAAATGTAGGTTTATACAGAATTAGTAATGTTTATGTAGATGTGCACATAGCTAAATGATGGATCTCAAAGACATTTTTAGCTAGCCTTCTGGGCAATGTTGCAGTCTTTCAGGACTTTCCCATCCTTCCCTACTACTCTGCTAATGCCAGTCAGAGATCAGACTATGAAAAAATACTCTTTACCAACTGTATAAAAGTGCACTAAAGACACGCTCACCTCTGGGATACAAGAGGAAGCTTTTTTATCTTTTCAGAATCTCTGGTAATGTGATGTCCCCTAATCACTTTTTTAAAAAAAATTCCTTTAATTTAAATTAAGGCTTCTGGACCATGACATGGGACTTGAGGAAAATAGGCAAACAAAAACCTTATTTGGTGTCATCGAACTGCAGCTAACATCACATTTTTCCTCCATGATACTACAGATAAACACAAGGGTATTGTATTAGGCATAAGAAATACTAAACATTACAAAAATGCACATAACAAACAGAAAATAAGAAAGAATGTTCCTTCCCTCTAGTACTGAAACCAAATACATGCAATGGGAATGAGCTATGTGATTTGATATGACTTCTGAAAAAAGTCAATCATATCTTCACATTTCAGTCAGGTTTTCAGCATGACAAGACCCTGGGTTTTGTATGCAAGTTTTCCACTTAAATATTTTTAGTTTACATCAAAGGTTTTTATGAAAGATTTTCACCACTTATGTTTCCGTTAAAATTCAAGATGATTTTCTCAAATAAATATGGTCCTCTTTTTTTTGACTAACACTTTTTTTTTTGTTAGTCTCTTTTCCTGATGGAATATTCTTGCTCTCTACATTACTCAGACATTACATTGCATTAGGTCATATTCAAAACTACGTGTGAACTCTGCGAATTCTCTCTTTCCAGGATCTGGGCTATCAAAACACCTCATGACTGCATAACTGTGACAGTTCACTCAACTCCTGCTTTGGTTTTGGCCTAACACACAGCTCATGCTAAGGCCTGATGTATGCCGGGTGCAGCACCATTAGATCTGTGCTGGTTTTGACTGGGATGGAGTTGATTTTCTTTATAGTAGCTAGTATGGGCCATGCTTTGGATTTGTGCTGAAAACAGTGTTGATAATACACTGATGTTTTAGTTGTTGCTGCACTAGTCAAGGACTTTTCAGCTTCCCATGCTCTGCCAGGTGCAGAAGAAGTTGGGAGGGGACTCAGCCAGGATCGTTGATCCAAACTGATCAAAGGGACATTCCATACCGTATAACGTTATGCTCAGTATATAAAGCTGCAGAAGAAGAAGGAAGGGGGGGACATTCGGAGTGATGGTGTTCGGAGTGTTTGTCTTCCCAAGTACCCGTTACACGTGACGGAGCCCTGCTTTCCTGGAGATGGCTGAACGCCTGCCTGCCCATGGGAAGTAGTGAGTGAATTCCTTGCTTTGCTTTGCTTGTGTGTGCGGCTTTTGCTTTCCCTATTAAACTGTCTTTATCTGAACCCACGAGTTTTCTCACTTTTACTCTTCTGATTCTCTCCCCATCCCACTGTGGGGGGAGTGAGCGAGCGGCTGGGTGGTGCTTAGTTACCGGCTGGGCTTAAACCATGACAAGATCAAAGCCAGAGCAACATGTTGGCTGGACGCAATGGACAGGGAGGGATAGAGGTCACTATGAAGCCATTATCACCAGCAGCTTGCTGTCTCCTGCAGATATCACTTCCTGCATTCTTGCATAGTAATTGTCTGGAAGTTTCTTCAGAATCCACTAACTAATGCGTATGGTATAGACCAAACCTCCAAGCTGGAAGGTGTATATACATCAGCTTACCCAAAAAAGCTTTTGAAGCAGATCCAACAGCAGCTGGACTGGTGAGGCTTTCATGCTTCTCAGAGTGATGCAGGGGAGGAGGAGGAAGAATGAGCACTTTCACCATTGGCTAGGGAATAATTTTGCTCATAGACGTGCAACTTAGGAAGTAGAGAACTTGTAAGAGAATTCATGAAATAAAGAAATAATGACTTAGTGAATTCACATGTTAGACTAGTCTGTACAAAGGGAATTGAGATACTGTTTGTCTTGTTTGGTTTTGTTTTTGCTAATGAGTTCATAAAATAAAGCTTAATTTATAGAGTCCATTGTTCTGTAAATTTGAGATATTCAAATGGACCGTGACAATAATGCTCTGTAAAATAGGACCTCGCATTCCTCTGGTGCATAGATGGTATTGTGTTTAGAACAAATAATAATACTATGAATATTCATATTAACTTCATTATTAGTTATCATTAGTAGCAAGAGCCATGGGGTCAGTAAAGTTGTTAAGGATTGCTGCATTCATAGACCAGGTGGAAAGGCAAGATAAGGAGCCCTTGGAACAGCTGCATCCAGGCTGGTATTGCAGAAATTTGAGCAAAGGTTGGCATATCATGTTATAAAAGTCTGAGATGGTTCCCAAGCAACCTGTTAAACATGCTTATAATGCACCGTGCTCATACTGCCTGTAGAATAAATAAATCTGTCCTTGGCCTAGCGGGCAATTTCTTTTTTACTTTTCCTGTTCATTTACTCAGCCTTAAACCCTGCGAACAAAGATGACAATCCCTTGCAGCCTTAGACCTCCCCCCAGCAGTCCCTGCCCTTACTTCAGAAACTGGTTAATATTCAATGGGCTCATCTCCCCTGTCAGGTTTGAGAAGGTCAGTTTTGAAGATTAACTCTCAAATGAGACCTTCCGAAAGTCATCCGCATTTCTATTCCATAATGCTGTGAGCTGTCCTGAAAAAGCAGTCTGAGCAAATCACACCTCCTACACCATTCGCAATCTGCTTTTAGTCAAGACCAGCAGCTCAGAGTGAATTTGATTTTTTTAGGCTGAGCCCGAGATATGTATTATTTATAGATATCTTAGCCAAGAATTTCTAAAGTGGTCAAATTTAAAAATAATGCTGGAGTCCCTTCACAACCCCCCAGTACACAGGTTACTAATGGGATTTCAGAAAAGAACATGACCTCTCATCATATCAATATTTGATCAGGCAATAAATGCGGCTTGCTGAGAAACTCAAGGCTGGCAGAATTCTCAGTGGTTATGTTCTGTATGTTAAAATGATAGCAAACCATTTTAGTGTGTACTGGTGATACAACAGAAGCTATGCGGTTCTCTTAGCCCCTATACGTTCTTCATCTAGAACATAATATCTGAGTATCTCAGAGCACCTTTGATTTAAGCCTTGTACCTATGAACAGTTATATTTCTCTCTTTCTAGCATTCCCTTATGATCCTGGAAGAGGTAGCTATTTCTGGGAAAGGTTGTTTTATTAGTGTTAACCATCACCTATATTGCTGTAGTTTTTTGCATCTTTAATTATGGGCCAAGATCCCATTGTAGTAAATACTGTGTAAATACAGAAAAAAGAGCTCTCTAGCTATAAAAAGCTCCAAGCTAAGTATAAGACTGTTAATAATGACAGACATAGGGAAACAAAGAGAAAATGTGACATTTTGGTCCACTTAATACATGTTGATGGCAACACACTAAGATCTTAATACTTCTAAACAGAGTTGCTTGCAGAGTTGGGTATCAAAGAATAAGCCTGCAGGCGATGTAGAAAGAAACAATCACATATGAGGAGTTGCTAGTCTAGTGAGTAAATATTATAGAGATTTTTCAAGGTAAAAAAAAGATGAAAAATATCTGAAGTCCAGAAAAATACTTAAAACTGTTGAGACATTTTTTTCTCCACAGTCCAGGATTATCCGCCATTTTCAGCAGTGAACTTAATAGAGATTAATAGCATAAACAAAGAACTCCTATGATACCAGAACTTACTCTCTGTGAGAAATGAAGCAGAGAGAATAACCCTTGAAGTGATGCATTATTTAAGCGCTGACCTGTGCAATGGTAACCAGCAGTTTGACAAATAAAAAAAATAGCATAGGTTTCTGGGTTGCACTTTGCAGAGAGGATATTCTGAAATACTGCTCTGTACAATAAGATTATGGGACCAATAGTGATTTTTTCTGCATTCTTTCCTGAGTCATCTTTGCCTAATAAACAAATCTGAAATTACCATTCCTGCAGTTTCAGCTAGGAATCAGACCGTCTGGATAGTGTGTTCTTGGATCAGTCCTAATAACTATATTTCTACATGTACGTACAATTGCACTGAAGCAATCCCATCCCATTCAACTTTACTTTCGGCTGAGAGCACAGAAAGTTAATTAATCATGGAAGGTTAATTCTGCAAGGTGTACTGGGCAGCTGAAATGCTTATTGGTCTTTAGCTTCCCTGGCTTAGCTTTTGCAAAAATATTCTAATCAAATCAATCCCACTCCCTTCTCAAAACAAAATATCTGGATCAAAATCACTTCTGCTTTGGAACATTTTGGAACATATTTTGTAGACTGGAAACAAAATCTGATGCACTTGACATAACTACACAAAAAGCATACAGAATGGGAAAAAATCAGACAGTAGGGAGATAATTACACTTACCGTGTTAGCAATTGTAGTAAGATAAAGCACATTCAAGGTCAAAGAAATGAAGAAACAGATTCAGAAAGTACTGACTTGAGGTCATTCATAATTTTTTCATACCTACTTCTTCAGAGCAGCACATAGCCTTGTGGTAAGCAGAAACAGAAAAGGTAGTAAAACAGACAAATATATACAGAGGGGAGGAAAGAAAGCATGTTTAGAGTGAGTTGGCAAAACATAATAGGCATAGAAAACAGTAATGGGGGAAAGAGAATAGGGAAAGGAAAAGACAAGGAAAACTTTTTCTGATAATGAGAAGACCTTGAGCAGCTGTCCATCTCTCATTTCATTGCAACTAATAGCAGAAGGCTCACAAAAATTTCAGGCCAGCAATTCCAGAACTATGGTACAAATATCATTAATGGTACAAAACCCCTCAAAATAATTTATGACTCCCCATCAGAGCCTGATTTTGCCACTGTGGCTACTAACACTGGCCAAAAATATCATGAAGCTGCACTTGAATGGTTTCTTATGTTGAAAAAAAGTAGTTTTAAGTAATTTCTGTATGTGGACTCACACTATGAAAATATTAAAGGAAATATTAACTCACAGGTATTTTGAAAGATGTGACAGAGGATTTACAGTAGTTTCTGCACAGTTACCTTTTAATACATATTCCATTCTACTTGCAGATTTCCCTCTACTTGAGAGGTAAATGTTTTCCTCCTACATTTATCCAAATTCCCATTCTTTCTTTTATCCTCATTGTAGTTTATTGAGACAGTATTAGACTCATATGGAACATATCCAAAGAAATTACTGTTTTCTTATTTAAGCGGAGACCTCAGAGAATATCACCTTAGTTTGGGAAACTGGCTTTTATACACTGTCATCTTAGCTAGACAACCCAGACCTGCAGAAGTTCATGGTTTTAATATCCAGTGAACTCTCCTTGGGCAAAGGGATATTTCCTCTAGTGATTTCAACAAATACAGAAGCAGTATGTTCTGTATCAATATCATAGGACAGTCTTTGAAATAAGGTATATCATAGCTAAGTTATTTTGGCGGGAGAACAAACTCTAGTATATTTGTACCATTAACTTTCCACAAACTGTTAAAAATCAGTTATCAGCTGTTTAAAGATCTAAATCATATTTTTGCCTGTCAGCTAATTCCAGCAGAAAGGGGAAGATTAGCTGAGACAAAGGCTTTTCTATTTAGTTGCAATGTAAATGGTTAAGTGATATCAGAAGCAAATTGCTGAATTTAATTTTCTTTTTTTTTTTAACTATTTTTTTCTGACAACAGTATGAAAGGAATTAAGTGGCTCAAAAATATGAATTTCATCCTGTGGATGGCACTCCTGGACTGTCAGAAAACTAGTGACTTCTGAGAACTATGCCTTTTATGAAATTTTAAAGGAAAATTCAGATTTGTTTGTTCCATACCCACAATATATTCAGAAAGCAAGACTTGAATAGCCAAGATACTCTTAAAATGACTGCAAATGCTCTTTATTAAGTGCAGGTAAGCAGTTTTCATAACCTCAGCACCCAGTCAAACAGTCACAGCTAAGTTCAACAAATACAGTATTTCATCTGATGAATGAGAAACTAAATCTGCTAGGGAAGCAGCAGAGAGCTATTATTACAATTCCAGAATGGTTTATGTTGTATATGATTAAAGCAAGAGTCCTGGAGCCAGCTCCTGTTCCAGAAGACAAAGTGAGTGCATTGTCCTATTGGAGGGTCACGGTTTGACCATGTCTCTTGCTTTCTCTCCCTGGACATCCTGAGACAATTCTCTCAGTCTCTGGGGTGGGTAGAATGATGATGAAACAAAGCATTGGGGTTAATGTGCAGTGATGCATCTTTTATGATGGAGAAGGGATAGACAAGGAATACAAGAAAGAATACATGTGGGTGGCCCTATATTTGCCCTTTTGCCTAGCCTAGAATAAAATACCCTCTTCCTTGGGGGTGGCCAGGGTCCCTAGCCTCTCCTTGGATGCTGAAGAAGGAGCACTTAAGGCCAAGCAAAATGAAAAGATGAAAAAGACATTTCCACAAACTAAAATAAGCAATGAATTTGTGAAAGATTAAATATAGAGGTTACAGAGAGAAAACCATTTGAACAGAACTGTTTGGTATTGACCAGCAGGCAAGAAGTAGTGACTTCATCCCTGCCTATATTGCTCAGGAGGATTCACAGAGTAAGGAGTGCAGAAAATACTGGCCACCAAGGAAAACTCAACATATACTTAATGTGAACATAATTCTCAAACCTCCTGTGCTTGTAAACTCCTGGAAAACACAGCTCGAGTTAAAAGAAATCACATTTGAAGACTGGACTTTCTTCACATATACTCACAATTCCTCTTTCCTTTCCCATTTTTCTAACACAAGCAACATCGTATTAAACAGCTACTGGATATTACTGCTGTTGCCACATCCATCGAGGGCAGGCAAAAGTAGGTAGTTGTGTTCTGTTAACAAGTTTTGCTATGGAAAGCATGCAGCGTTCAGAGGTTACATCCCCCCAGCTCAATCTAACTGCTGTGACAAATAGGATCATTTACAGGACAGTAAACGACCACACACTTGTAGCTATTTGCTGCATCTAAGTGATAAATTCTAATGCCCTAAATAGAGACAGTCTGTAATCTATATAAGCAACCTGTAAATCAAGATAATAAGTAGCCAAATAAAATTGCTAGTCCTTCAGTGAAAAATATCTTGAGAATAAGGAATGCAGAGAAATTAATGAGTAAGTGTCATCTCTGCAAGGAATAGTATAAAACAATTTAATAATTAAGAATTCAAGGTCATGCTGGCACTAATTGATCAAGAGTTACATTTTTGTGAGAGCACTGTGAATGAGTATGCTAAACTTCCTTGCTGCACAAGTCAAATGGAGCTCTTGCTAAAAGAGTTTAAGCTCAAAATGGTATGCATCCTAGATGTTACTCCAGGGAAATCCTTGTTCAGATTCATGGTAACTACTAGCCAAATGTACATACCAGTGACTGTTTATTTGCTTTAGATAAGTATCAGTTTGTACGAATTACCGGGTTCGTTGTAGGTATAACAGTATTTCCTCTAAATAAGGAGATACAGTCAAGTTAAAATAGCTGTGCCATACTGCATATTCATACTCCAAATATAACTTAACTTTAAATGGTTATTAAGTCTCATATCTTCAACAAAACATATTTGTTACTCTTAGAAACTCAATTAAGTCAAGTGTGCTGAAGAAGAGATCTCAACAGGCAAGAACTTCGTGAAGAATGAAAAGTAGCATTTTCTTCAAGGAGACATTTTTTCTTCACAGCCAGCCTAGCAACCAATTTAAATATATATAGCTCAGCATGAATTGCTTTACTTAAACACCAAGCTCCATTTTAAAAGACATTAATGACATCATATAAGGCAGTTTCTCTCAATACCTCTGACAGAAATTTTCAGCGTGCTTCCATATTACTGCCTGCTTCAAACAGATCTTTACTAAAGCATTTAAGGTACCCTCACGGGTATACCAGAAGTATGATTTCCTTGCAAGAAACTTTAACTAAAGCCCTATTCACTTCAATGCCTCAGCCTACTGTCAGTCATTTCAGACCAGAAGATTCATCACTTGTCCTTTGAATGTGTGATACCAAGTATCTTCTTGAATGCCAGGCTCCCATTTGAGCATAGCACTCACTAGTAGAAAGGCCAAAACTGGCTTAAATAATTTGTTCTAGGACATATATTCAGAGAATTACAGTGAGTATTTGGTTGCCACTCTGTAGAAGCTACAAGGCACCCCTGGCACAAATGGTAGTCACATCCATTTGGCAGCATCTGTTCAACAAATACTATCTATTCAATTCTATTTCAAGTACACTGCTTGCAAGATAACAGATTCTGGGTGAAACTCAGCTGCTTCAAGATAATAAAGCAGCTAGAAAGACGGTATAAAGCAATGTACAGCTTTTTCTTGATCAGGCAGGGGTCTGTCCCTTGTTAAACATCAGCACCCTCAGGGTAATGCAAGCCTTGTCACTATTTCTTACATAGCATGAAACCAGCATGTAGCAGTCCACACAATGTACTTTTTTTCTGTGAAAGGTCTTCCTCCACCCTGAGCTCATGCTATGAGGTGCTCCCTCTGTCAGTGCCGAAAAGAGGGGAGTCCAGCACTGTCATGCTTTCTCAAGACTGACAGAAGCAGCTGCCTGTGTCAGGGTATCGTCCATAGCCCACAGTTATCATAGACAACTCACACCAAGAAAAAGGTAGATCCAGTCAATACCTTCAGAAAGCACGTGCATTATGAGGAGATCTCAGGAAAAGAAGACGGTTTGAGGTAGAGAACATCACTGTCATTACTGTGAATACAGAGCTCATATTTGCCAGCCTTTGCTTAGAAGAACCTTGCTCTCACTTCGAAGGTGACTTAACAGATATGTTCTTCACAGCATGTGCAGTCCAGTGCCAGCACAAAACTGGAGATTATCTCTCACTGAGAAAGAAAGGAAAAAACCAGTACATCCAGCTAACAGTGCAGGGGACATGGTATGTGAAAACAGCCAGGTGTATGATAACCAGCAGCAAGTTCTGAGTTTCAATAGAGATAGGGAATTTAATTCTGTGTGATGAAGTGTAAATACCTTAATCCATTAAAGGTTTGAGGCTGTTTGAGAGGGAGTATCAAATAGGTCTGTGATACATCACAGCAGTAATGGGAGTTACTGAGACTTTTATGGAATTGTATGAAAAGCAAGTGCTTACTCTTTTTCCAGGAAGGCAAAAATGATTTTCCCAGAACAGCCCAGGCAACACAAATTTGGAGAAAGCTAATGACCTTCAAAAATGAATGTTTCCTCAGTGAACAATGTTACCACTTTTATTCAGACCAAGCTGTGCTGACTATCAGTGGGATGACAAACTGGCATTTTGTGATAGCCATATGGCTAAGGCATTTTTACTGATGCTGTCTGAGAACACCAAGTTGTTAAAGAAGAATGGTGGTGCTATGCTGTTGAACTCCAGTTCTCTTAAACTGACCAGTATGACTGGCTGTCCACAGTATGCTATGTTATGACCAATCAGATACAACAATGAATTGCTATGCTTAATCTTCCTAAAATCGAGATTTTTCCTCCTTCATTGTTTCATCCATTTGAAGTGGATTCCTTTCCTTGCTCACTTTTCTATATTTTGACCAACTATTTCTACTTTCATTATTAGTGTAGGCCTTCCCTCTATTGATTAAATTGAGACCAGTGAGGAATTCAGAGAGCATGGCCTATATCTGGTGGCTTTGTAATTTATTCTGACACTGCTTTTCTAATTACTATTGGATGGAAACTTATTTTTGTGCCAGATGTCTTCTGAATTTTGAATGGAATAAACCATTCAAAGAAAAAGGCAGATAAAGAAATTCCTCAGTCAGATGGCTCAAAACTAATTTTGAGATTAGAGAATGGGGTTCATTCTATTCCATACACTACTGTAGTCCTACAATTGCAGAGTGCAAATTCTGCATTCTCAATTAAACCTGACAGTTGGATCCTAAAAGAAAATCACAGGAGATTTTCAGAGAGCGTAGGAGGCTGAGAACAGTGGATATGTGATAGAGAGAAAAGAAGATAAATGAAAGTAACTAACAAAATGTGACCTTTTTAAACATATGCTATTTTATTGTATTTGGTAGTTATTGAAAAGGAGGTCCGTAGCTAAGAAAATAGCTGGAGCTGTAAGAAAGTACAGGCCAATTCACAACTCTATTTCTGAGGTAAATGCTCACCTTAAGCAGCAATTTTGTAGTGCTGTGGATGCAAAGTTATGGGCTATGAAAAAAGAAGAGTGGGATATTTTACTTAAGAGTTTCCAGTAAAGCAGTCGAAGTTGGATAAGTGATGTTGTATAGGCTGTGTCAACCCTCAGCAATGTTAATATTCTAAGAGCTGAATTAACAGAAATTATTAGTAAAACTGCAGTAGTTAGAACAGGTCGCTGAGCAAGCAGTGATTAGGGAAGGGGCAGCAAGGAACAACTGGCAGAGTAGGGAATGGCTAACCAAACATGACAGAAGTGTGAGAAGTAAGGAATAGGTGACAGAAGAGAAACAGCTCACAGCATAGGATCAGCTGCAGCTTAGATAAGGGGTTGCTATCAGGCAAAACCTTGAGAAGAGCAAACTATGAATGAGATGAATACTCCATGATAGAAAGAAAGCAACCAGCTGATTTAGCAGTTGCCTCATAATCTCATTAGAGAAGCAGACTGTGAAATAGTTATAGCTACAGGGTATAAGATAGTTATCTTATTGGTCTACTTTGGGGTGTTTTTTCCTTTTCCCTATTTGATAAAATAGAGAAAGTTAAGTCAACTGATTGATATTAGTAAGCAAAGAAAATCAGCTCAGTGAACCCCAAAAGTGTAATTAAATTTTTCTGAAGTTTCAAGATGAGGCCCGACCTGTCATTTTATTAACTATGACTTAAAACAGCATCCTTGTCCCGTTTCCTCCATATCAGTCCTGACAGGATGGGCTTGCTTACAGTTGACAAGTGAGTGAGTGATTGGGATGAGAGTTAGAAATGTGATATTTTTTAGGAAAAGTTTAAACTGCGGTAAATATTCTCTAGCATTGTAGGAACAGAGATGGCATAAGACCTAGAATGAAACAGAGCAATTGCATCCAGTCTTTCTAGGTATACAGAGTACACAGCCTTTAGGATGTATACGTTACATCCTAAGTATACGTTATGGGCCTGGTTAGCCTGTACAAATTAAACTACACTGTACAAGCACGGCAACACCACGTTCTCCCAGAAACCAACTGGCTTAGTGCACATATGCTACAAACTCCCTGTGGAAAGAAGGCAGCTAGGAGTAGGCTGTGGCTAACAGAACAATTAATTCAGCCCACTCTTGGTCACCCTTTTTCCTTTAGGCATTTCAGGAAACAATGAGGAGAGGAATGAAAGATGGATGAACTCTTTTAGTGATTACAGCTGGTGCTTAGTTGTCATCCTTCCAAAGGGTCCAGTAGCCTCTCAGTTATATGACCAGGTGTTTGTTCTCAGCATGACAGAAGAGGGGCTGCCAAGCATCTAGAAAGGATAGCAGCTGTGAGCAACTATCATATTTGGGAAAAAAATAGCTGTTAGCAGAGCATAAGGTATCTTTAAATAGGCAGAAAATGAGATCAATTGTCCTGATGACATGTCAGTCAGCCTATGGAGACCACAGGCTAGGCACCCAAAAATAAAGTAGGTAGACTGAAAGGAAGCTTTTTCCACTGCAGCGTTCAGTAATTTTACAGCCATTTACAACCCTGGTTTGAAATATGTTGCTGGAAAAAGAGGGTGAATCTCAAAAATTCTTCTTTGTTGCACAGAAATGAAGTCAGAAGTATATCTTGAAGGTTGTTTCCGTACTTGGTTAACGACCATTTGTGCTTTCCTAAGTAGCATAATCCAGGTTTCAGGAGTCCGTATGAACATTGCTGGTATTCTAATATATAAGTCCACAGCTATGAAACTCTTCCCCCACCCACCATGTGGTATTCCACTTTTCAGTGCTCTTCAGTCTTCCACATGGAGAAACAGTTGACACTGCATCCCTTACTATGCTGTTCTTGTTCTGCTTGAATTAGGACAGGTTTAAATCACTTGCTTTGAAAACGTAATGCTGTTTATCTCTGCTCTCATCAGGAGGTAACACTGTTTAGTTTTGTATTTGAGAATTTTATAAAGAATGGTTGCACCTCTGCCTGAAATATGTGAAATTTTAAGTTAATCTGTGAATGTATCCATAACAATTCCACCTATACTTGTTCATATAATTCTAGTGATTTAGGACTATAGTTCACATTATGTCAACCATGGCAAAGCTAAGTTATTTGGCTTTATTAAGGCTTACAGGACCAAATGCCATATTTTATAGACAAATCTGTGGATCGCTAAAATCAAGTGGAACCTCTACAACTGCTCAGTGATCTGCTATGGCTTCCACAATGGATCCATGATGCACTCTGAAATGGCTCATCCAGAGAGGCTGCAAAAAATGAATTCTCTTTTCTTGGATCTCTTAATCCCTTGTAGTCTATGTGCTACCTTTTTCCACAGTTAAAGATCATCCATGCAGAATCAGTGTAGAATGACATTTGTTTCAGAGCCTAGAAGGATGCCATGAGAAACCAGAAAGGGGATATCTCAGAGAGAAAAAAGTGATATGTCTCTTCTGTGTGCATCTCTGTTACCATCATGGATGTAATTTCATGGGTCATTGTCACCCATAGAGACATGAGGGAGATATTCCCACAACTGCATTGCTAGTTGATGGTGGAAGAGAAATGTAAATGAAAGCTCCCACTTCAAAACATGGGGGATCTACTGCTCTGACTCTTCTCACAATTGCTAGAGCCCTGGAGGTCCCTCATGGCAGCAAATATCATGCAATTATATATGCAAAGACAAACAAGAAGAGCAAAACACAAACCCAGAACATTCAAAATAATTTCATTGCCATTAGTTCTAAATGCATGATCAATCTGATTGATTCTGAACTTACTATACTTTAATAAAGATTGTATTGAGATATCTTTAGACATTTACTTTTTTTAACCAAGCAAAAATAATTTTGAAATTGTATAGTGTTCACTCCCACTCCCAAAAGCTTGCCCTTTTTTATAGTATGAAAAGTTCTCATTTGCCAGACCCTGGCTCAGAAGTGTCATTCATTTCTACCAAGGAATATCACTACTGCAGTGCTTTGGAACCACAGTGAGAAGTTGTTGTTCATGCTTTGGTCTCCTCTCTAGGAAACACCTAGAAATACCCATTAGGCAGACTGCATATAAGCAGTACTATGTCTGTTCAACTGTTTGGCCAAATAGGATAACACTCTCATGATGAAACCACTGAGCCATCAAAATTATTTTTACATTTAGTTTAATTGCTTGACTAGCCTCAGATCCTCATCAGCAAATGAAAATAACTTGAGTGACCTTGCATGCCTAGCAACAGCCACCATGCTATAATACAATGTGAAAGAGAAAAGGAGTCCAGAGTCTGATATGAAGCATTTAGACCTAGGACGTCACTGCTAAC
This sequence comes from Ciconia boyciana, assembly GCF_034638445.1. Taxonomy (NCBI): domain Eukaryota; kingdom Metazoa; phylum Chordata; class Aves; order Ciconiiformes; family Ciconiidae; genus Ciconia; species Ciconia boyciana. The sequence continues at coordinate 111,005,283 of NC_132934.1, forward strand.
AATGATTGTTAGTAGATGAAAGTCAATTATGGGCATAGGAAAAGAGGTAAGTGGCAGGCCGTCAAAATGGGCTATTCTGTTTTTTGTATTATTCATGTAAAGATACACAATGTTTAGCACTGATTTCCAACCAAACTGCAGTTAGTCAGGCCCTCCTTTACCTGACTCTTGCACTTAGTTTACTTCTGAATCCTTTTATCCTTTCATACTCATTGAAGGAAGAGGAGACAAAAGGGAACCTCCTTTTGCAAAAAAAAAAAAAAAAGATTGCCTACTCTTCACAAGCAAAACTTGTCCCCAGCCACAAGTGCAGGCAACATAGACGTTCTTAATTATGGTTTAGCATCATGTTTTCTACTTTTATTCTTTGTTACTTAAACCTTGATAGTGCTGTAAGAAGAAATATCTTTTGCAAATGCTTTGAAAGACACTGCCAATGTAGCCTTAAAATGGGGGGGGGGGAGGGCGGAAATCAGCTACTAAACCAGGAGATTATCCAGAAATCTGGAAATACTGTTTGATGTATATTCATTTTGAGAAATGAAAAGAGGGCAGGACAACAATGATATCAAAATGGCCTCAACAAGCCCTGGAAGCTTTGCATTCAGATAGGAGCCAAAAAATAAACCAGCTGCTCATTTTTTCTTCCTTTGCTAATTTAAGGAAGAGAATTGATTTTCTCTCAGGAGTACTCCATATGCAATTGGCGGCACTAACAGTGACACAAAGTAGGCATAAAATTTGGGTCTGAACATAAGCTATCCCTTCTCCCAGTGTTTTGGGATTTTGTTGTTGTTGTTGTTGTTATTTTGTTTGTTTGTTTGTTTTGATTTTAGGAGAAAATGGAAATTTGTCCTGTTTTCTGATCAAACCCAGCCTTATCCATTTGAAATGGGAAGAGCATTTTAATGAAAAATCAGGTTAAGTGAAGTGGCAAGAATCCAGTCAAATTAAAATTCCTGCTTTATACCATTGTACTGATTGTGCAACCGTCCAAGGACTATCCCTATTACTACAATGGTTAAAGTATGGGGAAGAGAACTAAAGAGTAGAAAACAATTGAACAACAGAGGAAAAAGTTGCTATTCTTCAATTACAAGAGAGTTATCCTGAGAGAATAATATACTGAAAACTCATGGACATCAGAGTCAGGGATAATTTTGCAGGGCTTAGCCCATCATTTGCAAATATCTTGATAATTTCAGTCTAAAACTGTCTCTGAAGTCTGCTCAAAGTATCCCATGAAGACACTGTGCAATGCAAAAAAGCCATTGAAGTTTTGTGGGTTTTTTTAAACACCTGAAAGTCTGATTTATTCCCACTACAAAAACAAAAATGAAAATGCAGGACTTGCAAATAAACAAATATTTTAAATTAAGACAGATATTCCCACAGTATTACAAGCTAAATTAAGAAATAAATAAATACTCACTCCACAAATACTTTCATTTCATCTCTGTATCTATAAAGACAGGCTCTATTTATTTCCATGGATACTCAGCACTACTTGGAAGTCATCATTTAATTGCCACTACAAATCTTCAGAAAAAAAAACAGTGAGGTGGTAGGCACAAACAACTCATAATCCACCCTGTTTACACCTAAATCGAAAACTGCATTCTTCTGAATTTAAACCTTGTCTCTCTTGGGTTTCACTTCTGTTTGAGCTGTAAAGACATTTGCTCTTCTAATAGCTACATGACTGCAGTGGATAGACATGCCTTCTTTCTATTAATCTATATTTAAACATGCTAAAGTAATGGCAGGGACCTGACAAGGAAAGGAGATTAAGATTAAAGGCTAATAATCAGATATAGCTTTTATTTCAAGCTTTATGCTGATTAAGGGAAATGTCTGAAAAAAAGTATATTACCTTTTGCTTGGCGTATGAATCTGGCAATAATGACAGTGGGACAGCATAGCGTTTGTTGCATTTGCGAGAAGTAATTATCACTTTGCTTCTTTTTGAGATTTTAAATTTTTTACCAAAGCATAGTCTAGTTTTTTCATAAAAGAATAAAAGATAATATAAAAGTCATTCAAACTTTCTCAGTAGAAACTGTTTTCTCCAGAGCCATTACAACCTGTGAGGTAAACAGATGCTATGTCTTTACACTTATTTACCTTTAAGAACTTTGGGTTATACATTTAAAAAATCCCTGTGATGATCTGCATGTTGTAAAATACACGTGTGAACAAAAGCTGAGGGGAAGTTTAAACCAGCTCTCTCAGCCTCTTCTGCACCTCCAAAATATCTCATAAAGCTCAGAAGACAGGAAAGATCCTCCCCATCTTCTGACAGTTCCTCCAACAGGTAGGAGCCTCTTTATTTATCGTCCTTTGGCTCTTTCTCCTGTTAATGTCACTCTCCCCTTTCTGGAGCAGCCCTCCCCTACACCCTCGGAGTAGCATTTTTGCAGTTTGTAACATCAGCTAGAGGAGGTATGATTGCTTTCAACAAAAACCTAACAATCAAAGATTTTTTCTGAAATAGGAATAATCTATTCTGTAAGAAATTACCTATAAAAATACATGATTAGAGAAATCTTAAAAAAAGTAAACATTTCTTACCTAATCAACTGTAGTGGACATCAAGGCCTGCTTACAGTTTCAGCCTGTGAGTAGTTGACCTAGTACACCATCATGGTCTAAAGCCTGAAAGTCCTTCAGCCATGCTTGGATGTTACAGGATCAGGCCCTTTACACACAATGTGCAGTGTGTGCTGAGAGTCCTCACTGAGTTGTTCTTTCATACAGATCTCTGTGAATATGCTCAGTCCTGGACATTTTCTTCAAAAAGAAAAAAAAAGGTGAGTATTTTTGGTTCCGCTTAGGAATAATCCAGTTTTCCCCTTTATTTCCCTAATTTCCCTGACCATGCAGGGGCTTTCCTTTATATTCTGCATTTCAGACAGACATTCAGGCTGCTTACAATCTTCTACAAAATTGAGTCTCAATTTAAAAAGTTTCATTTTGATGGCTGACAGAATTTAATCTGCCTGATGTTCAAGCTTGGTGTCTATTCAAAATGAGTGGTAGATAACTGAGTGGTAATGAGTGGTAATCAATACAGCTTTCCTTGTGCAATCAGATGCCCACGAGAATGAAATGAGAGGCATCCGAGACATAAATCTCTTGAACTCTCTTTTTAACAAGTTGTTCATTTTTGGGGTGGGAGACAGGCAGAGGCTCACATTAGCCATAAGGGAAATTAATGTGTTACTGTCTTTAATGTTGTACAAGGTATTGCTAAGAAATTATTTGGAAGTTTCTTTATGCTCCCTTTAAGGCTTATGCCATATGCCTAGGGAAGAAAGAAAAATGTCTTCCCTTTTGTCAGCAGATTTCTTGATGGGCTGAGAGGAAGCAAAACCAAACAGAAACAGTAAAGCATAAACTTGTTATTTAGCTAACAAAAAAAGGCATCTAATGGGGCAGCATAGCTCATTCATTATTTTTATTGGCCTTGTGTTGCTTAGATTTTTTTCCTTTATATATTTTCATAGAAATAACTCCACTTGCCTTTCAGAGCACTAGCTGCTAATGTGCTTCCACGCCCTTCAGCCTTGAGATAAAATACCCAATAACACAACTAACGTTTGTATCAGCAAGACAAAGGCTGCACAGTTCCCCAAATCTGCAGCATTTGACTCAGAGTGTGAAGCTGAAAGTGAAGGAATTCACTAGCCCTAGCAGACAGGGATATTTCTTAGGAGGACATATAATTTACTTGCCTGTGGCATTTCTCTAGACTCTGTTCCTGAATAAGGGTTTCCCTGCTGAAAGCATACTCCATTTTTATTTCTTTTCCCCAAGAGATCCTATGACTGTTTTACTACTTTCATTTACAATGGTAGTGCTGTCACTGTAGTGCCATGTGAACCTCAGTATATTTGATCATAGGAGGCATTTATACTCAAGCTTTTATATCACATCTCTCTAGGCTCTCTTCTTTCAAGTTTGTTTGCTCGGTTCTTGAGCTTTTATGAAGTCTCGACACCATTTAAATAAAATGATTGCACATATATGAATGAGAATCTTCAGCAACCCAAACTACGCTAGGCAACAACCTATCTCATAGTATCCCTATATGATATGATCTTCACCCATGCATATGGAGATGACTTAAGTCATGTGAACACTTTAATTCAGATTAAAAAAAAATACCTCAACAGTCCAGGAAAAAAATCTATTCAACCAACAGATGCTGTAATGTTTTTCTTAGATTTCAGACAGAAAGATGTATGCACACTCTGTGGAGCTCATCTATAATAAATCCAGTCTTTCTAGACATGCTCCACATGTGCAGTACATTAGGTCTGCACACACATTACGGAGACAACCGAAAATCTCATAGAGATGTCAAGATGAACTGCACAGGAACTATCATACAGCTGGAAATCCCTAATCACCACACAAAGTCCTCCCATATGCATTTTTTTGTCAGAAAGTAATTTGGGGGATATAGACAAATTGGAGGCCCATGACTCCTATAAATTATAAATAGGGTGTAATTAATATTACCTGGCACTGAATTCAAATATAAGCATACTAAAACAGTGTAAGAGGTAACAGCATATAAGTTTTGTGCAAGCATTTTATCTAAGTATGTGAGCAATGTGACCACTGAAGACACAAAAAAGACAAGCATAGTTACATGTCAGAGACATCTAAGTTAAAAAAAAAAAGTTGTGAGAAAAGGACAAGTTAAGCATAAGAGACTATAGAGAGGCAGAACTTACTCCCAAATACACCAGAAGAATGACTAGCAAAGCCAAAAACAAGTTAAGCAGTGCAGGGAGGAAAAGAGACACCATCATTTTGGAAGGGGAATAATAGAATAAAAGCATGAGGCAAAAGTAGGGGAAATCAGAGAAGAAAGGAGAGAAACTCACTTTGGTTTCAACTTCACTTAGCCAAATTTTACAACAAAAGCAAATTTGAAAGGCCTTTCATGTTATCATAAAAAAGTACTTAATGTAAAGATTTTAACATGCACCAAAATATGTTTGCAGATTCAACCTGAGCTAACTGTTCTGCTCAATGATGGTGAGACATTTTGAAATTTCTTTTTAACTTGATTAATTACATTTTTCAAGAATTCCCCATCATTTTAATTTGGCTTTATATACATTCTCTGACATAACAGGTGGCATCAGCCTGTACTATTTAAAACTTACTTAACTTTATAAATTAGAAACAGTTGTATGTTGAAATAGTAAATGCAGAGATTTTCTGAGTAGCTGATAACATACAGAAGGAAATGCAAGATATCCCATTTAGAGATGTTACCATCATTACTGTTTGTTACATTCAGTGCATCGGTGAACAGGCTGCTCCCATCACTGCTGAACCCCACGGGTGCAATTCTATTTCATGACAGACTATATTTAAACACTTTGCTTAGTGATATGGCCTCACTTTAACATAAATTCAGTGTTTGCTATACCAAACTAGACACAGGGTCTGCCTGTGGGGAAAATGTGAAATTGGTCTCTAAATCCATTGAACAGAAAACCAAGGAAACATAAACTCAGAGTGTGCCAAAATATTTTGTCCCTTGAAGGTAGTGAATGATTTATGCAAACCAATTTACTCTTTGTGTTGCAGGCATTAAGCAAAGCCAGGGCTCACTAATGAGTTATCAGGAAAATGGGAGAACAAGCTAAACGGGGATCCTTCTAGTGCTGTCAGGGGTAAATTAGGTCTATCAGGATCACAATAAGAATACACAGAGTAGTCAGTATTAGGTTAATTACCTTTGTTGACTTGAAAGGTTGGAATTTAGCTGGAAACAAAATAAGGAAAGCTTCTGAGTCTCAATCATTTTTGTATTTCCAGGCAGCTATCACATATTTAAAGTACAGGATGCCTTTTCATTCCACTGGAAAAAGAGGAGCCAAAAGGAAGAGTAATATCACTGCCTATATTATCAGGGCATTTGATAATTGTTCTTATGTTGAATAAAAGGAAAAGCATAGCAGGAGGAAGTTCCATCTGCAACCCTTCTTCAGTTTAATTTAGATTAGATTAATAAAAGTAAATTATTCTTAATACTTGGAAATATTTTTATTATCCTATCCCTCAGACTGAAGACTTACAAGTAGAGTGATTCAAAAGTCACCTTTCGTTGTGCTGGCTGATTGTAGCATTTTTGGAAAGTAAAATCATTAGTAATCTTCTGGCCAAAAAAAGTCAAGGACCAATTTTCCCATATTAACCTTCCCATTAAATCCACAATTTGCATATGACAAAGACCTGAAGACCCAAGAAAAGATTTAGAAATATTCACTATATGGTAATTTTTCTTCTGGCTTAGAAGTTCGGTCAGTGATAGTGTCTTTATTTTATTCAAGTTTATTATGCATCTCTTACAGCATTAGCATAAACAAACAATCCTATGGTAGGAGTTTTAGTAAACTGCTAATGTAAATAAACAGGAGCCAATCCTCAGCTTTGAAATTTTATAATATAGTTTTTGCTCACTCCTGAGACCTTTAATTACATTGCACAGTTGAGTCAGACCTGGCAACCATCTTTTTGTTGAGCAGGGAATGTCTCAATCTGTTATGCCAAAGCCAGATGGCTACTCTTTGTAAGTGCTTTCCAGCTTGAAAAGGGAAAAGTCAGGACTCTATGCCAATGATTCAGCCCTTCAAATCCATGGGTTAGGGTCAGATTTGTGAAAATGCACTAACAGGGGCCTAGGGAACAGGATATGTTTCCCACAGCTCATTTGTTGCCTATAATTTAGGATACTCAGAGAGGATAATGGCTGGGGGATCGTTAGGGTAAAAAAAATGATAATAATCTAACAAGCAACAGATGACTGCCTGAAAATATATGAAGGCATGTTTGTGTACTGTGTTGGAAATAATCTTGTTTACAGTCACACCACCACAAATTTAGTATGTGTCAATGCAATGTTATATAAAATGATACTTTAGAATTTTATCTTGTCTTCAGTGGTTGCCACCACATCAATTGCTAAAAATTATGTGCATGCTTCAAGGTATTTTTTTTCTTAAAACATCTGTGCATGTGTGATATGAGCAGTGACTTTGCTGCTAGTTCCAATCACCCTTGCATAAACTCTTGTAAAACATTTTCTCCACCCCCACAGAACCAAGAGTGAATTTTGCTGAAGCATTTAGTTGTCAGGAGTGAACAGAAAATACCTTTGGCAAGCCACAGAAAAGGCTCAAACCTCTGTGGAGCTTTCTGGGAATTTATCTTAAGCGGTGCCCAAAATGGAATTCAAAAAAGCTGTTTAGTATGTCCAATCCCTCATTTAATGTACATATGTTTGCACAATTATTGCTATAATTAAAAAAAAAAATGATACAATGAAATACTGTTCATGGTCACTACTGACAGCTGGAGGTCAGAGAGTAAAAAGCTTTTAGAAGTTCTATTAAGAAGCAAAAAAGATAAATGTATAAATACTGGCAGGAAATAACTTATCACTGAGCCGCCACACCATGCTGACATCTTTGCAATGCAATTTCAGTTCAGGTCACTTCCTATTCTACATGCTTTTTTATTGTTTACTTTTCTAAAATATAATCATTTATCAGATGTGATTTCAAGTGTAACTTTTCAGACACAGTGAAGAAAATATTATACTGAACTACTTTACCTGCAGCACCACATCCTACACACTGTGACAGAATCATAGTTGCAGCTATTGTGTGTATCTGCCATGCAGGAGCATTACCAGCTCTCGTGCTTTTGGCATAACCCAGGAGACTGGAGGAATGTGAGGTTTCAATTAACACCAGCACTTTCTAATGTGAACTCAGATGAGAAGGATTAAAGGTTTAGAAACCAGAGGTTATGGAAAGAAACATCGCCCTTGTCATTCCAAATAACTAACTGATATTAAATTTAAAGGTGTTAAAGAATTTTTTTTCTTTTCTTTTTTGATGATGGACTCATTATTTTTTGATCTGTTAAACCATATCACAAGCTATACCACACGAGATTCAATCCTGTACTCTGTGCTAGCAGAGAAAGCTTGTAAAAGGAAGTCACTTCCAGAGTTGTTCTTTGGGAGGGAAGACATCTTTCAGATAGCTCACAAACGATCAAACAGCAGACAGTGCAGTTGTCCAGATTAACCAGTAAAACCTTTTCCTTAGCTGCAAGAAAGGTGCTGTAAAGACGCTATGTCTTCAATTATTCTTCGTTTGCCCTCACTTACTGTTATAATACTGATCGCAATCCAAACCAAAGAGAAATTTTAATGAGGCTGGAGCTGGATCCCCATTAATTAACTCCTACAAGAGAGACTTGAATCTACAGAGAATAAATTGCACTTTCTCAAGTGAAAGCCTCATCAAAACCAGTTTTTCTTGTAAGAATGATAGACATTTGTGCCGTCAGAGAAATATAGTAGTCCTTCTCACTAATGGACTGAAGCTCGTTTTGATTTTCATCAACACTGCAATACAAGGTTGTGTGGTACAGAGAGGAGGAAAGTTTAAGATACTGGCCTTGGGTCAAAGACTTGTGTTCAAGGGAGAAGGAAACAGCTTTGATTGTCAGATTTCTGGTGTCATGGATAGCTATCATGATTTCTCGATCAAAGTTCAAACATCAGAATAGCTTTATCCTTCACAGGATATTCAGTTAATATACAGCCCTCTGAGAGCAACACTTTTACAACCATGGCAATGGATATTAATGCAATATAATGTAAGAAGGCATACTTCTCAGCATGGAAATAGATTATCTTTAGTTTTATATTCACCTATGCAAGAGGTGAAGTGTGCTACAGAGCCCATCCAGCTGCTAAAATCAGGACAGATATTCCTTCGAACAGTCCTACACAACTGAAGGGCATGGTTACTCTATAAACAAACTCACAAAACATTTAAGAAAACAAAGTTGCAAGCACAGTGTAGAAGATTTCCTATTCTGGAGGTTTACTTTTAGCACTCTTCATTCTCCTTTATTCCATTAGAAGGGAACTGTACTGAAAATATCCCTCAGCATCTTGACAAATGTTTTTTTCCTCATTAAAATATATTTTTAAAGGAAAAATATATTTTTTCCTTTCATTAAAATATAGTAAATAATATTGACCAACAAAGAAAAGCTAAGCAAACCTCCAGAAATTTTGCCTCCCAGTGTACATCCTCCAGTACAGGTGAAAAAAATTTACAATAGTCAGTTTATCAGATCCAGTATGCTCAGATTTCATCTTTTTCTTATCCCTGTGGCTTTATATACATAGACCACTAGAGCAGATTCCATGGATCATTTGAAACTAAACATCTTCTTGTTTGTAGCAATGTTGTTGCTTGTAGTTGGGACACTTTCCTAAAATACCTGCATAGATCCATTCAAATTCATATCCATTTCCATACAGTCACCAGTTTAGAAAATGAAAGAAATGGAACAATATGAAGTATGAAAGTCAGCAAAACTATGAAGGGAAATAAATGGAAAATCTTTCAGGATTTGAATTTTTCACAAATTAGAAACCAGGATCCTTAGTCTTTCTCCTATTGCAGATTACACAGGTATACCTCAAATTAGCTACAATTTGATAACAGGAGGCACAGAATTTCTCTTCAGTTAAATTCATTCATCAAGAATGATAAACTTATTATAGATACTGAAAATATCCAAATAAACTTAACCAATTATTTAAAAAGTGCTTTCAATAAGACCAGTCTAGTTTATAGGATAATTTAAATTCAGAACAATGAGATATGACCTTGGTATCACTCATTTTATACTTTTATAAAACATGGTAGCCCTTATTGGCTACAGTATCAAGGTCCAATTCCAACTATGATTATTTTATTCTAGTCTATCAAAACTTATTCAAGTTTTTCATTTCTTGCATCACTGATGTATAAATTTATTCACACAGAATGACTTCGCACTTGCCAGTGCAGGCCCAAGTTTGTCCTGCACGTTATTATTATCAAGTTAGCTAGCTCAAAACTCAAAACAAAACAAAAGCAATTTGCTTTTCCAAGATAAAAATACTGGCATGGCCCTTACCATCTTTTATCTACTTCTTATATCTGCTAGAACAGTTTAAAAAGGAGGTTTCTATCCTCATGTTCCTCTGATATGCTGAAAAAAAGAAGGCGTATAAACTGGTAAAGCTCCATCTTAAAATGTTAAACTTAGCCAACACAGTCTAGTGCGCATCGCACCAGAGTGACAAATTGGTGGCCTGAACTATACTCATAGCTTTATCAGTGATATACTTGATGAATTAAGACACCACCTCATTTTGCTACTTTTTTTAGTTGCCAACTCTCACACACTGTTGCGGTGAATCTGCTTTGCAAACATAAATGTCACATGATTCAAATTCCAGCTTTGTTATTTTAGAGATTCTTATTAAGATTGCAAAAAGAGTTTGAAAGTGTTATTTCTAAAATAATCAAAATCAGATAATAAAAGATCTTCAAATGTATTTAAAATATTTCATAATTTGTCAATGATCCTTTTATTTTGCTAGTATATTTTAAGTATTTAAATTTACAAATACTGAAATTTTAAGCTCTTTAAACCATGCCACCTATCTTGTTCTATTTGAATAGCACTTTTCACAGTGGTGTTCTAACTTTAGTCAAGGCTTCCAGACATTTTGTTTAGTAATTGAAAAAAGTGCTGCCTAAAATTAGGGCTACTCTTTCTTACAAAAACAATATGTAAATGGCCTTTTCAATCTAGCACATCCTCAAATTGTGTTTATCTGTAGCTGACTCAAAGCTAGATGTATTCAAAAAGATAAAAAGCATATTTTGTTGTCGCTGATCTACTTTAAAGTAAACAGGTTTTTTTTCAGTATCCTTAAAATGTTTATACAAGCATTGAAATGTTCATAAGAATTGCTCAGTTCATGTTCACCAACCAAGTTTTCTACGTTTTCTTTTTTTTTAATCAACACTCTCTAAAATTATTAGTTAATATTAAAAATGAAAAATAACCACAATCATGCCACAGATGCGATTGGCTTCTATTCAAAGATGTTTAGCAATAATTAGGGCACCAAGACAGCTGTTAACATTGGAAAAGGATAGTTGCAGTTACTATTAATTCAATAAAACTTGACTGATAGAAATGAGCTCTTGGTCTCAAATGTGTTTGGGAAAAAGAACCTCATGCTAACATAGAAGCTAATACTATAGTAACTATAACTAACTAGAAGTGTGACTCAAGTATGATTTTTTTCCTGTGATTCTTAATAGTTCAGGTGTTTCCACTGTTACACCAAAGTAGATAAGAAGTAATGCTTCAGATTGATAACAAAACCACAAGCTTTTTGTTTACAAAAACAAAGCTTTTTGTTTACAAAAGCACTATTGCACTCACAGATAATTATTTCTGTTGATTCTATAATGAATAATACTTGAACATTACAAGCTGAAGGAACTAAGAAGTACTTAAGGCTTTCACGCTTATCAGCACAACAGTATGTCACATAAGTGCCCCCAATTTTCTGGCTTCCACTTGTCTCACTTTCCAGCCTGGTCTTCCTGGAAAACGACCAACCAAGAGCCTTAGTTATCCAACTTCTACAGCTGGCTGCCTGGAGTTTCTGAGTTGCTAATATGGGTCAAAAACTAATACTCTGAAAGTAGCAAACTCAAGGAGAAATTTATCTAGTGTGTACTGTGTATCTTCTTTAAACTTAAACCCACCTTTTTATAGCAGTAAAAAGCAAAAAAGTTCAGGAAATCCCTATGGACAGACATGAGCCCAGATGTTCATTGATAAAGGTTGCCATCTATTTTTAATTAAAATATTTATATTTTCTATAATATTTGTATTTTTTATACTTTTATATTGAAACATATTTTCATATTAAACTTTATATTAAAAACATAACATTAAGAAATTAGCATTGATTTGAGAAAACTTGCCAAAGCTTGTATGAAGTCCATCTTCTGACCAAGAGTGAAGAAAATAAACTTTTAAATCCTTTTTGAATCAACACTGTTGACTGTTAAATAGGCAAGTTATGTTTAGTCCATATTTTCCCCTTTATTTGTATTAAAGTTCCCTATGTATCACTATCATAAAATAAATTAGATGTAGTGGTGCAAGCTTGCCTCCCCTCTCTCCTCCCTCCCAACATGTTACTCTTTCTCCTCCATTCCCTCGCCTCAGATTCACATTCCCTAGGCTACTCCTCAGGCGCTACTGGTTCTTGTGGAAACTATGTGGTGAGCCAGGTAGGGAACTGGTCTGCCCCAGACTAACAGCAACTCCTTCCATTTTCCCTGGCTCAAGTCCCTGAACAGACCTATTGCTAATGCCACAAGCGTCAGAAGTAGAGCATACGTGCTCCTGAGACCTGCACTTTCCATGTTCATAAAAAGAGTTACATAGTGCATGGATATTCACGCAAACAAAATAAAATGGCCTTGAACATGCTGAAAGTTATCTTATGGCTACAATTTCAGCAATTATTTAGAAGAGATGTTTTGTCACGATTATAGTCAAAGTATAGGAACTGTCAAGGGAACAGTCGGTCAAAACAACACTAAAAAGACAAAGCCTGATATTGGTGAAGGTTATCACATTGATTATTGTATTTTGAGTGGTATTTAACATCCGAAGAGCTTTGCAACCTTGGAAACCTGATGAAATACAAGATATAAACATTGAGTGGTGCTTGTATCAAAGCATCTGGTAATGGAAAGAGATTTTATATAGTTACTGATGAAATGTCTCACTTTTATACCATCAGTGTTGAACTGTTGGCAGATAGGTAGTATTAGGGGAGTTTATTCTGGAGAAGCAGGAGTCTTTCCTATCTCTTTTTATTCTAAGCAAGAGATTGCTAACCCATCTTTAAACAGCTTCATCCTTTTCTTTACTCCTTTTGAGGAGAATCAAATACACTGCTTTCCACTGACATTGAAAAGTACGCAAGGAGAAGGACAGTAAAAGTCTATTTTACCTTCATCAAAAAGGAGCACTTCAGTTACAATACTATTTAAAAACTTTGTAAAGGCCCTTTGCAGTCTCAGGGAAGTCCCAGATCGAAATAATGTCACAAGGGGAGCAAAGATCAAACATAGCAGTAGTTTAATATCTGCTATGTCCTCTGCTGGGCGAATGTATGCTGCCCTGGCAAGAGAATGGAATTTTATGATCTAGTAATGGGCCTTTTCCATCTCTAATTACTACCTCACAGGGGCACTGTGAAGATTATTTAGTTAATGTTTGCACAGCTCTCTGACCATGTAAAGTACTGTTAAAGTGCTAAGCATTACTATTATCATCGAATTATATAATCAATCTAAATTTGAGTAGCACTAAAATAAGTTCCAGTTCCAATTATGCTAATGAAACTGCAAAGGGACTGTACATCCAGAAGTTCCTACAATATCCGGTGCTGTTGCAGTACCTTTGAGAATCCTCATTACAGTGACTTTCCCCAGCATCCATTAAACACATATTTACTTGGGGCCTGACTGTGAACTTCAGGTATGTGCCTGTATGGGGACGATGCCAACTTGTATAGCCCTGAAAGACAGATGGTGAATACTGAGATGCTAGACATATAATTACGCTGGGGTATGCAATACCAAGGCATATATTCAAAATGAACATAAAGTCCAGGCTAATTAATCTGTTTAGACTGGTAAAGCCCTCACCCAAGACTCAGGAGAGCCTCGGGACAGAGTTCAGGTGGTGGGAATGGCTTGCCCCTATTTTGGAATTTAAACAGTATTTAGGTGACAGACAAGGGATTATGAAGCTTTCCCATCTGCCTTTTACTGTTAGCTGTGGAAGTTCATCAGGAAAAAAAATGGAGGGAGAAGTTAAGTCTCTTCTCTGCAGTCCTGTGCTCCAGCATCACCTTGAATGGCAAAAATCTGCAAGCAGACAAGTAGAGAGGAGTACTCTTTCTAACCCTTCATTTCTGGGCTCCAGCTTTACTCTAGGATCACCTGTGGTACTGATAGCTCTTCTGCAACTGATAGCTCCTGTGCCAATTATTAGAAAGGACTAAGATGATCCTGCAGATACTACTTGTGAAGCTAGACCCCACAGTCTGATTGTAACAGCAGCAGTGCTTAAGATCAGAGCTTGGGTGTACATGAGCTGTCTGGGATTGGACTGAAGAAATCCAGAGCCCCTACCCAAAACAGCTAATCCCACTACAGCTAAGGATTGGTGTATAAAAAACAAAAAAATCAAACCAAAAAAACCCACCCAGCAATACCAGTAGAAGCTTCTCTCTTCAACATGGGAGCAAAAGCTCTAGGAGGAAGGAGCCTTCCCCTCTCTAACATCATTCACACAGCATGGAAACATGAGCTCTTTCAACCTGCCCCTTTACTATCTTAACTGGTGATTAAAGGTCAGGATAGGATATCTCTCCACATTAGTTTGGAAAAGACTGTTGTGGTTTTATTGTTGGGGTTCCCTCCCCCCCCCCCTTCTTTGTAGCATAGTTGGTGGCCCACTTCCTAGAATTATTATCGCTACCCTATAGATTTCCTGACTCAGCAGGCATTTGGTACATTGGAAGCTATTCTTGATTTCTCACAGTGTTTTCCTTTGGTTTGTATAGTTGTAGATTATATGCTTCACTAGGGAGCTTACATGTGTTAGAGGCTCCTGGGAAGATAAACACAGTACATATTCCAGGAACTGTTCAGAGGTAAGAGCCTGCTACATGACTGTGGGCAGTGTACCAGTTCAGGTGGGGTTTTCAGTCCTGTGTTGGCAGTATCACTGTTAATAAGCAAGCAAACGAGCTACTAAGCTGTCTGTGTCTTCCCTCTGGCTGCTATTTACTACATTCCTTCAACAATCTCTTTCCACTTACAGAGACTCCTTTTCACATCTGTTTAAACCTTCTCCCATAACAGATTTAAAAAGAAGATGGGGGAAATGACGTATTCAAACCATTGTCTTACTGCTCAACTTGTACATCGCACAGACTTCACACACAAAGACTGTGCTGGTCTACGGAGATTTTAAACACAGCCTCAAAGTCAATAACAAACCCAAAAGCAACAGTTCCACCTGCACTCTTTTACACTCTCCCTTACAGACACCAGAGAAGGAAGATGTGACTGGGGTTATGATCAGCTGTAACAGCCTCAAAGCGAACCAACAGTCAGTAATTCTGACACGTATCCCCCAGTTATGCATCCAAAAATGTATGTATCACTTTCAGGCTCTTAGTATATCTGTACCATAAAAGCAGATATTTTTTATTTTATTCTTACCACTATTTTTATCTGACTCTTTCAGATACTTTAAAGCCGTGTCCATACCTAAGGAATCTTAGACTACTTAGTTCTGCATTCATCTGTATTTTTAATACATTAAAATCTCAATTTATTAAACTCATACAAGTCAAAACTGCTTCCCATATACATAATCCTAGCAATCATGTGAAGGCAGTAGAAGTACAAAGGAAAAAAAAAAAGGATTATTTTTTCATCATAAAAACACAATTCTCCAAAACTATTCAAGTAGTACAAAGTACTACAACCTATTACATAACAGCCTCAAAAAGCAGTACCATATAATGCTGTGTCTAACAGAGAAAACTGAATCTGAACAGAATCTTTGGGCATCTGGGCACAGGTGTGAAGGTACATATATCCTGAAAATATAATAGTGTATAATGAGAGCATTATCTTTACAAATTGGGTCCCAATCATGAGGCTGTATAAACAAAGGGGACAGGTTGTCAGCAGAATGAAATAGAGAGAATCCTCTTGGAACTGATCAAAGTATTACATTTTGATAGGTATGAGTGTGATTTTATTTTATTTCTGAATGCTTACAGGTAAGGCTGCTAATGACTTTGTTTATATACAAATGGCAGTGACTGTTAAAAAAAACCCAAACAAACCCAGATGTTCTGTTTCTAGGATATGAAAATTCTTACACCCTTAAATCTGCAGCAGTGCCTTCCACCACCAGACAAAATATAAGAAATAATATGGCTACTATTTCATTAAACTACATGTGCTTATTGAGAAACTGATAATGCAGAGCATTATTATGGAAAAGAAATCTTTCAGCATTATCATTCAAAATCTTCCATACATTTCTAGCAAGTGCCCTGCAACATGGATTGTCAGAGTTTTCTTGTACAGTATGGAAGTTTTTGAGCACATTGTAAAATACTGTGCAATCACATCAAAAAGTGCTGTGCACATGGATTCGTCCTTATTATAATTTTGTTTATATTTATTTTACAACAAAGCTAGCTTCATTTTTACTACCAAAACACCTTTTTCAAAATTCCTTTGTTCTTAACTTGACAACAACTTTAACCTTATATTTTAATGCATGGAGCATGTGGGTTTGAAATTACTGGTTGGTATCACTGTTTGTAGCCATCTCCAAAAAGAGCAGGCTAACACCCCATGCAATTGAAAAAACTAGTAGAAACTTGGCAATTAATGAGAAAGGAAAAGAACAAATCCTAAAATATTCACTGTGGTGTAGCATAAATAGATTGTGTACCCACATACGAAATAAAAACCGAAAGAACTGGCAGTTCTATAGCCCCCAAATTCACTCTCTCTCAAAAGGCACAATAAAACGAGAAAAGGCCCAGAAAAGGACAGTGAGCTTCATGAGAAGCTTCCATACAATGAAGATCAAAATACACTGAGATTCTTAGCTTGGCAAAGAGATGAGAGAGGGTATGAGGAAAATATACAATAAAAGGTGGAAAGGTAACAATTATTCACTATTTCTCATAACATTGAGGGTAGAGGAAATTTATCTACCAGCAAGTTTAAAATGTCAAAAGTTACAGTGGTGCAAGTGTGATTAGACTGCTATTATTACTATTACTATTATTATTGTCTACTTATGTTAAATTATCCTAAAAGTAAGGTTTCAAGGTCCTGATGTGATTATCTATCAGTACTGTGAAACATTGTTTTCAGGACAATTTAATATTCAGCTGCTTTTTTAATCAACCTTATTTTTCTCATATTTTAGGGAATATGGAAATGCAAATGTTTTTGTATTTATTTGTAAGGTTATAAAATTGTTTATTTATTTCAATACACAAACTTCACAATAAATGAAGTAAATTTGGTTTTAGATGTTATTTGAAACAACAAATGAACATTCTTAGAAAAAAATCAACATACAATATTTTAACATTTTCAAGCACAATTCCAGTTACGAAAGTCATTTAAGCAAGCATTTTCCTGTCCATAATTTCAACTGAGATGAACGAACATTCTCCAGTAAGACATATTTATCAGAAAATATCTGGTAATATGCTTGCCACTAGTGTCACTGCATGCTAAAATAATATCTACATCCCTAACTAGAAAGTTTGCTAAAGACATACCTTTTGCTTTAAAGAAAAAAAAAATCCCCTTAAATTTTACATTTTGATAACTTTAACATTCTGTAAACTTTAAAAAGTTAATCTTTGAGATAATTAAAGTTAGGAAGTGCAACTATTCTTCAACTTTCACTTTTATTGAAACAAAATATATGTATTAATTTAATTTATATATGTAATAATATGATTAGACAATCAAATATGATCACTCTTGTGATGGCACTAGGTTGTCCCAAGAGCATATTACCTTCATGTGATGTTCCTTGAAGAAAAACACAGGATATATTGAATCTGTACTTCGTTGCTTATATTTCTGCAATATTTTGGTGTTGTTTAAAATCTTTTCTTTTTATTTCAGTTTATGTGTGCATGTGCTTAGGTATATGTATCTATTGTGGTTTGGTTTTGGGAAGAGATGAACTTTGTTCTGGTTTACTTTTTTTTTTTTAATTTTAAAACAAAAACACGTAGCTATGCTGTTTTCCTGTGCAGCCTGTTAAAATGCAATGCAAATTTCTATATGAACTAGTGTAACATAAATTTCTCAATGATTTCTATTACAGAAATATGTAATAATAATAATAATAACAACTATTACAGAATCTGCTTCTAGGTCTTGACTGGAAAGGTTATACGCCCCTCTGCGGAGCATAGTAACTGGATTCATCCCAGATCAAGTCAGAGTGATAAGTTTTATCTTGTGGTGTGTGAACCTTGGTTGGCTGCCAGAAGCTCATCCAGCCACTCTCTCACTTCCCGGCCTCAACAGGACAGGGGGCGAAATAAGGTGAAAAGCTCCTGGGTGAGCTTCACTCCAAACACTTCTCCTTCCCACCTTATTATCGCCACAGGTTACACTCAGTCCCTCCAGTGCAGGAAAGGGGTTCTGGTCAGTAGACGGCAGCTTCTCTCTGCTGCTCCTTTCTTCTCACCCGTTTCTTCTGCTCCACCATGGTCTCTCCAGGGGCTGCAGGGGATCCCTGCTGGGGCGCCTGGGGTACCTCCTCCCCCTCCTCCCCCTCTCCCCTTGGTGCTCGCAGGGCTGTTTCTCACACTTTTCCCCTCACCCCTTTTGCCCTTTCTGCATTTTGCCCTTTCTGACACAGGCTTTCCCCAAGGCACGGCCATCGTGGCTGCAGGGCTCAGCCGTGCCCTGCGGTGGGGCTGTCTTGGTTTCCAGCACAAGAAAGCCTGCAACATGGGCTTGCCTCTTATTACAAATCAGAGACCTCTCCCTCAGGACATGTTGCAAATGCCTCAGCTGTGGGAAAAGCTTGATCACAGCTCCTACCTTATCAGGCACTGGAAAACTCAAAGTACATTTTTTATTTTCTGCTCTGTCAGCTGATCTCTTCATCTCCAGATACCTCAGTCCCTTCCAGTATCACTGGAGGAACTGTAAGAGAGTTCCTAGGACAGAAAGTCCCAGGACGCCCCTCCTCCACCACAGACATCTTAGATACTCTAGGTATCTCCTTGACCTCTGACAGGACAAACTAGACAGCTCTCAAAAAAATAGCTGTTATAAAGGATCATTGCACTCACGCTGTCTCTGGCCACTGAAGATGAATTTATAGAGGCGAAGCCTTCCTGCTGAGCCAGCTCAATGGTGGTTAGCCAAATGAGAGGCACCACAGAGAAGATTATGCAAGTTCGGGCTCTGCTATTGCATCTGTATGTTTGACTAGAGGGGAATCATATGTCTCCTGACACATAACAAATCCAATCTCCAGCTGAGATGGCTGCAATTGCAATTCACTCTTGCTCTTGCAGACCCAAAACCTCAAGATAAACATTCAGAAAAGTAGAGAATTAAACCAAACAGGCTTTTTGTTTGGTTTAGAAGGACTAAATGTCCTTCTGTGTTGTCATGAAACTTATGCATAAGAGAATCTCTCCATATACAGATTGTGCCTCTGTGTGAGGAGAAAAACACAGTTCAGGCCAAAGTTTCTGATCAATCTGCCCTTTCTTTCTCTAACTTCTCAATTTTCTTTTCCTATCTCCTGACATATCCTCACATTAGAGCTACAGCTTATGGCAGGAAACATCAGCCAACAGTATTGGCAAGCAGAGTGCTCTGAGGCAATGTAAATCAACAGAAACACAACTTTGTCCCAGGACAGATCTTAGGAATAAACTGGAGATGCAACAGAAAAAAGAAAAGAACATTTTTGGGCCTGGAAAAATGTATCATCTCCAATATGTTAGGTCCAGTGCCACGTTTTTCTGCTGTCTGTCATTTATTGCCCCCAGCTCTGCCAAAATCTGATGAAAAATACTGATTTAAGGAGTTACATTTTCTCGATTGTTTATTTTCTTT
This sequence comes from Ciconia boyciana, assembly GCF_034638445.1. NCBI lineage: Eukaryota > Metazoa > Chordata > Aves > Ciconiiformes > Ciconiidae > Ciconia > Ciconia boyciana. The sequence goes on from NC_132934.1 coordinate 111,024,929, forward strand.
CTGGTTTTAACAAGATTTTGCCTTCTGGTCCAGGAACCTCTGTGGTGTTTTTTAAAAATCCACTAGAAAAAAGATTTCTGACAATTTCCATAGACTTTCCAGCTAAAAAATGGGGTTGATTCTAGATTTCATATTTTGATTTCTTTCAAATGGATTTAAAAAGAATGCTGCTTCTCTTATTAACTAAAAAGATTTCTCCACATGCAGGGAGAAAATTTCTCCACACGCAGGCTGTGCAGGGAGAAAATTAGAAGGGCCAAAGCTGAGCTAGATCTCAATCTGGATGCTGCTGTAAAAGACAACAAAAAATACTTCTTCAAATACATTAGCAGCAAAAGGAGAGCTAAGGAGAATCTCCAGCCTCTAGTAGATGGGGGAGGGAACACAGTGACCAAGGATCAGGAAAAGGCTGAGGTACTTAATGCCTTCTTTGCCTCAGTCTTTAATAGTAAGACCAATTGTTCCCTGGGTACCCAGCCCCCTGAGTTGGAAGATAGGGACGGGGACCAGAATGGAGCCCCCATAATCCAGGGGGAAATGGTTAGTGACCTGCTGCACCACTTAGACATTCACAGGTCTATCAGCCTGATGAGATCCACCCGAGAGTACTGAAGGAACTGGCAGATGTGCTCACCAAGCCCCTTTCCATCATTTACCAGCAGTCCTGGCTAACTGGGGAGGTCCCAGCTGACTGGAGATTAGCATATGTGACACTCATCTTCAAGAAGGGCTGGAAGGAGGACGCGGGGAACTACAGGCCTGTCAGCCTGACCTCGGTACTGGGGAAGCTGATGGAGCAGATCATCCTGAGTGCTATCACATGGCATGTAGAGAATAACCAAGGGATCAAGCCCAGCCAGCATGGGTTCAGGAACAGCAGGTCCTGCTTGACCAACCTGATCTCCTTCTACGACAAGGTGACCCGCCTAGTAGATGAGGGAAAGGCTGTGGATGTTGTCTACCTAGACTTCAGTAAAGCCTTTGACACAGTTTCCCACAGCATTCTCCTGGAGAAACTGGCTGCTCATGGCTTGGATGGGTGTACTCTTCGCTGGGTAAAGAACTGGCTGGATGGCCAGGCCCAAAGAGTGGTGGTGAATGGAGTTTACTCCAGTTGGCGGCCGGTCACAAGTGGTGTTCCCCAGGGCTCTGTGCTGGGGCCAGTCCTGTTTAATACCTTTATCAATGATCTGGATGAAGGGATCGAGTGCACCCTCAGTAAGTTTGCAGATGACACCAAGTTGTGTGGGAGTGTTGATCTGCTTGAGGGGAGGAAGGCTCTGCAGAGGGACCTGGACAGGCTGGATTGATGGGCCGAGGTCAATTGTATGAGGTTTAACAAGGCCAAGTGCAAGGTCCTGCACTTGGGCCACAGCAACCCCATGCAACGCTACAGGCTTGGGGAAGAGTGGCTGGAAAGCTGCCAGGCAGAAAAGGACCTGGGAGTGCTGGTTGACAGCCACCTGAATATGAGCCAGCAGTGTGCCCAGGTGGCCAAGAAAGCCAATGGCATCCTGGCTTGTATCACAAATAGTGTGGCCAGCAGGACTAGGGAAGTGATTGTGCCCCTGTACTTGGCACTGGTGAGGCCGCACCTCGAATACTGTGTTCAGTTTGGGGCCCCTCACTACAAGAAAGACATTGAGGTGCTGGAGCGTGTCCAGAGAAGGGCAACAAAGCTGGTGAAGGGTCTAGAGCAGAAGTCTGATGAGGAGCGACTGAGGGAACTGGTGTTGTTTAGCCTGGAGAAAAGGAGGCTCAGGGGAGACCTTATTGCTCCCTACAACTACCTGAAAGGAAGTTGTAGAGAGGTGGGGGTCGGTCTCTTCTCCCAAGTAACAAGCAATAGGACAAGAGGAAATGGCCTCAAGTTGCTCCAGGGGAGGTTTAGACTGGATATTGGGAAATTTTACTTCACTGAAAGGGTTATCAAGCATTGGAACAGGCTGCCCAGGGAAGTGGTTGAGTCGCCATCCCTGGAAGTATTTAAAAGATGTTTGGATGAGGTGCTTAGGGACATGGTGTAGTGGTGGTCTTGGTAGTGTTAGGTTTACGGTTGGACTCGATGATATTAAAGGTCTTTTCCAACCTATACGATTCTGTGATTCTGTGAAATCTCAATCAATTAATACAATTTTGTCAAGATTTCCTGTTATCATCTTGTTTTAATGTTCACAAACTTATCTTATTCTTAGACAATTTGTCCTCTAACAAATTGAGAGATGGCAGTCATCCCCAATCAGACACTGTCAGAACTTACTGATTACTGCAAAGTCACAAAGAATGGATTGATGGATCAATAAAAAATTTTTGTAAACAAAATGACACATTTTCTGAGTTTGTGCAGCATTTTATGTTTAACTAAGCAATTATAGACAGTGAAAGAAAGAAATCTAAAAGTATTATTTTAACAACATATTATTTAAAGAAAGTTTTTTCAAGCACTTTGCAAATTTATCAAAGATTTTTTTTTATTTTATTTTTCAGAGATCCATCATATGTGTTTGTATATTATGGTTACCACATGGAGTGGTAAGACACCATGTATTTAAGCTGACTGGTCTAGTGATTTAAACACATGCAAAATCAACTTCAAGCCCTATATGTATACTCAGGTTTGGGAGATCATTTGAGGCAGGACAGTGAGACCTCTTTTCATAAAAAGGAGAAATGAATCTCTGCGTCTATATATTAGAGGAATTCTAGTCAAATTGACATTTGTCAAGTATTGTTTTTAAACCATCTAAGACTACCTCTATATGGGTTTTATATATAAATATATAATACTATATATAAAAATTTTCAGTGTGCATTAAGGACATTCATGACTGAGACAACTTTATGGACAGCAACAGCTACATGTGCAAATATATGACTTCATGAAGTACTAAGAAGTCCTCTCTCCCCCCAAATCAACCAAGCTATGCTTTGCAGAAACAGCTCAAAATCAAGTTGCTTTTTGTCTGTTCCAAAGTTTACCTTGCACTAGCAATAAATTTACATTATTTTTTGCCTCTCTGGCAAAATTGCTTTAAACCTTTTGCTTGTATCTCAAAAATCAAGAGCCTGTCTTTCAATTTTCAGGCTACTATTGACTGAAGCTAAAACCCCTTTGAAACTTAATTTCATTTCCAGGCATACTTGAGAAAAACACAGAGTCAGAAGCATTTCTTGGACTTTGTATTAAGTCAATGGATAGAACAAAATAGCGCCACTCACACTTTTAGAGAAAGCAAAGCAGAGCTCCTTGGAGGCTGTGGGATTTTTTGATCCTCTAAAATGTTACAGCTATTTTTTATTCTTTTTTTCCTGAAATTTCAGAGACCTTTTGCTAAAAAAAAAAACCCAAAGCAAAACAAATCTCCTCCCCAAATGCCCAAGAGTTTGTGTCAAGAGAAATGGTGCCAAACTCTGACTTTTTTGATGTAGTTCTGGATTGTCTATTTATTTCAGGGAAGTGTGGAAGGAGAGAAACTAACTGGAGAAAAAAAAAAGGGGGAAAAAACCAAAAAATACTGTCCAAAATTAAGTTTTTCTGCTTTTTAAGCAGTTCAGATTGAGGACAGGAAGTTCTTCTAGACACTAAGACAATTCAAGTGGACGTTTTTACAATCAAGGGGCCACAATCATACTATGTGCTGTAGAAGCCTCCACCGTTTCAGCAATACTTGTGAGGTGGCTTGGTAACATTAACAGTTAAAAAGCACAGCAAAATCTGTGAGTGAGACCCAGAAATTTTGAAAATAATGAATGCAGAGTTCACCCCATTCAAGACTCCAACATCTGCAGCAGAGGGAGGGAAGGAATGGTAACATGGTGAAAGTGGACAACTCTTCAGCTGGCATTCACGAAACTTGCTCTTTTTTTGACAACTCCAGCCTAACAAAAAAGCATATTTGAGAAACCACAAACAAATTTCATTTATGAAATGAAAAACCACAAACAATTTTCTCATTTATGTAAACAACTACGAAGATACAGAAACATACAGAACTTTGCAACTTAGCAGTAAAATAAAAGTAATAAAAAATATTAAGCCTAAGTAATTATATTGAAGTTAATAAATCCTGCCTATTCATAGAAAAAAAAAAACCACACCAAAAGAAAACTAAAATATAGTAGTAAGTTCTGCTAGATTTAGAAAAGCAATGCTCTCCATTCTTGCTAGAGGAAACTCCTAAGGCTTCTTTCTTCAGATAGGCTGAAGCAAAAAATATATTAATGCAGTGGGGTTCATTAAACTCACAAAAATATCAACACATCATCGTCTTTAGATGAATGAGTTTCAATTAAGTACTAATGATGGATTAAATGGAATATATATTTATTTAAAGAAAGTGATTTTAAAAGGAATCAGAAAATACTACTGAATTATCACCACCTTCTGCAAATTTTCCCTACAACAAAACCAAAATTTGTTTAGGGGATTTTGGTGCTAAATGCTATGTGTATTCTTCTGCTAGTTCCATAGTCCCAATTTGAAGGTGCAGATGGTGAAATCGACTATAACAGTGGTTTACTACTCATGCTCTCTCTAGAGTTTTACGTTCAAATTGCACCTATAAAAAGGGGTAATTAGTCCTTTCTAGTTTATTGCTGTTAGGGGAAAGGAAGCAGTTTCAGTTAACTACCAACTAGACACCACTCCAGATTAAATATCCTAGATTCAGTACTTTATACTGGCTTTCAAATACCAAACTGAGAGTTCAAAGAAAGTAGGAAATGTCACCTTCCCAAACATTATGGACTATTAATTATGTCTTTGCAGTGAACTTTCTCAGTGCAATTAGTCTACAGACACGAAGATCATTCTTTATAAAAGACTATGGGCTGGAACAAGGTTAATTCCCATTTAAATTGTGTTAATAACAAGAGTGACTGCATTCAGACAGCTGAACAATTATCTGATAAGCAAAATAAGTGTAATGAAGCAGATAAAATTGACTAATTTTAAAACAAGCATGGGTATGCAACAATATATATGTTTTTCTTTTCTAATATATACACTGTCATTTTGCTATGCTACCCTTTAACTATCTAGTTCTCTACGTCGAAGGGATTCATAAACAGTCAAGCACATTTAGATATAAGTAAATATAAGTAAATATGTAGCTACATTTGACACAAATTTGACAGCAGCTTTGGAATGTGTGTCCTTTGGGGTCACTTAATAAAAAACTGCACAGAGGATTCCTGTCCCTTCGCTTTGACACCACACTCGAATCATCAATAAAGCTGAGCGCCAATTGCCCTCATGGTGGATGGTAACTGAGGGTGAGCAGGAGATCCCAGGGTAGAATTTCATGTCACAGTTTCTCTCGTGGCAAATCTCGTTTAAAAGATTTCTGACCACTGTTTTTTCAGACCTTGCCATTTCCCAGTGAGTTTATCACACACTAGATAATACTCTGTAAAATGAGTAAGTGACAAGTTCCTGTGCAGAAGGTGCCAGAGAGAAAGCTGCACTGAATCAACTGAAAGGGATATATATTTCACCAGGAAGGGGAAAGCTAGAAAGGGAAAAGCCTCTTAAACTGGTCTTGCTGGTGGTGAAAGCGTATCTTAGAACAGTATCTTCAAGCATAATCAACAAATAGATGGACCCAGCCCTTGATTTAAAGTATTTTAGAAACATAGGACTGGGCCTTTACCTTTCAGCATCTCTTAAGAGAAATAAAAATAAGACTCACTGAAATAATCATAAACAAACAGATAAAATGTTTCACTTTGCAAGAAACTGTAGATAGTGCTACTTTTTATGGAGTGGAGAAAACTGGGTGGTGATTTCTTTCATTTTTTATTTAAGAATAACCTAATCCACTGTGTTTGAATTCCTCTCCCAGGAGGGAAAAAAAAAGACACTCCCTACTGTTCTGGGATTTAAATTGTATTTCTGACAGAAGTTCAGATAACCACCCCAAAGTGATAGTCAACTATTCTGGATCACTGAAGATAAAAATAAATACTTCAGTATTACTGTGCAGAATACTTTAAAGCCTCTGTGGTGGGTTGACCTTGGCTGGCCACCAGGTGCCCACCAAGATGTTCTATCACTCCCCCTCCTCAACTGGACATGGGGACAAAATGCAATTAAAAGCTCTTTGGTTGAGATAAGGACAGGAGATTACTTATGAATTACTGTCATGGGCAAAACAGACTCAACTTGGGGAAATTAGTTTAATTTATTGCTAATTAATTGTAACAGAGTAGGATAGTGAGAAATAAGAACAAAACTAAAACCACCTTCCCCCACCTCTCCCTTCTTCCCAGGTTCAGCTTCATTCCTAACTCCTGAGCAGCAGGATGGGGAATTGGGTGCCATGGTCAGTCTATAATGCTTAATCTCTGCCGCTCTTTCCTCCTCACGCTCTTCTCCTGCTCCAGCATGGGGTCTCTCCCACAGGAGACAGTCCTTCATGAACTTCTCCAACATGAGTCTTTCCCACGTTCTTCAAGAACTGCTCCAGCATGGGTACTTTCCACAGAGTACAGTCCTTCAGGAACAGACTGCTCCAGCCTGGGTCCCCCACATTCCACAGTTCCTGCCAGAAACCCTGCTTCTTCATGGGCTCCTCTCCATGGGCCACAGCTCCTGCCAGGAGTCTGCTCCAGTGTGGGCTCTCCACAGGCTGCAGCTGCCTTCAGAGCATATCCACGTGCTGTGGCGTGCGATCCTCCACAGGATGCAGTGTGGATATCTGCTATACTGTGGTCCTCCATGGGCTGCAGGGGGACAACCTGTGTCACCATGGTCTTCATGAGGGGCTGCAGGGGAATCTCTGCTCTGGCACCTGGATAACCTCCTCCACCTCCTTCTTCTCTCACCTTGGTGTCTGCAGGGTTGTTTCTCTCACATTTTCTCACTCTTCTCTCTCAGCTGCTGTTAATACAGCATTTCTTACCCTTTCTTAAATATGTTATCCCAGAGGTGCTACCAATGTCACTGATGGGCTCAGCTTTGGCCAGTGGCAGGTCTGTCTTGGAGCTGACTGAAATTAGTTCTGTCTGGCACTGGGGCAGCTTCTGGTGCCTTCTCACAGAAGGCACTCCAGCAGCCCTCTGGCTACCAAAACCTTGCCACGTAAACCCAATGCAGCCTCCACTAAGAATTTCTGTGGAAAGAAAAAAAAAGATCTGAAAAGCAAAGATACATATTTTATTGTAAATAAGGATAGTTCATCTCATATGCAGACAGTTGCATTTGTGCTACTTACATATAACTGGACTTGAAAAAATACATACTATGAAATTACAAAATATGATCCATCAGACAAATACTCTGTACCTTTAAGTGCTTCATGCATATATATATATATATAACCTATGATGCACAGTTTTTATGAATACTGTCAGACTGCCTCTGGAGTAAGGTCATGAAGTGTTCCCAAAGTTTATAATTCTACATTTGGGTTACAAATAAATACTAAAAAGACTGCTCCGTTTCACAGCACTGTATTTACTGTTCTAATGGTATGCATTTGATCCTGCATGGACACAAGGTTGTATTGCTATTGTACTGCTCAAAACATGATAGAGTTTTTATGTTGACAGAAGTATGATGGACAATTACCATTTGGCATGATTTAAGACTGAGGACATAATGGTGATGGTTGTGTCTCTAGTAACAGTCCTTTGCATAAACATAATTGAGAGGCAGGACAACAAAGACTGGCAAAATTCTCTAAATTATCATCTTCAAAGAAAACATAAGATTGTGATTTAAGGTTTATCTTTCCTCCTATCCTTTTTGCTCCCTTTTCACCAAATTTTAAAACTTTCTCCTCGGATTTTCAAACTTGCTTTCCTTACCTTTGAAAGCTTCTCCTACATTGTAGCTTTTTGTTTATAAACTTCAATTACTTATCAAATTCTCTATTCTACATTATAAGTCAGAATGCTCCTTATCCAATCATCACTATTGAGTCTGCATAAAAATGTCTTCCCCGACCAAAGACAGTCAGAAGCTATAATTACCTCTCAGTTTAAATATTTTTTCCAGGTTCACTACCTCCTTTCTTTCAAGAAACTAGGCAGCTGATATACTGCTAGTTAATAATAATGATAATAATAATATAAGAAAATACTATTTATATATCAGTAGAAATGCACTTTTAAAATACTGTTCACATTGACCTCTTTTAAATATTTGCCTTAGAGTGAACTACATTGAAGAGTGACTGCAGAGGGAGTCCATACAGGTAGCTCAAGGTGGATATCTGGTCTGGTGAATTCCATCCTAGGTTTAATCTCATGAACCCATCTACTCTAGGTTTGATTTGTTTAGGATCTTATTTAAATACTCTATTTGTTCTTCTGTCTGCAGCCATTTCATTTCTATAGACAGCATGACAATTATGGGCATGTTTCTGGTAAATCTATGAATAACTACTGTGCAATGTAATAATGATCAATTTGTATCATGCAAATGAATTGAGAAATGAGCTAAACTTTAAACTGACTGAATGGCACAGGACACAAATTAGGAGAGTACTATCTGTGGGCATGCAAAAAGAGTATTATTTGCATGCCAGAATCAAAGGAATTTCCTTTATTTCAAAGTGGAGGGGAAAAAAAAAAAAAGGAAACGCATAGCCATGCTTCACAAAAAATACGGCACTTACTTGGCCTCTTTCATTCCATTTCACACATCTCAGTAAGTAGGACCCTTGTTGATTAGTTTTTCTATATATGGTGTGAGCCCTGACTTCCAGTGAAGCCCAGGCAGAAGCAGGCATCAGTCACTACTTGCACATGGGACTTATACAGCTGCCCAAGTTGGCCCGAATGTTCCCCCAGTTATTGTGGATGGGGTTGTTTTTCCTCCTGTGTGATAGATTTACCGTAGATGTTTACTCCTCTGTGGTTTAGAAGCCTCACACATACATTGTTCTCACTTTTTAACTCTAAGCCTCAAAAAAATATTGCCTCACTTGCATGGTACTACAGAAAGAAAATACTGGTAAGGACAGGATTTGTGAATCTTAGTAACGGATCTGCGATTTTCTAATTCCTAATTAAATAATGTGTTCCTAATCCTTAATTTTAATCCAATATTTTGTACAGAAGAGGAATGCTGATGTGTATGGTGAAATTTATAAGGCACTCTTGGTTGGAGTCTTTTCTCATCCGAGTGAAGGGAAATTAAAAGGCTTATCACAGTGGATTCCTTTCCTTGCCTGTTTCAGATTGCTAAGCAGTAGTTTTCCTATGTGTCGGCTAATTATTTACTAGGGCAATGTCTATTTTTCGTCATGACTGACCTCCTCATTCTTCAGTATTGACGTGATTTAGAGATCAGTGGCATTTTATCTGCAGTAGAAATAAAGAAATGCAAACAAACCCCTGCATTAAAGAAGTATTAAAGTTGAACAGACAAACACCCTGTAACAAGTAAAAGTCCAATTGTTATATTCTTATAATTGAACTCCCTCATGCATAGGCAATATGATGTTTTGGTTAACTACACAGTCCCTGCACTGCACCCTCTTTACTTCATATAGTGAAGATCATCCACTTTGGGCCTGTAGCTGGAATTTATTTTTTTTCCTGTCATTCTGTTTGAAGCCCCAGGATGCAGGTGTAGTGCCCTGGTCAGATCTTCGTTTGATCGCTCTCCTTGTGGCAATGGATAAGCACATGCCTGTATAGTGAGTGGTTTCTTCCCATCCACCCAGGGAGGCCACAGCAGAGTGATGAACCATGCTTCTGGGCACCCAGGTCTGTACTTTTGCCACCATGGCTCACAGGGAGAGCTCCCTGCAGAATGTAGGTTTGGTATTTCTTATAGTAATTGGGGCCCTGATCATGCAAGTGATGAACTCCGTCTCCTGATTGCCCTGTCTGTACAACATGACAACACGTAAGCCCTCCTTTTGGGGAGCTGATCTCTGTAGTCAGACTGTGTGCAGAGCACTTCATCAGCCACCTAAAAAGAATTTCACCGTTTTCCCCCCTGAAGTGTTTCTACTCCAGCTGAGCAAGCCAAATTGCTTTGTGTGGTCTGATTTCTATCTTCTGCACTCACAGTTGGCTTGTTTCCTCCACCACTGCTCCAGTACTTAACGACATTCTGTTTGATATAAGTTTTGAATCCCTTTGATATAAATGGACCCTCATTATCACTCACTAAATACTTCTAGAAGTTTCTGTGTTGTAAATACGTGTTTAGGGCAGCCGTGACTGCTGTATCCCTGGCAGCCGGCAGTGCGTCTGCAGTTTTTTGTTGTGGTGTTTACAGCACAATATGAATTCTGTCCTGACCTTGTTAAAATGTATTTTTCTGCTGCATGTCTCTAAGCAGTTATTTAGTTTTCCTTGTTTCCTGTCAGTTTCTAGGAAGGTTTCATTCTCCGTGCCATAATGAAAATGTTTTGTCCCTGTAAAGACAGATTTACTTGTTATTCACAACATTAAGAGGTGGTATTTCTGTCATTTTCAAAAAGCTTGTCAATAAATCTGGTATAACAGTGCTCCTGTAAATGCTGACTCCAACTGATAGACTCTGCTGCTTTTTGATGTTAGCTTGCCCTCTCACGTTTCCCTTCTTTGTCAGATGACACTTGCCCCGAGTCTTGGATGTTAACTTAGTGCTCATGTCACAGCTGATGCTCTAGAAGTATGATATCTGTAGTTAGTATCTGAGATGTAAACCACACTCCTTCTAACATTTTATATTTTGTAAATACTCACATTTCAGTAAAATTATCCTGAATCACAAAAATGCTGATTTTTAGTTTTAATCTTGTACAAAATGTTGTGCTAAAACTCAGTAAAATAGGATGCAAATTACACTAGTAAAATGCATCACACTATAGTCATCTTTATAATATTTACAAAACACATACTCTATGCTTATTAAAAACAAACTGAAAATGGAACATATTTTTCTCCACAAAAAGCACAAGCTTTCTGTTAAATCCATTGCAGAAACACCCCCATGTATCACTTTTACATCGCTGCTGCTGCATCAGTGACAGATATTCAGAAAGCAGATGGCTAACCTTCTGAATGACATTATTCATGCTTCCATAATAACATTCTAAAGACCATAATGCTGCACCTGTTCTTAATTCTTCCTTTTTAAGGACAGAGAACTGTCAACTTTCAAATGAGCAGCTCTAGATGGAGGACTAACTGTGATTTTAATGGAACAAAACTGTTTGATCATGTACTAACACTTTTTTTTTTTAATGCAATTGTCAGGTATGGAAGTAGTCATCTATTACAGTTAAAGAGTAAATTTTCTTTTTCTTCTTCTCCCAGTCACTTCTGTGGTTGTGGAACAGCCTCTGACCAGCATACAGACTGGAGTTACTTTTCCTTAGAGCAGGTCCCTCGAGCCATTCTGTCATGGTTCTGCAATCTGAACAGGCAAAAAAAGATGCTTAATTGTTACCCTGTAGTAATCTAATTAATTATATAGGATGCTTTCAGACCAGGATATAATATACCAGTGAGTCTGGTGCACTGTAAGGGTCACAGTGAGACACCTTGATTCCTTAGGGAAGAGTTAGGAATATGTAATTGCTGTACCACATCAAAGTCAGGGTTCACTGAACCCTGTATCCTGTGTATGATGCTGAGAGTAGCTCAAGTGCTTCAGAAGTCTGTATATGACCCCCATGGGAAATATGCATTAATCTTCCATCTTAAATCTTGAAATAAAACGATAGCCTGAATACCTATATAAATTTCCAGTTTCTTTTAGAACCTTGTTAAAGTCTTTGCTTCAAAAATTAAGCCTGTGACATGAGGACTACTGTGTTCTACCCCTTCTGGTGATGGGTCTTGTACAACCCAAACCAGGGGTCAAACCACAGCTGTAGCTCTCTTCCTGGTGGGGAAAGAAGGATGAATGGGAACCAGTAGGAGTGATCTGCACCCAGCTGCCTGTACAAACTGCAGCCATAGGATGCCCAGCAGAGGTATCCTCTCTACAGCACAAAGTCCATGACTTTGTCAGATATAGGGTTGTTCAAACATTTAGTTTTAAGAAAAGGCCTGACTGCTTTTTAAATTTTTATTAAATGCCATTTTACTCTGCAAAGTATGCTTTCACTTGAAAGTATTTTATTTAGCATTTTTCCCGGCTGAGCAGCTGCCATTACTGTAGCCCTGTGGACCTAAACCACATGGAGGAATGTGGAAGGTTTCATCACCTGCAATCTGCTTTTGGTATCCCTTGGAATGTTTTTTCTCTCATTCTTTGCCTGTGTGGATTCAGTGGCTCAGTTCTCTCTTGAGTCCACCCCATGACAACAGCAAAATAGTGGGTCCAAAGCTGAACTTAATCTTCTTGCCTAAGTGGTCAGATGGGGGCTGAAAGTTTTGATAGACTTACCTGGATGGCCTTAAAGTTACTGGGGAATTTAATAATTTGCTTGTGTAGCTAAAAGAAAGATTAACCAAGGAGGACTGCAGGGAAAATAGATAAAATCAGATGTTCATTAGCTACTCTTGTATTGACTATAAAATTATCTGAATTTTATAGGTTGTTTAAACTTTCATGTGAACCTCTATAGGTAAGATACAGTTGTGTATCTCATAAACATAAGAAACATAACTGTGTATAGAAAACATAACTTAAAGAATGTAATCTTGTAAGGATAAAAATAAATAGGGCAGAACACATCCTTGAGTCTTCATAAACTGCCTCATGAAAAGTTTTCCAATGACTTTATGTGCTGTTAATAATTACTGTGGTAAGTACTAGATTGAAAAATCAATCTCCTAACTGGACCATGTTTAGTAAATTCAGCCCAAATCAGATCCATATGTTAGCTAAAATTTATATAGTTATTATGAGCTAAAACACACACATTGTAGGTACGGGGAGTGAATCTGCCTAACATACATATGAGTTTGAGTGTAATCGGTCAGACAAGACTGAATTAATATCCTATTTCTGTATGAAGAAGGGAGTTATTTTTAATTTGATCATTTTTAAACTTTCTGCTCCCTTGGTTGCTTATATACACACTGGAAAACAAGTACCACATCAGAGTCAGTACGAATTATCATATCTTGGCCCCACCAGACAAAGAGCAATGGAACAAAGACTGCCAGTTATTTCCACTGCCACAGCATCATTTAGACGTTCAACTGCAGTTTGAGTCTTGAGAAAACTTACTACTTTTTGATAGTGAGAGCTAGGTAGAAAAGAGGTAGGAAGGATTTTGATGTAGTATGGTTTTTTAATAAGCTGGGAAGCCTAAAGCAAGGCAGAAGATGACAACTGCATCGTTATTTGAGAGAAATATTGTTTTTAAATTAAATATATATATAACATTGTTCAACTGTCTTGCACATTCAAAAAAACGCTTAAGGAATACTTATTTTTTATGTAAAGGTAAATGGAAAACTGTTATTAGTCAATAATACAGAGATAAAATAAAAGAAGTTTGCACAAAGAGGTGACTGTAATGTGAAGTACAGTCATCTAGTTATTCTTCTGCAAGTGACATGACATCATCTGACATCTGAAGTAATTCAGGTACATTAATAAGACTATGCATGACATTAAGAGTGAAAAATTCAGTTTTGCAAGGTATGAAGAAGTAGCACACATTATAATATCCTTTTCATATTTTTTTTCTTAACAATTCTGCTCTGTTGTTTATACATATAACAGGTTCCTTTACTACCACCATGAGACCTTCACACAAGTGTTGGATTTTTTTGTTTGCTTTACCTTTTTCTTTTTTTAAATGAAAACACAATCATAGGGTCAAAAACATACCTGTGATCAAGGAATATGAACAAATAAGTAATCTAGACTCACAAAATATTGGTCACTTTGAAAAATGTGTGGTGTGCACACTTCTGCTTTGTAGAGGCTTTATCTCAAATGTTAACTAGTATGACTAGAAGTTCATTCATTCAGTTTATACCAAGTTATATTTTTGGTTTTACTCTGTCTACATATCTATTCTATTTTTCTTTTATTCTCCTCCAGGCAACAGCTTTTCCTTGCATGCTTTCAGTGATACTGAAAACATATATTTAAATATAAGTATATTTTGCTCAAAAATATTGCGTTCTTATTAATAATTTTAGTAACAAATACTGATAGTGTTCAGACTATTGTAGTGGAAATATGTATTGATGGAAATCATGAACACTCTCAAGGGGAATGAGTCAAATCTCACTTCTTTCATCATCAAAATTTTCTGTTTCTTCCCACAACACTAGTTCATCAATTTATGAAAATTTCTAATATTCCAAAACAGCAAAATGAATACAGTTAGGTGTCTAACTGCTTGGTGGCATATATATTTGCCAATGGAATATGATATTTGGAATTCCTATCTGGCAAGTACTGCATTGCGAGGTTAATTTAGGTTCAGTATAGGAAACTCCTCTGCACACAAAGAAAGCACAGAGGAACAATGGCAGGAAGAGTAACTTGATGAATAACCTGCCTCAGCTGCTCCCAGTCCCATCACAGGAGCAACACCAGTTCATCAAAGACCCATCACCACAAACCCAGAAAAGCACAGAGGCACAATGGCACGTGGGAACCCAAATTGCAGATTCTGGAAGAACAAACACCTTGTCCGGGCCCCTACCAGGGCTGTCCCAGCAGAAACTCATCACCCCCAAGGGATGCAGGGGAAGAGCATTTTGAGATTGCACATGATTTATGGGATGTTTCAGGGATGAACCAAAGTGGGGAAAAGGATGGACTTAGGTGATATGAGGAGGTACAAGTGCTGCAAAACAGAGGGGTAAGGGGATAAAAAGGGTGGTTATATGTAAATAGTTTGCTGGTTAGTATGCTTGTCTGGCCATGCCCAGCACCTGATCACCACAGTCTGTCCTATTTCCTGATTTAACTCCACCTTCAGCTGTTTTTCAGTGAGGGGATCTCTGCTTCATGTGTCTGTATGTATGGGGGTCTGTGGTGTCAGTAACTGGAGTGAGTGTGGGTGTGCAAGTGAGTGTGTGATGACTAGCAAAGATCAAGCCAGATGAGCTGGCAATCAGGCGTAGTGGTCTGGGAGCCAAGGGAATATACGGGTCTCCAAGAGACAGCTGTGAGTTGTGAGAGCATCTGTCTATCTCTACAGGGAAGAGCACAGGCAGTCAGATATTGGGACTAGGGGAGTCCTGGCATATGTGTGTGTGTGTGAGAGAGGGGGCGGGTGGGGGTGTCTGTACCAGCAACTGCAGTGGGGCTGTGGCTGCAGGGGTTTGTACGTCCAGGTGCCAGCAACTAGAGAGACTGTGGTCCAGGGGCCAGTGATAGGGCAGACTGAATGTCTGAGCCCCACTGCTGGAGAGATCCCCCTTCTACATATATGCACATATATATTTACTTTTACTAGTAGAAATCGATCCTGACCAGTCAGAGAGGGGAGCATGAGCAGACAATTGGTGCTGTCACTGTTCCTGTGAGTGCTCTGTGTGTCTTATTTGTGTGGCTGTCCGTGTATATATGTATATTGTATATAGCATAAACTCCCTGTCAGGAATATGTGCTCAGCCTTGCTATTGGAGAGACCAGGGACCAAGCTGGACCAGGAGGAACCTGGGCCCTAGAGACCGCCATAGGAGGTCCAGGAGATGAGGGAGGAGGGATCTGCTAGGTTCCCAAGCTTATCTGATAGCATGATCTCAACAGTCACGATGAAAGGGATGATAAGAATGACCAAAAAAGCCACATGGGCCATTCAGTACAGACATCTTCTCTAGACCGTAATGGCTCTTACAGCATCACAACCATATGAGATGCAAGAGAGGATGTGACTAGGTCACAGTGCCTATAAACAAAATTTTCATCAGTAATCTTGAGAGATTCCAGAGGCTGCTCTAAATTGTGTTATAGATCACAATAGATCACACTGGATGCCCACTGCTATCCCTGAGGATTAATTGATAAAGGAAATGTTTCTCTCGAGATTAGAAGATAATGGAAGTAGGTCAGGTTAAAGCCGCGATCCAGTCAAGCATTATCTCTAGTCCAGATTTATCCCAATTAAGTTAAAGCATTAAGTTAGAAGCTAGTTGTTCTGGTTTCACTCTCTGCTCTATGGAGGAAAAAAAAGTCTCCAGAGAGTGATTCAGCTGATCAGAAAAAAAAAAAAAAATTTTTAACTTTTTTTTTACTTTGAGGGTGGAATGATACAAGTTATACAAGTTAAGACTGGCTCAGATCTTTAATTTCTAGGCCTAGTCTCTTCAAATGGTTAAAACACTAAATTACTTTCAAAATAGACAGGTGGGGGGAATGTGCTTCCAACTTTAGCATAATCTGAAAACAATGGAAGTACAAGGTTCTTACTTTTTTCCTGCTTGTGTCGACACTAGGAATGTATTTTTACATTTCCATCCAGTGTGATGCACAGTTGGATGTGCATCTCAGTCACCAAAACACACAGAGTTGTAGAGTCATACTTTACATTTCAAGGGTAGATTTGGAATAAAACAGCCTCTGTCTGTCTCTAAAATCTGATTTGTTCAGGTGGTAGTATGAAGCACTCCTCTCAAAGGTTAGGGAATTACTTAGGAATCCCCGCCAGCATTCCACTTAATAAAAGAAATTCTAAAGTGCATAGCTGAGCATAAGCTACAGCTGAGTGCACAACTGCTGATACATTTACTTACA
Source organism: Ciconia boyciana (assembly GCF_034638445.1). Classification (NCBI taxonomy): domain Eukaryota; kingdom Metazoa; phylum Chordata; class Aves; order Ciconiiformes; family Ciconiidae; genus Ciconia; species Ciconia boyciana. The sequence continues at coordinate 111,041,535 of NC_132934.1, forward strand.
CATTTAGTGCACTATCGGTATTTAATTTACAGCTTTATGAAGTGCTCTGTAATATTTTAGAGATAAAAGGTGAGGTATCAAGGTAAAATATTCCATATTCAATTCAAGCAATCAGCCACGTCTAAAGTAGAAAGGTCAGGAAAAATGGACTTCAAAAGTGTAACATGAATTTTCCAGGGCTTTTGGTATCCTTTTAGGAGTTCAGAAAATTTTTACCCTGTACAGAGATCTCCAAAAATACCTTGTTTGTTGAGTTTTCTCTGTAGATATCTCTGCAATTCATCACCACGGTTCTATACATCTCAACGGTCACTGAAAAAGAGCACAAGATAACTCCCTTGATTTTTGTGGTTCTAAATCACAACAAAGTCAGATTCCCTTGTAAAAAAACCAAACCAAAGCTAAACAAAAAACTCACTTTGTTGTTTCTGAACCACTGCCCATAAAAGGGCAGAATCTTTAAGACTCTCTAAAGACTGAAGAGCAATAGATCAATATCTGCAATATCGGAAGAACACGATGAACAGAGATGACAAAATAGAATAGAGAAAAAATATAATTCTAGATAGTTAGTTGTGTGTTTTTAGAAAGACAGTTAATAAAGAACCAACAACCCCCAACAACCCCCGATCAGATATTCATCTGATTGAGTAAGAAGTAAGGCAGAAGGAAAAATATGTTAATGCAACAGTCAACAATCGCCTTGCTACAGATAACAATTGTAGGAGTTTGTACATGACTGCTGTTTTCAAACAACATACATACCGAACCATTTAGGTTGGAAGGGATCTCTGTTAGGCCTCTATTCCATCCTTCTGTTCAAGGCAGGGCCACCTTTGAATTCAGAATTCAGGTTGCTCAGCATCTTGTCAAGCTGAATCTTGAAAGTCTCCACTGAGGGAGACTGCACCTCTCTAGTGCAGCCTGATCCAGTGTTTGTCCTCATGGGGAAAAGTTTTCTCCTTGTATTCACTCTGAATCTTCCCTGTTTCAGTTTATGCCCTTCATCCTCCCACCATGCACTGTTGTGGGGAGCTTGGCTTCATCTTCTCCATGACCATGATATGGGCAGACAGCTGTTATGTTACACGCACGCGCACGCATGCACACACACACACACATACCTACCCAGGGCAAGCAAGTTCTGGTCCTCAACCTCTCTTCACAGGGCAAATGCTCCAACCCTGACCAGCTTGGTTGCCCTCGCCTGACCTTGCTCCAGTTTTTGATGTCTGTCTTGTATTGGGGGTGGGGGGTGGCAAAACTGGACTTAGTAATACTGATATGGTTTAACAGGAACTGAGTAAGGGAAATAATCACTTCCCTCAATGTAGCAGCCATGTTCCTGTTGATATAGCCTAGGATGCTGTCAGAGTGCACTACTGATTCCTGCTCAGCTGAGCATCCACCAGGACCTCCAGGTTTCAGCTTTCTGCTAGAGCAGCTTTCCAGCCAGTCACGTTCCCATTTTATCCTACTGGAGGTTAGTCCACCCCGGGTGCAGAAATCTGCCTTTGCCACATATAGAATATAGCAAGCAGGAAATATCCTAAGCATATTTGTTCGATAGATTTCAAAGTTGAAGAAGGATAGCTTTAAACAATAAATGGAAGAGTTGAGAAGTTGCTAACCTAGTATACTTTGCACTTGCCCAGCCTTCTTGGGCAGTAGACCACAACATATCACTAGATCCTATCCCCAATTTCCAAATGTTGAGAAAAATGAAAAGCTTTTTTTTTTTCTTGCTTCATCAGTTCTTGCTTCATTACAGAATTCTGTAATTCTGATATTATGTAGCCATGAAAGGAAAAAAATTTTTTTTTGATACATGCATTGGTCACTGCACATTGCAAATGACTTTTGGTCTACAACAACAACAAAAAAGAAATCTTAAGAAAAAATGTTTTCCAAAATTGAGTATAATTAACTGGCATAATGTAAATAATAACAGATTGGTGAGGTACTGTATGTGTGTAAAAACACAGGTCTAACAAGTTATATCATCAATAACAAAGTAAAACTCAAACTAGATGGATCAAAAACATGATTTTACTTTCATTACAGGCCTTTCCAAAAAGATTTAAATAGGTATGCTCACGTAGAGACTTACGGGTAAAATACAAAAGCCTAAAAGTTTACTTTGTTTACATAGTTCACATCATTCAGGCAAAGAATCAACTGGCTTTTTGTTGCAACTGACTTCCTCAGTCTTATATTTTAAAAGAAAATGCAAATTGCAGATTTTAGACATGTTATGTTTTCATACAGAAAGAAAAGTAAATACAGTACTATGTGCAACACAGAGATTCCTGACTACAATGTCAAGATGCACTGATATTAAAGCATTGGTTTTAGCTGGGCTTAGCTGACACATCTCATTCAAAGCCTGCTGTTATGACATCTGGTACTTATTATTCTATTGCTAAACAGTCACTGGGGAGAAAAAGATTAAGAAATCCAGAAGAACCAGATTAGTCATTCAATTACAGATTGAGCATAATTTACAATAGTAGCATTGCAATAACTTATGCTTTAGAACCAAGATAACTTGATTTGAATACACTGTTTCTGAGGAGAAAACCAAACAAAACAATAGTAACAGTACCTAAAATTAAATTGTTACATTATAACTTCTAGTAATTACCATTTTGTCAGCTCTACACAAATGACATGCCATCGAGTTTAATCAAATTGTCCCTAGATTTATACCATGCTGAGATCTAAATCAGGTCCATATACATGCCTGCTTTGGCCAGTTGCTAAACAGTATATAGACAATATTCGGTGCAGAAATATTCAGTAAAAATCTTTATGAAGCAACTCAGGCTTCTGGTAGTAGTCTGCTAAATGAAAAAAAAAGGCACTTTTTTTTTTTCACTGTGATTTTATTTTAAGTTGTGGTGTATTTCTAACTCACATTAATTTTGTCAGAGAAAGTAAAGGAAATGATAGTAGGGACCCTAGAAAATGTAACTTTTTTTGCATAAAGTAGCTCAGAGTGGCTTGCTTGTTTCTGCAAAGAAGTCAGACTGATTAAACGAGTTCACAATCAGTTTAGAGAGAACAAAAAAATTTCAGTGATGATTGATTTGTCTGATCAGCTTTCAGTTATAGGAGATATTCTGAAAATGGTTTGAATTCTGTAAGCCATAGACACTCTGGGGCAAACTATTTTCCAACATGCATGAGGTTTCAGTCAACTGAAATTGATAGAGTGATATACAGAAATAAATGCTAAATAGATGCCTTCGGTTTAACTAGAGCTCAGTGTAACATTCTGAAATACGTGATGTTGAAAAATCAAAAAGCAAAGTTGCCCTGGGGCTCTATGCAGTTCTTTTTAAATACTCAATGTATATAGTGAAAAGATTTTAAGCTTTCCTGGATCCAGTCTTGGTCTGCCATGCTTCAAACAGGTTAATTACCCATTCTGCCCAGTCCTTGACATCACTGATTGTTATGTGGATGTGATTAGTGTTCACTACATTTGAGCTAATATGTTAATAAACCCATATAAATGCTAGGTATATTTACTTCAGCTTCGTGCCATGCCTTTTCATCAGCTTGGATCATGAAAAGAGTAGTCTTGTGTACAGCTAGCAGAAGTTTGTGCAAATATTTTCTAAAAAATTCTTTATCAATGGTAGTCTTAGCCCAGAAAGGGAATTTAAAATCATACTAGGTACATGTGGATTTTTTTTAATAGGAATTGCATGCATAACTAGATCAGTCATCAGAATGTATCACACCTGACTAAAGTAAATTCCCTATTTGTTAAAATTAGAGAGTAATCTCAGCTTCACTGTTGTATATCTAGAGCCAATCAACATTTAAATTTCTGTTAATCTCAGGCAATTCCATTGCCTCAGCAGGATTGTTCCAGCTTTGTGTAACTATGTGAAATATCACAATCTGTCCTAAATTTTATTATTACTATGATAGAGTGATGCACTTGCTGGAAAAACAAAATCAAACCCCACGTATTTTAATGTCTGTAAAAAAAGAAAAACAATATGCATTACAATATAATGTAGTCAGTAGTATTATAAAATGATAATAAATCCTTGTAATGTACACACCATGGCAAATTAATTTTGTATACCCCATTAAATTCCACTGTTTCTTTAAGTGATACTTTAAGAGGGAACTTTTTCTGAAGAAAAAGGAAATTTCAGTATGCACCCCATAATTACAAAATGTACACATTACTTACAAGACTGTTTTGAATTTAAATGAACCTATATAAATCAATGGTAATTCCACTGAAGTCAAAGATGTTACACTAGTTTTACAGAAGTCTGAAGCAACAATCATGCTTACACTGTCTAGAGAATATGGAATAATTTACAGAGGTTTTAGCTGTGTGTGAACACAGCAGTTTTGGAGAAGGAAAAAAATATATTTATTTGACCCAGATTATATATGATATTTTCTCCAAATCTGTAGTCACTGATGCAAAAGATTCATCACTTACAAATTTATTTGTTTTTTAAAAAGGCTAATAAAAGATACTCTCCCATTATAGGTCATCTCCAGTGAGTAAATAAATGGGTTTGGACAGAATACTCTTTCCTTTAACATTGCTGCTTGTAAAGAGCAATGTCATAGGTGTTGTAATGCCTTATGAGAAAAAACCTTTCCTTATATAACTCTTGCATAAGACTACAAAAAAGACAGATACTGTAGATTCCAGTATAAACTCCAGATACATTACTTTGGACTTTGAAGAGTTACTTTTCGTCAGAGAAATGAGACTTCTTTTGGATACAGGACTGTCCTGGTTTCGGCTGGGATAGCGTTAATTTTCTTCCTAGTAGCTGCTATAGTGCTGTGTTTTGGATTTTAGTATGAGAATAATATTGATAACACACTGATGTTTTAGTTGTTGCTAAGTAATGTTTACACTAGTCAAGGACTTCTCAGCTTCCCATGCTCTGCCAGGTGCACAAGAAACTGGGAGGGGGCACAGCCAAGATAGTTGATCCAAACTGGCCAAAGGGCTATTCCATACCATATGACGTCATGCTCAGTATAGAAACTGGGGGGAGTTGGCAGGGGGCAGCGATCACTGCTCGGGGACTGGCTGGGCATTGGTTGGCAGGTGGTGAATGGTTGCATCACTTTTTTTTTTCCCCTTGGGTTTTGTTCCTCTCTCGCTTTCTTGTTGTTTTCCTTCGCATTACAATTTATTATTATTATTTTGTTCTGATTATTAAACTGTTCTTATCTCAGCCCACGAGTTTTCTTACTTTTGCTCTTCCGATTCTCTCCCCCATGCCACCAGGTGGGGGAGGGTGAGCGAGTGGCTGTGTGGTGCTTAATTGCTGACTGGGGCTAAACCACAACAAGGGCAGTGAGTCGCTCATCTGAAGAGAATAAAATCTTGTCAAGGAAATACAGTCTCATGAATAATTCCAATTCTTTGTTGATTCCACGAATACAAAAAAGAGGCAGGAATCTCTCTCAGAACACACATAAGCAACTTGTCAAGGAAACCACATGCTTAGAAAAGGCTTGCTAGCAAACTGAAACACTATTCAAGAAAATGCCTGCAAAAAAATGAAGTGACCGATACCACAAATTCAGCCAATGTGAGAACTAGCAGCCCCACAATACGCATAAAATAGCTCAGCTATGAGCTCGTTATCTGGAAAATTTAAAGGTTTCAGGTTCAGTCACCTGTCTTGGCAGAAAGCTTTGCAGCTGGGAATGACCGAGATCAGTCATTCCTGAGCTGTTTTGATTATGCTCCAGCCCCCGTCTCCCCTTTCCAGTAGCAGCTTAGCTCCAGAGCACCGTGGGGTTTCCCAGCCTGGCACCACACTGCCAGCTCTGGGGTGGATGGGGACACACCCAGGAGACAGCTGTCTCAGCCTGGAGTACAGGCCTGCTCGCAGGCTGCCGAGCAGGGCAGCACCTCAGCAGCAGGAGGTGGTGCCTGGGTCAGGACAGGAGTTTCCTGTAGCAAACAGGCCCCAGGCCTGAGGATATCTTGGAAGGGCGGCTGCACGGGGATGGGCAGGCAGGAGGAGGCCTTCTGGGGGCTGCTGCCAGCCCAGGCCTCGGGCCTGGCCCCACCGCAGCCCTGCCCCTGCCCCTGCCCAGCCCTGGGCCTCATCGAGCTGGGCAGCACCCGGACCCCAACCCCATCCCATCCCGCGCCGCCCTGGTGGCCTTGTGCCTTGTCCCCACAGCCCCCATTAGATACCAGGGGGATATTCTGAATTGGATCCTCCCTAATTTACAGCCTTCACCCTGCCAGACAGACTCCACGCCCTCATTCCTGTCTGCTAGGGAACCCTGAATTTGGGTTCGTAATTTTGGTGGGAGAGAGTTCATTTAGCCTGAGCCCCATCACCTGAGATTAGATGTACACTGCTAGAGCACTGCGATGGCAGCAGAGATGGCAGCATGAAAGATTCCCTGGCTTCAAACTGGGCGTGAGGCATTTCTACAAAGTATTTGAATCCTTTCACTTCTTTACATCTGTTTTCTCAGCAGACATTGCTGGTCCCTGAGGTAAATAGAAAGGTCTTATTCTGTGTACTCCGTAGTGTCAAAAGAATACATCTACACAGGATGAGATGTAATTTGTAAGCAGGTCATGTTTTCTACATGGCCCTGGTACCTGCTGATAGCTTATCTAAGAAGAGTTTGAATAAAAGTGATGTGAGATGATAGCAAGCAGAAGGGAAAATAAGTAAAGAAATCTGCAAACCAAGGCAAACTGCAACTGCTGTTGCCAAGAATATAGAGCTTCAGACTCCGCTAGTGAATACTTATGAAAAGGGTAAGCCTAAATCATCTTGAACACATACCAAATAACATCTGAACATAATTTCTGAAGATAAATTGCTTTCCAGACTTGAATGAATTACCTCTTAACAGAAAGGTATTAGGTGACCCGGCATCCAACAGTCCCTCTTCGCATTTCTATATTATTATTCAGTCTTTGGAAAAGGACATACATGGACAAATATATTTATCTGATGGGCAGGGACTTGGAATGACACCCAACCGCTTCCAGCAGAATATTAAGCCTGTCAAGTGACCAAGCTTCAGCAGCACAAGGAACCATTAATACCCGTTTAGTAATAGATCTTGGAAAATGAATCTTGCTGTGACTCAGAAGAGCTGAAATACTTGGCTGGCTTTAACACTCCTCAAATTAGTCTAATTAGATCCCCAGGTATATGATTTCCAATGGTACTTTCTTATAGGGAAGTCATACCAGTAACTCCAAATTTAATCTACTCTAGAATACCAAGAGGGAAGAGATGGGTTCTGAGGACAAAGCAAACCAAGTCACATAGATTGAAGAAGAAAAGGAAAGAATGGAAAGAAGCATAAAATTGTGATTTGATAAAAAGAATGTTCCTAGGCTATAACTGAGTTGTATCTTTGGATTTAAATGTGCTGTCTCAGCCCTTTCCAACAATATAAGACAGTATCAGCGTTGACTCTATCAGCATTTTACAGAAATCCACCAACGGCTAAAGTCTTTAAAGCATAATACACTAAATGTGTACAATGTTAGTTTCTGAGCTGGTGTTACAGTATCAGTCAGATGCTGATGCACGCACAAAGCAACAATGATGGCATATCAGTGCCAGACAAGCTAGAAAGTCTTAGACTGAAATGGATTGTCATGATCATAGGCTTAGTCTCCTGTGTAGCGCTGAACCTGAAGTTTCAGTCAGTAACTGTAGCAGTAGAGGAAATCATCCCTGAATTATGTACAAGTGAACATTTTTCGAGAATTTGCTTGTGAGTTTTGAGGGAGAACATATGCACATATGCATAGACATATACCATTAGTTGCTGTTACTGCACAGTTGAATGAAAAAGAAAATATACTCCAGTTACCTTAGCTTTAATTTGTAATCTAAAACAAAATGTCAGAAAGTTATCTTTTTTTTCCATGCAATTTCGCTCTACTGAGAATGCCTTAGTTATGGCTAGTTTGCTATTAGTTCAGGTGGGAGAAATAAGATTTCAGGAGTTGGCTCTAATATCAGCTCTACGCTATTGGGAATATTCTGCAGAAGTAGACTAGAATTACATCTGAATAAAATAATAAGAGATGTTCCAGCAAACAGATTCATTTTATCACCCTGCACATAAAACTTTCCTGCTGCCTTATAAATGTTCCAGGACTATGACTTATATCACAGACTTTTTTATAGACTGTTTAACATGAGTAATCCCTGGCCAATTGGAATTCATCCGATAAGGTACACTGTGCAACAGACCATGACACAGGCAGAAAAGCTACTACTGAATGTGAACTTAGAGTTGCATATAAGCATATATTCAAAATATTTACTTTTAAGATATAATTCGGAACCAGAAAACACTAGATGTGTCTGAGCACCTTTGTCCGCAGCCTAATCAGGCTTAATTTATGCATATAAATAAATTAGATGTCAGCGAACAGCTAAAACAACTAAGTTTGCATGGTTTTGTTTCATTTGCATAGGGTTGTTATTTTATGATGCTGAAGCAATAAAAGACTTATGAAATATAAATACTGAGAGTTTTGTTCTTGTTTGACAGTATGTTTATATTGTGAAAAATTTTAGACCTGCAAAACATGCATGCTTTGTACTATCAGTCATACTGTGTTTCTTATACAACTTTTCTGCAACACAGCACTAGCCAAAGTCCCTTATCCCTGAGCTTCATATAAAACCAAACAAGACCTTTGAATATCTTGAAAAAGTCACAAAAAGAAGGCTCCAAACTCCCAGATGAGGAAGGGGTTCTGCAAGTGGGAACTCTAGTCCAGTAGACAACAAAGGCTCCAGCATCCAGGCACAGCAAGATGTGGCTGAGCTTGGTCTCAAGACAACTTAGCAGTGTCATCTTTAGTAGTACAGATGTAATTCTTTGGCCAATAACTGATAATTGAGATTGCCCAGAAAACTTTCCACTGCAGTCCCATTGGTGGTGATATGCAGGAACCTCAGTTTAAGATTGCATTCGAATATCATTGGAGCCACAACCTGGTGGCTGCAGAACCATACATTAGACTAAGTTAATTAGTTTATCAGCAGCTCAAATGTGAGAAACTGCTGGTTTTAATATTACTTGTACTGCTATTGACTTGTGTTCTGATCATTATTCCCGTAAGATAGAAACTGAGGCCTTAATTATAGTTTGTCAGAAAAATCCAAAAAGATGAGGCTATACATCATTGACACCATTAACGGCAACTAATATGCACAGATTAATACAGCCAGCTGTTAGTGACCTTCTCTAGAAGAATGGCTTCCAAAGCAATAAATAATAAATAGATCCATGTAATGCAACTTGTTACAAGATTTTATCAGCAGGATGCATACTTGTTAGCATAGTATGTAGTTTACTGAAAAATTCCTTTTGCAATGTTTATTAGTATTCTGAGGCTGAGTTTCAACCCAATAAATAGGAAAAAAACCACAGCTACAGGATTTCAGTTTTCGACTCTGGAATGTTGTTTAGAGGATTTTTAGAACAGACTTTTCCAAAGCTGATTATGATCAATAGCTGGCACAAAGGGGAGGATTCTTCAGGTATATATATTTATTTCCTGCTAAAGATCAAGCTTCCTTAATTCATATTGAGATTCCTAACAGATGAGTGATCAGTTTGGAAAATCCTGGCTGTAATGTTTTGAAGAACTGCTGTGCCTGTACATCTTGGATTGGGAATCACCTTCTCTGGGAATGCTTCCTGTTCCCAGGTTTGCTCCAGCCATGAATCAAGTCGGAAACTGAAGCAGCAAGAGTTTCACATAATGAAAACCCACAATATTTCTTATCAAAAGCAAGTGTTTCTGCATTCATTGACGAAAGTACTAGCTTCATGTCAATCTTTGTTCATCTGAACTGACATCATCTCCCACAGGAATGATTGTCGATATACCTCAGGCAGGTACTTTGCAGCCTGTGCTGATTTACCTGAGCTCAGCTATCTCTCAGGGATGTCCATCTAGACCTGCTTACGATACCGATGAGCCCATATCAGGGAAGACTGTAGATGAGATAAACTGTTTGAGTTTCATTGTAGTCTTATTTTATGTGTCCCTAGGATATGCCGTAGTTATATAATTCTGATAATGTACCACACAGATTCAAATGGCTGGAAAAGAGATGGGAATCATGAGGTACTCCATCTAGCAATCATGAAAACAGAAATGTGATACATTCTCTATTCCTCTTTAGACAGCAGAAGCAGCTTCAGAGGCACTGAAATACTGAAACAAGTCATGATACATATTTTCATTTTTTACTCAGACTTCTATTTTTTTGATTTACATAGAAGTTCAGAATGGTTCAGAAGAAGATATTTGCATGTACAGTGTCTTTCTTCTCTCTCTTACGTTTCTTTCCCCAAGCTGTTCTTTCATGCATGAAACATTTTAGTAGATTTTTTTTGTTTTTGTGTTGTTTTTTTTTTAAATAGATCTGCTAAGCAGTTACTCTCCATTTACCTGTGCTTCTTTGAAATTAGTAGGTTTACCCAAGAAATATCTGAATCAAAACTTTAATGTGAAGCTTGGAATTCTTAGTTTTACAATACCCCAGTATTGGTTGCATCATTATGAACTTTCTTTTTTCCCAATTAAAGTGCTGACCAGTGCATTTGTACTATATCAGCTAAACAAAGTAAAACAAATATGAGAAGAAACTATGGAAGATACTGACTCAGCCAATATCAAAAAGCATGCATAAAAGAAGTTTAACATGTGATCAAGTAAGGAAAAAAAAGTTAACCATGTATATTACACAAGTTTACAGCCATAATGCTAGATTACATTTGCAGCTTTCTCAATACTTAGAAATTGTTTACTGTCCTGGTCCATCTTTAATGAAAATAATTTGATCAACTTTTTAAAGCCTAGCTATTGCAGAAAACATGACTTAGAGACTGTTCTTAGCATTTTGGATGACTGTATATTCCCTAAGGAAAAAGAATGCTACAAAGAGCAGGTGCAGTGCATCTCTGATAATTTCATTCATTAGTATAACAAGTATTAACTGTTTATTATAGAGAAGCCATGTAATTCTAGAATATTATAATCTACTTCAAAAAAAACCAAAACCCAAACCAACCAACCAAACAAAAAAACCCATCTATAATCATGATAGACCTCTTGGAGCAGTGTTCTCCTGAGTAATTAATAATTTTCTAAATATTTTTATATTGAGCATAATTCGCTTCCACTATAGAGATTTTTCCCATTCCTTTGTTCTAGCACAACACTAGTATCTATTTTCCATAGTTCTATTCACAAAGTTCTCAATCTAGATTGAAGTGTTCTGTTAACAATTTAAAGTAAAGATTTTAAGGTCTGCATTCTGAATATTTAAAAGTAACTAAGGTATTTCTAGGAATGAAAAATCAAGCTATTTTTTTCTTCCCCTAATATTTTCATTTACCTCGATAACATTCTCCAGGTTGCAAAATTTCCTGTAAAAATGTTTTTATTTTGAATACTTGGTGTTTTCAAACTGGACAGAGTTCTACCTGAATTTTTCAGCCATCTCTGCTTCTTCTACTGGAAAATACCAAGCCCTATGACTCAAGACTATGATTTCTTGAAATAAAAGCACAATTATACAAACATAAATGAGTGGACAGTAATGCATACATTTTAAGATAAAGGTTCACAAAAATACAAGTGCATACTTCCTCTGTTTGCATGAGTGCAGCAGTAACTATTTTTATGTCTTACAAATGGGTGTCACAGCTTCATTTTGAATAACACACTCTTCACTGTGGACTAGGTGGAGAATAGCCAAGTTCCTTATTCACTGGGTTACAGCTTCAGAAATGGGAAAAGAGTTATTTGCAATTTAAGCTCCAAGTCTCATTGCTAAAAAGACTTGTAGTGAAGCAGAATTTAAAGCACAAGTTTACTTTGCCTTTGATTTCACACAGGAACCAGAACTGTGGAGCAGATGGCAATGCAACATTGTCTTTAAATGGTCCTGGCCTTTTAGCAGGAGTAGCCTTCTCCTGCTTCTAGTATATGCATTTTCATAACAGTTCTGGAAGTTAGTAGAGCTCATAATCAGTGTCCCTCCCAAAAGTGCTGCAAAACACTTGGAAAATGTCACGACTGGAACAAAGGAGGGTTTCTATTTCACAGCTACTAGAAAGGTACTGTGCGCTACATTTACATCAGTATGCCGGCCAGCTCTTCTCTCACGCTGCTTAAAGTGTACATCTTCTTGACAGATACTTTGACTGAGCAGAAAAGTCCCTACCTAACCTCAAATCAAAGAGAGGTAATGGCCAATTGGTACCATGGGAAAAACTTATTTCTCTGTCTTTATTCCAGCTCCAGTGCCAGCTACCTTCAAAGTCACTCTTGCATCTGCAGCCACACAATAAAGAAGCCTCTGACTATCAAAACAGGTGGTTAAGTCCCTAGCTACTTACTCTACAGTAGCTAGGGTTTTTTAATGTTTCTAAATGAGATTTTTTTTTTTTTTTTAAGATGTGGATTTTGAGAACATAGATGAAAATGTCACTGTAAAAACAAATATCAACAACTTTAAAGATGGTTAAGATGAGAAGATCTTCAAAAGTAATTATTCTGTGTTCATAACAACAATAAAAATTAGTGAACTGTCATGGAACAGACCTATTTCATTATTATTTCTACTTTATTACTGCAATGTATTTCTCATGTCTCCAATAGTCGCAAAGCAGCTTCCTTCGTTGTCTCTGGAGTCAGAACACCCAGCAGGATAGCATTTCTCTCAGAGGCATTCCTCCTCATTTCTGTCTGTATTTAGTTAATCTGCTCATATTTTTTATTCCACCATACCCTTTAAGAATATTTAATTAGACACCTAAACTCACCATTTGAGATCTAGAAGCAAAGCTGCTACCAGGAGGTTTACTGCTTTGCATTGCTTCTCTGCTCAGCTCAGCAGAAGCCTTGGTGGTCCTGCCTCTTCTCATGGACAGAATAAAAAACTTTTAACCTAAAGTTAAACCCATACCCCTTGCATTGGGTGCAGGTGCTCAGGCGCTGGCAGGAGGCTGCAGGGCGGCCTCTGTGAGGAGAGGCCGGGGCTGCCCCGAGCCGGACACAGCCGGTTCCAGCCGGCTCCAACGGCCCCAGCGCAGGGCACGGCTGAGCCCCACAGCCACGATGGCGGCGCCTCGGGGAAAGCCTGGGTAAGAGAGGGCAAAACGCTGCCCGGCAGCGAGGGGTGAGGGGAAAAGCGTCAGAAACAGCCCCGCGAGCACCGAGGGGAGAGGGGGAGGAGGTGCTCCAGGCACCCCAGCAGGGATCCCCTGCAGGCCCTGGACAGACCACAGTGGAGCAGGTTTATCCTAAAGGATTGAAGCCCGTGGAGAGGACCCCACGCAGGAGAAGGAGAAAAGCGTGAGGAGGAAGGAGTGGCAGAGAGGAGCTGTGAGAGGACTGACCACAACCCTCCATTCCGACATTTGCTCTTGGCAGGGAGGAGGTGGAGGAGTCGGGAATGAAGGAGAGAAGTTGAGGCTGGAAAAAAGTGTTTGGGGGGAAGTGTAGTTTTAATTTTTTTTTTGTTTCTCACTACCAAAATCTATTTTATTTGGCAATTAATTTAATTTTCCCCAAGGTGAGTCTGTTTTGCCCATAACAGTAACTGGTAAGTGATCTCTTTGTCTTTATCTCAACCCACAAGCTTTTCCATCCTATTTTCTGCCCCCCTTCCTGTTTGAGGAGGGGGAGTGAGTGAGCAGCTGGCTGGGCTTCTGGCTGCTGGCCAAGGCTAACCCACTGCACCTCTGTGTGTTACTAGTCTCCCCTTCCATCTCCTAATGTATGTGTTTTTGCTAGATTCAGAAGCAGTGTGACTCACAGGTGTCCCTCGACATGTCCATGTGCCTTTATTGGGGATGTTGACAGGAAGTCATCCTTGAACCTTTACAAAGCTCTATTTCTAATAAGCACACAGAACTTTTATGCAAAGCAGCTTAACTAATGTATGTTTCCACATAGCTATGCATCCCACTCATTAAACCACAAATAATTACTTGGAGATATCAGTCAAATACATTCTTCAGTTGGATAAGAGACTTCTTTTCTCACAGTGTTTTTTAGGATTTATAAATGAAGATGTTTCATCAAAAAGGGACACCAAAATACAGATTTTAACAGTTTGAATCTCTCCATTCACATTTACTAAGATTTCATTTGATTAGTATTTCTAATATGTAATCCTACCTGTTGCCTATCTGGTCGCAAAGTTTTCAGGTATGATTTGTCTCCATTTCCTGATCTCAGTTCTTCTCTTCTATTAAATTGAACTGTATGTTCTGCTCTCCAAATCTCCTTTATATTATCATGAGAAAAAAGAAGCACGTGCTCAATTTTCTCTCTTCCCTTTGCTGATCTCTGCAGTTACATAGCATTTTCCTATGCTGCTTTGAATGTCAGAAGGGAGTTAAGAATAAAAAAAATGCAGCTGAGAAAACAGGTTCAATTTAACAGAATGAAACAGCCAATAAACTTTCAAAACAGACAGTCAAATAATTAGATTCTAGCAGAAAATCACAGAATTGCCACTGCTAGAAATATTCAGAGGCTACGCAGAATGGATATGAACATCCATCATAGATGATTTAGAAAAAATGAAATGAAACAGCTATGGACAGAAGATAGCCTAGGTAACAGAACAGAGGATTCTCTAGTTCAATAGTCATTTTTGTGACATTCTCTGGAAAATAAGCAACCCATTGTAGCTGGCAAAAAGTATGGCCTACGAAGTTTTCCTACAAACACTAAATTTAATTCTGTGTCACAAGTAGCGTGGATATTATCTCTTTTAGTTTTGTCAGCAACTCCCTTTTAGACTGAATGCATTAACTCAGATTCGCTCTTTCTTCTGTTAGATTGGGAACAGATGAGCCTGTGTCAACTACTGCCATCATGATACTAATCTCAGAACAGTGCCTCTAAATTCCATATGGAATTTTATAGCCACATGAAAACTACATTTACAGTAGATGCACAATTTTTAGATTAACCTTCTTTCTCAATTCGTATTCCACAGTATACTCTTTTCAGCTGAGGAGAATTCAAAAATAATGTAAAACTTAATAGCATACACATTCAACCGTCATTGATTAACGCTAGGATTTTAACAAGGAAGAAATATAATCTTTTGCAAAACAAGACATCAGGATACTTCTGCAAACATAATTTAATTTTAAATTTGATCATCATTCACTCTTGATTGCAATTAGAGTTTAACTTATTAAATACCATCTGTTTTCTAAACATCAAGGAGTAGTCTGAAAAGATCTCTCTGAAGAAAAAAAAAAAACCACAAAAAAACAACAAAACCTTGTACCAGCTTGTTTATCATTGCTTTGTATATGGGATTTTTAACCTTGTAACAAAGCAAAAAAAAAATTGACCAATAAGATAATAAATAAATATGTTAAAAGGATGAGAATGCAACAAATAATAAACTTTTTCAGAAACACCTGAGCTTACACATAATTCCCCTTTACCTACATTTAGCTCTAAGTAGACTGGGGAAATCTAGAGAAAAATACAGTTTAAAATAAATTTTTTTTTCAATCTCATTTCCTTTTTTTTTTTTTTTAATAAATCAATGGTATTATAAAATTTTTCTTACAAGAATACAATCTGTGGATCAAAGCCCACAGCTTTATGGTGCCATCAAGTCCCAGTATAGTCAGTGGAACTCCAGCAGTCACAGGTGTTACTCAAGCTGAACTGATTGCATTACAGGAGCCCAGGAGAGTACAGGAGTTCACGGAAGAAGCAGATGGAGTTCCCATTACAGAAACACATACCATTTCCATATAAAATTCATAGAATTTAAGGTTAGATGAGACCAGTAGATCATACAGTCTGATATCCTGTTTATTATTGCTACATTTTGTGGAATCACCCAATACTCAATCAACCCAATAACTTATGTTTAATTAATTTATACATTACATTTGATGAAAGTATATCTTCTGGAAAGGCACACTGTTGTGATCTGAAAACACTGAAGAGGTGGAAAACCTAATATGTGTCTTGGAAATTTGTTTCCAAAGTAACTATTTCCATTAATTTGTGTCTAGGAAACTGATAACATTCCATCTTTTATGCTGAAAATCTTATAGGCAAAAATGAGACATCTTAAACATAAAGCCAAGGATTTGTTGTTAGTGTAATTGCAATCTTAACAATCTAATCACAGAATTAGTTCAGATTTTCTGTCTAATTAGTATTACACAGAAAAAGAGGTAAGAAACAAAATATCACAATAATATAGTCAAAAGTACTGTACAAGAACTTCCTGGCACCTGCCCCTTCCTCAGATTTTACACTTACTCTTCCACTGCCCCCCTGGGTCCCAAAGTCAATGACTTCAGTCTATGGGTGTGGTGAGATGTCAGTGTCTTGAGTCTTCCCCTGGGAGGAATATGATGTTGAAGTTAATGCTTTCATATTCCAGAGTGAGGAAGAAGCTTTGGGTCATTTTTATGTTTGGTAACATGCTTTTCACTGTGATCTTTCTTCTGCGGTCTGCAATTCCATGTAACATCTGAACTTACTACATATGGAGTGTTTTTACTTATGTTAAACACTTTATTTTTGTTCTCTTTGTTCCCTAAAACTAGCTTTTCCCAGCTGCAGGTCTGTTCTTCTTTAACTGGTTATTGGAGGGCCGTTTATAGCCACGTGTCCTCCAGTGTCAGTCTCTGCCCCATCTCTTACCATCCCATGCCTATACTCCTTTACACTGCATCCTGTGTCTCCACTATTGAGGCCTGTCGTACCAAGCCTGTACTCCTCTACCCTATACCATTGTTAGAGATTTGCATGGCTTCGTTAAATGCATAATTCTTCAAAGAATAACTATATTCACTTGGCTTCTTGAATCAAGAGTTTTTGTTGGTGGTAAACATGCATATCTCCGTTAATTCTACTGCAGTTGTGAAGATTCACACAGCCTGTGGGTCTGTCTTGGGAGAAAGAGAAGTCTTTGCATGCATGTTAGAAACCTTTGTTTTGTACAGTTCTTTTCTCATTTTTCCTCTTCCTTTCCCTATGTTTGCTTTTCTTTATATGAACAGCAAGAGTTAATATCCATTTTGCATCTAAAACAAGTAAGTTATCTTTTCTCCGTTATTTGTGACCCTTAATCTACCTGATAATATTTTTAGTTTAGTGTGGAAACAGTTAGAATAGGCTGAAGCAGCACCTTTCTACCCTGTTCTACAACTTACTGGAAAAAAGCAATTTGTATGATTCTTCTCAAATATCTATCCAGTCAGAAGCTGGATAAGTGAGTTCTTACAAGTGTTTGAGTTATAGCAGAGATTTGATCAAGAAAAAAAAAAAAGGGCAATCCTGTGTATGTGTGGAACTAGGAAAATCCAAGTTTCCAAAATGATTGCATTTACTAGGCAGTAAACTTGAATCCCTAGTATTTCTGGCCATTGCATTCTAATCATGCTACCCTTACCCATTGTTCTTCCAGAGACTTGATGTTACACTATGGCATATATAACCAGGTTGTGTTCACCACCCCATCAGTGGGGCAAATGATGTGATATCTCTGCTGATGCACAAAGAATATGCATGTCTTTTACATTATTTGCTGTAGTTTAGTGAAAGAACCTATTATTTGCAATTCAGATAAATTAATATTTTGCCATTAACAATGCTGATGTTTATACATCAATCTGGCACTTCACAACATAAAATTATCAAAACTTGGTGAGGAGGTATATTTGGTAAACTAACAACAGAAAAGAAGTAATCACTTTAGTATTTTAATTAATTTATTTTAATTATTTAAGTATTTCAATTGTCTGATATATTAATTGCTTCAAAAATTCAACTAGACTGGAGCTTTCTGAAACTGTAATCCAAGGGGGAATATGCAAAGACAAAGGAAAAGAAGAATGAGGGCAGCATCTAAAGAAAAAGATAATGAAGGATGGTCAAGTTCCTACTGATTAGGAGACTCAGGCAGGATTTGGAAAAGAGACAGACAGTCAGGTGAAAGCAGAGAGTTATTTAAAACCCTAGTCACTTCAGGAAGCATGAAAAAAAATCATTGGTAGGTGATTTCTACAGAATGAAGAAAGCCACATGTTGAATTACTTTAAGAGACAAACCCATCTTTTTATTCCTTATTTGTACAGTACCTGACACAATGATGTCCTTGTCCTCTGGTAGGACTCAATGACATGGGTAACAAATCAAAAATATGGGACATGAAACCAGGAACTACGTTGCTTGTCGATCTTGTTTCATAGGCATAGAAATGTTAGGCTACAGTTTGACAACAGATCTGGCTCCAAGGCTCTTTCTTTAAAAAGCTGGCAGAGCACTTCCTTTCTATACAATCACCTCGCAGCTCAAAGATGTCAAGGGTATTTTGATGCCACTCTTTTACCATCAAGCACCATAAAAAACCAAAGTCATTTGGTCTTCTGCAAGAGGTGTACAACTGGGAAAAAAAACAACTGGAAATAAGCATAAACTCTGAAGTACACTCTGATGTCTTGAGGTTAACTGATAAAAATGGACTTGCACGTCTATGTCCAATTCCAATCGGATCTTTGGTACTGGGAGATCCTATGGCACACAGACGTGGTACTAATGATGGTGGGACCTATAGCCTGATTATGGGACAGAAACTGAATTCTGTTTCCAATTAAGTCTCTCCCTTTAAACCTCAAAGAACAATTCAAACTTTAGAAATCTGAATGCAACCCTGACAATGAGAGAACATCTGCTGATTAAAAAAAATAATTAAAAACCCCCACATTAACAAAACACCTCTTCTCAACATCTGAAAGAAATATAACCATTCCACCTGTGTTTCAGGTAAAGAACATTTTCAAAGAATATTTGCTCTTTGATTGTAAAGTAGTGCAATGTATATGTGAGTGTGCATGACTGTGTGAGTAGGTGAGTGTGATAGCACGTGTGTGAGAGGAAGAGAAGGGGATTATGAAACTTAAATTCGAATACAAAGTGTCAGAATATTGGACTATGAATTTTTTGGATTCTGGGGCTTGACATGAGACATTTGTGAGGCCATTATGCAGGAAAATTATACATGCAGTTAGCAGGACTTTTCTGGTGATAAGATTCTTTTATTTGAAGTTTATTTCTAAAAGGTCTTATTGTAGTATTTTTTCACAATGTTACTAATGACACTCCTTGCTTGAATCCTGATGATTAGGAGTTGAGAACTGACTGACAGCAAGCAAAGCAACTATGAAATATGTTTCAGTAAAAGGATATTGTGTAATTTTGATCCCAAATGCAAATTCTAAATGCAGCTAAGATACCTCTGTGAAATCAACATCTATGATTTCAGGCCAAGCTCTGCTCCCAGTTTCATCCATGAGTCCTCTCTTGTGATGAATGAGAAAATACATTAAAAATATGTAAGAGAGATGTACTTTAAAAGTGAGAGCAAAAAGAGATAACAGGAGGTTTCTATGCTTGCTCTTTATTTTTACAGTGCAACCTCCTTATTAAATGCATATGGTCATGCTAAATCAGGGAAGTTAAATGAGGAACATATGAGGATTCATTTTTGCGGGAATTAAAAAATACGTATAATCGTTTAGAATAACTTAGGTCACTTTTCTTAGTAGTCACCTGTTTTTCTTTCAGGTTCTGAATATTTACTTCCAAGATGAAGTTTTAGCGAAGCATAACCTCATGTCCTGAAATATACAGCAACATTTCAGTCTCCAGAATTTCACAACCAGAAGTGGCCTTTTGATCCTGTGAACAATGTCCAAGGCACCAGAAATGGCTTATGCTTTTCATTGGTCACCTGTGAGTGAGTGAGGGTGAGAAACAGTTTTAGAATTTTTCTTAAGAGGTGTCAGAAATATCCCCACTGGACTGACCCTGAGATATAAAAATTCATATCAAGTGCTGAGTGTTCCCAGTAGAACAAGAATCAGCTGGCTTCTTCAGCTTGGCCAAGAGGAAGAAAATCCTTTTAGGTATTGTGGTTTTTTATTATAAACTAGTGCCTAATAATTTAGTTAACACAGCTCTAAATTGGAGCAAAGGTATTACACGAGCACTTGGTCTACAAAATGCTCTTCAGTCCTTCTTCCATTCAGCATTGTAAAATGCATTAGTAGCAAATTTTTGTACCATACTGAAACAGATATCTGTGAACTAGCTAATGAATTAAAATGTGTCTAAAACTTCATGGAAGAAAGGTACTCTAGGCTTTGTATGTAGCCTGTCTCTTCAACATGACTAAGCTTAATTATTAGATACCATGACTAATAGCAGCATGGCTTGCTAAAACTATACTGAAGTTTTTCGCTGAGTGTGTATACTGACATTAGATGAAACTTTTAAACTGAAACACTGATATATTTTCAAAGCTAATTTAACTGGAGAGCCACATTTTCTCCACCCATCTTAAAAGCCTTGGAAGTCATATCTGGACATCTGTTTTCTCCGCTGTCCTTCTGTATACAACAGCAAGGCACTCTGGGAACAGTCTGGTTTGCACCCAGATTCACCGCTTCTTTGTTGTCATGTTACAGTTTTTCCCCCCTGTTTTCACAGTGCATCAGGTGGGGAACATGTCCTTTTTCTTTTTAGTGATTTAGGAGAGAAGAAAAAAAAAAAAGAATGAACAATGTCTTAAGGCCATCTGATATCAAGTAAAGAAAGAAAAAAGAAAATCCATAGGCATTGGAAACACTTGATTTCATTCATATCAAATGTAGGTTTTTACAATGACACTGATAAAATAAGAGGTATAAGAAAACCCTGTAAAAAACAGCAGTAATGCAATAATACAACAAAATTTTAAAACAGGTAAATAATTGTAATTTCTTAAAATATTTATTGTAATTTGCATAATATTAAAGTTATAAGCAATGCTGGCTTTAAAGAGTTGAGTCTGAATCATTAAATACAAATTTTTTTTTAATTAAACACCAGCCATATAATTTATTTATTATCTTGTCCTATTCCCTCTTCCCTTCATTAGCTGGTTTTGGCATGGAGTTCAGCTATTCTACTGAAAAAATTTTGTAAATATTTTCCATTGATGTGCTAGTGTATACTAGCCAAAAACCAAAGCTGTCAACCTGTTCTGTGCCTCCAGCATTAAAACTAGCTGTAAAGTACTTGTGATAAGAGGCAAATTTCCTAATTTTACAACTGTTTTGGAATAGTACTGATCTTATTAACAGAAAAATAATCGATGTTATATAAGAAGCAGTAGAATTGTCCTCTATTTATTTTCACACACAATTATTTGGACATTTGTCCAACACATCCAATAAAAAGCTACTATATATCTTTTATTCACACAAACAATGTGTATATTATATATGGAAACTCAGCATCCATATTTTGTTTGTTTTCTACAGCTCTCCTCAGATGATATTTTATTGTCCTATTTTATAATTTCATTCGAAGGGCAGTTAATAATTGCTGCGCCTGACAGATACTGATTAGATATTGGAGTCTTACCATTAACAATGGCAGATTAGCAGAAAGTCATCATATAACCCAATCATACATATGAAATGGATCAGCACTGAGAACCTGAAAATAAATGATCTGTTTTTATCATATGACAATGGCTAATGTTAGCTGTATATGATGTATTATACAGCTATACGTATATCACATTTTAATTTTATTTATAGTGTTTATATATATTTTTCCACTAATATGCAATTTGGAAATCTTATATGGGTTTAGTTATAAATTCCATTTTAAACTGCTTTCTCTTTATAGTAGATAGTAGGATATTTGGGGTTTTTTTCAGGCAAAGTTATTCTTTTCAAGAGCCTTCTCAAATTTCTTTCATGAAAACAAAAGCTAAAAAATTGAAGTTATATCAGTTTGTGTTGAAAAATATATGGAGACGACAGGAAATTTATTTTTTTTCCCTTCACTTTTTGAAGCTGTTTTTTCCCCCTGCTTTCTTCTAACAGTGTACAAAGACTGAAATAGCTTTTACCATTTCTTTTAGTACCTGCAGCTAGCCCTCAGGACACATGGCACCATCCCAGATCCAGTTCTTCACACTGGAATCAAACAAGTAGTGGAAGATTTGCTTAACAATTATGCAACATAGAAGTAAAAGCACTTCCCCCCCTCACCCCAGTTCTTCAGGATCTTGCTTGTTTTAAGTATATAAGAAAAGAATGGATTTGTTTTTTAAAATGAGTATCACCATTCTTCATTTTTTCATGGGAGGAGACGTGACACCAATTAGACTATACATTTAAATTAATCTTAAAAAAGTACCATACTGAGACCTTTAAATGGCTGAAACATTTAGGAAATGCAAAGATAAAACTTTTTACCTTTATTTTGGCAGCAGCTGTAAAATCTTTGCAGTTAAAAGTCTATAATGATTTATACTTCTGACATGTGCTGCAAAGATGACCAAAAGATGAACCATAGGAGAAAAATACAAAAGACATGAAAAAATATCATTTTTAGAGTATCTACATTATTACATCACTTAGAAACATTGAAGTGTTTTGTTAGATATGTATTTTTGTTGATATTTATTAAATCAATAGCACAAATATGAACTACTTTCTGAGATGAAGGAAAAAACCTAACAAATTTCAATGTCTTGTGGTATTTGGGGGTAAATTTTATTTCAATTTTTCTTTATGGCTTTCAATTATAACCAACTTGCAACATGACATTAGAAAGCATATTTTGTTGAGTTTGTAAGAAATTATTCAATGACTAACAGAACTGTACCTTTCTTTGCGGTGATGTAGATAAAGTTAACACAGGCCTTAGATTGGATGAATCCTGAATAGATAGGTTTTATTACTTATATCATAGTGAGACTATTACTGAAATGCAGCATCTTTTTCTGATGGACACAATACAAAACACATCAGTAGGGTGCTCAGACTTTAAAAGTAATTGTATAAGAGTGACTTGATTTTTTTAAAACCTGCCTGCAGTTAGAAACCTTAGCTCAGTCTATATTTAAAATATGCAAGAAAAGGTAATACGACTTGATCTTAGCCTACAACTATTTATACGTGAAAGAATATTAATAAGTGGATTTTTTACTTCAGCAGGTAAAGGCGTGCTAATGCTAGAAACTAGATGCACTAATAACAAGAACAATTCAGCTATTCCGCTAGCTACCAAGGAATAGACCCTTTCCCTGTTAAGTGTTGAAAGCAAGATTAGATGACTTCTGTAAGGCTCCGTAGCACAAGTTCCTGAAGCAGAGCAGAAGTTCAGGGTGGGCAGGTAGCATCTGTGCCACACAGGACAGCCCAGCTCTGTCCTTAAGCGCCACGTAATGTAAAAATAAAAAGTGAATGCTACAGAGAGCAAGAGAAAATGGTTTGACGCCAATAATTTTCCCCCGAGGCTGATGCCTGTCTTTCTGTCTGTTAGCCACCTCTCCCATGGGCGGGTGGGGGTGAAATCCCACCCCTGGAAACCGTGCAGACCAGCAGTGCCTGCCTCACCCTGTGCCTATCCTTCCCCACTCCTCCTCACACACTCTGCCACTGCTGGTTCTTCCCTGTGGACCACCTGCGGCAGCCTTTCCCCTTGGAGGCTGGCATCCCTGAAGCTGCAAGCTGCTATCCCCGCCCCGCCACCACTGGCAAGGGATATGGAAAGGCACCTGAGAGACAACACGGGTCCCTTAGCAGTGGCAGCCACTAGCAGGACTGTGACTGCTGCAGGAAAAGCAGGCTGGTGCCTGCAGCCAGAACAGCAAAACAGGACTGGTAAGTGGGAACGTGTCCGGTATCCAGCCCCTTCCCTGAGCACCAGCAGGAGAGGCAGGTACCTGGGAGCAGGATGCCAGACAGCATCCCGGGGACTTGGTGTGGCAGGAAGCCACGGAGGAAATAGGAGGAGCACAGACTCAAGGGCCAACTCCTTCAACCTTCTCTGAGGAGCACAGACTTAAGGGCCAACTCCTTCAACCCTTTCGCTAAGGTATCTTCTTACACTTCTTTGAAAAAGAATAAAGGGGTGTCAGAACCTTTATGCAAGTGAGGTAGCCCTAATTCCACATCCACAATATAAATTTAACCTTGATTAACCCTATTTAATCTTTACTTCTTTTTTGTGGTCTGTTTTTCCTTTTCATTTTACTCAGTTCCAAAAAGCTGCCTATTTCCCTTATTCTCCCATAAGATAAACAATAAAATGGACAAAAGATAAACAACAAAAAAGAACAAGTTGTGCAGTGCTGGCAAAATGTTCTCCTTAGGAAAAATTCCCACTGATTGCAAGAGACAAGAGTTTTCAATTAGAGCTTTGCCTGAAGAAATAACAGAGAATTAAACCCAAATAAAATAATCACATAATACAAGTTCTCACAAGTGGAGAAATTAAATTCTATTTCAATTCTCACATGGACAGCAAAGTCTTTGTACCACTGATGGGCAATAGAAGTTTTGCCATTGATTTTCAATGAAGCCATGATTTCACCTCGTGGCATTTTCTCTCATATCCTATTTATTATCTCTTTACTATAACACATCACATAAGTATCAGCTAATACTTATGGCCTAATGAATAATCAGGTACTCCAAGACCAGATATTACCATCCATTGTAGGCTTCTATATATAATGCAGTTTTTATTTCTAGAGGGATTATGATATTTTGAAGAAGGAAAAAAAAAACCCACAACCCAAGCTGAATTCTGGCATTGAAATTAAAGGTAACAAATATTGACTGTCAAATCCTTTCCAGGAAAAGAAATCACTGTATATGGTCATCTGCTGACTCTGTCATTTCCTAAGTTTTCCATTGTACTGCCTCTTGAGAGAGAATAAATATGCATCTAGTTGACAAATTAAGAGCTAAATTCATCCAAATAGTTTAATGCAGTATGGTATCCATCTCATGCAAGTGAAAATTACAGAGCTTTAGAAACATGTCACAATTGATGAACTGCAGTTTTAAAAGAAAGCATCATAGACTTCAGGGCTTATTATGGTAGTAACAAGTCACTACTTCCTTGCTGCATTTAAGAATACTGGTCAAAAAGCTATGCTTCTATTCAGCAACAATGTCTTGAAGAAGTTAGTAAAACTGAACATTTTGGAAAAAATACTGCTGGCTTCTCAGAGGAAAGCAATTTCTGAATAATTTGCAGTGTATTTTGCTGTACCACAGATGGCTGAAAAGCTGTTAGTAAGTTCTTATACTGTAAGTAGAGAGCAGCTGCAAACTTCTAGCTACAAGCTAAGATGAAATATTTTAAGATCTGCAGATGTATCCTGGGAAACTCAGTTTCCATAACAACAATTTTTGGTGCCATGATTATGAGGCTGTCTGCACCTCTTGATTTCTGTAGCCATTCATTTGTGGTTGCCAGTATAATACTCTTATTTTGGCGGGCACTAAATGCTTTACTTATACATTTGCGCAGCCAGAGTATTATTGGTGATTTTAGAAGACAAAAAGCATAGTCACTAATGTACCATAAAGCTTTAGTATAGTTATACGAGAAGGAGGATCCTGCTTTAATGTTTCACTGGTTAATGAAGTTGGAACACTTCTGTGCCACAGATATTATAGTAGAATAAATATTTATGTGCTTAAAATATCAAGCAACCAGGAACTAAATATGGAATTCAGAAGACAAAGGTTTTCTTCTAGGGTTATTACTCAAACCAAGCCTTAGAACTCAGCTATTGGAGGAACAGACTTAAAATACAGAAGTGAAATATATAATACAAAATTCTAAATTCTTCTGAGGACAAAGGAAAAAGCAACTCAGACTCAAAGCTTTCTCTTAGTGAGACAGATCCCAGGCAGTGCCTGTGAGCATTTTCCATTTGAATGCCAACTCCAGCAAGCACAGACCTGGTAATGTTTTAAGTGGAAAAAATAAGGTATTTATAGCTGCTTTTTTATAGCAATACATGATCCCATATGAGAGTATAATACCAGTCTCTCTACTAGAACACAGTGATTCCCTTGCACTGCTTCTCAGGGCAAAGTATGCCCTGCCCAAAGTGCAACTGTTAACTGATGATGTTATTTCACTTTGAGGGATTTAACCTAGTCTGGCTGCTTTCTTTGCCAGGCTTGCTGTTAAATGTGTTCCAGTGCAGCTACCTGACTAAATCTCCAACTGGTTTCTTCAACACCTGTTTTTTTACATGGATGTCATGTATTACTCCTTTTTTTCTTTCTTATTTTCTCCTTGTTGGTCCATCTTCTGCTGTTATCTTCTTCTTCTCCTAGTATGAGGTCATTTTGCATATGTTTATTTCTCCCCCATTACTTCTTTTCCACTTTCATCTTTAGTCGTTAATCAGTTTGCCATCTTGTCTTCTTATATATCACTCTCTTTTTCTAGTTCCTTATTCTGTTTAATGCCTCTCTCCCTTACCAGGATAAATAAATGAATAAACAGCACATTTTTTGGCAAGGTAGGTACTCAAGACTACATCAGGAGAATATTATTTGGGAGTTACTTCCTGCAACAGGTCTGTATGTCTGTGACTGAGCTAAAAGAGAGAACTGACCTTCAACAGCAAAAACTGGAGAACTAGTTGGCCAGAGCTCACGTTTAAAGAACCTCATCTTAGAGGTGAAGGAAATATAGCCAGCTTGCAGGGTAGTTGAATTTCTTGACAAACTTATTTGTTAGTCTTAAAGACTAAGTTTTTTAAAAAAGAAGGAGCTCCCTGGGGTATCCCCCACCTATGCAATATTAGATGAACTTCAGACTAGAAAAGCATACAGTTATCTGAGTATAATGCTTGTATACTCTATAAAATTGCTAGCAAGCTAAATGTATTTGTGGGAAAGATCTATTAAAATCAACCAATCAGAATGACGAAAGAAAACAAGAACTGGATTTTAATAGAAAATGGCCTTCAGGAATGTTAGTCACATCATTTAATTCACTCTTGGGGGCCCAGAGAGACTAACGTTGTGTATTTGATGCAAGACTTAAAAACAAAGTATGACAAAACTGAACAGAGAAAATGCAATTTTGCCAGCCTCAAACTGAGGGTAATGGAAAAGAAACATGCAATGGAACGGGGAGCAGTGATGGGTGTGAGATAAAGGTTAACCATTTCTGCCATTTTTCCATTTCTAACATTCTGCTACTCAAATGCAAATACTTTGCTTCTGCTTTGAGACCACATTGAAGAGAAAATGTGAACATCAATAAACAGCTGGGAAATTCAAAACAATATGAACAGAAGCAGGTAATGTAGCATTTCACATGGGAGACCATGTCACATCAAGATCTTCTCTCTTTCTGAATCCACATGCTCATCCTGGGAAATATAATCTGATGTATCCCTAAGGTCAAAGTTATGTTTCTGAAAAGAATGAGACACCAATGGGCTTTGTACATATTTCCTTGGCTGTGGAAGGCCTGTTTTGTGTTTACACGGAAGTAAAGAAAAAGTCCAAGATAATACCAAGTCCAAGATACCTTCGGTATCAATACAGGCAGGGGCATGAAGGGATTGAGAGCAGCCCTGTGGAGAAGGACTTGGGGGTACAGGTGCATGAAAAGCTGGACGTGAGCTGGCAATGTGTGCTTGCAGCCCAGAAAGCCAACCATATCCTGGGCTGCATCAAAAGAAGTGTGGCCAGCAGGTCAGGGGAGGTGATTCTACCCCTCTGCTCTGCTCTGGTGAGACCCCACCTGGAGTACTGTGTCCAGCCCTGGAGTCCTCAGTGCAGGAAAGACATGGACCTGTTGGAGCAGGTCCAGAGGAGGGCCACAAAAGTAATGAAAGGGATGGAACACCTCTCCTATGAGGACAAGCTGTGAGAGTTGGGGTTGCTTTGCCTGGAGAAGGCTCCAGGGGAACCTTATTGCAGCCTTTCAGTACTTAAAGGGGGCTTATAAGAAAGATGGGGACAAACTTTTTAGCAGGGCCTGTTGCAATAGGACAAAGGGTAATGGTTTTAAACTAAAAGAGGGTAGATTTAGGTTAGATATACGGAAGAAATTTTTTTACAATGGGGATGGTGAAACACTGGAACAGGTTGGCCAGAGAGATGGGAGATGCCCCATCCCTGGAAACATTCAAGGTCAGGTTGGATGGGGCTCTGAGCAACCTGATTTAGTTGAAGATGTTCCTACTCTTCGCAGGGGCGGGTTGGACTAGATGACCTTCAAAGGCCTCTTCCAACCCAAACTATTCTATGATTCTATGAATCTTTTAAAAATAAAGATTTTAGGTGAAAAATCACTTTGTATTAAAAAATGGAAGAACATTTTAAATTCTGAGTTTCAGCTCTTACAAAACTGAGGTCTGACAACTGAATTAAAAATGGAACAGAATGGACTTGGACAATGTTGGTGTCCTCAAGAGCACTGTTTCCACACTGGAGTATGTCTGGGAGCTGAACACACTTTATGTTCTCCATGATTAAAATAAAAAGCTATTTAGCATCTCCAGTGATACTGAATACAATAGAACCAATGACAAGTATATTTTTATGATTTGGGCAGCTACGTAAGAGGTAGATTTAGGCCAAAAGAACTAGATTTGGGCAAAATTATTATTCTTGCCTGTTTTCAGCTAATCATCCAAAGGCAAAAGTACTCTGCATCCCCTTCTCAAAACTTTGGGCCAGACAGTTCCCATTCAGATTCAATTTTAACAGTTAACAGACAAAAATTAATCTCATAATTATTTTCTCAATTATTAGAAATATTTTTTAAGGAACTATTAGTATATTAGATGCCTTCTTATTTCTGTCCCGTATATTTGATTATACTGTAGTAGGATATTACTTAGAAATTTTTTAAAAAATTTTCAGAAATAAAACCTACAGAAAGACGTAAATTCTCTTCAACAGTGGCTAGGATAAAAGGAGAGATGTTTTCAGAAGTCCTAGCTAGCAGTTTGCAAATGTGCAATTAAAATTCTGGCTCTTCTCTAATTATGGAACACTTAAGTTAAATGGTCTTAATAGACATATAATGATGGCTTTATAAACCTACAGTTACTTATAATCTAAAGTAATTTCTACTTCACTTTAAAAAGCATCCATTAAATGCCTATTATGATCTTTATGTAATTTAGCAAGACATTTAATGAATGCTTTATAAAACTAAACAGCAATTATTACCAAAGACAAGTGTTAACCATATAGATTAACATGCTATTAATGTGAATTAGCTTTTTCAGATTAAATAGTGAAACTTGTACTTAAAGTCTATTGGGATGAATGTAGATTAAAATGTTATACATGCTTGTAATGGAAACTTTAGGGATGCCTAAAAGGAGAAAAAGGTGCTTAATGCAATTTTTCATTAGGGTATCTATTTATTGAAACCCTGATCATGCTACAAACAAGTTAGAAAGCTAACTCTATTAAAAAAATCCTTATTTTTCTAAAAATAATTCTGTCATGTTTATGAACTTTGGTCCTCAACTCTATGAATCTTCTGGATGTTTCCAGATAATTATAGAATTCTAGGTTACTGAGATTTCATTGCATTATATTATAATTTGTAATGTTTTCAAGACTATGTACCTATTTTTAAGTTAGTGTAAATGTCCAGGTAAAGGGCACTTATACCACTTCATCTGAATCAATGTTAAGTATGTCAATGACTAAAGATTACAGAAATGAAAAAGCAGAATGTAGTATCCAGAATCCTGTCTTCACCATTTAAGTCCTGTGTCATGTGTGTCATCGTCCCCACCCCCTCCCCCCCCAAAAAAGTTTAAATAACTATGTTTCCTTTTAAAAATGTCTGGGAAGAACTAGGCTATTTTCTTCCAGCTACACCTAGAACCAGGATGGTTTAATTTAGAACATGTCAGCAAAATTTGAACTGCTGGAAATACTTGAGCATGAAATTTTCCCTTGGAAACCACATTTTGTAGTGAAATCAACTAAGAATACTATCAGCGTATCTAGTACATCATCCATGGAACACATGTTGAAACAGAATATTTTGACAATAATTTTGATCAGGTCATTTCATAATAATCTATGTATCATAGGGAAATGAAATTTTATTATTTTGATGTTTGCGTTGATATTATACATAAGTTGTTTTCCTTCTAAAAGTTCTGAAAATGCAACTATCTTCATTTATAGCAAATTTGAAAGTGTTTAAATTTACCATGAGATAGAAATTTTGTTTAACAAGTCCTGCTTGTACCACTCGGATTTATTTTTAATAATACAGCGTGAGAAAAGCCTGAAGCTACATAGTCCTTGCTTATTATCACCAAGCCCACCAGGTTACCTTCTGCTTTAGTAAAAAAAACCTTCTAAAACTCTGAATTCAATTTGAGCCTTCATCTTATGTTTTGGAGAAAGTCCTTTCTATACCCATCCTGATTTATAACAAAGAAAGAAAGAGCTTATACTTCATAACTTTTAAGAAGTTTTGACACATACATTTTAAAATAATATGGCCAAAACCCAGGGATGGATGATATTGTCTCACCTATTGTCAGATCAAATACCATGGATCAAGATTTATGTTTGTTTTACATCATAACCAAAGTTATGACAGGACTGGATCTGATGCCCTGACTTTGAAAGTTTTACTGCCATCTGTTTTGGAGAAACTGTGAAAAACAAGATGAAAACCAAATTATATGAAGAGTAGAGAATATTTGTGTGTTTGAGGGGAGAAAACAGAGATGAAGAAACTGGAAGTGACACATAAAAGGTAATGAACATTTAATATAAATAATATTTTCTATAGGATGCACTTTCTGCCTGTTGAGCTTCTACCCTAAGAAAGATCCTGACCACGATTTTTGATAGAAAAAAGTGACACTCTTGGCACTAAAACACTACATGATGCTACAAACAGTAATTCCAATTAAACCATATTATACCATTCAATAGCATACATAGCATCATTAATTAAACAAATGAGGCTACAGAAAAATCAATTTCTGTTAAGTGAACATTTTTGTAAGGAAAAAAGGAAAGAAAACCAAATCATATCCTTAAAACACAATCAGGTTTTTCCTTAGTTACAAGTATATATTTATTTTTTATATATATATTTTTTTATTGAACATTAAGAAAGGAATAAATTTTTCCTTTAAGAGGTAAAACCATTGATGACCTCAAAGCGATTGACAAAGGATATTTTGTGAACCTTCTAATGACAGTAAATTAGCTTAGACATGACTTACATGGAACTGCATTCTATCTGACTGCTCTATTCCAACTGGTAATTTGTTTGCTGTAATTTTTTTTAGCTAACAAAACCTAAATTGCTATGGGGAACTATACTAACAAGATGCCATTGCACACTTAAGGATAGCACAAACAACAAAGCACTTAATTATGAGGATGCCCACAGTTCCTAATGAACTTGTGCCAAGGCAGAATAATTAAGAGACTTTTGGTCTATAGGAAATGTAGATGACCAGGCTTCCAGGACAGTCTATCAATGTGCCTTTAATATAGTTGACAGTTCTGGTATCCTGAAGGAAGTCTTCAGGGCAATATTTTATCACTTACTTTTATTTGGAGCATTAGATTTTCCCTTCCTCCACATATTCTCAGTGTTGGTAGGAGAAAGGAAGGCAAAGACTGACCCACTTCTGACCTATCTTCTGGGTCCCATAACATCCTTGGCACCCCTTGACTAAAATGTCACTCTAACATTGACTCTTGAGTGAAGATGATTGGTTTTTAATTGATTTGGAGTATTTTTTTATCTTGTTCTAGGTAGAGGTGTACTATGGCTACTGTCTAACAATTTATCCGACAAGATTAGATTTGGACATTCAAAGAATCTCTCAAATTTCATCTATTTGGCACTATTTGAAAAAAGTGTTTTCAGTGTCCTCTTGCATGCTTTCTTTAATGAGGTAATTAAACAGACATGATTAGTGCAGGGCATTTTTTCTTGCTTTCTAGATAAATAAATGTGCATAGAGGGGTGCCTTTTGTTAGATAAGTGTTTTTTTCTCATTTGCACTATATATATCATAGAATGCTGAAACGGATCAGCTGCAGTATCTAAGCAAAAAAACAATGCATATCCTATTTTATGATGAAATATGTCCAACAAATCCCAGTAAGAAGATGTATTATATTTGGCAGAACAGGGAAGAATCAACACTCCCACTTAGCAGTTTGGAAAAACCTTACAATCACCAGTTAGATCTTCAAAATTGTTGACTAATGAAAAATAAACCTATATGTTACCTTTAAGCGAAATTGAATAGTCCCCCCAGAAATAATAAACTGAATAATTATTACTCATTTACAAACCAGCATTTCTGAAGCTGCTGGCCAAACCCATTAAGCATTTTGATTATCAAAATCTCCTGACTGAGCTTCATTTAATTTCATTATATATAACATTTTGATTTTACTATTGCCTTTTCAGTACTAATGACTCTATTTTATGATACTTCCCTGTAAAAACTAGATTTTATTGTAATCTGATGTATGCTAAGAATGGCTACTGTATTATTGAACTCAAATAAACTCTGACTATAGCTAACAGTTTTTTTGTGACAACTAAAAATTAGGGAATCATTATTCATTTATTAAAAGAAACTCAGTTTTGCATAATAATTATGTCTTGTTGGTAATGGTTTTTAAGATTTCTTTATAAGCCAATTTTATCATGTAATGAAGTATAATGAAATGTAAAAGCGTGACCAATCATATTATTGAGTTATATGCTAAGTACAATCTGATTAATAAAATTTACATAGCTGAGCTTCATAGGTTTTTAGCTGCAGTAAGAACCTGGTGTGGCTAAAATGTTTTTCAATACAATATTGGGTTTTGTTTTACTGGAATTTATAAAATATTATGCAGTTTTAACATAAACATCAAGCAATTAGTGAAATATTTAGAATAGTTATTGGTGGGTTTTTTAAAATTTTTCCAGCAAGATCATTTTTCCTTAAACCTGTGAAGGAACTAATATTCCACTTATCAACACATAACATTCTAAAACAAGCAGCTGATCTAAAGACAGAAAAGCAGAGGGACAAACAAAAAGAGAAAGTATGAGCACACTACTTATGCAAAAGTCCAATAGGCACTAAATATACTCAGTGGTTTCAGTATTTTAAAATGGTGTATATTACCAATACCTGTGCTTGGATGATGAATTTTTATTTATTAGTTTTATTTTTTAATTATTATTATTTCACTATTTCATTTTTATTTCACTTTATTTGACTAAAAATATTTGACTAGTTTGGGTGCCTAACTATTCATGCTTCAAGTAAGAAGGTAAATTTTTTAATGTCAGGAAATAATAATTATTTTAAATACCTTTTAAAATATTTTTTAAAATCTCCTTTCCTACTAGACAGCTTTTTTTTGCCCCTTTGAAAGACATGCTTCTATGAAATACCAAGAAAAAAAAAGTGAAACTTGGTGAGTTCGTATATAATGATATCTTGGGTCGGTTTGGATCATGACACATTTGTATTTACCTGTTGGCTTATTGTGCAAAAGATGATCTCTGCGGAACTATAGAGTAATTTCCTTGTTAGGCTTGAGGGAGATACATGACGAATTTGCAGAAGTCAATCCTTAATTAAGAGCCTACCGTGTACGCTTCTGACAGCTTATGTATGGAATTTAAAGTGGTTCTAGGAAATTAAAGTACCAAAAATACAAGACTTCTTGTCCATCCCTTGCATTTCTTAGTAAAATACCCACAGTCATCTGTTAACCTTAAGTTTACTCCAAAAGAAACATTTAATAACAAACTATTGCAATACTAATACAATAATCTTTCATAAACTTTGTTGTCTTAATCAACAATGAACACACCTGTGAACAGCTCTTATCAAGTACATAAGAGAAAAGCAAGAGATAAAAAAGAACAAAAAGGTGAATTAGGAAATTATTCACTCTACAAGCAGATAGTACTGCTGCTGGTTTAATTTGGATTACTACTGTACATATTATGGCCATTTCCAACACAGAACTCCTGAGGGAGGGGACAATTCCCCCTACCCCCCCGCCCCCTTTCATTTTTTGTGTAGAGGCCAGCTACTCAGTAAAGTCACAGCTTCCTCACTACCTTTTCTGTCTGTTCATACATTACTTTTTGAAACAGAAGAAGGTACACACTGAACTCTGGAGCCACGGTTCCCCCAAACCACCTAGCACATCTAGTTAAGTGCAGGGAAAAAACATGCCCATATCTGTTGTACAGTCTGTACAGCTCTAGGCTGTGGTATAAAGCTTGTGGGGAAGCCTCATTGTCCAAGATAACACAGGTTCTGCTAAGCTTAGCAGTAATTCTTTCCTTTTCTTTTCTTCTCTGATGTCAAACTTTAAAAGTGGAATGGAAAACAAACCAAACAGTTCAAAATACAGAGGTCTACTGCTCTTTTGTGTTCATTGATCATAAAATTGAAATACACGGAAGTAGGTCTAATAGGCAGACAAAAGGGGGAATGAGAAGGTTTGCTTCTTTTCAGCACTTAATTTGAGATTGATAAAAGTGGTCTAAAATTTAGACTTTCATATCACATTTACATCACTACTATCACATCTGCATCACTACTAGTAGAGCCTTGGGATCCACTGTAAGACTCTTGACCTTCATCATCATCCTGAGCTTGAGAGATACCCTAACAGGGATGAAAGAGCAAGAGATGCCCCTAGGTGCCAGGTTTTAAACCAAAAACCCTGGACATCCCTCAAAATAGTTGTAACTTCCATTTAAGGCTCTTCTCCTCATATATCTGTTTTTCAAGACTGACTGTCTTCTCTTTGCAATCTTTTCCTTCTGGTTTAATATGAACCTAGCATAGCTAATCAATACTGAAGTCTTTTAGAAAACTACTGCTAACGAAGGGAGGAAAAAAGCGTAAAGGCAATACCTTAGAGAATTGATAGCACAAGTTTACCAGCCATTTCCTGACTTTACTAAACTGTTTATTTTGGCTGTCTTTGGCAAAGAAATTGATGGAAAGCATCAGAACTCATGCTAGAATCCAGATTTTCCATATCAGTTGTTCATACTTTTTTCAAATCAAGGTATAGATTTTTAACACATTTGTTTATAGGAAGGGAAGATCAAACTCCAGCAGGAATAGTTACAACTGATATAATCCAAATTATCTTCCTTATTCTTTCCTCTCTTGCTTGGAGGGTTGTTACTGTTCTTTACTCAAATGTGCCTGTGTGCTCTGTATGACCTAGCCACAGGCATCTCATAGCT
This sequence comes from Ciconia boyciana, assembly GCF_034638445.1. Lineage (NCBI taxonomy): Eukaryota > Metazoa > Chordata > Aves > Ciconiiformes > Ciconiidae > Ciconia > Ciconia boyciana. The sequence goes on from NC_132934.1 coordinate 111,076,702, forward strand.
GGTAGAGGACATTGCAAATTTACTGAGGGACTGAGAAGAGTCGAATATTACTGGCCTTAAGATTAAAGCAGTTAAGACCTTCATATTCACAGAATCACAGAATCACAGGATCATATAGGTTGGAAAAGACCTTTAAGATTATTGAGTCCAACCGTAAGCCTAACACTACCAAGCCCACCACTACACCATATCCCTAGGCACCTCATCCAAATGTCTTTTAAATACCTCCAGGGATGGCGACTCGACCACTTCCGGATTGAAAACTCCGGATCCTGTTTTGAGAGTTTAATATTGTGATACACTAACCTTTCAGATCTTGACATTTATCTGATCTATTAATTCCAACTGAACAGAACTGGTGAACTGGGCAAATTTCTCCAAACAGTGCAGACTGCAATTTTACTGCTTCAAATTCCTTCCAAGTTGTCAAGGAGACCACCCAGTCCTAGGTGTTTTCTACAACATCCTTGTGTTTAGCAGGCTTCTTTCCTTCTGTCATATTTCTGAAGGAGCTTCTCAGAAAAAAGACCATACTGACACATAAATAAGAACATGAGAAGACCTCTATATCATTGATTTTAGTTGACCTAGTCTGCTAATGGCCAAATAGATGCCACCACAACAGCTGTCTCATGGATACCTGGAACAATTTTGCTGTCCTTGCATTTGAAAGTATGTTTCTCATGCAAACACTTGGAAGTGTTAGTACCTCTGGTAAGACGAGAAAGAGGAAAAGCAGCAAGACCAATCCAGAATGCACCAAGCTGTTAACTAGGTTTTGTAACCAGATGTAAAGGGGTTGAATATAATTCCACACAATCTACTGATTCTTTTGATTTTCTACTACAAGTTCTTAGACTACCATAAAACAGTTTTGAATATTTCCACAGACAAATTAAAATTACTCTTCCATTTATTTCCAAAGCAAGCTAATTTTAAGTTAGACAGTCTCTGCAGCACGTACAAAAATGAAAAAATAACAGTTTTGAACTTTGACAGTAGAGAACAACAAAGATATTCACCAGAAAGGTCTTGAATATATTGTGCTGTCATATACTAAATGTTTTTGGGGCTGCCTGCATTGCAGTGGAGCACAGACACCACCGTGTAGCCAGGAGAGACACATCTAAATGGCCTGAATCACCACCTTCCCTAGAACATGTCTGAGGAATCTTAAACTCCCCTATTCTGGCAAGGAAGACATTTCTAACAGTGCATTTACATTTAAAAGTGCATTTATGTATATTGCAAGAATGCATAAATGAATCCTTATGACACTGGAAGAGATATTGACTTGACCTCAGTGAAAGAATAAACATATTCTCCGCATTAAGGAGAGAAAAGCAACAAGGGTCCGCTTCATATCCAGAGGTTCTGGGGCGATAATTCATAGCTAAGGGAGCCCTGAATACATCAAGTACCAATCTTTTTGTTTTATGGAACTAAGGTGTTAAAATGGTTAGATCTATTGACAGTATAATGAGTGCTTAAAGTTGAAGATGCCTTCCCATTTACTTTCTCTATTGAGCTTGAGAAAAGATACAGCTTTTGTTTTATGTCTCATGCATATATTTTAGCTTCTTCATTTGGAAAAGTGCCACCTCTTTAAGGAGATCTTACCTAAACTATATTTTTTAAAAAATGTGAGATAGGAAGGAAGAGCTGCTGTAGAGCCACTGATTTATTAGAAGAGATGTGATATGCTGGAATGAACAAATGCTTGCAACATGCAAAACTGCTTGATCATCTTAGACACTGAGAGGAGAAAAAGAATGACCAATCAGTGCAATAGAAAGTGTAGGCAACAATAAAGTAAATAACCTTATATATGAAGTAAATAAATTCTGCACTCCTATCATTTGCACAATAGTATAGAAACAATCAGCTTTAAACTTTCCTTGACAGCAGGATGGATTTACACTACTTTTAATATCAATATTCATTATATTATATATTTAGTATTTTTAACAACAGCAATTTGAAACAACCCACACACAGTATGTTTCTGGGTCAAGAGTGACAAGATTAATTAGCAAAGCATTCAGATAGCTTCTTTCATGTCAAAAGATATAATGAAGGTAGCACAGAACAATATAATTTATCACTTGAGATATACCAAATTATTCTGATCTGCATAATTTAAATATAACATTAGGCAATATCTCATGCTGCTAATAATATGAGATTGTAGCTGGTATTACCTATTCATGTATTTTCATTAAAGGCTTATTCAAAATTTATAGTTCTGGTGGCTTGGGAAAATATTTACTAAATGAAAAATGTATTGTGGCCCCATAGTTAATGGTTAGGTTGATAGCATTAGGAAACTTCAACAATGGCTAAAAAAGTGTTTGTCTTAAACAATAGACTTACTGAAATAAAACACAGTTTATTTTTTTCAATTTTGTGGTTTTAGCACACTATTTCTTCTTTGTTCTCAGCAAAGCTAGCAGCAGTAACAGAGCTCTTGCTCTATTCAGCATTAGTCAGAAGAAGCCATCTCATTAAATTCTGGGAATTCGTGCTTTGAAAGCAGAGCCTGAAAAACACATGGCTTCCCAGAGGAAGGGAATGAAGCACTAAAATAGATACAGTTCCTCTCTTCCACATTCTGCTGTTCTTACCCTTATAGAACACAGGAAACATACTGATGACAGAAACACATCTCATATACCAACTCCAACACTACACGAAATTTTGACAATACAGATTCTCCAAGAGGAAATGTAAGCATCTTTAAAGAACTTTTGACCACATGGAAATTTAATTAAGGGTAGGGTTTGAATGTGTTTTCCATGAGTAGCACATGTGCCAGGGTTAGAGAAGTTGGCTTTTAATTATGCTGATTTCAAGAAGACTAATGCTCACTTCATTTCCAGCCGTGATTAGGTTTTATGCAAAAACGGCAGGGCTCCCAAGCTGACGTGGCTATGGAGCAGATTATACCTCTTACGATTCAATCTCTCAGCACTTTCCTAAATTTACCCACTATTGTAGGAGTAATGACCATGTTTAAGAACCGTGAAGTTAGCAAGCCTATCTTTCTCAGGATCACTAAACTCTTAATGCATCATGTAGAATGGATTTAGAGGTACATTTTCTCCCTTTGAAATTGTAGATTTTTGTCACTGTTTAACTATGGCAAGACTGCTGTGGAATTGTTTCTTTAAAAACTGCATTAAGCTACTAAATAAGAAACATCTTTAGCAATAAAAACCACTTATAAAACGTATTGACTATAATTGGACATGAGGAATACAGAAAAAATTATTTTCTGTAAAGATACTTAAAGGTAGTCAATAAATCATTTAATCTAACTTACTTTGAACAATAATGCCTGAGTAACAGGGATATGGTTAAGCTTTTTATTGGCAAGTCATAAGCCTTCTCATTAAACATACGTCATTGTATTGCAAATGTCACTCCCTCAAGCATTTCTTCAAATCAATATCCTTTACTCCCTGCGAGCCTGTCTGATAAGATACAGTTTGCATATGCAGTATTGACTCCCAATTCTATTAGAAGATAATAGCGCATGCCATTGAAATCCTTTAGGTATCTTCTGTATACTGAAAACTCTCAATGTGAATGAGCCACAAGGTTATTCTGACAAGTCAATGAATCATATAGAAAATGTGTAAATACCGTTTTGTGTGATTTTTCATTACCGTAATGAAGTGAGATTTCTTCCTAGCTATCCATTCCCACATGTACAAAAGGATACATTTGCATATACATAAAGTACAAAAAAGTTCTTTTCTCAAGATCTTCTCAGCTGACTTTTTAAAAACACATTTTTATTAGAGGCTTTATAGAGGAAATAAAGACACAACAGTGTTTCTTATTAAGCTTAGCAAAACACTACTTTGAGCAAGCCATTAAAAATAAACTATCAATTAGATGCTTTGTTTTCTTCTTTAAGCTCCCTAATAACTATCTAATTGCTTTCAGGAAAACGTTTCCAGCATGAAATACGTACTATACTGAGGAAATATTAAATATTCAATATTTATTTGAAACATATCATAATACATAAGTGATCTGCATGAATAAAACATTTTTCCTTTAAGCCTAGTTTAGTACAATAAATAAAAAGAGCCAACTGTTTAAAAATGGAGAGACATCTAACTTCATATATAGGCTTTTACTTTCATTTAGAAGTTTTAATAACTTTAAAAGTGAACGCATCGAAGTGAGAAGATAAGGTTCAGCTTGGAATCAGAGTTTCTTTGAAAACAAGAAGTTCTGTGGAGATTTGAGAAAGGGACTTTACGTAATGCATGTGACAGATACAGACGTGGTTTTAATTCTCAATTTTTGCTTACATTACTTTGCTTGGGCCTCCAGCAAAAGCCCCCTTCAAATCAGCCTGTGTTCCAGCACGGTGGGCGGATTCAGGCAAGTGATTAAAGATCAAATCTCCAAACACATAGCCATGGTGCCGGCTACTGCACGTAATCTCACGGAAGTAGCTCGGTGGGAATACACAGTAAAGCAGGTATTTATTATTTTCATTTCAGTAGCCCTGAGAGCCCCTAGCTAACAACAAGATAAGCACATATTGAGCAGAGAGATGATAAAGATCTTCAGGACAGTGGCTATCACACAAAAAGCACAGAAACAGAAGATACCTTCACTTCAGTATGGCACAAGCCATATTGATGTCCATATTCCCTCCATCCCGGTCTCATTTCTTATCCATCCTGGGGAACAGCTTGGAAGTGTTATTAGATCTCCTTCTGTAAATAGAGTCTAAGATCCTTGTGTTCTTGGGAATTGGTCAGAGTTGGGGGAAACATTTCAGAGAATGCTAGGATTTTTGAAGCTGTTGTTGAGATGGAAACTTTTTTGCACCCTTGATTACATGGCTCCCAGTTCTGGAGAGGTATCAAGGAAAAAATGGAGGAATTTGGCTGTACAGCTCCTCGAAGGTCTCCTGCCTGAATCATGACTTGTTTCTGATTGTGAGGAAGAGCATAAAAGGGACTAAGATCTGGCTCCTGAGCTGCCACTATCAATTCTATGCCAAGAGTCTAGACACTTACTATCACTCTGACAGCTCTCTACTTGGTTTTTAAAGTCTGGCATTTTCCTGCAGCTTCCTCACACCATTATTTTTTAATCATTCAACAGCTGGCCCTTCCCAGCTCCTCTCCAGTTTCCTTGCAACACACACTGGCAGCACAAAAATGGACGGATGAGAAATGCTACCAAGTTTACAGCTGCTGAAAGCAAACAAAATGCTTTAGTCAAGAGAATAACTTTTTCTAGCTGTTCAGCTGTAGGAAGATATGAGGTCTCCTTGAACTTGTTTATCAGTATAAACAGAAAAAAAGTGTAAGAGTCAAAAGAGGTCAAAACATGTATATGGTCAGGAGTTATTAGCACAAAATTAATAGTTGTAGATAGGCTATGTAGTAGAGACCAGGCATGCTCAAAGACTATGCCTCATGGGAATCACAACCGAAAGAAGTCAGATGTCAGCACAGCAGCAGAACTGATCCAAGAGGGTACAAAGGTCTGCAGCGTCAAAGTGTGCACTAAAAATCAAGGAGAATGCCGGGGGCGGGGGGGGAAGTGTTTTTCTGTCAGCAGAGTGTCAGTATTCTCTAGCCATGCTAGAGAGAGTACCTTTGCTAGGAGAAAAAATGAGCCACGGGTATGTATATGCTTATATTACTGAGAACAGACAGTGATTGCACAGTGTGTGTGTGGGAAACAACAAGAAACACTCAAAAAAAAAAAAAGAATTTTTCTGAGCATATTAAGAAACAGAAAACTGAGGTATAGTTATTAGAATGGTAGTAAAAAGACACCTCTACTACCTCAAAAAAACAAAAAAACCCCCATACAACCCTTTTCAATTCAATATGTTTTTCAGTCTCAGGGCTCTTAGACAGACAGTTAGCTGTATTAGCTTGCTCATTTCTTACACAGATTTTGAGACTGAAGTTTGGTCAGCTTAGTTCCTTGCTTTTTCTTCTTACACCACAAATGCAGAAAAAGTAAATGAGTTATGGAACAATCATGGGGTGTTTGTGCATAATTTTAGCACCTCTCTAATTTGTTCTACACGTTCCCTGTTAGCACCACTAAGTACCGATTCTCATGAGAGCTTGTGAGATACCTTGATGTAACTTTCTGTTACCCAGGTGGAAACAGAGGAATGAAGGCTATTCCTGTAGTGCTTTTGGAAGCTATGGCCAGGTTGGCCAGCAGCACCAGGATACTGTCTCAGGAGCCACCTCCAGCTTTTGTACCATGAAGCAGCAGCAGCTGGAGGTTGACTGATCCATAATGGTCTCATGTTTTAGCAACCTTTCCCCATGTCCCTGGGAATTCCGGTGTCTCCCACTGCTGTTCCACACAGCGTAGCATGGGAGCTGCCTGGGGAATAACTGCCCTGCAAGCTGGTGGCCACAGGGTGTTTGGTTTTGTTTTCTTTGTTTTTATTTTTGTTTCAGGAGATGAGGGAGCATGCCTCAAGTGATGCCACTTACACCTGCAATCAGCTGAAACATAACACATCTGGCCACTTACCAAGTTTTATACAACCTTTCAAGTAATTCGTTGCAGAGACAGATGGTTTGTAGGTACACATTTGAAAAGCAAGAAATTAGAATATTACTTGTTGATCTGTTTTATACAAATAATAGTTTGTATAAAATGGTATAAAATACCATTTGTAGCACAAATGGTAAGTGATAGTTATTCACACATTTATTCTAACAATATAAAATGGAAAGTCCTTACATTTTACTCTGTCAGTTGACTTTCTACTTTCTGAAGTAAAATGAAAAGTAGAAATCTAAACTAAAATACAAATTTCAGCCTCTGATAGCTAATATCTATTTTGCAGAGAGTATCTAAGTATATAATTCTGTTAAGCAGAAATCCATGAAAATGCATATTCCAGCTGAAACTCATTTGTAGCCCACTGTTGTCATTTTTACTGAATTTACTCAGTATCTTTCACAAGTCACACATAGACAAATGCCATGTTGGACTGGTATTTCTGCTATTATTGACACATCCTCCTTCCTTCCAGTAGTTACACATTCTGCAGAGATCCTGCCTAAAACTGATTTTCCTCAAGGTTTACAGGTGATTAGCTTTGGATCTGGTGCTCCCATGATATTTAAAACCCAATCTTGTCAACACAGAATTAAAGTAAACTGCCTATAAACTAAAAGCATTACTGTCCTGAGACCCAATTAGGTATTAATAAAGTAAAAAATAGATCCAGTCAATAGGACACAAAAAAGAGCCTGTTTGTGTCACTAGTTAATCGATATACATGGCTCTGCTATATTCACTGGCAGGAAAAGCAACATAACAACATTTATGTTAGATGTTCTGTGGGGTTAGTCAAGTACATTATCTTGCCATTTACAGGTAAAGACTTCACCTCTCCCCATTCCTTTAGTGTTCAAAGCATGAACAGATTTTTAAAAGTAGAGAGAAAAATGCATGATAAGATTAATGGGCAATCACTGCATATCGTGTTTAAGAGAAAAGCAAATTTCCAAAGGACTAAACAGTGTTCCTTTCCGAATAAATATCTCTGATCATTATTTGCTGTGGTAGAGCAGCTATAAAAAACATGATTAGGTCTGATGCTCTGTTGATGTATTGCAGGCTGAAGGAAAGTTAATGGTATAGTTAGCTTGAGCCTGGCTGCCTTTCTTTTCTCATTTTCTAAGCTGCAGTGTGGCATAGCCTTTAGCCAATATAGCAACTCCCGACTGAGAATGCATTAAACTGAACAGATGAATGGCAGCATTTTAAAGCAGATCTGATAACCTAGACATGCTTGTGGGTTTTAAAGAGTCCACATCAGATAAAAGGAACTACTGGACACTTGAGGGCTGACATATTCTTCTAAAGAGAGAGAATGTTAAGAACTCAATTGGGCCATAGAGAATATTCTAAAAAAAAGATCAAAAAAGGAAATGCAGTTTTTATATCACCAAAAAGAACAGAGATATACAAAATCATGCCACTCAAGAAATACACTCAACTGAAAACACACTTGCATACATTTATATGGTGCTACTTAATACAGAAGTAAATAATTCGTTACAGTCTTTCCATAATTAATAACTAATGACTTTTACATAGATCTTAGAGATGCAAAGGGAAATTAAGCTTCAGTCCTTTATGAGTAAAATTAGTGCATTGCAGATTTTCACTAAATTGAGGAAAACTAACTCAAATTTCATTTTCATATTGAATGCACACACTTTTACCCCAGACTTAGAGTCAAAGGAAGACTTTTTATTAATTTATTGTAAAGCATACTGTATTTTCATGTTGTGATTTCTAAGCTAAAAAAAGTAGTGTTGTGCTCTAGCCAGGCATTTTATCAAACATCCCTGTTCCTTGGATCCAGTGTGTCTGAACATTCTTCTTTTATACAATTAACTTAAAACCAGTGTTTAATGAAAATTTTGCAGAATGCACAACAATTTGTTTTTCTAAGGTCAAATATGCTGATAGCCATTTAACTGTTCCTACATTAGAGAAAAAAAATCAAGGCATTCAGAAAAATGATGTGGCCTTGAGTTTAGTGTTTGAGCCAGCTGCTACAGGCATGCACACACAAAATTTTGTTGAAAGATATTGAGCTGACATGAATGGCGTTATTCTACATTTGATTTGGGGGCATGAGCGTTAGACTGGATAATCCAGTTGTAAAATTAAAACACATCAAAGGGTTGCTGTAATATAAAAGGTACCAGCATCAACAGCAATGTCTTCCTATTGCAAGATGCATTCTCAAGGGTGAAAGTGCTTCTAGGCAAAGTCTGGTAGAAAAAAGAAACACAAATTGAAGTGCTTTCTGTATCCATAGGAATACCATAGCTCCACATGCCTCAGGTCAAAAACCCAGACCTTTCATGACTAAATCAACAGAGAGCTACTAGCAGCTCTGACTACTATAACTTATGGATGGATTTGTATTCCTTTTCCACATTTCTTAGTTTACAGTTAATTTCCTCTGGGTTCAGAGGACAAACAAGGCTGAGAACATGCTGTGCCCAAGGATGCTGGATAACTTCCTGTGAGACATGGGGGAACCCTGGCTGAAAGCCCATTAGCATCACTTAAGAGAAGGGAATCTCTCATCCAGGAGAAGTTTCTAGTGCTTTGCTTGTATAGCAAAAGGTTTCTAAAGTTCACATGTACCCTTTTGTTTTCCACATTCTACAGCACGGATGTAGTGTCCGTCTCTACAGGTGGGATCCTGTTATCTAACTACATCAATATTAAGAGATCTTAAACACAACTGCTTCATAGTGTATGTACTTTCATAACTGGTAATATTTCGATGAACTAATGATGGGAAAGGGAGAGAAAAAAATATAGAAAAGCCCCTTACAAATATGTCAGGTGTTAGCAATTTTTCTTGATACTGTCTCATCACTTTTAAAAAAATATTTAAGTCAGTTGTTGATGTTAGAAAGCATGAGCATAGCAAACCCAGAGAATGCAAGTATCAAGAAATTCAATAGAATCTTTTCCTATTTACTTTGATTCTTGTCAATAATTTTCTTAGCTGTTCCATAGTTATATATTCACAGACTCTTGTATCTATAAAGTTTGATGGTCATGATAAGTCATATTCGGAAGTTGTACATTGAGATGTTTGGGTGAACAAGAGAATATTTTATCTGTAACTGGTTTCCATACGAGCAGTAGTCCAGCCTTTGGGCTGGTACAGGTGATGAGAAAGCATGAAACTCTTCTCCTCTTTCTTCAATTGAAAATATTACTATCTAGAATTTCAGCAATTTAGATGATCTTTCTCTTAAAGCATCTGTTTCAATGTTCTTAAACATATTCCCATCAAGTATGAACAAAATTTTAGATATTGGATGTTTAAGAAGATGCATACTGCCACCTGATTTTAAGTAACCATCCTAGAAAATTTTTGAGACCTCATATGAGACCTCAATGAGACCTCATTGAGAACTAAAGCAATGACTCTTTTGCAAAGACTGATGGTTTAACAGCTGTTTTAAATGTTTGTAGGAGTGATGTTAGTATGCAATAAAACTGAGCATTACTAACTTTGAAATTCTGGGATATCTTTGAAGGGTTATTACCTGGGTAACACTCACATATGGTGACAAGTTATAGTCCCCAAATACCCATGAATAAGTACTTTCAAGGACTTTCACCTCCGTAGAGAAACGCATCATTTTTAATGCTATTTGCAGACTGCTATTCAACAGTTCTTAAAAACATTATGAAATATGACTTATGAGCCTAATAATGTGGGAATTGTTTTCAATGGAATTTCAACTTTTTTGTTCTTCTTTCCTGTCCCTGTTTTCTTTAACTGTCTATCTGCATTCATTTTTCTATTCCATTATAACAATAGTCTATTCAAAATGCTTTTAATAGATTTGCTCAATTAGTGAATTTTGTGTCTTGAAGTCTTTGGGCTTTCCATTAGAACAAAAGGAAAATAAAGCCTTCCATGCTGTGATAACAATACATTCTCATCTGTCTGTCTGTTTACTCTACTGAAGTCTTAAAGGGATACACTGTTTCTGCAGATGGGAAAGAAGAAGCATGGCTTAAAGAAGTTTAATGGTTGTAGAATCAGAGTTTGGTATCTAATGATATCTAATCACCACATCTTTATATACATTTCTTTTTACTAGAAAGATTATACAGTCAATATCAAGGTATCCTGACACTGGATGTTTAATCATCTCTTTCACAAAATGAAAGGAACAAAAATTCTTTGGGGTTAAAGAAGATTGATCTTTTGGAATAAAAAAAAAGTCATTTTCAGAACAAGAACTGTATTTCAACAGTTCTTGGAAAACTACTCTGTCTTATATCTTACTTGGCTGAAGACATGGCTGAGAGATCTAAGATCTAATAGCAGAGTTCCAAGATCCAGAAAACAAGCATCAGAAAATATCAGTTAGGCTTCTTATAGTAGCCCACCTATATATTATTCTTGTAGAGAAAAGCATAGTTACATACAAGATTCAATGGCTGTATGAGTTAAAAAGTAAATAAATGGGGAAATAAAAAAGCCAAAACAAAAAGAAAAAAACCCACAGCTCCACAAAGGTTCAGACATAACTGTTCAACACTAGAAAGGAAATTAAGTCTAAAAAAGTCAGTGAGGTAAGACAATCATTAGTGGCAACCTTATATATTTAAGAGTTATAAGATTTTTTTCTGAAAATCCTAAACTAATTGCCATTGCTTTCCCATTTAGTGTTGGGGTTTTTTTTATTTGTTGGTTTTGTTGTTGTTGTTGTTGTTGTTGTTTTTAAATCTTCATGGACTCAAACATTTTTGTGCTTGTGTCTGTATTTTTGTATGTCATAAATGCTATGATTCATGTATATATCACATATACATTTCAGTTTTTCATTCCTGAACTATAAGAAACTACTTTTGCCCCCTTTTCAGAGTCCTATTTTTGTTCAAGATATTAAGAAATTGTGCTATCAGTCACTTATGTTCTTAAAGAGAATTTTGCAATGTAATTGAACCATGGAAAAACTTAACCATATTAAGGTGAACAACAGTTTTCAAATAAACCTAGTGCAGACAGAAGTTTACAAAGCAAGTTTTCAGAGTTCTGCAAATGCTGCTTTAAGTATAACTTCAAAAACAAGAAGAAAGTGAAAATGAGTTTGTGCAGTTAGATAGTGCAGTTTCTCCAGTAAGATGACATAAGTGGAGACAAAAGGGGAAATTCGTATTTGCATAGGAAACTTCTTAATTTATAAAAAACCTTCTCATTGTAAGTATCAGTTTTATCCAAATACATATATGCAAACTAAAATTTTATCGAACTACAGAAAAAAAATACTTGAAGTCATCTTCATGAGAAGTGTAAAACAAAACTTCTTCTGAATGGAATTTCAACTTCAGGATCCATGTCAGATCTTCGTGTTCCTAAAGGGACAATGCCAACCAATCTTTTTCCATGGTACAATTCTTTGTATACTGGATACTAGAAAGTGAGAAAAAAACCCACAAACCAAAAACCCCAACAAAAACCAAACAAACCAAAAAAGTTGTTCCATTAATTTAAGATGTTCTCAATAGAAATCAGGAGGATACTGTAATTTTTTTTTTTTACTTATTAATAACACCTAAATGCTCATGAAATTATCAGCTTGGTCTGCAAACAAAATATTCAGTAACAAAAATGGACCAAAGTGTACTTCTAATGTACATATATATTCAAAATGGTGGAAGCATTTTTAGTAATGGCACTGAATAGCAAAGGGAGACATACTTCAACCACTTACAGTATTAAAACAAAGGTAGTCATCATGGTTTTAGCAGTTGAACAAGATTATAATTATTTTCAATTTCATGCAGATTAGTTCTTTCTACCAACAAGAATTAATCTTGCAATCTAATGAATCATCTCAGTGTGTTCCCACATATCAAATATTATGTCTGATGCTGACAAAGGGAAGTTTTATTCTACCTATCCACACTCTCCAAAAGTGCATGTTCTTTCAGATATGTTAATATCAAACCCTGGCTCCTGCATGGCAATTTTGCCTTTGAAATCAAATCCTCTCAGAAACCCAAGTAAGAGCAAACCCTTTTAAGTCACGCAGCTATAAGATTGCCCAGCTCCAAAACAGCTCCATAAAGCCAGTTCTTCACCTCAGCACTCATGCAATGTAATATTCCTCAGGATTGTTTTCTTCTATGAACACAGATGGGCAGACAGATCTATTCATGCCATTAGAGTCTGCGTTCTGCCCAGGTTTACCAACCTGGGCACAGACATAGGCTTACTCAAGCAGTTCCCAGACTAGATCTGGGTTTTACATATATTCTATTACATATATTGTACTGCAGGAACTGACTGCTCACATACCCTGCTGACTGTACTTAGTGTGCTGCAGCTAGAGCAAATACAAAGCTGTCTCATCCCAATTGTTCAGGTAAGTTCTGTGTAACAACAGCTCCTGGAGCTATCAACTATTATTATATACGAGCTCAGGTAACACATACATTAAGAAATCTCTTTCCCATATCCTTTAACACAATCCTCCCTCCTTTTAATGCAAAACTTAGGGGAAAAAAAAAAAAAAGGCCATTATTTTGGAGACTGCACTAAGTAAAGTCATATGAAAACTTAAGGCAAAGAGTTTACCAGTCTTCCAAACTTCTTATCAAAGTGGAGTTCCTGAATGCAACAAAGGGAAGTTCTGCATTATGGATTGTTGAGGTCGAAGTGAATACAATTCCTATAGACATTTTCCTTTAGATGTATTCATAGGTACGTTTAGAGCAAACCTTGGGCTATATTTAAATAGAAAAGACATTTTAAGATCTTCAGCAGCTGTTATGGTTAGATAGTTTTTCTGATCTATTGCTGCTTTTAGACTAGGGTAGTTTACTACTCTCCATTTTTCACTGACAGCTGGCATATTGCAAATTTTTTTTCATCTTCCTTATTACAAGCATCAGCTTAAATGATGCAAGTGTTGATGTGAGGAGCTGAGATTTTTCAGGTAATATCACTTCTTGAGACTGCACAATGTTGATACTAATAGCAGTACAATGAAATGATACAATACACTGTTCTTCATTTTATAGCGTAATGACAGAAGCCGTGGTGTTCTTGTAAAACTTCTTTACTTGGAAAGGTATAGAAGCTACAAGCTCTTCACTTAGCTGTTCTACACTGAGGTAGAATCTGTTCTAGCAGAATATGACACAAGGTAATAGTGTTACAGTTTATTTTGAAAGAGCATAGTCAAGATGAAACTAAAAATATATGTCTTCTTACATATTTAAGGTCCCTCAGCAACTTAAATCAATCAAAATTGAAAAGTATAAAAAGCTGTCACTTAAAAAATATGATATATGCATACACTCCATGCAGCTTAGACAATTAAGTTTTTCTATGATTCCAAACAGTTTTATTTGCAGGTTCTCTTAATTTCATAGAGTTAATTCTCAAAGTATGCTAATTTTAAGGTAACTTCCCTCCAGTGGAAGTTATATTGACCTTTTTGAGCTGCTGTGCCTTATAACTGTACTAAAAAAATCCCAACCACTTACCTCATTTCAACCACAAGTATAAGGTGCTGCTTCTTGTCTTTCTGGATTTAGGTTTTAAATACAGAAGAATCAAGGAGGAAAGGGGCTTAAAATAAGTACTTGTTAGAAGAAAGTGCCACCTCTGAGCAGAGGACACGTAAATGATTGCAAGTTCTTAGCTAGTGCTGTATCTGCATTGCCATTAGAAGGACACAATCACTTGACACTGAAAGAAGTGCACACACATTTACAGCCATGCATACACAGTAAAGTAGACCTTCATTGTAAAGTTAGTCACAAAACCATACTTTTTTATTTCAATTTTTGTGGTAGTTCCCAATAGCACTTTTAGTACAGTTTTATCCAAATACTTCATTCCACTGAATACTTCATTCCACTGATTTTGGTTGATGATGTGGATCATCAACCAAGTCCTAGCCTGAGAGCTTTAGAACTGACAAGAAACTGTAACCTCAGGTACTTGAGAACAGAACAGCACTTTCTGTAGAGATGCTAGGAAAATAGGCTGAATTTTTCCCTTTTGAATTTTGCACTCCTTCATTCCTTGTAAATTGTCGATCTACAGTTAGAAAAGTAATAACAGAAAGAAAGGGGGTAGCTTGGCTTTATCTGAGCAAAATAATGATTCAGTAATGATGAATAAAGTAAGTAAGTCACCAGAAATCATCTCCATACAACTTGGGGGAGCTGAGCTGATTTTTTGAAGTCTTTTACAAGAAGTTAGAAGCTAGTGCAACAGCACAGAAAATGTCAATGGGCAGGTTTTTTTTTAAAGATGAAACTAGTACCACACAATAATGCATACATCGATGTTAGCATAAAGCGCAGACCAATTGGGCCAGATCTATATAGCAACACATCTGATGCTGGGGGCTCAAAACTTAAACAGCTGGAGTCTAGGGGTGACACTTCAGACTAATTAGAGTCTGCTCCCATAATCTTAATGCCCCTTGGCAGCTGAAGTGCATTAGGTGCATCTTTCTGTCTGGTTTAGTCTGAAAGGTGTCCTGATCATGCACCTTGAGCATGCTACGCAAGACAAAGAAAAGCACTTGCGAACAGGGGGCAACTGGGATTTATAGACTCACCACAGGAGAACAGCATCTACAGGGTGTGCAGAACAGTTATATAGACCTCATATTTGAAAAGAAGGCTACAGAATTTTAAAATGGAAGTAATAAGGATCTAAATGAGAGAAGGTAGGGGAGAAAAGGAGGTAGAATTAAAAAAAAAAAAAAAAAAAAAAAAGCAGCCTTGGATAAGATTTCGAGTGTTTGGAACAGGGGAGAAAGGATTAAACCATTTCCACTGATTGGTGCAGCTTGTGTTCAGATTGTTAGATGGCATTGACATGGTGACTGCTGATAAATGTAAGAGAACTTAAAGCATTAATCCACACCACAGCTGCAGACTTTAATAAATTGTATGCCTATATGAATGGGTGCAGCCATACCGAAGAATTTCTTCATTCTTCCTCTATTAACTTTACTAACCAATATCAGTACTTCTACCTTGAAACAGAACTGAATGTTTCTAATTCTTTCTAAAACCAAAGTAGTCTGCATTTTGTTGGACTACTAAGAACAAAGTACTGTAGAGAAAACAGAGGATCTTAAAATGAAATATTATGTTTCTATCATAGAATCTCCAGTCATATCCAAGAGATGCCTGGCCATAGCATTTCTGGAGAGTATTTTCCTCTGTATCCCATAAGCAATCCTTTCGGTTCCTTTTGTTTTCAGAGTTCAGTCCTGAGCTGGAGGGCGACTAGGAAATGTAGATATAATCTACTGCCTCTCAATTGCCTCAACATTAATAGGCAGTTGAGTTGCTGAACAATAGAAATAATAATAAAAAATAATCCCTGTAAGCAGCATACTCCATCAGTAACATTATTATGGGGCAGTCCTAAACTTGTTCTTGTTTGCAGGCAGAAGAATTACTGGTTGTAGCCTAAAATAAAATGGAGATACAGACAGGTCGCTGGAGATGATCTTGTCTTCTGTCTCTGAAGCTATCACCACCCTACCTGAGCTGCTTGCTGAGAGCTGGTCTAACAGAAACTTTCTTTTGGATTTAAGGATAGCATAGGAAGGATGATAGTTATCTGAAGACACTGCTGCTGTGAAATCCAAAGTGTTTTGATGAGCTACTCAGAAGACCCTATCTGTGGTTGTATTTGTATGTAGCTACATGCCTCTGTTTTGGCATGTTTTACGTGCTTTCCTTATACAGATATATGCACCATATTTTGTAACTATTACCAGAAATGAAAAAGACATCACAGCTGAACTAATTAGGTTTCAAGAAGAATTTAATTATACTCTTGGGCTTAGCTTTGCCACAATTTAAGTGGAATTGGTACAGCAATAGAAAAAAGGGGAGAAAAAAAATTAAAGCAGCTTACTGAGTACATACAGTATATTAATGCACTTTTTATTATGGACATAACTCCTTATGGGAATAATCCTACATTAGCAGATCCATAAGTAAAGAGTGACAGAATGCAGCTGATATAAATCTAGAAGATAAAATTAAAATCTGTTTATAAATAGCTATTAATTTTGCTTTCCAGACTGCTTTCCATTCATCCAATTAATTTTGCTTTCCAGACTGCTTTCCATTCATCCAGTCATTCATTGATTTCAAATGAAGTTATAATAGAGAAAAATTACAGGATTTCACCTAAATCCTTAAAAATACCATTATTTTCTAAGAAGCTTTTTTAAAAAAAATTTTTTTAAAGGAAAGTTTGCATACATCTTTCCAGTTTCTGAGTTGCTCCTAATTGAGAGATTTCTGATTTAATGCACAAGGGGGACATTAGAGCAAGAAGGATACAACTCAGTGGCCTTGAACAGGACTGGCTAAACTCTAGCACGAGGAATATACAGAGGAAGTATTTAATAAGTGCAATGCTTCCTTTGCTTAAAGGTAGGAGAGCTGTAGCTCTGAAACCTGATAGTTTCCTGGCAGTTCATCCTTGGATAGAAGCAACTACCTCTATACAAGATGGAATATGCATTCGGTATTCAAACTCACTGTCTCCATCTTGTCTTTTACATACCACCCAAAATACATATGTGTACACAGATACACATAAAAAATATTTTATTATATCAATGTATTGGTATCAAGACCTCCTTATCCTTTAACCACTTTCCCAAAACAGCGTATGTAATCCAGTAAATATGATTTCACTGTTGCTAATAAGATGTTACAGGCTTTGAATTGCTCTGATCTGGGCTGCCCTTGGCCCGAGCGGGGCTGAGCTGGGTTTACCAGGTGCCCTGTGGCCAAATGCCCATTGCCCAGCCTGTCTGAGCTCCAGCTCTGTGAGTGCCACTGGGGAAGGGACTGACAGTCCCAGGCAGTCCCTGCCGGACAAACAGCCCCCAGGGATATCAGGGGCCTGCAGGGCAGCTTTCACTCCTTCCCTGGGAGCAGGGGGAAGGCAGCAGGCAGGGATGGGAAGAAGTAATAATAGCTCTAAGGAGACCCAAAATTCAGGAGGAAGAAAGCATCCACATCATGTTTCTCCTGCTACTCTCACCTTCAGCATCCTTCTTGTCCTCCTAGTGAAAACCTCAGGATGCCAAAGAGCTCATTTCAACTTCCCTCTCCCTGATTTTGCCCAGGGAAGACTGTGTTACCACCTTTAGAGCCTAGGGGAACATTAAAAGAGTGATAAGAACACCAGAATAAGGGGTAGATACTAGGTTGGTTTTTTTTTTATACAATGATTTTAAACATATAATTCATGAGGCTTTTCCATACCCATTATTCAATTTGGACTGTTAGAGTTGTTAAAGTTCATTGGACTAACAGTAAATTCTTAAACTCTACCCATGTTCCCAGTTGTGCATAGCCCAGTTCAGTGTAACAAGAATTCTAAAAAATAAAAATAGTAGTTTTATAATTATAAATCTGTTTTTCTTTCTTTCACAGAGCAAACTGCAACAGTGTTACCAGATTTAATGATGCTAAGGTGCCTACATGAAATGAGGCTCTATGTGCAGAGCTCCAGTGAAAGCTCTGAGGACTGCCTAGAGCACTGAAACTTTTGGAAGGATAGATGGTGTTACTCTGTGTACAAGTTCTCTTTGGCCCATTAAAATAGGTGTGAAAATTATAGTCAGAAAAAATGAAATAAAAATCAAAGCAGCGTTCCAGCTACAATTATTAGCCTAGTGCTTTGGTGCTGAAGAAACAAGGTTAGTGTTACTACAAATCAAAGGTACTTTGTTAGCTGCTACTTTTTATGAGGTTGCTGAGGCAAATTTTACAATACAGTTTTAAACATCATTAACTTTGTGACCTTACCATTAATGTGTTGATACACAGTTCAGATTGCATTAGTGAGCCAAGTAGCTCCTACTGTGGAAGTGTATCTTCTCTCCCCCTTCCCCCCAAGTCATTATAATAAGAGCACACGAAGGCAAATAGGGTTCATGCAAAACTAAGTTTACCTTTGATTTATACTACATTTTTAATGTTTCCTTTATGCCATAAAAAAACATTTGATACAAATTGGTTCAGGCTAGTGTTTCTGAAACATAACAGTACATTTAAAGAGGAGATAATGCAGCCATGGGGAATTCCCTTTCATTTATGAGCGTAAACCGTTAAGCATACAGGTACTATATTCAAGTGCTTCAAAGGACAGCATTTGGTAGCAGTGTGCACTTTGATTGCAATATTCTGGCAGAAATATTAGTTTTACAACGTAAATGACCTGCCAACAGCACTGCAAGGAAAAGATAATTATAAGAAAGAATTATCATAGTAATGATAGACCTGCACTTGTTATTTTACACTGCCAGCCAACCACAGTTTCATTAAAACAAAACAAAAGTAGCACCAGTGGAGAATGAGATGCAAGTAAAGGCAGTATGTTGATGGCTTGAGGCTTCGTGATCCATTTATAGGGTTACAGTTTTTTAGTTTATCGTGGAAGGGAATGGGTAATTTGGCTAATGCATGGAAGATTTCATCACGTCATTTACAACTGCTCATGTGCTTTGAATAACTATGTGTCAAACCAATGTTGGTTTTTAGTAATTTTTGGCCAAGTCTTATAGTTTGGATGATTGTTTTCCAATATTTTTAAAATTTATTCTGGCTTCAATACAGCACCTTTCTGTTAAGAAATGAATAGTACAAAGTTGGCAAATCAAAACCTTCTGTTCACCTTGACGAGATTTGGAAAGGTTAAAAAAAACAATAATCAAAAGAGCAGAAATACATAAACACACAATTTGAAGTCTGCCCTCATTATTTCAATATGTGAATTGGAAAGGAAGTCAGGTCATGTTCATGCAAATTAGTTTAATTTTTAATCTGTTAGGTTTGTTTTTGCAAGGCAGAGGACATTAAAAACTGTATTAAAGAGAAGGATGGGGACAACCTCATACAAGTAGAAGCTGTTTCCGTTTTGTAAAAATAAGACAAAATTAGCACATTTTTATTTGTCTTCACCTTACCTATATAATATTTTTCTCCTAATCCATTTTAGTGTATCATTAATCTTTAAAGACATTTGAAAAGTTGTTCTAGGATAGGATTTTTGTAATTAAAACAGAAATATTTTAAATACTACTGTGGTAAAAGTAGGAAAACCAGCACTGATGCAAATTGTAAACAAGTCTAAGCAAAGCCCAAGTAGTACAACAGAATGCACTACAGAAGATGAGACTTTCAGCTGCTCGGTAGCAGTTCTGATGCACTTTGGTGGGTTGTGATCTTTCCTCTGCTATATGACTACTCTCTCATTAGGAACCATTTCCAGAAGTAATAATTTCACTAGCTAAAAGGAAGGGGTTGTCATGTATATCACCAGAGATTAAATGCAATCACAGTGTTCATATCAGAGCCTACTAGAGTGGTCTTTAACCCTTTTTTAAAATCTCCTTTCAATGCACATTGGCTAAAGCTTAATGACATGATCCCCAATATGATGGCAACAGCTAAAAATCGTAATAGTATAATTTTTATGTTATATAATAGAGGGCAAAAAAGGATGAAGATCATTATAGAATAAAACACTGTTCTCCATGATCCACTGTTGAATGTTCACAAGCATACCAGTTCTCCACAGACCACTTGTTGGAAATCTGTGTTCAAGGAAAACCAGACAAACTCTGAGAAATGGTTAGATTAACAGGTGTGACTTGCTTCCCACTGAAGGAACAGTGTTATACACTACCCACATATCAACCTGAAATGGTTCTCAAACACAAAGTGACAACTCCACAGCCGTAGACTCAGTACACTAATGAGATTTCATGTCTTCAGTTATCGTACCTACTACTTGATTTGCTAATCTGAAACCAACCACTTAAGCTTATAACCAAGCATTCAGCTCTTCTGAGCACTCACCACCTGAGCCTTGATTGTGCTTCTGGCTGAGTCAAGCTATTTTTTCCACCCTGCTTCTCTGCCATCTGCCATCTTATCATAGGAAAGTTTCCATGGCAGCCAGCATAAGGTACAATTGAGCCTTGCCGTTATACTTGATGGGATTTTTCTTTAGAGCTTCAATCCAGACTGCAATGTCATTTGTCAGGAAACTAACCAAGAGATCAAAAACAGTTTGGGGCATTTAGAATAGCTTTTGTGCTTTAGCTGTCCTCCTCAAGCAAAAGGAGAAAACTTAAAAAAAAAACAAACAAAGGAACAAACCAAACAAACCACAAAGAAACAAATAAACAAAACAAAAAAAACCCAAACACCAAACTAAATGCTTGTTATATATGGCTATAAAATCCTTATTTAAAAACAAAACACCAGTTGTTTTTTTTTTTCTGGGCTTTGAGTGTTTGAGCTTATTATTCCATCCCAAGTCTTGGAAGTGATAAACTTAAGATGCTTAGCAATCTTCCCAAGTTCATAGGTGACTAAGAAGAAGGAAAAAAAAAAAAAAAGGCAAGAAAGAAAAAGTAATACCTCTAAAATATAACCCCTCTGGAAAATATTGAGAGGAGGTAGTTTCTGCTGCATTAAGCCCTTCCTCCCAAAAAAGCAAAACAGTCAGTACCCCCCCTCCAAACAAACCCCACACAAACCAATTCCTCACCCCCCAAAACCCAGCCCCAGCTAGTCAACGTCTCCTTGTGCATGGAGACAAAGATTTGCTTAGAATAATGAGGTCCCTGGCAAATAAATAATTCATTCTGTAAAAGTTTTACTACCTGGCTGGTTTTGTCATCCTGTTAATCTGCAGAATGTTATATATATCATTGGACATATATATAAGAACAGCCATAAGTTTCTTCCTCCCACACAGAAGCTGAACAACAGACTTTTCTTTAAAGCACATAAGAACAGCTTAAAAATCCAACAGCCCACAGCTTGATCTAAAAAGTTGGCAAGGCAGAGAAGACAGACATGAAAAACTGGACTCCATGAAAACAGCACTGGTAAAAAGACAAGACTTCCATCCTCATCTGCCTGTATTTTTTCCTCCTAGCCTCATGAGAGCAGTTTGTCTGTCCACAGATCACCCTCAACATTATTACCCATATGAAGAGTTTTCTTATTGATCATCTCAGCAATTCATTTGCTGGGATGAATATACCAAATTAAAATATAACAAGTGATGAGTCTTATGCTACAGGAATTGAATTTACTCAAGAAATATATTGCCCCGAAGCAATATCAGAACTCCTGTGGAATTAATCTGTGCACATTCTCTGCAAGTTACAAAGACTACACCAGTATTTGAGGTTTAGACCAGAGAAGAAAATTAAGCTGACACCATTGCCTTCAGCATTTTCCCTTGTTTGAATACCAATGAGTACACTCCTAGAGTCTCATTATTCCCTTGGCAGGGCTTCCACTACCATTTACACATGAGTAATTTCTTTTTATGGACCCAATATCGTTTTGTTCAAAACACATTTATCATTACAAAATGTGATACAGTAGGAGCAAACAGCAAGTGCTTCTCATCAGCATTGTCTTTGCGAAACAACTGCACATGAAAAACAGCTAGTATGTGAACCTGAAAATGCTTGTTTTACAATATCCTGCAGTTGCCAGGGGCTTGCCCATAATGAACTTACTTGCTCACACAGTTGAGTATTGCATGCACAGTCTTGTACAGCACATCCTGAAGGTTCAGGGTGAACTAAAATCTGTAACAGGTAATTTTATCACAATTATCTCTTTACTATGAGTAATACAACACTCAACACTTAATAGATCTTATTAACTCAGAGACAAAGTATTCTCTTTCACAAATCAGAACTTTTGGGGTGATATGTAAACTATTCCCTAATTGCATATGCACACTTTTGCAGACACATACATATTCATATTTTAGCACAACTTTTTGACAAGGCTGATCTGAACATGGACACAACCCTTCAACTGGAACTAAGTCTATCTTCAGCCTCACTTACACTGGTGCAATTCCTCCAGGCAGATAAAAGGAAAATAAATAAAAATGATAGGAAGGTCACAAAGGAAGTCACAGATATTTCACATACACCTATACACACCCCTGCATGCAACAGTATGTTCACTGTTTTCTGATGAAAACACCTATAAAAACGCTGTAGAAAGTTAGGTGAACAAGGTAACCACAGCCCCACTGCATACTGTGTCCTATAAGCACCTTTAGAAATGCTTTATCAGCCGGAAGAGCCGTTGTTATTCCTCCGCTGGCCTGTGGCATGTGAAAGCTCAATGGTTCTTTTGGCTTGGCCCCACTGTGAGTTCGGGAGCTGGGTTGGTGCCGTCTCGCTTGCTGGGAGCAGAAGGTGGCATTCTGCAGAAATGCTCCTCTGTGGCTTGGGCTAGGAGCAAACGCTGTGCCTGGCATTGCCAATAGGAGAGCTACAGGCTTCTCAGCTCCTCCCCAGCATGACTCTGGCTGTTGTTTAAATGCTGAACAAGAAATGGCGATTAGTTTATTCTTATATCAAAGTCCTTATGTGCCAGCAAGACTTGTTTCTCACTCTGCTTTTACTTCTTTATCAATTATCAACCAAGATGGAGTAAGCAGATATAGTAGGAAGCACAGAAACAGCAGAAGGGAGGAAAAAATAAGGAAGTAAAGTGACAAAGAAGCTACATGTGCAAAGGACCTATGAAGCACTCATTCTCAGGGTGCGATTGTCCTAGAACTCTGATTTCCTAGAAGACAACTGCTTATTGCTTGAATTTACTTGGTTATCAGGAATCATTAGTGGACAAAGGGTTTCAAAATTTTCTGGTTCTTGGCATCAGGTGTCAGCAGTCATACCCAGAGCTGCCATTACACTTCCTACATTGAGCTATCCTTTCTCCACAGCTGACAAAAGCTTCCAACCATGAGGCACTAATCATTGTAGAGTAACCATAGCACAAAGAAACCGTCACATCCAAAACCTGGTAAGCCTAAGTGCTGGTCTAGCAATGCCAAGAATAAGTAGTCTGTGTCTCAGAGAGAAAGAACTTGAGCAACTGCGATCCAGCCCAATACCTAAAGAAACCTGGGTGTTTAGGTTAGGCCCCTAGCATAAGCCAAAGGAACAGAGTGCCCAAGACCCCTGTAGTTTGTAAATCGTGACATTTATATACACTTATGGGAATGGTGTCTGTACAAAGAAAAATGGTAGTTTGGAGGGGAGAGAATAGGAGAACATTGCCAGTTTACATTAAGACCATTTCCTAAAAACCTGTTTTTCATTATTTCTGTTTGTATTCCCCCCCACCCCAATGTGTTCATCCCAACTTGAATTTCATTTAGTTCATGCCGTCAAAACCTTGTCTTCTTAAACAGCCATTTCTGCAGCATTCACACATACAAATGGATCTTTGCAAACAGCCTTTCAGGCAGTTCAAGTCTTTACTGAAATGTTAACACAGAGGCTCTCTGTGCCAGAGAGGGCTTTGTGGCAGGAGTCATACAGAAGTGAACACCCAGGTTATGAATCTTGTAAGAGTTCAGATTTACTTGAACTGGAGTGGGGCAGGAGGAGCAGCAGATCCCTGGGGTTGTTTGAATACAGCTATTCAAGTTCTGGATAATTAAAGTATCTATCTTATTTCAAAGGTTCAATAACGTATTCTCAATACCAATGTAATTTAATACACTACTTAGAAATCAAATCCAATTGCAATGTTGCAAAACAAGATGGAAAACAGCTCATAGAAATTCCATCCAAAAATCAGTTTGCAATGGCTGTCACAGTGATTCCTCCCTTCCCAGTAAGGCTAAAGCTGGGGACCCCCTACGCCTTAATTGCTGAGCAAAATTAAGTTATAGTCTTCCCCTCGCTAATAGGTGTTTACAACTAGGATTGAACATCTAGGCAGGTTATTTCAGCACATGCTCAACTATCCAGTTTCAATGTAGCAAACAGGCTTGTAAACTATTGATAAGCCTATAACAGAAACATACTTATATCACGTTTAAGTTTACAGCCACCTTCTTTCTAATCAGGAAAGGTTCAGAAGGGCAAGAAAGTCTGAAGAGCAGAACATCATCCTATATAGATTTGATTAGCCATGAGCACCATCAGGCACCTCGAAGAATTGAAACACTGATATTTAAAGGCCAAGGCAATACTGCCAGCTGAATAATCTTCCATTCTCTATTAAGAAAAAGCTGCCAAAATAGATCATTTCTGGGAACAACAGGCAGTTGACTTTAATCAAGAAAGACCAAATTATTAGAAACAAAATAAGAAACTTTCTAAGTTTTCTTGAAGAAGGATTTACTGAAAAAAAACAGAAAAAAATTGTTTCATGGGTTCTATCACCTACATGCAAGCTGCTTAAAATCTTACGTACACAAGAAATGAAGGACTGCCCACCAGAACGGTAATGAGAACACAGAAAGGCTGGAGGTGCTGGGCATCCACAGGAAAGCATTTCTGGTTTAAGCTCAGTACAGTCTTCATCACCTGCTGTAGCCCACTGTTGCCAGTAAATTGTATGCAAAGAATATGCATAAGTGCTCTTCCAAATAACAGACTTAGGCCTGCTTACTGGGGAAAAAGTGAAATTTTGATAGAGCCCAAATTATTCTTTCCTTACCCAGTGACAGGTATTTTCAGATCAAAATTATGAGAGATCAAAAACTTCCAATCCAATCTTTTCAAAACAAAGTATTGCTCTTAAAAAAGAAAAGTATTATAAAAAGGGAACCAACATTAAGAAAATTAGAACTACAATCTCCAAATAAGAAACATCATCTTATACTGATTGAATATTTTGGTTATTATTTTGGTTTCTCATTTGCTGAGAAAATCAGGAGATTTTGTTCCTAGTTCAGTCCACATAAATTAAAACTTATGTATATGTATTTCCATAACTACTGTGCCAGACTGGAAATGAGTCACTTGATATGATCTAGACTGAACCTTTATTTCTGTGTGCCCTGCTAATAGATTTTTAATGTAGAATTTTAGGAAAGTAAGTATGAGAATTCAGTCGTAATAGCTATATTTACTAATGCAAATTTGTGTTCATTGTGTTAATTACCTATTAAGTGGGGTTGAAGTTCTGTGCAACGTATCTCTATTTGTCTGCCCTTTATCAGCCTGTTGTTTCACAAAACCATTTTTACTGTAAGGCTCCAAATCTATTCATCATCTCAGCTATCTTGCAAAGTGGTGAACTATTGTTTACAATCTAATATTAGGTTAGTTCTTTAAGAATTTATAACAATATTTGCATAGAAACATGGTTTTGAAGCCCAGATCAGTGAGGAGAACCACAGCCTGGTGACTTCTGGAATTAAGTAGGATGCAAGATCTGCACACAAACTCAACCCACGATCTCTGTATCAACAAAGACTTATCTGGGGAGTCCATGCTACAGATTTTCACCTGAACTTTATGTGGGTTATCCAATTTTCCCCCAGACTTTTCTTTCTAGCTATCACTTGCCAATAGTGCAAGTGATCTTGCACTATTGGCAAGTGATCTTGCACTAGTGATCTTGCACTAGTGATCTTGCACTATTGACTTGCACTTGCAAGTGATTTCTAGCTAATCACTTGCCAAACCACTGATTTCCAGAACTGGAGGACTGACAGACTACTCCTCTTGTAGCCTGCAGTTCTTCAGTATTACCAAGTAATACAGAGTACTCTTGATTCAATAGGTATATTTTCCTATCAGCTATGCACATTGACTTATGATTCACAGGTAGTGCATACAGGAGACAAGATGAGTATTTTAATTAAGTTAATCTTTTCTGTTAAATCGATGGTATGATGGTAACTCAAAGAGGAACTGGAACCTCTGGAATATCCATAAAATATTCACTGATGTGCTAATGAACAACAGCGTATTGCAAAAAAAAATATGGATTATCTGACACATTTAGCTATTCTAAAATGATTTAATGAAAAAAAGGCCTACGTTGCATAGTATTTCCTCATGCTGAAGAAAGACCTTAATGCAAATAATTTAAAAGGTCAACAAAAATAGCACGTACTCAAAAAAAAATCGAGTTCCTCTTAGAAGGGTAATAAGTGAGGGGGAAAAAAATCACTATCGTATAATTATTCATGAAATGAAATGCTCATTTTTATTATTTTTGAAACTTTCTATTAAAGATAGATATCTGTAATAGACACCTCTTTCTGTTGAGAATGTTTACCGTAAGTCATCTTTCCTTTTAAACCTAGAAGTACAACGTTACTTATCAAACACTAAAGTGTTCAAAAATATTTCAGCTATCTGATGGAATGAACAAGTGTTACATGTTACTTTAATTACCTAGAAATCACAATTCTGAGCTGCAATAATATTATATGGTCAGCTAAATTAAATTACTTAGGAATTATAAACAAACATACTGAGCTGTTTATTAGATTAGGTTTTAATTGTTTCCCTAACGATCTAGCATTTAAGATGACATTTTTATTAGCTAATAATATGAACGTTAATGACATTCTGCAAGGAATACGTTAAGTTGTTTTAACTGAATTTAACACATTCTTGTCATTCTGATTGAGTAATTGCTCTTATCTTAGTTTTAAATACTTACCAATGTGATTACCCATTGTGTTATCTGGTAAACTTGTTGTTGTTGTTGTTTTTAACTTCAACGAAGAAGGAATAAACTTAAGGCACAAATAAGATTAAAATTAGAAAGGCAATATATCACTAAGATTTATTTCCTAGCTTTTTTATTATTATTATTATTTTAAAAAAAAAGCTTTGAGTAGGCAACTCAATGAAGCAACTAAACACATCACTGAATAAAGCAGTTCTTTCCTTACTCCTTCTTGTGGTTCTCTGTTCACAGAAAGGTGTACTTTCAGGATAATGCCATGTAACCAAAAGGATGTTAAAAAAACCCAAAACAAACTCAGAAAGAATCAGTTAAAAAGCACATTTTGCTTCTGGAATAAGTAAAAAAAAACCCATAAAACCAGATGTAGAATAAGTCATACATTTAGTCTTCCAGAAATTAAGTATTTTATATTACAGTGGAGTTAAAACAACAAAATATTAAACCCATACCTGTGCTGAATTTGTATCCAATTCTTCGGTGTTCAAACACAGCCATAGAACACACACGATAATATTTTTATAGTTCTGGAAATCACTGAGTGGAAATCAGAAGCAAAATAAATTACAGTATTTCTTCTGTGATCTTTTCAGTATGGCATTTAGAAAATGGAATGCATATATAAAAGATAAAAGAGAAACAGGGATGCCATGTGAATGGTGCCAAGTCATCTTTTTGTTCAACTATGCTCCAGGAACCACTTGTTTCTTATTTCAGTTTTTGTTGAAAAGTTACTACCACCAAATGTTGTTAATATCAGATTAGCAACAACATTAACAGTAAAAATATATGTTGCTTTTTAATAAGGAAAACATATTCTGATCATATAGGAACACTGATCACCTGTGGCTGATGGCACTTGTTTGCAGAAGTGCTGCTCCTGAGTACCAGCTTGCCAAGTCAGACTTCCAATCTGGACCCTTCACAAATACCTAAAGCCATGTCCATATTGGGCTATTGGCAAAATTAGAGCAAGTCTGCTATGACTGCTGAGATAATGCATTTAACTATTAACCTTAAAAAAAAATCAGGTCAGAACCACTTATGTCTAGTTTACTTCTGAATAAGAATATCACACTTCAAGTTGATCATGCTGTCATCTGTGCTAGCATTTCTGTATCCTTACCTGGTTCACCTGATCATTTTAATGCAGTTAAACCTATAGTCTTTTTAGACTGATTCCCCCTCCCCTTTTCAGCAGAAATGGTAATGGTTTCCTGCCCCATGAGGGTGCTATAAAGGACATACCTCAAAAACACAGTAGGTACCACCATACAGTCAGGTTAGATAGATGAGTGAATTCTACAGAAACTATCCTCTCTGTATCTGAAATAAATGTAGTTTTTGTACTTTGAGGTCACATGTTTTATGAAATTTTTAAAAAGAAGAAAACCTTGAAGGCTGCTTACTTAATATTACAGGTTATTAAGTTGGGAGTCATTATTTTTAAACTGCACAAACCATAAAATCGCTTTCCGATGTCTTTGTAATCTTATGTTCCATGATTAGGCAAATCAAACTGAAAATATGTAAGACTCCAGACATGCAAATTTAAATAGCATAGATCAACAGAAGGTTCAAAGTCAGTTATTTTCTTCTATTTTCAGTTTGTGGGGGAAAGGAAAAAAAAAAAAAGGGGGACAAGGAGAGTAGCCACAGACCTATTTAAAGCAGTAAATACCAGACAGTAGAAGGTCTGCCAATGGAACCCTGCAGGCTTTTTATAACTTTTGAGTGAGATGACAGAGCTTATTTCGCTCATATGTAAGTGCCCAAGATGCAGATTCTAAAACTTTACTGAGTCACTGAGAGGACGAAGAGTGAACTCGTGAGAGAGAGATTTGGCCAGGGACTGAGAAAAAGAGTCTAGACAGACCTCTTTTATTAAACATTATTATTGCAGTAGCACTTGAAGGCCAGAAACCAGCATGAACTCCCTTGTGTCATGTACTATAAATAACAAACTTTCTGAAAATAAAACAATTCTAAGAGAAAAGACTGAAGAAAATACCTGTGCATTTCCTTTTGTTTGTAAAGTCTTAGGGAAAAAAAAAAGGCAGCGACTCAAGAGCATCTTTAAGAATTTCTGTTACTACTTGAAATAGTGTTCTGTAACAGTTCTCTGTAAGACGTTATCTTATTTTAAAATGCATTAATTTTGCTGTATTTGGCTCTCCTCTTTTTCTATGACATTACTTGAAAAAGCTCAGACTAATTCAGATGGAAGATGCCACAGATTCAATGTAAGTAAATACTAGTTACTTCAGGCATACTGCTACCTAGTTTCTCTATTATTTCTCATGTTTTATCATGGGGAACTCAGTCCTTGAAAAACTGCTCTTGATGAGCGTAGGACATACTTAAGACAGTGAATAAAGGTCATTGAGAACTAGTTCCACTGATGTTACAGTTACAAACACTGATGAAATAAGATATAGCATTTCCAAAGTCTTGCCACAGGCCTATTTAGGCTAACATAGTCTTGCACCTTAGTATGAGCTCTTGCATAGACTTTATCATCACCAGCTATTGTGTTGATAGCTGCAGCTGTGGAGAATCTTTTGCTTATATGTAATTTCTATGATATAGAAACCCTCTATAAGTATACTATTAGGTTGTTGAAATAAAACTACTATTTATATGAAAAACAAAGAACTAGGATGAACCAGGAATTATATAGGTAGCAGAGCACTAACACTATAAAAGTCAGTGGCCCGCTGAAACAGCCAGAGAGAGACAGGCACACACACACAGAGAGCTGAACCACCCATCAAAATCCCCCACCCATGTTAGTATCCTGTGGTGCTTCTTCTTCGTTAACGAGGAACGTGAGCAAAGGAGCACAGTGGAAGGAAGGCAGTCGGGGCTTCCCAGCTGAACTTGCACTTCACACTGAGTGAACATGATCTGGACCAGAAAGACAAACACTCACACAGTCAATTGGAAATGGGAGGCTTACTGAGAAACAGCTGCCTCTTACTGCTAACCACCTCTCAGCAGAGTCCCATGTAGCACATACCAGAAGCCCAGACACAGACACGTTTGGTATGTTTGCAGGAAGCCAGGAATGAGCTCTGGATCAAAGAAGAAAAAAAACCTGCCTCCTAACCACATACATAAATGCTACAACTCCAGCCACTTGGGAATAAAAGGAGGCGGGGGGGAAGACTTTAATCAGTAAAGGAACAGGAATTATCGTGGTCAAGCACAATTATACCCTCAAAGAAAAGTGTGATTTTTCTCCTAAGTAGCAGCCCAAAGAGTTGAGATATTTCTCCTGAGCTAGAGGCACCTCTTTGTCTACTACTTTGTAACAATAACTACCATTTTACATGAACTATACATCTCCACTAAATTAATCTCAAGTGAAGAAGTAGTTGGCAGACACCAACAAACACAAGGCACTGGAATAAACCCTGGAGAAAAAGAATAGTTTTGCTTTGAAATGCTTGAGAAGAAAGGAATTCCATACAGTAGGAAATCCTAACATCATATAGCTGACTGATATCACCATCCACAGAAACTGCTGCTGAAGAATCATACAGAAAGACATCGATACATTTAAGAGAAGGTACGATTTCAGTCCATCAGAGCAACAATCCTTTTATACTCCTGAGGAAAGGGACAGAACAGATTCTGTCTCTTTTACTTGCTGGAATCTTAACTGAGCATTTCTTGACAGATTAATCATAGTCCTGATGGGCACTGGAAAAGAGACACATTTGTGGGAGACGAGAAATCTGAGTGTGAATAAAATATTATCTTGAAGAGGGTAAGAGGGTAGGGCAAGGGATCCAGCAAAAGTTAAATACCTTTTCCAGGAATGTCAGCACCTGGGCCCATGGAACAATAGACATGGGGCAAAGGGGTGGGGGTGAGGGGGAGAAGAGGTGAAAAAAGAAAAAAAAAAAAAAAAGAGACGCAAAAAAAAAAAAGGCAGTACACTATGTGACATACCACAAAGAAATATTTTCTTGTATTTGAAGGATTATTTCAAACATCACAGGATGACCTGAGTGGCCAACCTCCGTCACTACTTTCAAAACAAGAAAGCTATAACATCATTGTTCTGCTGAGTTACTAAAGTCATCCTTATTTATTATTAAAAAAAAAAAAAAAAGGAAAAGTGATAAAGAGGTTGGGAAAAATAAAAGTGCCTGAGTCTGTGCATTAAAGCACATTTTAGTGAATGATACAATACTACTGCTGGCAATGACAGCCGAAATCATTCACTGATCAATATCAAATAGTTGTCAGAGTCTTTCAATCAAACCTTTAAAGAGCTTGAGAAAAAAAAGTGTCAGCTTTTAGAGACAAATGATGCTGATATCACTATGGCAACCAAAGTCATCTTTCATGCATGATGCTGAGGCATGTTACTGACTATCACATGAAGGCTATTGTCACTGTATTAGATCACAGTTTTGGTCTTTATTTGACAAAGAATAGTCAAATGTACCAGAAAGATGCACCTAAACAGTACAATAAGGGTTAGAATGACAACAGTGAGCAATAGCTACTTACATCAGTACAGTGGCAGGTCATTTCCTAGTTGGACGTGTTAACAAGAAGTCAGTAATTCTACAGTAAATAATGCTGCCCAGTAACATTAACTGAATCAATGGCAATGCAGCATACCTGACAGCAGCAAACCTTTAAATACAAGGGGAGGAGTGTAGGGGGGGGGTGAAGGAAAGTTATTTCCAGCCTCACTGTTTACTGTGGTGAAATTTATCACAGGCATTATGAAGACCACCTTTTACTTCCTGTAAATTTTTTCAATAAAATTGTGACAAGAGACAAATACTCCTTGAAGTACACTGTCTGTCACCGCACACCTTTAAACAGCAAGGACAATTTCTCCTCCTCTAAAACTATTTTTTACCTGCAGTGTAATGAAATGGCTTATAGACAACGAACAGTACCTGGGCAGGTTGCAAATGGAAGCGGTAAGGACTATCTATTTGCAACAGAGTCTCTTTGGCTTTCAGCAGCCTGAAGTTTTAAGTATTAGAAGTTATCATTACCTTAAGGGAAATTATACTGGAAGTAGAAGTTAAGGGGGAGAAATGTCGACTGTGGCAAAATGTTTCCTGATATACTGAAACTTCTAACTAAATTTCTTGCCCAGTGTAAATTAAACAAGTCAGAGTCGTACCATAGAGAGAAGTGAAGAAGTTGTTTGGTTTGTTTGGTTTTGTTTTTTTTTTAAAGTTATTTGGGTAGTCACACTTGGTGTGTCTAAAATGCATATCTACTAAGAAACACCGGAAGCTATTGTAACCAGATGTAACCAAAATGATTAGTTTGTTCTTTTGTAACTAAGCAACATAGAGATAGGAGTGGGGTAGGCAATGCTTTAATGTTGTGTTTGTACATCTATGGCTATGGATATGCTACTATGCCCAAAGACAATTGGACGAGGAGTAGTACGGTCATGCTGCTATGTTCCCAGTACAGCCCCAGCCCATCTTGACAAGGAGTTGAGGGTAGTTAGAATGATTGGTTTGTGTTAAGAGTGCCAAATAATTGTTAGGGACCATGCACCATGAAGAAGAGAAGCAAGTTACATAAGCAAGGCGATATTGTGCATGTCCAGAAGAAGCGGTTGACTAAAGGACACACCTGTACGACCACCAAGGACCACCAGAGACCCCCACGGAAGCCCCTCGGAGTTCAAGGACACATGTGTAATGACCACACAAATATGATAATTAGTTCTGGGAAATAGAATGAATACGCATGATCATTCCGGGAAATTTGATGCGTATGTATGTAATCGGACAATATAAGTTTCAGTTGATGTAACCTGTGGTATGCACACTAGGTGGAATGATCTCCCATGCATCCGGCGCTGTAATAAAGAATGTCTGCTTGTATGCCTGTAATAAAGAATGCCTGTAATAAAGAATGCCTGCTTAATACTACATTGGTGTTAAGGAGTTTGATTCCTGATTTCGGTGACACTATCAGTTTAGAGGTAGCAGTTGTCACACTGCCTAGATGCCTCCGAGAGAGAGAAATGGCTGATTTTCAAGATTTCTACATTATTTTTGGTCCAAGCTGTAATATCACCAATATTATATAAACTGCTAGTAGTTTTGAGCCATAAAAACTACTTGCTTACATTTATTATATGAGACAACATGTTAGGTGAAATAAGCCATCACTTATAATTCCAACCTTGGACAGCTCAAATCTGTTTAAGTATTCAGTGCTTCCCTGAGCCATTCCTCCCACTTCCCATAAACAGCAAAAGCAAATCCTCTTGGTTCATTTGTCAGATTAAAAAAAAAAAAAGTTTAAAACCCAGGCTTCTTAGAGGCTAAATTATCACATGCTGTTGCATTAATTAAGGGACACACTTCAAATGCTTCTCCAGTTCTGGGTGACTTGGAAACACAAAAGGCCCTGCAGGCAGCTTCTCCAACAGTTATCTCACTTTCTCACCATGCCAGTATCTCCTCTATCACATAAATGCTCCTTTTCCTCTCTGTAGTGGATTAAAAACTCATCTCTGTTGAACAATGGTACAAGATCACTTAAACAGCCTAGCATCTCTTCCCGCTCCCCTCCCCCAGCCACAAAGACAGAAAAACATTTGTTGCTATGGATTTAGAGGGAATGGGGAGAGACTTAGCTGATCTTCATTTACTAACCCAGAAAATTAGTGTAAAGTTTGGGGTCTGAAGTAAACAAAAAAAAAAGCAAGTGCATAATGTAGCTGACACTGTGGACTTTTTTAGAGCTGGAGAGAGAAAAGGCAGTGCGAGATCCGTATGCAGTGCCAACAAGTGAGACAGAAAAGAAAATACTTTGCTTTAGACTTCCATTGTTATTGAGTTTCCAGTCAGAATCTCAAAGATGTGCCTGTGTTTTCTGTAAAGTTTGTATAACATGAAAAGTCAGGTTTCCTCCATACTTACCTTCAAAATCAACCTACTTTCTCACTATTTCAAGATTTTAAAATGGAACTATGGATTTTGAGCTATTTCTTAAGAATAACATTTCTTTTTCACAGTTATTTCATCTTCATAAGAGTCAATAGCTGCATTTTCACTAGCCAAAAGGACTCTCATTTGTGAGTGTCTTCCTTCACTCAGAGGAATAGAGTCCTACCTATTTTTAGGCTGCATTTTTTCCTTAGGTCTAAACACAGAGAGTTGTTTTGTGCATCTTGGGGAAATATTAGTTTATAAGCTTAGAAATCGTACAATACATCTTTAAAGAAAAAAAAGGTATCCTCTCAGCTTTGTGAGAAGACTGTTTTATAAAACAAAATACAGAGCTGTAAGACCTGAATGTTTTTTTCCTCAGTCACTTTAATAGAAAAGAGTTTCAAATCACATTTGGTCTAAGATAAAACGAGCCTTTGCATACCACAGGCATTTTAGGACTGACATGAAAAAGAAGCCTAATGTTATTTGCACTTTCCTAAGAAGGCATACAGAAGATCTATCTATCTTCTTTGCTTTCACATCAGGAAAAAAATATCATTTCCTAACTTAGATCCCATCACAAAGGGAATTCTAGTATTTTCAGTGACAACCAAGGTGTTTAGCATCTCATAGGAACAGACTCTTTACCTCTTTTTCCACTATTTACTTTATCATTATACTGTCTATGGAAAAGCAATAGGCAGAGACTTAATTCCATCAAACTAGAAGTAAACACTTATTCTGAAACTCTCTTCACTACAGCTCCTAAAGGACAGTCAGTATTAATCACCACATCTAGCAGTAAAGCATAGCTCTAATTCAAAACGCTTTCACTCTAAGAGATAAACCACAACTAGGATTAGCAAGCAAAGCTAAAAATCTAGTTGCTTGTACATGGAAGGATAATCTCAAAGTCAACTAGGGCTTAACACCCCCCATACAGGCATACTCCTCATACTTTGGTCTTTCTCCAGTTACACTATAAGCCAAAGTTGCAAACAGGCAGCAGGCACAGGCTTATCTGCCTCCTAAGGCAGAGTCTTATTAGCACACCAGGACTACTTAACCCTCAATTCCTCTGCACAGGGAGATACTCTCGACTACAGTTACATTCAGGGTAGGCTAACAAGCTGAACCTGCCAAAGCAGTCAGTGTGAATCAATTAACATCTGCCTCTAGATTTGCAGCACCTGCTAACAGGCTGGATTACTGGAGGAAGCCAGCTATGCTCTCCCAAGGTACTTAGAAGTGTCAGAGTACATTAGAGTTTTAAAGCTAGTTTCAGCAGTAGGTGCAGGTGGGGAAGTGGGTTGTGTAGCCCCTCCTGGCAAGCGTGTGGGAATGTACATTACTTTCTGTAATAAAATATCATGCCAGAAGAAAAAGGAGCTAATTAATGTGCTTCCTTTTTTCATCCAACAGCAGGATAACTGGCACTGCTCTCACCTCTCTGTCTATAAGCTTTTGGATGCTCCGTGCAAGCTGAACTATCTTCTGAGGTTTTACAAAGCCAGTCAGAGGCAGTGGACTTCCTCTATTTTTGCAAACGTATATATGCTAGCACAGGTGCTAAAGATGCTATGTGAGTTTCTGTTCAGCTACGGATCAACCTGCTAGTCAGTACCATAAAAGCAGACTGTTTTGCCAGACTTGTTATCATTTGGAGTGGGGATGAAAGGGGCACCTACACAATGGAACAGGCATATCAGACATGCTGTAGATTATCATGAAGATCAAGTGATCTACAAGCTGACCCTGTGCAAGTGGAGGACACAGCATTATTTCTTTATAAGCTTGTTGCATCTCCTTTCTGATAAATACAGCCCCAGATCATTTGACAGATACATATAAAATATTCTATGTCATTTCCTTCCTTACCAATTCATTCTTAAAAATGATTGTGCTTGTACAGTCTTCCCTTCTTCAAAGTTTTCCCTTTATTTTCAAGTTTCCTTTTCTTTTTTCCCCTCTTTTATGTCTAAGTTTCATGTGGCTGGTGTGCTGATATGAAACTACTGATCAGTCTAGGGTAATTCTATCAGGCTTTTCTTCTAGCTGTCACTGAAGTCTGATCACCTGCTGCTCTGGGGAAATTTTGTAGTTCCCCATACCCCAAAACTCAGACACACGCTGAAGTCACATCTGATATATTAGTTGTAAAATCTGGGGCTTGATGCCAGGCAGTACTTTTGGTAAGGTGGCTACTGACACATAGTGAAAGTGAAAATGGCTTAAAATTGCTGAGTATATTATGTAAGGTCAAATGCTCATGTTGAGGTAAATTAATTGGAAATATAAAAGTTTTTTTCTGATTTCCTGTGATCTTTCTTTGTCAATATCATCAGGAGTCATAAATCCTTCTGCACTGATGCCTTGGACAAGTATATTCCCTCAGACAAATAGTAAACATCTTCTTGGCATTTTTTATTATATATATTTGGGTGTGTGTATGCAATGTGAGAGCTATGAGAACAAATAAAATGAATTCTATTTATTTAAGAGATTCATTCCTAGTCTCATGCTCAGTTGGTGCTGCTTCTGAATTATACAGTCATGCCTACAGTTTTCCTATCTCTGAAATATATCTTTTCAAAGAAGGCACATAGAATTCAGAGGAAGAAAAATGGCCTAAAGTCATTAAATCAGTTATGGAATGTGTTTCTGTAACATTAAATTTATGAATTTATTAGGAAGGAGAAAAATAAAAATCTAAGTTAGTTGTGCTTCTTTGTCCTGATGTTGCTTTTTGAAAAGTTTATATGGGATATCACATCCTCAGAGGAAAGACTTGTGTCAATGGCTATAAGTCACAAGGTTTTTCAACTGTAAGGTGAAAATACCAGCTCTCACCTTTACTGACTCTCCATACCAATAGGAAAGCCCTGATGCAGTTTCCTCAGCTGTGGGAGTTATAATTTTTCTGCCATGGGTACAGATGACACATTGCCTTTTACTGCAAATCATGAAGTGTCCTATCAACTACACGGAAAATAAATGGTGTACTTGTGCTTGACATTGCAGTATAGGGCCAGCTGCTGCTTAGCCCTTACCTGGAAACCCAGCAGGAGAAGAAATGGAAGTCCTGTACCTGTGTCTGTGAGAGTGAAGAGAATACCCTGTCCCTACACACATTTGATTTTCCCCGTAGTTGTTTGTAGGGTTTGTCTGTCATCTACTGGAGCTGGCAACCTACACTGCATGAAGGGATGCAACAGCATGTATACTTACTGTGCCTTCTGAGACATAGTTTTAAATTATTTTTTTTAATGATTGTGGCTTTGTGTAATCCTAAAGGAAATAAATGAGATTAATACATAATATGGTTGCATTTTGTCTAACAAATCTAGGTGTTTCATTCAGAAGAAATTAACCATTTTAGTTATTATGGGTGTCAAACCTATCAGCAATGAATCATTTGTATGAATCCCAAACAAATCGAAGTACTACACTGAAATTAACTTTAGAAAATACATACATTAAGCACCTTGCTTAAAGAAAATAAGAATATCCATATTTTTAAAAATAGATTTAATGACAATGTTTAAAAGTAACTTTTATTTTAATTAATATTGAAACCATGCATTCCAAATTCTATTACTGTTTTTTTAAGACAGAAATCCAGCTATCATATAAGTGTACACCTACAGGCACACACAATAAAGAGGTGAGCTCTTGACTGTTTTTTTTTTTTCATTTGCACTTTGAAATCATGCATACGGAAAAGATAACAGGGCTGCAAAAATAGTTGTTAAATATATATGTACAAGGAAACAAAGGTTGGGAGAAAGAAAATGCTGACAACGATAAACAAAGCATGTGAAAATATGATACTGCTATGATTTTTGGGGCAGAAGCTTGCCAAATTCTCTCAAATTCTTGCTACCATCTTTTAATTAATTCCCTTCTTTCATTCAAGTCTTCACCAAATCCTCTATTTTTTTATACCAGTGTTGGCTACCTTTGAGACTATCTTCACATGTTCTGGATAATGTTGGTCATGAAGTTGAAAGGGTTATATGTGCCTTGGACTGTCTGCCCTTGGTCAGCTACTGACACACCTCTTCTGCTTCACATTAGTACTGCTATTATGCCACCAGAGAGCAAATACAACTTTTGAGTAAATTGCACTAGGAGTCATGCTAGGCTTTGCACACTAGAGACAAGGTTTGGCAGGCATGAAAGGTCTCATCCAAAGCTTACTGAAGTCAAAGGGATCTTTGCACTAACTAAAGGGCATTGGATGTAGGGTGGTTGAAACACACAAGTCTCTCAGGTCAGCCATATTTGCTACTTTTTTACAGAAAAGAAAAGAGTGATTCCAGACCTACACTGCTTAATGTTACTAACATTTGGTTATCTTTGTTCCCTAAATGCAATTTCTCTTTTCAAACCTATTCTGGTATTTTTTTATTCTAAGTGTATCCTAAACTCTCAGATTTGGCATTTCATCTCTGAATTCTTTCCAGAGCTTTATAAACATACAGTTGTTTCTCCATTCTGTGCCATTTTTGATGTCTGACACATGAAAATCATAAGATTTAGTTTTATTTCTGAAGACCTGTTTATGTTCAAGAGTTTTGGTTTTTATGTCAGATGTTTGTTACATGCTCTAGGCTGTGCATTCCTTCCAGGTTTTCTCTCCTGTGACTTAGAATATGTTAGAAAAAAAGGGGCTTAGATAAATAATGTCTGCCTGTATCTTAATCAGCCTTCTCAGGAGTGCCTTAGTACAAAAAAGGATCCTTGATCTCTCATCAGCCAGGTTTGGGACATGTTAGAGCTACTGTCCTTCCTATTCAGCCTACATACCTGTTTTCCTCTGAAAACTAGGTTTTGGGAGCAAATATCAGAACTGAGCATTACCCAGATCTTGCCCCTTATAAGGACTTGGAAGCATATCTTTGGACCCAAGCATTTGACATAATTAATGGATCTGGTAGCAGAAACGTAATTTTTATTCATTTTTAAAATTCAAGCTTCAGTGCTGATCATCCGTGCTAGCGATTGCAGAGCTTGATGTATTGGTATTAAGGGCCAAGTTCTACAATCACTACTGCTCTTTGCCCACACAACAGAAAGGTTTTACTGCAGTGGAACAAACAGCATCCCCTCTGTGCAGAGGAAGGCTGTTAGGTTGCAAGGCTGTATTAGGGTAGTCTTCCTTCATATCAAAATCAGTTGAGGTCAAGAGGGAAGAGAAAGAGCTATTAACAAAATCATTGCAGCTTCTTGTTTTTGTGTCATGTAGAAGCAATTTTTCTGTGTCCAAGTTTTCCTTGTTACTAGTGGGTTTGCTGCCCTCCCTCCTCGCAGGCATTGCAGTCCCCTGTACAACCCTTGATTGCTCAGACAAAGAATCCACTCTTTGGCTGCATATGCTTAAAGTCTTTGATATCAAGCCAGCCAAGAAAACTAATGCCTAACTGAATCAATCGCTCAGCTGCAAAATGAAAAGCGTACTAGATTAGAATGGAAAATAAGAGTAGAGGTGACTTTAGAGCCATGATTTTTTTTTCCTGCTTTTGTCAGTGGAAAAACTATAATTTCCCTTTATGTTCTCCAATGACAAAACATGATTTATGGCCAATTTTTTTAAAGTGTATTTATAGTTGTGCTCATGAAAGGTGCCACACTGACAGCTCGCTAAGCTCCACTATTGTATTAAAATACAGTAAGAGCAGAGGCAATGGTGAGAGCCCTTTTTTTCTTTTTTTCTTTTTTTTTTTTCTTTTTGCCTGCTTCCCCTCTCTGCTCCAATACCTGTTCAGTGCTGCACAACACCCCCTCACTCCAGGCTAGATAGATACTTAATAAGAGTCAAAGGATTTTCAGAAAGAGACTGTCATCATAATCCTGATGTCATTGCAAGTTTTCTCTGCATACTTGTTCATGCTTTATTATATAACCATATCAGCAACAGGGTAGAGGTAATGGTCTCTCATGGAAGAAAACTGCAAGATTATCTGTAGTGCAGGGAGAAATACTTAAATTCTGCAGCATTTACCGCTGTTACTGGAAGAGAAATTTCTGTGTTGCAAATATTCCTAACAGCCATTATGTTCAACCATTAGCGCTTAAAAATAGGAATCTTAGTGTATACATTGACTACAAAAGTGTGTCAAAGCCTGTAGAGGTACACATTTGGCCCCCATTCTTAAGATGAAACAGAACATCTTTCCCCCATTTTGTTATTCAGGGACTACATTTTCTCATGTTACATAGGCACTTAGAAGAAACAAAGCAAATGGCTGTAAGTTACCTGAGTGATTAGAACAAGTATGTGTCCTTAAACAAGTGTTTTCCACTCTATCTCTTGTAGTTCGTAGTTGCACAACTCTATAATATCTCTATTTGCATACTCGGTAGTGTTGATATCAAAGGAACAAACTACATTCAAAGAAATTCATTCCATAATTTTGAAGCTATGGGCACCAAAATATTTCTGCTGTTCTAACCTTGCAAAATTCTAGTATTTTCCTTTCTTTAAGCTAACTTTTGAAATGGTAGGAATAAACCAGACAGCCTGATTTGGTACTGCTATACCACTGGCAAA
The DNA here is from genome assembly GCF_034638445.1 of Ciconia boyciana. Classification (NCBI taxonomy): domain Eukaryota; kingdom Metazoa; phylum Chordata; class Aves; order Ciconiiformes; family Ciconiidae; genus Ciconia; species Ciconia boyciana. The sequence goes on from NC_132934.1 coordinate 111,117,280, forward strand.
AAATATAAAATCTTTTGAAAGTATGTAACACTAAAATCGGGTGGGTTTAGAGAAAAGAGGAAGAAATCTCACAGCTTTAGAGCTTATTTGAATGGGTTTCAAGCTAAAATCCTACAAGTTTCATGTGCTATACCTGCCTCTCAAAGTAAGGACAATAGGATGCTATTTGTCGTTACTTGACTTCAGCCATGTGAAACGCATAGTAAGTGGCAGTTTTCAGAAGAATTAATTAATGTCAGGAATTTTATAAATAATGAACATTGATATGACTCATGAATGCCAATTTCTGTGTGAGAAGGTTGTAGGTGTGAAAAACAGAAATATCCTACATTGTTGGTTAGAAAGTGTCCTTCTCATTCAGTTTTCCCCAACCAGACTCGTTACTTAGTTTTCTTTTCTCTGAAAAAAGAACAAGACAACATGATAGAATTTATATGCTATAGGAAAAAAAAAAAGTAGAAATTGATATTTAGAAGAAATTTTTAAAAAATCATTATAATCTCTGAGATTATAGTAACTAAGATGGCATTTTGTCTGTGCTGTATAAAAATATGGATTTAACACTCCTAGATAGATAGTATTCTGTGAAGAACAGATTGCCCCCAAAAACCCACATTCATAAACACACAGAGACATGATTTCTGATACCCACAGTGCAAGCTGTTGCAAAGGTCTGAGGAGCTCTAGCTCTGGCAGAGCACACAGTGAAATACTCACACAGATTCTTTTACCTTCTGCTTCTGTAAGAGCAGAAGGGATAGTTAAGCTGTGCCTGAAGGAACTTGGTTCAGGTTAAACAACATGTGGGTATAATAGCTGTTAAATACAACTGTTTCCAAAGTTTTTGTATAATACAATATGCTGAAAACATTTGTGAAATATTCTATATCAAAAGTAGTATACTTAATGGAAGTACTGGAGTGGCTTAAAGTCACAGGTAATCAATTGAGAAAGACAGAGAGAGCAATTTTATACAAAATTAATTGCCATATATAAAGTGTAAGATATTTATGTATCTAGCTGACTTTTAATATTAATGATGATAGTTAACAAGAAGGATATCTTTGCAGCATTTGTGAGGAATGAGAAAAAGTGGTTTTAGTTACCACTGTTCCTTACCTAAAGATGACAGCCATTTTGCCTATAAGGAATAAAGTGTCAGCAGCACATTAAGCTAATAATGTAGCAACTATTTGGAAAATAATTCCAATCAATATATTTGCTACTTTATTGAAAAAAAGCTTAAAAAGCACAACAAAGCAGGAATAAGTGTAGTGATATAAAGATCATATATGTATCACTGAAGTTCCCATGCAGAGAAGGAACAACTTCATTGAAACATGTTCTTCTGTTGAACACTGGTACTGGTCTTACTTATATTGCTAAGTGTTAATTCAGCAGAATTCATCTCAATAACACTTAAATAATGAAGGTTAAGAAGACAGAACAGTTTCCCCTTTTGGTGCTGGCGTATGATCTGAACTGGAAGGGAACAAGGTCCATCTAATTAACTATAAGTGAAAATAAGATTTGCAGTAAGATTAGTGGATGGGATTCCAATATATCAGAAATGCATAAGTTGGCATATAAAGGCTGATACTGTTTGCGTGGTACTAGCCACTCTCAGCCATACACATGCTCTCTCAGGGGATATCACTGTAGATGTCAGTTATAGTGGAAAGCTGTAGAGAGTCTTGGGGTCTGTCTGGTTTTTGATTGTAACCTTTTTGACCATGCAAAAGCAGGAAAGAGTTAACATATGTGCAGCTGCCAAAAACAATTATTCTTAAAACTATGTTACAACTGACTCCCAGTTACAGCTTATCCTATAAAGGACAAAAGACTTATGGTACACAAGGCGCAGGGAATGAATCAAATAGAATAGTCTGTGTTTCTCTGGGTTTAACAGAAAAATTCTGCATCAGATGTGACATGCTGCAGCTTACAGAAGGAATAATGTGCTACCTACATTTTAGTGGGTCTGGTTATTATAGTTAATCCTTTGGCCTATCTGCAGTATGTTATTAAAAATATGGAGAACAAAGTCACCCAACCAAACAAATCTATTATTGTACAATCATTTTGTCCCTACAACACCACTCGAAATTAAAAGTCTCACATGAAGCCATGTTGTGGTTTAACCTGGCAGGCAGCTAAACACCACACAGCTGTTTGCTCACTCCCACCCAGTAAGATGGGGGAGAGAATCAGAAAAAAAAAAAGGTAAAACTCATGGGTTGAGATTAAGACTATTTAATATGACAGAAAAGAAAGGGAAAATAATAATAATGATAAAAGAATATACAAAACAAGTGATGCACAATGCAATTCCGCACCACCCACTGACCGATGCCCAGCCAGTTCCCAAGCAGTGGACCCCCAGCCAGCTTTTCCCCTAGTTTATATGCTGAGCATGACACCATATGGTATGGAATAGCCCTTTGGTCAGTTGGGGTCAGCTGTCCCAGCTGTGTCCCCTCCCAACTTGTGCACCCCCAGCCTCCTCGCTGGTGGGGTGGGGTGAGAAGCAGGAAAAGGCCTTGACTCTGTGTAAGCACTGCTCAGCAGTAACGAAAACATCCCTGTGTTATCAATATTATTCTCATCTTAAATCCAAGACACAGCACTATACCAGCTACTAGAAAGAAAATTAACTCTATCCCAGCCGAAACCAGGACAAGCCACAGCGGCAAAAGTAATGTTAGCAAAAAATGCTGAAAGAAGCATGCAGTCTCATAGCTATCAGGCTTTCTCTAAAGTTATATTTTCTGATTATGGATTCAGGTAGTGATCCTATTGGCCAATTCACAAAGAATTCCTGCTTTTGGTAGGATTTATTCATTGTCAACATAAAAAATAAGTACATCTTGCTTGTATAACACCTCATGATACTAAAAGATTCAAAAATATTTAGCCTATGTTTTGTCAGAGCTTAGTTATTAAAAATTCAACAGGCTTTATTCTTTTCTAAGGATGATAGCAAATATTGAGATAACTTCACTATCTGAAACAAAATAATTTATTAAATTCAATCTATATGGCAATAACATTATTAGGATCTTTCAAAAACTTTCCCTTTTATTTTGCACTCAAGAAGGAAGACTTCTGCTGCAAACTGAGGGCCTGACTCACATCACATAATTAATAACTGTGATTTTCAGCCATCATATGGTCAAAAGACCATTCAAACACTGCAACTATCCAATCAATGACACTGCTGATGAATACTGCAGTCAAATTCTGTCCTTTATTTAAGCTTTCCAGAAGATTTTATGTAACTAAACTAGCTGAATAACTAAAAAAATTTATCTGGACTCTCATGATTTCCTTTTATCCATCTTCATTATGTCTTTTATCATGATGCACCTGTGTTCAAACTTACAATTAACAGCAAAATTAAAAGGATGACAAACGCAGAAAAAGAAAAGGGATGTTAAAAAAATAACCTGGAAAAATAAGATGTGGGTAGGCCATGGTCAATAAAAATAAAGATAGTGCCAGTAACTGTATTGCTGTTTTATTCAAAAAGGGAACATAACTCGCCTACAATCAAGTAGCTCAGCCATCTGTATGAAACTGAATTTATATTAAATCTGTTCTCATTTCAAGGTCCTAATGCCACTGTTAGTAGTATAATCAAGCACCATATTTGCTTAAAATAAAATCTGGAAGAAGGAGGCCCAAAAGGCAAGCAGCCATGAGTGGATGATAAATTGTCCACGATATGAAAGAATTTGAGAATGACTTCCATGAATGATTTCTTAAAATGGTTTAGCAATAACAAAATGTTAGTTTGTTAAGGCTTTTTGTGTGGATATTCCTTGTGTTAGGAGGCTATACTGATCTCTGGCATACTTTACAAGTGACTGATCAGAATTCCCAGAAATTCAAAGATTAAAAAGACCAGAAGGCAATACCAGGATCATCCTAGTCCGATCTTCTGTGTGGTAGAGAAGGTAGAACTGCTCTGAATTTGTATGTTCCAAATCACATTTCTTTGTTACAAATTGTACCCCTAAATGTAAAGAGAATATGACTGGAGGCCGTGGGTGCTAGTGAAATAAAAGACATTTGAGAAGATGGTGCCAGGATAGCAAAAATTTCCTTAGTCTTTTCAGTGGAAGTTGAAAGCGTCATGTTGTTTCAACTCATAAAGACCAATCTCTTTCTTAGCAAGTAAGATATGGGCTTCACACAACAATGTAAACTCTACTCTGGTAACTGAATTCTTATTTTTAGGTTGTTCAGGAATTTCTGTTGGTCACTGTAGAAGACTGATCAGCTATCAAAAAAACAGAAGTGATTTTACTTCTTTTGACTATACCTAATACCTCACTCTATAATTCCAAGAGAAAGACTTGAGGATCCCATGGAAGAATTACTGCAGTCCTTGCTGAGAACACCTAAGATGTTGCAGTCCCGTGCCAAACTGATTGCTTCTGTTAAGGGAATAGCTCTCTCTTTGTCCCATATTAACAAGTACTTTGGTTTTTTATTAATTGCTTTTCACTCTCTTCATTTTCCATTGTTTGAACATTTACATATTACTGATAAACCTTTTTGCCCTAACTTGTATATTTAAAATATAAAGATAATAGTATTTTTTATCTTTTCAAGTCAAGAGTACTCGATGAGCCTGATTTGATTTGTATGGTTTTATCAGTTAGAGTAATCAGTATGAGTAGTCTCTTATCTATTAGACCACATGTTCTTTTTTGGTGTGGAGTACAATTTCTCTATGTTAGGACTGCAAGCTTGGGAAGGCATTTCTGCTTTTTGTCAAAGACAATTATGCTCATTGATTTCTTTATTTTATGTTGTTATCTATGCTATGGAAAATATTGTGTGATTTTATGTTTCAGGGAAAGGTCTTATCACCATAAAGACTCAGACCAGTCTAAAGGTGGCACTTTCAGGAATGCTTTGGCATTGCCAACAGATTTAGCAAGTAAGCTTTTGTCTTTTTTTTGGTCCTGATGGAAACTTGGGCTAATTTTGTCAGAAAACCAAGCTTGTTGGTAGTTCCTGCCATCACATATACTCATTTTGGTTTATCTATTCATAAAAATTAGACTAATGAATCCATATAGTTATTAATGCATAGCAGCTATTCCTGAGTAACTTCTTACATTGATACTTGTTTTGAAATAAGTCCCATGGATGGATTTAATGTAATCCAGCTGTATTAAATTTAGCTGTCGGATGATGTTCCCATTCTAACAAGAGTAGTTCATTAAGAATTATTAAACTTGTCTTACTTATAGATAGAAAAAAATGATTTCAAATGATCATAAATTCCCTAAGGAAACTTTTGGTTCTCTGGCTGGAAAAGTATATTTCTTTAAATGAGGTCACCAATATGAATATGCATGGCAATAATGTTGAATTTATATTTACCAATAATTTCACATTGTACTTTTTATGTCATACCTGTCAAAAAACTAATTCATAACAATGTTCATAAAAATGCATACAGCATGAATGTTGCTCACAGTAAATGCAATGCTTGAAAACAAATTTGTAAATTATTTTGCTAAATGCACAGGTAAGAGCACAAATATATGCTCCAATTACCCTTAAGGTAAGAAACAACATAAACACTTAACATGAATAACCTACAATTAAGATTTTAAAGTGAATATCTTATTATGATTTTTTTTTTAAGCTTCTGAAGATATAATTATGGAGTAAACTATTCTAACTGTTCAACAATGTGATGCACCATATATTTACAGTTCCACTTAAATTTCTAGGAAAATATGTGACTTCAAAAAGGCAATTTTTTAAAAGAAGAAAACAAAAATTGTGGTAGTTCAGTTATCTACTGTGGACCAACTGGGAAATTTATGCTTAGAGATAGGTTAGCAAAACTATTACATCAAAAGACAATTGCTGGCATTCAAACAAAAGCTTATTGTCAAAGGTTATTTTCTTTAGGCTAATATGAACATATACAAGAAGGACAAAGGTACAGTGATGTTTTATATTATATATGGATAAGAGTATAGAAAGTGTTCTGAGTTTGACTGATATCTCACAGACATTGAGAGTACTATACAGTTCCTAGATTTTTTCCTAATAGGAAGAATTGTCAATACTACATTTAAAATCTGTAATATCTGCAGCACCTCTTTCATTTGGGGGAAAAAAAATCCAATTATTCACAACAGAAACAAAATCACTAAATTACCTTCCTCAATAAGAATAAAAGATGTCTTGCAGTCCTCAGTGATAAAATGTCCTCCATTAATGATAATCCTTATGGTTATTTAGCTTCTCTAAAGTAAAAAAAAACATGTAGTGGAGCTGTTGTCACCCTCACAGCAAAGGCCCTGTTGTACAACAGCAACAATTTATTTTGCAAAGAGAGTAAAGAACTAAAATAAGAGGAAATGTTTAATAACTGTAATGCAAATTTTAATTACTACTCTGATAATACATTCTAAAGGTGCAGTGTATTCTGGGATTCAGATTTTGATATTTTACTTTGAATGAGAAATCAAATATTGATGAACTTGGAAAAGAGAGAAGGGCTTGTATATAAGACACATGATGTATGGACTTAAAACAACAGAGGCTGATTACAGAGCTAATAAACAAGCTTTTTTTTTTTTAAGAAGTTCTGCAGCTCTGCAATGATAAAAGAAATAAGGACATAAGCAGTGCTGTAGGGCAGACCAATTTTCCATCATCATGCACAAGCTCTCTCTGACATTGGCAGGAGAAGAGGTTAATTCAGGAGATCACAGGAGCCTGGCCAATATGGAGTTAGGGATGTTAGCTAGCATATCCCTACCAAGACTTAGTTTCCACACGTGTTAGTGTGAAGCTGCTGCCTATGAATGTGCCTAAGCCCTTTCTGACCCTGCTGCTACAGCTTCCTCCACAGCCTCCTGTATCAGCAAGTCCCAAGAGTTTGCAACCTGCTGCGTAAGGTAGTTTCTTTTATGAAACGCGACTGCTTTCATATAGGTAGAGTATCCCTGCAACACAGGAGTCTACTGTATTAGTAAAGTCCTTTTCTTTAGAGACATTGGCCAAACACAGCATTAAAAGGGAAAAAATACTCTTAATGTTCCCTGGAGGAAAAAAAAGAAGCTGGGAAATTTCCAAGAAGCATCAGACAAATACATGCTTAAATATATGCCACTGGACTACAGCTCCTGCTTTCACAGGGCACGTTTTTCTCAGAATTTGCTCTTTGTTCTCGGCAATGGGGGGACGTTGCTGATAATGATAAAGCCTTAGCAAACACCAGCAAATCTAAGGTAATGGACATTAGAAGAAATGCCTGTGCTAATTCTCACCTCAGCTGGTACATCTCTCTATTTGTGGGGAGCCATACAGAAATGTTACCTTGTGTCCTAGGGCAGAAAAGCTGAATTAGCACACTGATATGCATGTACTAAGTAGGTTCACCTCTCAACAGGACTTATTTCAAGCACAGCACTACTATACATAACACAGTTATCCTGCTTTTTGTTCCAGAGCTAGCCCGGCTTCTGCTAGAGCTCAGCCCACCTCTTGCCAATTCACGTGCAGCCCTACCAATTTCGGAGGGGCTGAGGTTTCACCCAGGTTGACAATGAAGCACAGATCATTGCACTGAGTGTTTACATTGGTACTCTGACTATCAGCAAATAAGTACATACAGAGGATTTGAATCAGTTTGTATGGAGCATCAAATACTGATGCTATATGATGCATATGTTATATGATAAAATAATTTATTATAATACAGATAGGATTTCCAAATTTGCTGGCATGAAAATTACAGCATTTATTTCTATTTCTTTATTCCAGCTATTTCATAGAGCCTCTCTCCTACTGCCTTATTTTTTTCCCAGAAATTTGGGTTCCTCTTTTTCCATTCCTCTTTCCTTCTCTCTTCTGGTTGTTGTTGTTGTTTTTTGGTTTGGTTTGGTTTGGTTTTCTCCTAGCATATGTTTTATCCAAGGCCATTTAATTTTCCTTTTATTGCTCTCTGCCATTCCCAGCCCATTCACTATCTATTGATGAAACAGAGAATAAACAATCACAGAGATGGGTTGGAAGGATAAAGAAGCAGCAGGGAACAGGGCACATGGTAAACAGGCAGACAGAAAGAGGGACACCAAAGGGAAGTAAGCTTATGTTTCTGGGAGTGCTCAGAGGGACTGTGACCCAGGCTTTTAATGGAAAAGTTCTGCCCCCAGCTCGGTCACATGCTGTTCTGAAATCTGTCTGTCTGTGTCTCTCTCATTTAAATCAGAAATTTCCACATTTAGGATAACAGTGCTGATCAAAATTTAGTTGAAGCTCTCAGTGAAAGTGTCAAGTTTTGTTGAACTTTCTGCAATGAAAGCTGTTAGCCAAAAATTCCTCAGCAGCTTGACTGCAAATGTACAAATTGTTGCACTTCATGTTTGATAAAGAACGTAGCAAATTATTTAGGAGAAGGGATGGAGGACAAAAAGGTTAATGACAGACTTGCTTTTGAAGATGAACTATGAATTAATGGATTCAGTTCAGATACTGTTGGTCACGGTCCAATGGTAATTCATTTATAAAGACAGTTACCTCATCATCAGCTTTAAACATAAGATCAGGAGATGGCTTCTTTAAATTAAAACTTGGGAACATTGCATTAAGATTAAATTATTGTTTAAAAGGCATCATAAACTTAATACAAGTATGACAGGAGACATCGTAATTTATGCAAATGCAGACTATCACAAGCAAAGACTATAGCATGCTTTCCGATGCTTTCATTTTTTGCATTCTGCATTAGTCATAGAAGCCATTTTTACATCATCATGTTCAAGAAGCCTAATCATAGAGGGGGGAAAGGACAGCTTATCAGCAGTAGATAAGAAAACCCAACCAAACCCCAAACAGCAGCTTTGTGCTATACTTAGCTTTACTAGGTTAGTGTGTTGAATGTGTATGTCCTTATCCAAACTACTACTCACAGTAGGTTTCTCATCCATGTCTCTATTTTATTGTATTATGGTAAAATAAAAAGGAAGAGAGATAAAGGGGGGGGGGGGGAGGGAGGGAGAGAAAAGGACAGAATCCATGAAAGACACTGTGTGTCAAAGGCAAATATGATAATTTTCTGAAATTCAGAGTGATGAAGTCTCATGTACACAGCAAAGGAAAAAAATATATATAGTGAAAAATCAGCTTCAATAAACCCAATCTGTAACATCTTAATATCTTTTTTTGTGTGTTTTATTTGCCTTGTCGACCATAAGAAGTCCATCCCGTTCCCGATAACTCACTTCTACTGGAGGGTTTCTCATGATGAGATATCCCCCCATGCTGCATGCCATGGCCCTGCCCTCCCTCCTAGCAATATTCTTTTTGTGGTAGGGTAGTCCTTGGGAAGAAGGACACGTGCTGTTTCGAGTATGGTTCCTGATGAGAAGTTATTTCCACTGCCGGTCCCTCCTCCTCACGGCGAGGGGGAAACCATTTGCGGACGGGAGAACTATATGTGAGGAGCCGGGCTCCTCATCCTCAGCTGCCTCTTTTAAGCCTTTACACAAACTCCAGCTGGGCCTGTTGCACAGCTGACATGTTCACCAAGTAAGACATAAATTTGGCAGAAATACTAATATTTCTCTGATTCTGTAATTAAAGTGCACGTGCTAATGATTACACAGGAAATTCAGCTTTTTAAAAATTTTGCATACTAGGCTTTGTAAATGAAATAACGGTCTTTCACTTGGAGTTCTGTAATTTGATTTACAGGTCTAATTGCAATAACATATCCGGTTTGTTGTCCTGGGGAACGAGGGAAAGGTTGCCATCATGCCATGAAGGCCGGCAACTCCCCATGGGCTGGGGCCTCCCCATGGGGGTGGCAGGGCAGGGCCTGTCAGCCAGGGCCTGTCCCAGCACCCCACCCAGGAGGCACTGGGAGCAGCTAGGAGGCACTGGGGCAGCCCCAGCCCCTGGCATCGGGAACCAGGCTGGGATGTGGGCCTGTGGGTGGGTCCAGTTTGCTGGGGCCCATCATCAAGCAGGGCCGAGCTGTGGAGCTGGAGGCTGGCCCTGCTGTGGTGTTGCTGGGGCCGGGGCTGATGGCTCTGCGGAGGAATGAAATGGGGTCCTGGGCTGTGGGCAGGGTGGGGGGAGCTCTGGAGTGGATGGGCAGAGGCAGGCAGGGCTGACAGTGCCCTCAGGGCCCGGAGAAAGGAGGCAAGACCGTCCAAAAGTGTGGTTGGAGGTAGAAAGTGATAATCTGGTAAAAGTGCCTTCCTCTTCCACCCTCCAAGTCTTGTCCCATGCTGTTATGCATTGTTAGAAAGAGGCAGAAGTCTGCTTGTCTTCCCCTAGCACTCAGCAGAGCCACATTTCTCCTGATGGTGGCAGTCTGGTCCTCGTCTTTGTTTGTAGATGACTATAGCATCTTAGCTGTTTAGGCAGGATGCCAGTTTCCTTAGAGAAGAAAAGTGTGTAAAAGGAGTAACAGCATTTAGGGGAGCGTGTGTCAGCAGCAGCTGAGCACAGCGGGGCGGGGGGGCGAGGCAGCACTTCTGCAGCGAGAGGCTGAGTGGCCCGTGAATGTCAACTGAGGCTGCAAATAATGAAGATGTCACTGAAAGAATGATTTTGCCCAAGAAAAGGTTACAGGAATCTTTCATAATACAAGCTGATAGGTAATTTGCTAATGATATCTTTCAACTACACTGACAGGCCACAAGTTTTACTTCATTCTTTTCCCGATGACAGTGTCAGTGACAGGACTATGGTAACTGTGGGACCATAGTCTTCTATATTTTACTTTGGAGTTATGGTTGCATAATTTCTTTTCTTAAATGACAGTAAACTGAGCTTTCCCGCTCTGACAATAGTTTTTCAGTACAGGATCCATGTAAAATTATCAGCAGCGGGAAACATACTTGGATTGGCAAAACCCCTGAAAACCAGATGAATTTAACATTTTTTTTCCAAAGTTTTGCTAAGCAATTTTCAATAACTCATGCCTGAGATATTTCCTTAAAATATTAGAAGCATACCTAATCTGCTACAACATGTTAAGTACCGCATTAATCTTGAAACCTATGCATTACCTAATACTTTAAACACAGTAAATTAAGATTCAATTCAGTTGATATAAAACTATGACTCTACCCAAAAAAATCTAAGTATATCGACATTTATTCTCTTTTGGAGACTAAAACTTTCTTAATTATCTGACATAATTTATACAGAATACTATAATCAACAGAATTGAATTAAATAAGAAACTCATCTATTGACAGAGCTACAAAACCTGCCTAGAGCCTGTGATAAACATTTAGAGTCAAGCTCTGATTTGCCTCTTGGGGAAAATGCACAAGTAATAAAACTAGATTCAAATGTAAGTTGTTATAACAACCTAATGCAGTGGCCAAATTCTAGATGTGCTAAAAGAAATGCATGAGTTTGATGGCACGCTTACAGTTACTAAAGTTGCAACAATTTATAGTGCTCTGGGTAACTAGGAACTGCAGTCAAAACATAAATTAATGAAACCAACACTGTCTAGACCTTCTTAAAGGAGAACTGTAAACACAAGTAAATGTAGGTCATTTAGAGCTTTCCAAGCAGGTTGCTAAGCAGAATGGATACATCACTATAGATCTGGGCTGTATATGAAAGGATGGTAACTTTGTGTGTAAAAGAGCCCAGGAATTCTTCACATATGGCGATAATCTACTTCAGCACAGAAAACAGCCTACCTAGGTGCAGCACTAACTGTGTTTTACTTGATTTTAAAGGGCCAAGGAAAAACAAAGGGATGCACCAATCATGATTTTTCACTTTAGTGTTAGAAATGGGACTGACCCAATGTAAGCGATGACATTAGCGTAATCTACAAATTAGGAAACGTGCTTCAGCTGCTGAAACATAGGTGTTTAAGAACATCTCCGGCACTGTGGGGAATCTGCTTTGGCAATTCATCCTGCATCCTGTTTTATAGGGGTGTATTTCCTTTTATAAGGAAATGCACCTTGTAAAACAAATCCAATGTTGTATCTCTCTGCTTCTTATGGAAGGAATAACTTCTCAAGGTGCACTAAGCACTTATATTTAAATAACTGAATGGTGCCCCAGTTGCCATCCCCTGATTGAATCAAAACCAATAAACATTTATATGTCATGATTTATCTTACCCAAGAGCAAATACCAAAATAATCCAATACCTTAGAAATGCCTGTTTTTCTGCATGGACTATAAACATATGAAAACAAATTCCTTGCAGAGCTAAAGAGCTAAATCCCATCCCAGGTAATGATATAAATTGCACCCCAAACAGCCAGCAAAGTTTTTTTTCTGATTAATGTGGTTCCATGTATCATCTATTCAACAGCGGCCTTCACCAAGACTGAAGTTTTACAGGAAAAACTGCAAGGTGTTTACCCATACTTCACTCAGCAAACTAACAGCTGAGCAAACAGATTCAAACACTCCAGCTCTCCTCCCCTTTTACCATCCATTTTTAATAAACCAGAAACACTTGCCTAGATAGAGATCCCCTTGAAGGATGTGGTAGAGTCTGAGTGTGTTTGCAACATGCTGAGAGACTTATCTGTGTTTGGGTGTTCTGACCAAGCTGTGGTTTGGAGCCACGTCCCGTAGTAGGAGGGCAGGCTTTCCCAGAGTGGGCTCTCCGACAGGGAGGAAGCGACAACACGGGACATCTGTGACCGTCAGCATGACAGAGCCACTGCACAGTGCTCCAGCGTCATCAGACCCCACACATCAGGGCCAGTGGGTTTGAGGCACGTTGCCTGTAGCCAGGTCGAGGGCCCTGAGGTGTGAGTCACACGAGGCATGAGATTTGGTGCTAGGCATGTATCTTATTGCTAAAGTGGCAATGAAATCACAGAAAACTCCAGCTAATACCACATGCACTGGACAGAGTTTTTTGGTGTCAGACACACATTCATAATAGCAATAATAAGAAAATGGCTTTTTAGCATCTTAATGCTTTCAGACTTCAGTCTTTTAAAATGTATTTTATATTTCAAAGAATAATTGCGATACTGAAACAAGGAAGTAATAAAACATGCAAGTATCCAGATTTTCTTTTTTCTTTCTTTTTAATATAAATGGCAGATCAAATTTTTAGGATGAATGGTAACAAATCAATTTTCTGACAACAGCTGTCTAGTTCAAATTTCATTTTTTACAACATCTGCTGAGACACTCAGTTCCCTTGCCACTGCATCTTAACTGTATCCCCAAACAGATTAACATCATGGCAGGATAGCATGTCATGTAATGATTTTAATAACATTTATTCATAAGATTGTTACTCCTCCCAGCTTCTGCCTCAGGGTCTGCTAGAACACCATGTAGTTCATTAGCAGACACACTGAGAAGTCAATGAGGCAGATACAATGTGTAGATTAAAAAAACCATTAAGTTTAACTCTTCTGTAACCTTTTAAAACCCATTTATAAGCTTATTTAATACTAAACTTCAATAATGGTGCATATTGTTTCAAATTATATGTAATTAGGAACAATGAAATATAAACAAATTCTGTATCATATGAGGTAATTCTGGGACTGGGACATTTAGCAAAGAAGAAAAACCAACAACAACCAAAAATGGAAAAGGAGAAAAAAAGAAAAATATGAGGTGAACTTCCATAGAAAATTTCTTAAAATATTCCCTAAGATTTTGTGTAAATGTTAATGTAAAAATGTACAGATAAATATTTATCTAGAATAATTATATTTTGTAAGAAGTTGTGTTACATATTTTAAATTACCTTTATATATTGATGTGTGTATTTTCTTAAGGTTACATGGGTAGCAAAAGCGCAAAGAAAAGAAAATGAAAAAAAAAAAGTGGGAATGTATTCTCTACATTAGCCATAGAGAGATACATATTTATCTGTAAGAATGACCTTCTTTTGTGTAAGGAAGTTAAAATTACAGTTTACAAGCATAACCAACCTGTCACATACATACCTATATGTGGTGGTAAGTCGTAAGAAAATAAGCTCCAATAATAAACTGAGGTACCATTGTGAAGAGTTACATGTCTTAATCTGCCAGTATTCCCTCTATATCCAGGCCCTTGTCCATATGTTAAACTTTAAGACTTTGGGATTATTCATGAAACAGATTAATTTAAAATATAGATATACCTTATGCATATATTACCATAAATATTATTTTACTGATTAATGTATTTTCCAAACTAAAGGAGCAAGGAACTATCTCTAAGAAAAGGGCCAAAATTGGATGAACATTTGACTACATCTTCATGACAAAACTCTCAGAGGGTAAAGCCATGGTTCTATAGCAACATGTTTGATTTGGTCAAGGGATTTTTTTTACTAGGAGGCATGTGAGGGAACCTTTCATACATTTACAAATATACTGTTCAGTTTTCACCTCTTGGGAAAATTGATCTTTCTGTCTAATCAGTTTTCAGGGAAATAAATCAGAAACAAAACCAAATAAAACTCCACACTTCTCTGTCAACACCGTTCCTTCATCTAGCATGAGACAAATTAATTGCCCAGGTTTTAAATGATCATTTAACCATGTTTTCTGTTTCACAAGGTTATGCACCTCTTTCTGTTGCAGGTTAGACAATTGTTCATAGCACTGTAATTTTTTCCAGCTTTGATCAAAATAATTTTTTCCATGCATGTTGTTTCTTTTTTCCTTGGCTTAGATTAGGTTACACTTGTCAGAGCTTCATTTTCAGAAGTTGGAAACAAAGGATTCCTATGTTTCTGTTCATGAGAATAGCAAAGGGATCTGCTTCTGGCACTCCCTAATGAAAAAAGATCTGATCCACCACCTCAGGGAATGGTCCATGGAAGGTTATTTCTGAACAGGCTAGATACTGAAGGAGCATTCAGATTCTCCCACCCTGAAGACTGAAAAGTCTGTTAGGCAATGTGTGGTCATGGGAGATGCAAGCCAATACCATCTGGTTGTTATGTAATGTTATGGTGACCTAATTTATTTGAATGAAGAGCACCATGTTGCTGTAAAAGCCGTTCTGTGAACAAGGCTGGTGTCAAATACAAAACCGGTATAGTAATTGCTACCCTCAGTCATATTAGAATTATTTAAATGAAGACAACAAAATCTAAAATGAGAGTAAACCAAGCCACCAGAAAGGGCTCCAACATTAGATGAAGCTTTAGTTTCAAAGCTTTCACGTGCCAAAAGCTGAATTAATCAAATCTGCAAACAACAACATAAAAGAAATCACCTAACATTTGGCAAATACAATTTAGGCTTTGAGTTGGCCTAGAAAGCAGAGGCAAAATAGAAACATAGAGAACAAAGAGTGAAGCAGAGCCAGTGTGGCATCTGCCAAAGCACCACATTAACTCTTTTGGTTAGCATACACCATTACTGTGCTTTAGTGGAAACTAGCTGGAATACTTTGGACTGCAAAGTAGCAGTAGAAATGGGTAACCAAACACATGTCAAGATATTTGTGAGGTACGTTGCTATGACCTAGGCATAACATGACACATATCCACTCGGGGAAAGTGTGCTCTGTCTTGCCTTTGGCTAAAAAGAACCAGCAATGCTGCTGATGGTATCTCACAAACATACTTCAGAAAAAATGTAGATTTACAAATCAAAGAAGTAAGGCAATTTGAAGTAATAATTTAGAAAAATATTTTATTTGTCCTAAACTCATCCAGGTGGTATAAGCTAGATGGAAGATCTCAATTTGTTAAATCAAATTTATTTTGCTGATTACGACTACAATGCTACATTTTCCTGTGGGTTAATAGCAGGTAAAAAAAAAAAAAAAAAAGGGGAAAAAAAAGCAAGCCTTTCCCCAATATTTTCCAATTAATACAATACCAAAGTATTTCAAAGCCACTGGCTCACATAAGGACTCCTGTGTGCCAGTGTCATATTTGTTGCTTCATTTGGTTTGCATTTGTACTGAACAAATACAAACCCCCTGTATTTCTTCATATAGATGTCATAATCTAGATGGGAGGAAGCACAATGGGAGGAAGAAAAAAGTGTTAGTATCGTGTGTTAGCCTAAGAAGGTTGATGCACTCATCAACAACATCAAGAGCTGCTCTTCCTAAGCACAGCAATAAATACATAAACAAATAAAAATTGCCAGTGTTTTTGTCTATTACATAGAATTCAACAAGAGCAACGAAGCCCCAAAGTAGCCAGGATCCATCCAAAGCTTGAAGCTTTTCATCCCAGGAAACTTCAGAACTAGTGTCAAGTGTTTTTCTGAGAAACCACAAACTTTCCCTTCCACTTTCTACAAAGCCAAATGATGACGCTGAAGATTGCCTCCTACCCATCTGTTCATTCAGCTGGTATGTGGCATCCTTCTCCCCATATTTTTGGTCTTTTTATATAAAATGCAAATTTTCAGGTCAGGAACCTGCAATGCTTAGAATAAAAAAAAAACTTAGGCTTTAAAAAAAGTATTGACTCTCAGCAAAGAAGTGTTCTTCATTTAGGTGCCCAAAGATATAAGCAGAGTAAGTTAATATGCCATCCATGATGAATTACTGAAAACATCAGCAAAGAGCGATTACTGCATGTCTGATCTTAATTTGGCTTCAAGTTAGAAATACAATGCCTTCTGTAAGCTACCTCAGGGAACATATGCCATCAAAGAGCAATGAAAAATGTTAAATATTCTGTGAATAGAATTCACTGCTATAGCAGCTTCCCAAGAGAGCAGATGCAAGTTTTCAGACATTTTCTGAACATTAAGAAATTGGCAGTGTTTTCAAATCCTACCATGAGAACGCTTATCTTACCCATCATTAGCTTAACATCATGTTAGATTACAGTGCCCATCTCCATGGAATGGAGAAGTCTGGCTGCTTCCTTGGACTGAAATAATCATCGTTTTATTGTGCATCCGATATATTGTATGGAAGGGATATTTCTTTAACTAAGCCATTAAAAACACTTAAAATACTCATAACTGCAGCAAAACAGGCAGCAGAGAATATGATAAAAATATACAGTTTTCTTGAGTTGTGAAGGTGGTTGTTTTGGGAAATGTTTGGTTATGTGAGTACTAATGCACAAAATTAAAACATTTCTTTAAGTCAGTAGACCTTCTGAGCTCTATGATTTTTCTTATACTTTATTTTTTCCTGCATAAGATACATTTTTAACACTGGTGAGCACCTTTCACTTGTGTGAATTGGACAGATAATAAGAAAGAAGGTGGAAGGACCCTCAAGTTGGTCTTGTCAGTCTGAGTAATCAAGTCTCAATAATTTTTCAAAAGCTTCAATTTTTCAGAAAAAAAGACCCTAGATTTATCTTGCAGTAACAGATGTTTGGCCAAAGGCTGCAATGATTTTGAATGAGTCAGCATTCAGTGCTTCCCAATGTATCATAAACTGTATCTACAAATTAAAAGGAAATAAATCCTATATTCTCTGTTGCATTGCTTCTTCCTTTTCTTCTTTCAAGAACATCATTGGAAAAACATCCCACTTTTGTTTTCACAAAATAATTCATCTTCCTAGATCTTCCCTACACTAAAACTGAGATCAACAAAATCTGAACATGAAAAAGTGTGCAGTGTTGTGAGGGCTGGCGTTGCACTCTGATGTTGGCAAATTACAGCTGATACATCTGGTGCTCCACTTCAAAGGCTTGTTTGGTCATGGTCTGTGTGCTGGGTAATTGCATGCTGTGTTGTACATAATAATGATTTTTAATTGGGTTTGCTCTGCATAACATAGATTCAATTATTATATAATTTCTACCTCTGTAAGTTAGTATATTTCTATTTTCTGGTTGATTTAGGAGCAAAACTTCACACAAGTTGCACAGGAAATTTGGGATAGCTTGAGTATCAGCTCCTCTCTCGTGTATTACTCAGGCATCTAGAATATCTGCCTTCCCTAAAACCTACAGATGAAGAACAAAGAGACCAAGTTACTGAAGTTTGCCATAGAACTTCGCCCAGACACTTCCCTGTAGTAAGAACTGGAAATAGATATTGGATTGGTCACCATTTCTAATGGAGAGGTTATTTGTTTGTCTGTTATCTAAAAAATCTCATTTCTTATTGTTGTTTGGTTTCGCCCTCACTGCCCACCTCATTGCAGTTGGATAGAAACTGGACAAATTTAAGTAGGTCAGTAGTGTTGTTTCTAAGACGTTTTAAAATAAATTTTGTAAATTAGAGGCATTTAGAAAAGCTTTTTACTTAATGTACTGCATAACTAACAGTCTGCCCTCTTCCAACATACACATGCAGTCAACTACAAAAATCCTGTACATTTATCATACCATTAAGGAACCATTTTGTACTAGTTGCCAGTCTCTTTCACTTTAATGCCATATTTCTAGAATACAGTTCAGCTGAAGTACACTGAGAGCTTAATGAAAAATCTCTGTCTTACATTGTAAACTCCAAATACATTTTCCTCTTATTTTAAAAATCTCATTCAGACAAAGAAGCACCTTTTAATTTTAAAAAGATATAATCTAGACCTAATATTTCCTTAGAAATGTCAATTGAGCATTCTGTTGAAAGAGTGTATTAACTCTGTGCATCAAAGTGAGAATGTATTGATCAAGCATCCATTGATTACAGCATTCAAGAGCTATCTGATTTCCTTGGAAAAGAAGGATGTTCATGTGACATATATGGAGAAAAAAGAGTCCAACCCAATTAGTAAAGGATGACTGAATAAAATATCTATAGCTATATATTTTCTATCATTAGGGTTTTCTGGATTAACACAATGCATTTTTCCTACAAAGTATTTATTAATCTGTTAAGTCTTTATTTTACAGAAAGCAGATAAACATTTTTGTATGACCTAGAAAATGGAAGGACAAACCTATTGTTCATAAAAGCTGAAAGGAATGAGAACTGCAAGAAAATAACATTTGTCATTATAGTGTGAAGATATAATTTAAGAATAAATACTTTGACCCTTGTAATGGTATTGGAGATAAATACGGTTGCTACAGAGCAGATCTTGGCAATCAAGATGAATATTTTACTTAGTACAATCATGTTCCAGTAGACAAATTAATCAAGATGAAATTAAATATATCCACTTGTCCGCTTAAAATGTCACTAAAAATCATCATGGCTGAACATATTAGGTAGGAAGCATGTGAAAAATTAAAAGTTACAAGATGACATGAATTTATTGAAATAAACAGAATATATGCCACATACAAGTCTTGTTGCTGCCATTTATATTTGAAAGTTCAGCATTTTAAGCTGTGCATGTGGGAAATAACAGAAAGGTTAAAAGAACAGTCCTGGAAGGGAAGAAAAATCAAACAAATCACTTAACAACAAATGCTATTGCTAAGAGAATCTGTCAAGAAAGAAAATGCCATGCCAGACAGTCCAATTGATATCCAAAGTACTCAGGGCTTGTGTTAAGAATCCAAATTCAAGATCAAATACCTAAGGAGGAAAAAACTTACTTTCACCATGAAAATAAAATATAATCAATTCAGATATTGTGTGTGTGCTTTTAACTTAAAAAAAGGTTGACTTAATGGTATTTGGCAAATGGAACTAATTTTACAAGGTCGAGTTCTCTATGATTAGGTTGTGCTGGTTAATTAGAATATACTGAAGTGGGAAATCCACTTGTAGATGAAGTGTTCCCCAAAGATGTGATTATACACAGCAATTTTTAAGAGCAGTGGCTGGTGCTAAGCGAGGCTGGCAGAACTAAAATCTGCTAGAAGATCAGAGATCTTTGAAGATGCAGAGATACATCAGGGACAAAATATGACTGAATCATTGGAAGGCTTCCTAAAGGTCATAAAGTAGAGTTTTAGTTTCAAGAAGTGCTTCTAGTATCCCTACATCCTTCTAAGAGTATAAAGACGTACAGAGTGCTTTCATTATTTCCTGTTGATTTGCTTTCTAGGCCAGCTTCATGTGCCATGTACTATGATGGTATGCTGCAGCCTCCCATTGAGCAAGTAACTAATCTATTAGAGATAGACAGTATCTCCTCCTCTGAACAGGCCTGGGCATGTCAAGCAAGTCTTCAGAGAAAAGACATTAATATTGAACTAACAGCATGATTAATACTAAAAAGTTCTTCTGAGCAGGAATTTTGGGTAATTAAACTGAACAGCCATCTTGATTAACAAAGAAAGCTCTATCGTATTTAAAAGAAAATAAGCCATTTAAGAAAAAATAAAGCCTAGGAAAGCAATACTACCATAGGATATCAGCTGACCTTTTCAGTATTTCTGCTGAAAGCTTGTATTGCTGTTGTCCAAAACCCAGCTGCACTTAAAAGATTCAAACAAGAGTAATGCCTCTAAAAGTTGCGACATTTTAAGTTGTGGTGTAGGCAGGAGAGGGAAAATGTTTCTTAATTTTATTATTTGATTATTGGAATGTTGTCATTATATTCATGTCAGAGACTTACATACATGAATTTGGCTTTATGAAACAAGTGAAGTAGATTTTCTGTTTTCTGGCAGGTAAGGCTTGGGCAGAAACAGATGATGGGTTACACATTAGATAAAGATATACATTGTGTTTTAAAATGGGGGGGGGTTTCACCTGCCGAGACTAAGCATATGTATAAGATGTTAGAAGTTATTCATATATACAAATATAATTTACAGGATGGAAAAGGAAATAAAATGTGAAATAAATTATTACATACTCATTTTATACTTCTTACAAGCTAATGGTACTTTCTGCAGTGTCCTTTCCAGTGGAAATGTCAATAATGAAGCCTGGAGTTTTCTACACGTAGTCCTTTTCCTCTTTGTAATCCAAACTGAGATGGAGATGAATAAATTACATGGCACTATGGGCACCGACAGAGCAAAAGTGACATCTCTTCCTTCCCTCCCATGTTATGGATTTCCAGCCAGGGCTTGCAAGATGATCTATTATTTGCATGAAGACAGAAAGAATTCAAATGAAGCAATTATTACACAAGAATACTTGATAAATGGTAGCAATATGTTCAGTAAAATGTACCTCAGACAGAGTTATTTCTAGACAACCACCTCAATAGTCTTGAAAATTTATTGCTATGAGAGTTTAAGAGACAACAATGTCTTCATTTTAAGCAAAGAAGAATAAAGAGACACAAATATTTTCTTAAATCCTCAACAGTAGATATTTCATCAGAGAAAAAGACATGGCGTAGGTACTCAGCTGAGTACCCTTGTTCCCCTTGAAATCATTTACATCACCTGAAGATAGGGCTCTGCATTTGCATTCATACCCTTACAAATCTAATAGCTAGAAGACATGTATATGCCCTGAAATATTGTGTTACCATTTAATTAAAAAAAATAATATGGATACTGTAGTACCTGTGACCTGCTTTCCTACAGTTTGTTAGTCAAGCCAGCTCTTTACAGGCTGGGTAATTCTGGTCCTCTCAGAGCAGTATTGACAGTGGGAAAAAAAAAAAGTCAGCCATTCCAAAACCAGCCAGGGAAATCCAACTAATTAGTTTTAATTGATTTCCCAGTGGCACAGCTGTGGTCTACGTGGGTGTGCATGCATACCTCCTGCTGTTTTGGGAAGCACACCTTTTCTTCCACCCCAGCCAAAAGAACAGACTCCAGCATTATCACTAGTGATGAAGACCATCTGCACTAGAAAATTTGCTGTAAATTCTCATCCTTTCTTGTCAACACAGTGGAGGTAATAATCACAGAAGTTTCTTGATTCCCTAGAACTTTCCTTAATCTCACCAGCTGCAAAAAACTGCAACTACTTAAATCTATGTTAACCTTGTTGGTGGCTACTTATAGATGCTAAGGAGTTATTGTGTCATGAGTCTAAGTAAAAAGGGGAAGAACACTGGGAGGAGAGACAAAAATCACAAAGCAATGGGAGATATTAATAAAATTTACATCTTGCAAAATCTTTCTCCCCAATGAAAATCATCTCTAACAAGAACGAGCACACTTCTGACAGATAAAAGCCATCTAAAATAAGTGTGATTATCATACTTTCTCTCAGTAACTACATCAGGCAGAAGAGATGCTATGCCAGCTTTGAGAATTCAGTTTCAGATAACACCAGGAGAAAACTGAGCAATCATTTGGATTTGTACAGTACAAGCCTTGACCATGGTCCCATTCAGTGTTTCTGTTAGCCCTGGCATCACTGCTGTTTTCTTTGTCCTTGGCACTAAAGCTAGATATATTTATTCTATGTGTTACAAATAGTAAATTTGATGGAAAATGAAGATTGGGTCATTCCAAATATATCAGAAATTTCAGAAAAAGGTCAAAGAGTTTAGCTGATAAAGAAAAGAAATGGGAAGTTAATATAGAGAGAAAAGGTTGTGATATACCTCTTTTATCAACCAGCTAAATATTACAACATATGGCTTTCCTTACATCCCTGCTTGAGGAAATCAGCCTACATTTTCCACTTTGTAAGAAAGTGATGCACAAAGATACATGTTTATAACACAAAACATAGTATCATTATAAAGAACAAGAGGGAATTGCTTAGTTTATCTACTGAAACCATTCCAATTTTTAATTGGTTTGATCTCAAACAGTTTTTTCCTTTTCAGCAGCCAAACAAACAAATGGAAACATTAATACAGACCTAATTATCACAACACTTTCCAGAAGAGGGTGCAGAATATTTAACTTCTCTATTAAAAAGACTATCCATTACTCTCATAGATGGCAGAATATTTTCCATCCTTTTTTTTTTTTTTTAAGGTAAGGTCTGTGGTATCATGCTAGTAATTCTTGCTTCTGTCCAAACAAGTAGCTGATGCTTTAATTTTCAGATTCAATTGGCACAGTGCCTCAACCCCCAACCATGCAGTTTTCTTTTTATCCTCAAGTATGGGAAAAGAATGTGGCAAGCCACCTCTTCCAGAGGCAGAATTAATAAATCTGTCAAGCCAATGAGTGTTGTGCCATCTGCCCCTTATACAGGGACATCATTATTCACAGCAAACCTCCCAGCTGGGTCCATCTCCTGTCTGTAACCAGATCCATGAATCAATGGGGGCAAAAAACCATTAGACTGGGCCAATAATACAAGTTTGCTAGTGTTTACCGGGGGGGTTCATGAATGTGAACTCCCTCAACATCAGAGAAGAAAGTAAACTCTTCCTGCTTGCTTCATTAGTGCAATTTATACTACGAGGTGAAATGCTCCATTTTGAACAGACTCGCAGCAGGAGGCAATACTATTCAGTAACACAAATTGACCCTAACTGAGAATGAGAACCATCTACATATTCATGGTAAAGCTTGGGCAATAAACTGCAGTTTCTTATAATCATTTTCACTAT
Source organism: Ciconia boyciana (assembly GCF_034638445.1). Taxonomy (NCBI): domain Eukaryota; kingdom Metazoa; phylum Chordata; class Aves; order Ciconiiformes; family Ciconiidae; genus Ciconia; species Ciconia boyciana. Next base: position 111,140,542 of record NC_132934.1, read on the forward strand.
ATCACTCAGTTTCCAGACAGGAATTGATGAGTAAACCCATCCGCAAAGAGATAAAATGGATAGGAAGGACTTACTATAATGTTCTGTAGCAAGACGATGTGCTAAATTTTTTTTCAACAGATAAAGAAACAGCTCTGATTTTATTGTTTTGTCACTTCGTCATCTTCCTAGTTCTTACTTCAAGGTAGTCACTCACATGATGCTTTCTAGCATTCCGTCTCTGCTTAAAAATCTATGTGAGACTATGTGAAACAAGCCTAATGAAAGACAATAATCTAAGTCCTGTAAGGCAAAGCAGAGGTATATTTCCAACTGAAATATCACTAAGTAAAACCCTTTTTCTTCAGTTCCTTCTCTGTGAAAATGCATGACACTATCCTTTGGTAGTCTAAGTGCCACAGAGTCAGACAGAAAAAAATTAATGGGATAATGGTAAGGCTTATCAGATAATTAGTATGCAAAAGCAGGAAATTCATAAAGAATATTGTTGACAAAATCAAAGCAATTTAATTTTTCACTCTGATAAAGTTTGTTTTGAGAAATAAAAATACTTCATTTTAACTTTATCACTTTGTTGGTCTTTTAGATTACATCAAAATGATTTATAGACTGGACTGCAAACCTCTGTTCTTGAACCTCAGTAAAATTGTTTTGGAAGGCTTCTATGGATCATATGGCTTGATGGAGTTTCTTGTTTCCTTTTTTTTTTCCAAGCATCTAGCAATCTGATGTGAACATCACAGTACTTGCATATCCCTACTTTCTCTGCTTTCTGGGCTATTCCTGTCCAACTGATCACACTCTACTGTCTAGGGAAATATTTTAATATGAATGTTTAGAGTTTTCAGAGTAGCATTTCAAATTTTCAAATGAGAGTTTTAAATTTTGCTGAGTTACAACATGAGAATTTCAAGGGTATGATAAATCAAAACTTATTAGCTAAAAGTATGCACCAAGGCAGAGAAAATAGATGCTCAATGGCACATAAATCCTGCCTGATGTTCAGTGACAAAGGAAAACAGAAAGGTACAGGGAAGTTCATTTCCCTTTCTTCTTGACTACAGCTGATGATCATTGCATTCTCACATGCACTATGGCAGCAATAACACCTAATATTTTTCTGCATATTCTTTTTTTATTGCCTGTGCAGTTCTCATTCGTATGCAGTCTATAAAACTTTTCATATTCTTGCTCAGCTATTTGCATCAATAATATCATTTAACAGTAAATTTCACAGTCTAATTATTCATTATATTAAAACACATTTCCTTTTATTAATTTTAAACTGTTTACCTGATAATTTTAACAAATGCCCTTGTGCTCATTTTATGAGCCAACCTGATTTGCATTCTCTAGAACAATAATTTTAATTATTTTCCTTTTTTCCCCTAAGACAAAACAGAACAATCTGAAGTTCCTCATCTACTCTCCTACTAGCTTGGGAAAAGCGGATGCCTGACTTCAATGGGGACTAGCCACATGGCTGCATTTCCAAGATTACAGTCTTAGTGAATGATAGGTGTCATTTCTACAATGAAGGTTTTGTACCTGTAACTACAAAGTCTGCGCACAATTAGCTGATAGAAGGAGGCTTCTGCTTTTGAAATTTTTGCCCATAGGTTTCAGATGATAAAGGTCACCAACATTTTGTTCACATTGCTATATATTGTTAATTTTCACATGGTCCATCAGTGATTTTTGCGTATTTCATTAACAAATAATTTTTATTGGAAAACTAATTAGGTCCTAACCCAGCTTTTCCCCTTTATACTGCAATCCAAACTGAAAGAAACTTCTGCTTTTTGAAGGCACTTGAGAATAGAATATTTCTTTTCACGCTTCGCAAAATTTTTACTGCTGCTGTCCCATACCCATTTTGCTCATGTCAGGTGTGGAGCCCTGTGGCTGGGATGTGAGGAAGGCAGGGGGTGACCCCCTCCCAGCATCTCAGGGGCAAGCACCTACAGCCCCAGCCTGGCTGGAAAGGGGCTGTGGGAAGCCTGGCCCTGCCAGCTGGTGTTCAGCAGGTGGTATTTGTAGGACACAAAGCATTCACAATACCCTAGGACTCTCTCTGTCTTTATTTTGGGAGGGATTTCTTGGTATAAAGATAAGTGAGATAAGTTAAGATCCCTCTACTTTCTTTCATGCAATTTCAGGCTGGATTGGAGCAATATTGTATTTTTGAATCACATTGTATTTTTATATCACATTGGGTGAGAAATGACTTAACAGTAAAACCAGGTTGAAAATGTCAAAACCCCCCAATTGAATTTGAGCAGTACATGTAACAAATAATAGTAGATATACTCATTGCTGTGAAATATTTTTAAATTCATTTATCCTGTTTTTCTTCAGTAAAATTAACAAAGATGAGTCAAAAGTTATAAAGTTGTAACTCTTTAGGGACTAAGACAGGTACATCTTGTACAATGCTAGGCAGCGGCCTACTTCCTAAATCCCTCTCAATCTCTCCTACTCTTCTCTCACTCTTCCTTTTTTTAAAGTGCGGTATACATTTGTTCTTTGCTGTGTCTAAGCAGTGACAAGAGCTGACAATTGATCTGAATACATTCAGATCAATTGGTTGTTTCGGGCCACTAATTTAGTGGCTAGATCAATGACACTTATTAAGTAAATATTATTCAGTATGATAAGGAGGAGAAAGGAGAAAGGCTCTTTAACAGTAGACAAGTAAGAAGAACCTTCAAATAGTTCACAAGGATGCTGATACATCAATCCCAGAGAGCTTTCAAGCATAGATCAAATATAATCAAATACCTGCATGCTAACACAAGAAGCATGAAGGACAAACAAGGAGAAATTGGAAGCTGTGACTAACACAGAAAAATGATACAGGAAAGTTGACAGAAACATGGTGGAAGTACGACCTCACTAGCTTGTAAACATGGTGAGCAATAATAGCTGAGGATGAAATAGAAATGTATAAATTTTCACAATTAGGAAAATTAAAGTTGTGACATGATAAACAAAGTGGAATTTCAAAGGATTCGTAGGAATCCACTCTAAAAATCCTTACGTTTATTATGAGTGGATCTAGCTGTGATGGATCCCAGTGCTGCTGTTGAAAAGTAGCATTCAATTTTAAGACCAATTTGTAAAGAACTAAATGAGAAGGGATGAAATTGTAATAAGTAAACAAGAATGGATAGATGTGCAAGCAGAGGTGATCAACAACCTGCAGTGATCACTGTGGTTGAAAGAAGAGGAGGAAAAAATAAGTAATCTGCAGATAAAGTTACATATTGACATTAAATTTCTGCTAGAATATTTTATCTGTAAATATGACACAGGATTTAATCATTGGCACAGCTTGCCTATGGAAAACTACCACACAACTATCCTATTAAGTACCTTCTGACACTTGTATTTTTATAGCACATTGGGTGAGAAGTGACTTAACAGTAAAAACAGGTTGAAAACGTCAAAACCCCCCAACTGAATTTCAGCAGTACATGTAACAAATAATAGTAGATATACTCATTGCTATGAAATATTTTAAAATCAGTTTATCCTGTTTTTCTTCAGTAAAATTAACAAAGATGAGTCAAAAAGTCAGTTTTCTAAAGACAGAAATAGTGAATAATGCAGGTAATATATACATTAAAATTATTGTCAGATAATGATGCAACAATTTTAACAGAAAAGTCTTTTAATGGAAAACCATTATCATGAGTTCAGATTTCTGGCAAATCTGTGCCAAAGTTAAGAATCAGATGCCTACAGAAAAAATCTATTAACAAAAGCAGTGAAACACTTAAAAATACAACTTGCATACCTTCTTCAACTCTATAACTACAGTAATATAAATATATTTTTGCAGTTGTAGTATTTCCTGCTTTAATTTTTATTTCAAATATTTTAGCAGAGTTTTATCAATTTTTTTCCTTCAATTTTGTCTAGCTGCCACTTGCTGTGCTATGAGCAAATTTTGAAATGGTGGAGCAGGAAAAGGCAAAAATAAGAAAAAAAACCCCCAATTTAAAATATTTAGGAACTTCAAATAGATAAATAAAACACATTTTTACTCAAGTGACAGAAAGTAAAAGAGAAGGATGAAAACTCATAACCTGAAAATTTAAAAAGAACAAACCAAAATGAATGTCTGTTTTTCAAAAAATACCCAGAAATAAAAAAATAAATATATTTGAAACTGTTTGTCATGGAGATACGTATTTTCACAAGATCAAAGAGTATCTCATAACCTTTTTCTAAAGGAAAAATTTTAAAATAGGATAATTTTGAAATCAACCTATTATTTATACATCCTTCAGGGGACTGAGAAACTCCACATTATGCTAATATTAGAACACAGGAGCATTTTTAATGTGTTATTGAACTACATGTTACACTGTATCTAGACTAGATCTAGGTAATAATCAGTCAGCAAAAATGATTAACATTTACCTATCTGTTAAAAATCTACAGCCAATAATAATCTACATCTATATGTTCCTTTTAGATGTGTCATGTACATTTGCTAACATGCAGATTAGAAGAAAATGTACAGTCCAATGGGGAAAACGGAGTTTTGGGACAATGAATTGTGAGTTAACCAGGCAAATACTAGTGAAGGTATCTAATCTTGTAAAGAAGTATTTGCATATCTAGGAAGTGAAAAATTAAAACGTTGCTTTAAATAAGAAAAATATCCACACACTGTCTTCTGGGTAAGGATATAAGACAGGGAGATGCTAAATCTGTCTGGATTGCCTGAAAGTCTTGAAAAGAGAACTGTCTATAAAAGCTAACATATTCCACCGAAGGAAAAGAAGGTACAGCCTCAAATGTGGGCTCAGTGCGTGTGATCTCTCCCTGCCAGGGGAGAAAGCAGCAATGAGTGATCAAGGGACAGCAAATCACTGAGACAAGAGACACTTCTCTAATTTAGCTAGTAAGGTCACACAGGAAAACTAACCTGTCCTAGCTCACCAGAGGGATCTTGCTCTCTTCTTCTTTCTTGCTAGTGCCACAGCCCTTGCCTCACACCAGCCCTGGTGCTCACATGGGAAGGGGATGCAGGTGGCTGAATCACTTCACTTGTGCAGTCAGGCATGAAGCTGACCTCAAAAGAACAAGGCAAATAAAAACGGCGGGACCCGCTCTTACATGTACTGCAGCCTCGGACTACAGGCGACCCTGTGGAGCATGTCTCAGCCCTTTGGCTTTGCCAAAGACAGCACCTGCGACTCAAAATGGTTATGGAGTGGCAACTGCAGTTTATCGCATCCTTTTGCTTGATAAATCGACCTACTGTTATACTGTTTACACTCAGCTATCCTTAAGAGTGTGGCACACCATCCAATCAGATTGCAAATTCAAGTACAGCTTCATTAGTGGCAATAAGTTTTGTTTTGACTGAACTGACTCACACAAAAGTGAAAAATAAAAGAAAATACACCATTAGGGACCCTTCATGAAAACTACTAGACACAGACCTGTCTGGTTTAAATTATCATGTGAATTAATCCTAGCTAATTCACAACAATAAGGAAGAACATTAAACAATTATTGAAGCAGTAGCGTAAGTAGTAGCAAGCTATTACTAAGATTACAAACCAAATGAGCAAGGGGATAACATCCATGGAAAAGACAGACAATATAAGATAATAGCTTAATAGCACCTGCTTAATAGTGCCTTTCAACCCATCATACCCAAGCAAATCCACTCACAATCTGGCCCTGGTGGGGTGTGAGGCATGGAACGAAATCAAAATATGCTATGAAAACCTAAGTTTTTAATCCATTGTTTTGAGATATTACCTTCAGCATTTTCATAAGTGCTTTTTGGAATGGAACAGAGCTCATTTTCTCAAGATTTTGCATGTATAAACAGGTCTAAAACTGTAGGCATCATACTATGTTATTCCAAAAAAGGGTTTCATGGAGGACTGCAATAGTATAAAACTTTCTTTTATTTGGTTCATTAGGAAAACTACTCATGACAAGATTTTAAGATAAGTGAATAGAGATCTGAATCCCAGGCAGATTACCTTCTGAACTACTCTTTATTAGATACCTACAGTTCTCAGGCAGACGTCATCCAGATCTGGAAAATGCTCAATACTAGCCCAATTGGTAGTAGACTAAAGCAATGATTTAACAGAAAATCAAAAACAATTAATGCTATGATAGGAAATTCATTTTAAAAATTAATTAAAAAGTCATGCTACCCTCATAAAAATGTTTTTCTTGACCAAATTCTCTTGCAGAAAGCAGAATATTTTAATGTTTTGGGTTTTTTTCGAATTATGTATTTAATTAGGAAAAGGAAATTTCTGATATGTCAGTTTAGGTGGGAAAAAAACCCCCAAAATACAAGGTAAACAACATCGTACTTGAATTACCAAGTAAGATTATATATTGCCTGTAACTAAACCTTCCTTATGTTTTCAGAAAATAACCTTTATCTCACTTTTCACAGCTACATTCTGCTTTTAATACATATAATTAGTTATCCTAGTTATTTGTCAAATGCCACATTATAAAAATAGATGCTGATTTCCATACTGAGAGACAAAATAGTTTCCTACATTTTGCTAATAATTGCTCTTTAAAAAATAAAAAAATTAGGTTTTACAAAATCTTTCTGTTCTTTAATATACTTTTTTTTAAATTAATGATAATAGGAAAGAAAATCAACAGTTGTAAATCTGATACCAGAAAATACATCTATTTGGATATCAGGTTGTGGAATTCAGTGTACATGATATCTTGTGGCAAGAAGGTTCCTGAAACCAAGAGAAGATGAGGAATTAGCCTAAAATAAATAATATATTGAACTCAGTAATAAATGGACAGGAATTATGGGATCAGTTCCCCTATATTATCCTGTAAACCTTTTCAATAGTTATCTTCTCAGTCATCTGTTTCTGCCCAGATATTGCAGGAAGATATTGCATTATGGGAATTAATAGTCTGATAAAGTATAAGATTTTTCTGTTCATTAAAATAAAACTAAATGGACTTTCTGTTTCAATAGATTACAGTGCATACTTAGAGAAAGGATTGAATGTGGATATATACTTTATGTTCATTGTTTACTTGTTTTCTTTTTTGCCAGTAGGAGCACTGTTCCTTAAATGAAATCTGCTTTTTTTCTTCCTTGAGAAAATTGTACTGGCTATTTTAAAATTATTCTTTGCTATTATTCCCCGGTCAACAAAAAGCAAGAAATATAGAAAAAACAACCATATATAATAACTTCAGCTGAGTGAACTGTAATGTTTAGTGTCATTTTTTCTCATCTAAATGAAGAATCAGGTTTTTTTTACAGCAGTTACAATGGCATATGTCATAAACCCACTGACTGGCACCAAAATATGCTGTATAATCTCTTTTCCTATCTAACCATGTAGTGAATTACAGATGCAGTAGTCCAGTGGGAAAATATAATTGGAAGAAAGAAAAAAAAAAAAAAAAGCCATCAGCTGACTAAAGTACAGCATGGACCAATACGCCACCAGAGGGAAATGCCATTTACGGGTGATTTGAGCCATGGCAGATCAAACAAACTGCAGTGCAATGCCTGTATTCACAATTTCACATTCGTGTTATTTGGGTTAAAAGTTCTGAAGCAAATCATTTAACCAGTTCTGAAACAAAGCATTGTGGATCTCTCAATGTAAAGTACTAGATACTTCAATTTTCCTTCCCAGTTTAAAGAAAACCAAATTTAGGAAGTGCAGGAAATTCAGATTTCAATTTAGTGTAAGTACAACCTAACTTCTGCAGGAAAAAAAATGTATGTCTTCAGCCTTATTTTTTAGTTGAAAGACATCTTAGTCTATTTCTCTAAGGAGGTGTGGTGCACGTCATAAATTTATATGCATATACATGTACATGCCTCTGTATTTCATTCCTTTTTCATTTCTGAAGTTACCACTAATCTATGTCACACAGATTTGACAGAGAATACCATTCCTACAAATTTCAAGGAAATAGGCTACTGAAGAGAGCAGACAAACCCTTCTTTATTTCATGACTGAACAAAAGACAGCACTATGAGAATGTTCCTTTTTTAGCATCACAGAACTTTCTGCAAGACATGAGTTTCTCAGCTGGGTAGGGTTTACTGAGACCAGTCATAACATTTCCTTCCTACAGAAATTTTCAGAAGGCTTGGTATAATTCTATCAAAAAGGTAGTTAAGCACAAGATACACAAAGAAATATTAAAAGACAGTAATATATGTGAAGTCACGTGTCCAAAGAAGGGCAACGAAGCTGGTGAAGGGTCTAGAGCACAAGTCTGATGAGGAGCGACTGAGGGAACTGGGGTTGTTTAGCCTGGAGAAAAGGAGGCTCAGGGGAGACCTTATCGCTCTCTACAACTACCTGAAAGGAGGTTGTAGAGAGGTGGGGGTCGGTCTCTTCTCCCAGGTAACAAGTGATAGGATGAGAGGAAATGGCCTCAAGTTGTGCCAGGGGAGCTTTAGCCTGGATATTAGGAAATTTTACTTCACTGAAAGGGTTATCAAGCATTGGAACAGGCTGCCCAGGGAAGTGGTTGAGTCGCCATCCCTGGAAGTATTTAAAAGACGTTTGGATGAGGTGCTTAGGGACATGGTGTAGTGGTGGTCTTGGTAGTGTTAGGTTTATGGTTGGACTTGATGATCTTAAAGGTCTTTTCCAACCCATACGATTCTGTGATACTGTGATTCTGTGAAGTTGTGTGATGATAAGCAGTCTCTATCCATTAAAATCATATGCTCTCAACCTTTTGTGGAGTACAGACAAAATCCATATTGGTCCTTTACATTCCTCCAGCACTTAACATCATCTCTACCTGCAAGCAATGCTAAATACAAAATATATTATTTTGAAAATAAATTTTAAAAGTGGTAACCATGCTCATCTAATGATCTTCCATTCATAATGCTTATCATTCTCAATTACCTGTTCTTCCTGTTAATCAGTTCTTTTTTTCCATTCTGCTTTATAAAATTCTTACATCCCCTCCTTCACCTAGTTTCTGAGCACCTAGCACAACTAATTATTTGACTACCATTCATGTGTAGTACAATTTTTCTAAATTAGACCAAAACTAAGTCAGAAGAGGACTCTGAATATTTATTTTCTTTTCAGCAGCCCAATTCATTTCACCCGTGCTAGAGAAATACCCACCACTTTCACATTCACACAGTTTGGAGTTACAAAAGAAATTTTATAACTTACAAAAAAAAGAGGAAAACAAGTTCTGGAAGTTAGTCTTCCACTCAAAAGTCCTTAAACCAGGGTTTTTTTGGAGCACTCATATTCACCTGCTGACAGCACCTCTTTGTCTTGTGAAATCTCAGTGGGCATGCAGCGGCAGGTAATTACTTGTAAAAGTTAGTATTTGACTCTGCTTCTTCCATGACTGTTAACCTTCTGCCTAAGACTTCTTCTAATGAGCTAGCAAAGTCTCACAGCATAAACAAAGGAAGCTAAGGGTATTGTACAAAGACAGAAGGGCAAAACCATTTATGATATATAACAGGTATGGTGTTTTTGTGGAATGGGTCTTTCCTGACAGTTAATAAGCAGCTCAGTCAGGGTCCACATGGCCTACCTGGCCTCCATCTCCTACCCAGCAATAACTACACCTATCTTCTCTATGCATCAGTGGTCAGAGTACATTTTAAAACTGTTTTCCAAAGATTAAATCACATCTGAAGATTAAATCACATCTAAAGCTTAATGGTAAACTTTATTCTTAAGGTGCTTTATTCCAGAAAAACTTTTTTATTGTTTCACTTAAAGTGCTCCCCTAGAAAAAAAGGATTTTCTCATTTTTCACCACACAATATAAGCAGCTTTAGTATGTTGGTCAATATTATCTCAAAGATCAGTAATCACAGGATTTGATGAAATTATTTACACCTTTTATTTCAATACATCCAAAATAAATTTTATAATGCTTAATACTGACATTATTACAAGCACATGAAACAAGGAGTGACCTGGCTATGTTCTTTTTTTGGCACTAGCGGGTAGTACAACAATTCCCTAACAGTTGTACAAGGTGTGAAACACACAGAAATAGCCCTTTTGCTTGTTGTCAAGGAGCTTGACAGACTAAAATTTTTTTTCTGAGGAAATATAAGTAGTTGAAGTTTTACAAGAAAATAGCACTCTAGCACTTCCATTTTCCAATTGTCTCTGATGGGTCAGTAACTTTCTTCAGCCTTAAGAGATACTGAAGTCCTTTATTATCTATTACCTTATAATGAAACATAAGTGTATAAAATAGAGCTTTAAAAATGGCTATAAGTGAAGAGAAATTGTATCTAGCTGTAATCCATGGTAAACCCAAATGAAATCAGATAACATCATAAAATAAACAGAAAATACAAACACGAACTACTTTAAATAATCTCAGAAATTTGCAATACCATATAAAAATCCCACTTAAATATATTTTCAAATATATTTCAATCTGTATTCAAATACAGTTTCCTAAATGACTGAAGTTGTTTAGAAATATTGATGTATTAACTGCTAGAGCTGAGGTGGTGGTCAGTTGACTTTAATGATTGCTTGACTGGGGTGATGTTATGTATTTGAGGTCAGTCAGTACTTCCTAATACAATATGGTTTTGTTCTTGAATCTGTAGTTTCAAAAAACAAAAAAGAAAGGTTTAATTTTTGTCTTATTTTTAGAGAACTGGAAAAGAGAAAAAAGTTTTCTCTTTTATTATTTCATTGGAATAAACTTTATACTAGTCAGAAGCAAGAGGATTATTACATGAATTTGTCTTACTTGATTTTTTCCCTGTGTTTTGCTGTTATGGATTTAGGTTTCTGTCTGGTTTTGTCTACATTTCTCCGTAGAACCACCATCTTCTGTTTCTGCTAATTATCGTGACCTTTATACTTTCTGCATATATATTTTTTAACACTTCCTTTCTCAAAGGAACTTCTATTCTGACCATATGTTTTGATTTTCTGCTCTACTGATGTGTATCTTTTCAGTTTGGCAAGCCTTTTTTTGTGAAATAATGAGTTAGTCTTGTTAAATTTTCCATGGTAGAATAAAGCTATACAATATATTATTGATAACATTCATAAGCCTACTTATATAAAAAGAGAAAAAGAAATGTTGTGAGAGAAGAATGAAGAACACTTGAAACTGAAAGATAAGAGTCCAAAAGGAAAGCAAATGAAAGGAAGGATAATAGAAATAAGTAGCCTGAGGACAGAGATGAACATATTTGTATTCTGGTGGGGTTTCATGCTCACATACAATCCACTTGTTGAGACCGTAGTTGATTTGCATTGCATTTTACTGTTGTGTAAGAGATTTCTAGATCTATGTTCTGTATCTCTTATTTTTAACATTATTTTTTTCATTCTTTTCTGCACTCAGATGTGTTGTTATAGATGTATTTTATATACTTATTTTAATCTCCCTGTAAATATTCGAAATTATTTATTTGCATTTAGTTGTTACATTTGCATCACAGATAAGCTTTGTACTTTTCAGTTATACAATAGTTATGAATAATATTGAGGGTAATGAAACTTTTAAGAGTGGTAGACATTTCATATGAAAGAATAGCTTTTGCTTAATAGTACAAAATGAGAAGAAAGGAGTTAAGATATATATAAAGCAAACTCTAACAGGAAAAGTTATTACTCAGTTTTTCTGCTTAGAATTTGATATTTATCTGGAAAGTTCCTGCAGATTTGTACATATAAGAATTCTTTAATTTTGATTTGTTCTCAGATGCAATATTGAAAAAGATATCCTGCTGAAATGTCATTCAGTGAAAGAAAAATGTCAAGCCTTGATTTCACTTCTGAGAGAACTGTGAGAGGTTGACTGTAAACTCAGTAGTAACTCATCTGTACACGGCTGTCAGTTTATTTGCTGACAAGTGAAGTTAATAATTTGACAGTCTAAATCATCATATATTGTTCATTGGTTTGCTTTGTTTCTGTTTTCAAAAGAGTTACTGGACTCATCAGAAAAAAATATTTTTCACTAAAATTACTCATACTTAAGTGGGGAAATACTGCATTTTAAACATCTGGGTTTTGTAATCAGATTATGCAGATGCCTTCATTCTCCCCTCTCCCCCACAATATCACAACCCTATGCAAACCCAAACCGGTGCAAAAGTTGAGACCCCTCAAAATACAAAACAATCCCAGAAGAAGACACAAATGTACTAAGCTTGAATGTCTAAGAATCTCAAAGATTCTAACTGATAGAAGCAGAACGATTGCTTTTGAGAACTAAAAAATGTTCTTTCAATACTCTTGCATTGAGTTTCTTTGGGCCTCATTAAAAAAAAAAAAAAAAAAAGAAAAAACCCCAGCCTTTAAAATACCTGTTTGAGAGGAGTTTCTTCTTTTCCTTCATGCAGCAACCATAACTTAAGGATGCCGAAAACATGTAAGCAATACAGTGCTCCTGGATCCAATTCAACTCAATGAGTATATGAATAATACTGAACAGTGTCAAATACTTTGAAAAAAACCTGCTTAGTCAGTAATGTTGTGTAATAATGCCAACAGCCATGGAACAAAACCAATGAAAAATGCAGTCCAATAAAATTAAAACTAGACCTGAAATATTTATAATTTAAAAGATCAGTTATTTACACAATAAGTAATATAAATAGACATGCATATATAAAGGTTTACATGTACAGGTGCTCATGCCACTCTAAATCTACGCAGGTAGTGAAGAAACAGGAATAGCTTTGAAAGTACACATTAAATAAGACCCAGCATAAATTTATTATGTATGTATGTATTCCCCTGTACCAACTGTAGAATCTGCTTTGCTTTTAATATTCCTATGACATAGGAGGGTCGTGGAAGGGTCAAGGATGTAATTTATCAAGCAGTATCTATTTGAGAGACAACAGAGTTGTAAAAGCCAAATGGAGTAAACTGACTGTGCCTTTCAGAGGACGATTGTTCTACAAAGTGTGGGAGAAGGTCCAATGTTCTTGTTCTTACAGGAGCTTGTAAGAGGAGACTTCTATACTGCATCTAATATCCATTTTCCAAGACAGCTATAGCAGGTATAGCCCTTACAAGCCTGGAGTCAAATATCTTTTTTAATTCAAGACCACGATCACTTGGACATTAGAGCTGTGTTTTGTCACACTATCTATTATTTGTGACAAGAATAGCAATAGAAACTCCTGGTTTCCTCCTTCTCAAGTGCAGCTCTTACACAGAAAAATAATCAGAGCTCTACCTTCAGTCGGCTTTTCCTATAAACAGTTGAGAGTTATTGCAATAACAATTACAATAATTGTGATTATATATGAATATACATACTACAATAATCACAAAGTAAATATATGTACAACCAAGTCCCCTAATAGATCCATTTGACAGACAGTGGTGAGTAGAAGTCAGCCGTGTACCTATTTGCCTTTTGAGACAAAATGAAGTGGCATATGATTGACTGATTTAGCATTTAATCACATTTCCCTCATGTATTTCCTCACCTTCAAAGGCAAACTTTGTTTTTATTGTAAGAATGAGAATTACGCCTATTCCATAGTTTGTAAGAAATAAGATGAGGGCAATGGGAGGAATTATTGTTTATTAAGGAATGGAAACCATTATCTTGCTACTGTTATCATAGCTCCTTTCCTGCGTGCTTTGCCATCACTCTCATCACCATCTCAGCAAGCTTGGCATGGATTTTTCCTTTTTGCCTTAGTTTCCAATCACTAATCATATGATTAAATGCTTTATGTATTCAAATGACTCCTTGTCTATTCGCCATTACCTGCCGCTTCTCAATTTAAAGTCTGTCTCAACTGCTTCTCCTTGTTTTCTTTTCTTTATTTTCCTATACTGAAATTTCTTTTTTGATCTCTTTTTAAGAAAAGCAGATTTTCCATGATTCTCTGCTTTTCTTTCACAACAAAAAACTCTGAGAAGCCTAATTATGGCAATGTTAAACAATAGTTCAACTTATCTGCAAGAAGAATTACATACTATGTCAATGCTAAAACCGGTGTAGTTCTCAAACCTTATGCAACTCTGCATCTCCCAGGAGCAGTATTTGTTCTTGTCTCTCTGCAAAGCACGTGCAAAGAATTGATGATCCATAAGAAGCCAAATGTGACAGTGGAAAGCACCTCTGACAATTCCTTTACTAACAGTTACTTTGTAGTCTTACCTTCTCAGGGCTCAGTTTTTTTTCAAAACCCTCTTTCACATGGTCTGACCTTGATACAGGTCTGGTTTTGTTTCTCACAGTACAAAGCAATGCCTGGAGTACTGGCTGTAGAGATCCTCTTGTCTTAAACTCAAACTTTGACTCTACCTTAGAGTATCTAGAGGAGAGGATTTGTCTGCCATTGCTCCAAAGTTATTAAAAGTCATTACCTCTCTCCATTAAATTAATGAAGATTTCTTTCAAAGTTCCTCAGGAGACAGTGCTGCGCAAGAAATACTAATGTGATGGTACTGCTCTGCAGTTTCTCATTGCCTTGTTTTTTGTTTTTTTTTTAAGTTTTCCTTCTTGAGGGTGGTGTCCTAACTTCTATGCTAAGTGAGGAGGAAATCGTGCTGGGTGAGAACCCCAGGGAGGGAGGACATCATGCTCAGGGCTTGATCACTACCTTTACTGACAGAGACCATCAGGAGAAATCTAGCATCTACTCTGTCACAGAGCTGTAGCAAATACCTGCCCATTAAAGGAATACTCACACGTTCCTATAATAGTAATATTAAAAAAAAATATTTGGAAAGGCACAATCTACATGGTATTAGAAGTACAAACATATCAGTTGCATGACAATTTTTATTTTTATTTTTACCTCCATAGTTTCTAAAAATTATGAAATTTTTAGAAATTATGAAATTTTAGAAATTATGAAATTATGAAAAGGAGAATTTAAACTAGTAATTGATTTGCTGATATGAAGACTATTCAGAAGATAATACACTCATTCTACTGATGGCAGGTCTGTGCCTGTATTGTTATTTATGAGTCACTGACAAGAGCTGAAAGCAAGCAGCTGTTCCAGTTTTATTTCTTGGGTACTAGTCACTTTTATTTATGTGTCTGAACTTCATATACTATCTCACAGAGAACACAGAAAAATAGAGCTCTCTTAAATATGCAATTTATTACAAGAGAATACTGTTTACACAAGTATCTGCTGTGTAATGGAAAAGTCATTATTAACTATGGTTACAACTTCTAAAAATTAAAAAAATTACCTGTAAATTTCTATTGCTTCTGCTATTTCAGTAGCTTCTTCTCGAATTAACCTGGAGTAGCTTGTGATTGGGCATCTGTTTGGGGTCTAGTCTTACTAAAACATGGAAACTGAAATTCTCTTTTTTGTGATTGTTCAAAAACCATTCATGTACTATTGTTTTACAGTAATGGTTCTCTAATTGTGACACATTTTACGACCATGTTGGGAAGGGTTTTCTTTTTCACTAGTCAATGTCTGCACACATTGAGACCACAGGCATTCTCAAGTGTTGAACACTTTGCTTTCATGAATAATTTTCAAGACTATTCACTGCTAATCATGTATTTGACAGAGGCCTTTTTGTGGCTTTGAGCAAATCATCGTACATTTTAATTTCATTTTTCCATTCTGTGAAGTGTTGAAAACAGGTGGGTTTTTTTTCCTATGAATTAAATCTACTAGAATATTTTGTAAGTGGAAAGAATTTATAAACAGAAAGTGCATAATGATTTTTTTCTCTTTTGTAGATGTAATTTTCTTTTGTTTCTTAAAATTTCAAACAATGAAAATACTAGATAAGCAAACATAAGACATTAATTTTTCAAATGTGGAAGCCTAAAGTCATTAAAAAGCTGAACCACAGTTGTTGCCTTTTCCCCAAAGAAACAACAAAAATAGAACTTATGCTCCTTATTTTTTCATCATTGCTGAGAACAGATATTTGGCAGAGTTTGGTCAAAGCACAGGAGAGAAAAACCTTTGCCTATGCCAGAGGAGGTGGCGATAGACTTCTCCAACTCCTACTGCTTTCCTACACATCCTTCTGTTCCTGCTAAAGAGGCTGTTGGAGTTCTCTTCAGCAGCTGCTCCCTCCCTGCAGTGAAGGTCTTCTCTCTCCACACTAATCCTCTCCTTGCTGCTTAAGAACCAGGACCTGGCCTGTTCCTCATTATCCTTCTCTTTCCCAGTAGCCAGAAATAAGGATTGTCCTGGTTTTGGCTGGGATAGAGTTAATTTTCTTCATAGTAGCTATCATGGGGCTATGGTTTGGATTTGTGCTGGAAACAGTGTTGATAACACAGGGATGTTTTCATTATTGCTGAGCAGTGCTTACACAGAGTCAAGGCCTTTTCTGCTTCTCACCCCACCCCACCAGCGAGTAGGCTGGGGGTGCACAAGAAGCTGGGAGGGGACACAGCTGGGACAGCTGACCCCAGCTGATCAAAGGGCTATTCCATACCATATGATATCATGCGCAGCATGTAAAAGTGGGGGAAGAAGGAAGGAGGGAAGTCTGGAGGGATGGCATTTGTTTTCCCAAGTAACCGTTATGCGTGATGGAGCCCTGCTTTCCTGGAGATGGCTGAACACCTGCCTGCCCATGGGAAGGAGTGAATGAATTGCTCGCTTTGCTTTGCTTGTGTGTGCGGCTTTTGCTTTACCTATTAAACTGTCTTTATCTCAACCCATGAGTTTTATCACTTTTACTTTTCCAATTCTCTCCCCTATCCTGCTGGGGGGGAGTGAGCGAGCGGCTGGGTGGTGCTTATTTGCTGGCTGGGGTTAAACCACAACAAAATAGGATTAATAAGGAACATGTGAGTAGGGGGAATAGGGAGGGCTATTTACTCCAGTATGAAGTAATAGGACTGAGATGTATCAGAAAAGGGAGGTTGTTCAGCTCCTGGGCCTCTGGGGATGGAGAAGGGAGAGCAAGAGGCCAAGCTTCATTGCTACTCACTTCTTTCAGGCAGAGTGCCCAAAAGAATCATATTCCTTCAGTCCCACTCACCCATGCAGCATTTCCCCAAGCTTCCAGGACTTTTCTGTGACTCCTGGCAGCCAGCAGGTTGCTTCTCCCAACCTCATGCAGAAAGGAGTTCTCCTCTTCCTACTCCTCCTCCTCCCAGGCTGGCACAGCATCTGCCTTTTGGCCATCACAGATTTAATTCTTCTTACACAATAAAGCTGGCTGTAGTACTACTTGATTCAGAAAATAAATGGATTGATTATTTTGGAAAAAACAAATTTGGATCTGTACATAGTTATGCTATTGTTTCTTGGAATAATACTTTTTTGAACAAAATTCCAAAATGTCAGAATGAAAAAGAAACAAGGACAACTGTTAATTGCTTTTAACTTTGTTATACATGATTTTACTATATCTTTATTCTGTATACATTTGCAAAAGCACTGTTGATAAATTCTAAGCCGACATATGCTGATTACTACAATCTTTATCTCTGTAAAGGTGAAAAGAGCACCCACTCCCAAAAAGAACCCCACTTCTGGAACTACCTAAAAAAAGAATGCAACTGATATGTATGTTTGCATCTCCCAGCACCTATTCTTGACCTGATTATACCTTTGAAGATTCCTGTTCCTGAAAAAGTTATGTGCTCAAGTCCATGGGTAGAGCATTCACAATTCTATTGAAGCCATCAAGGCTTCAAGTGTTTACACGTCATCAAAGCATTTTCTGTCCTTGAATAGAAGCAGCTAGCTTTCTTCTTTGAAAGTAACAGCAACATAAACTATGTTATTGCTGATGTTACTAGAGATGCTTAAGACTTATCTTTTGTCTTTAAAATGGAGTATTTTTATAAATGGGAGTTTACTTTCTTTTTTTAATAATAGTGATTTCAGACCATTCATCAACTAGGGTTTGACTACAAAGAACCGAGGCAAGATGTAAGAAGGTATTTAGCTTCTGTTTGTCTTCCTTGTCATTGTAGTTTTGTATTTAACTTTTTCTCTGATATTACTCATATGTGCTTGGACAAGGGGTTTACGATCTAATCTCAGAAAGAAGGAATGAATCCCTTACATTTTTCTAATCTGTTCTAATGCTATAAAGCTGAACCATTTAATATTTTCTGTGAAAGGAAAAGGTATTAAAAACATCTAGACTAAACACCCAAAAGTGTAAGTAAGTTTATAAAGTTAGAATATATTCTGCTTTACTGTAAACCGATTGTCATGAATTTATTTTTACATAGCGCAAATTTTGTCCTCCATAATTGACACAAACAAATTTTAATTGGATAAATATATTTATATATACTTAAATATATACATAGCTCAGCTAAAAGGTTGCTGTATTTAGTTCAACATATTTAACTTAAAAAAGAAGGAACACCTAGGTGTAGAATTTTAGCTCCTATTAATAACCAAAATTATACTTTTATAAATGCAAATAAAAGTACATTAAATGTCTTGCAGTGGCCCAAAAACTATTGCAAAGATCACTGTTCCTCTGTAAAATGAAATTTAGTCTCGATGTTAACACATTCCAGAAGCTCTTCAGAGCACCCAGACTGCTAATTGTGTTAAAGTACATGCAGTAAATGGTTATGGTATGCTGTTTTGTTTTTATTGAAGACTAAGTGGAGTTTAAATTACCCATCAGACAGATAGCTTCAGGTCCTTTGTTATGTTTTATTATCTTTTAACATAAATCTTAGTGATTTTGTTTCTAAGGTAAAGATAAAGCAATTTTTATCTGTTTAGAAAGGTACGAAGAAACCAATTCCTGTATACATTTAAATGACAGTAGATAAGCCATTGCAGAATCTCAGCAAAAACCCAAGAGCTTAGAGATCTTGAGTACAACTGAGCTGGAAATTATATTCATACCCTCTAGTTTTTGAAAGATGAAGATGGACAAGAAAGATGGACACTTCCAAAACTGTGGTTGGGACAGTCACCTGAAAAGCAGAACACCTGTGTGAAAGCCCATCTCTTCCTTTTTCAGCTCAGCACTTAAACCCTCACTAGTGCTCATGCTGGGTGACAGCCCAGTCTATAATTCTTCTGAGATGGGTCTCTTCCAGTCTCTGGTCTTGAAGTTATTTACCTGTATTTACCGGCATCTAAGAGTTGTACTCCAGTCTTCTGTTGCTCAGGAGAATCCCTGAAATATTAAGCTTAAGAGCAAAGAAACTGTCTATCCTTTTGTCCTTACCTAGTTGCTCAGAAGGGAACAGCTCTAAAGATGATATAGAAAGCAGGGTGTCTATGCTATAGCCAAATAGGCACGTGAAGTGGAGCACTGTACTCGGCCTCATACAAGCTGCTGACATCCACAGGGCCAGTCTGTGTTCATGTGACTGTGCTCCAGGGCTCATGCGCTGTGCTGAAAATAATCTATAACTGAAAATAATCGATAACACATTTCCAAGTGCATGGCGAGAGCTGGCTCAGGGACCTCCTCCTGGTACCGCCCCATAGTGACATCCTCTAGTGACACTCTCCAGCTGTGAGCACAGTCTCAGGATGCTGCCTCACCACCTCTGCCATCAAGCTGGTACAGCGGCTTGCTGCCATCGAAAGGGAGAGGTCTCCCCTTTACCTCTCTCTGTTTTCCGTCATTTCTTTTGGGCTGACTCTAGCACTCAAACGATTGGATGGCAAACTCCTTTCAATTACTAAATGGCAAGAAAACTGAGTTGAGAAGAAAAGGAAAAAAAAGTATTTGTTGCCATGTTAGCAAACTGAATTAGGTAAACAAATAATCATCGAACCTGGAACATGGGAAGGGAAGGGAAGGGATAGCATGGCTGGAGAAAAAGAGAAAGAGGAGAAAGGAAGTGAGCCTTTCCCCTTTTCCTCAGTAGTAGGTTATTAGTTTGCTTTGAGTTGTAGTTTGATTCAGCCATAACATGAAACAACACAGTTCATTTTTTCCTTCTCTAGCATCGTTAGGCTGCTCTCCACAAAGGAAGTTTAGAAGGACCCAAGCTTCCAATATTCACTTACATTTTGGGCAAAGAATGATTCACCATAGATTCCTTTTGCAGAGATTTTACAAAACTATTAAAGAACCTAAAGTTCCACACAAAGGCTACATCCTACAATGAACTGCTTGATATTTAAAGAGCTTTTAAATCAATTTCTGACCAAATCCTGCATCATTTAGTCAATGGTGTCCAAAATCAGCAGTCCTTAACACAAGCTAACCCATCAGTTTATTTCTGATAGTTTTATATCTAAACACAGAATTAATTTGCTTTTTTTTCCCTTTCATTCTCTTTTCTTTTGCCTCTGAAACCTTCTAAAGTCTGCCTTGCTGCTACTTCAGAACAAGATGCCTTGCAAAAAAAAACCTGAAAAAAATATTTCAGGCAAGATAAAAAAAAAAAGTGCATGGCTACTTCAAAATCAGAGACTACATTTGCTGTACCATCCACAAGTGCAATCAAACACCATCACTTAAGATCTGCAGGAACAGACTACTGAAAGAATTTCATCATTCTTTGAAGAGGAGATGAAAAACTGTTTTTCATTTTACTTATATCATTGTCAGCACCCAGATAGGAGGTAAATCAACCATAGATGAAATAATAAACAATGCTGATAGGTAATATATTGTGAATTTCTGGTTAATTTCTTTTGTTGTGTTTTATGAATTAATTTTATGGAAAAGGTAATTGATCTCAGAAATGTTTACACCGTTTTGTTTTGTTTTCTAATCATAACAATTTTTCAATTTTTATGAACATGGAGACAAGTACATTAGGTTATGAAGTTGTTTACATCCTCAGTTGGTACCATAGCTATAACCTAGTGAATAGATATGAAGCAGCTTAAACACCTCAAACCATTTTTTAGAGAGGTGACATCACAAGAAAACTGTATGGTATATATCTGAAAAAACATAATCACGTATCTGTACAAATTCATTATGGATGATGCATATGTATGAAATGTCTAGTTCAAAATAAAGGTATTTGTAGATTAAAGAATATTTTATTGTCAGAAATACACAAACTCTCCTTAATTTAAAAAAGATTACTAAAATTAATATGTTAAAAAAAAAATCACTCATTCCAAAGACAAATGGGAATTATGCACCCCATAGCATGTTAGCTGAAAAATCATCCTTACATTGCATAGAGATTTTTAGGGACTGAGAAAGCATCTGCTTGACTCTCCTCTGCTACCCTAGTTTGTTGTAGACATAGCAAAAAGCATCATGAGATTACTGAACTGCTGTGTGTCTCGGGGAAAAAGTGTGTGTGTAATTAATGTAGTTACCTTCTCTGAAAGGTAAGTTAAGAGTCGGAATCAGGAAAACACAACATGTACCTGGATTGTATAGATGGTCAATGAACATTTTCTCTTGGCTCTTCAGTCAACTAAGGAAGGGTGGAGCAGACTGTTTCCATCCCAGAAGAGAGTGAACGTGTGTTTGTGTGTTTCTGGAGAAAGTAAGCTGAGAAGGTAAGGCATGATCCTCAAGGAGAATCACCCCCACAGATTTTCTGTGGCTATTTGGTTGATTACACAGGGACACTGTTTCCCCCTGTCTGATTAGTAGTCTGGGAGCAATGTTTGGAAAAGCATATTGATCCTGAAAGCATATGTACTGGCCTACAAATAAAACCGCCTTACAAGCTTTTCCTACATGCATTTTAACAGCCAATATCTCATGAACACTGGAGTGAAAGGTTAATATTTTATGTAACCTGAAAACTGAAATTCCAAGCTTATTTGTGGCATTAAAATGGGCTTTTCTAGCTCTAGCACTTCACAAGGTAATGCACCTTCAGTCTGTGCTGGTTTTCTAAGTCTAGCTGATTTCTACCGTTGGTTTTTGAACCAGCTTATTCCCAAATCATGTCCAAGAAAGAAGAGAAAGGGTAATAAACCAGACTGAAATCATAATACACTTATCTTAAGGTCTAATCTCAAGTCCTTCTGACATAAAAAAAAATGTTTAAAGATAAGAATTTCATCCTCACAGGATAGGAAAAAAAATCCCATTTCTTGTAGTTTACAGGATATTAGATCAGAACAAATAATAGCTTTGTGGTTTATCACTACTTTTTGCCCTTGTAACAGAAGTAAATACATCATGAACTGGTCTTTGAGACCCATGTATTTTTCCTATTCCAGCAACAATGAAATAGAAATGAAAGCACTTTCTATTGTAAACAGTCTCTCAGCTTCCGTCTGAAATGCTATGCCTCCTGTGGGCTGGCTGGCAGTGGCTAGGGCAGGCATGCAGGTCCGTACCCCTCAGCGAGCACGCAGAGGAGCGTGCACACCAGCAGCCCCCCAGCCCACCTCTCGCAGGGGCAACTGGGGAGACTGGGGACCAGGTGGGCACGATGGCTTGTTTGCTGGCACATGGTGAGATCCCATCCTGTCTCAGTACAAGAGGCTAATAAGGCAATTTATAAGTTGTCATTTTTCATTGCTTTTGGTAGTATCTTCCAAAGACAAAGTGACACTTCTTGTTTATCTGTGTATTAGCCATGTAAATGCAGCAATATTGGATTCTTCCAGCAAGAGGGGATGTGCTGCTTTAAAAATGGTACGATAAATGTCTCTAAATAAGGACTGAAAAATGCTATATAAACATGGAATTCTTTTTCATCTATTCTACTTTTTTTCCTCACCATTAGGGTAACTTCAGACTGGCCCAAGCAACTTCCAAATTTTTGTCAAATTCACTGACTAATTTCTTTGAAGGGTGAGGAGAACATTAAAATAAAAGTTTTGGATCTTTCATGTTGGAATATTTTACTTCAGATTTTACTGACATTTGAAGTAAAAGAAATACTAATAGTAAAAAAAGAAAATGTCATAGAGGATGAAACAGATCATTTTCTTTGGCATGAAATATTTTTATGTGGGCTCATAAATGATCATTTTGACAAGATAAAGAAATCATTCAATATTCATACCAAACTTGTTTTTTTCTCCCTTCCCCCTCTTCCAAAATATTCTGCTGTGGCTTTAAAAAGAGAAGGAACAGGGTAGAGACAGAGACCAATGTAAGTCATTCACATAGCCCTCATCCTAGCCCACTCCCGCCTCAGAGGGCCACGACAACCTGTACAGTTTGAGATGTGTGGACACCTAAGGTTTCCTGGCTGCTGCTTCTTGCCCAACGCAGCTGTGACATTTAATGGTGCAGGGGTATTTGCCAGCAGGGCTTTCATATATAACTAAATTTCACCTGTAATGAATGCTTTCTGTGTGAGGGTCAGGAGGGAAAAGGATATGCTTTGAAGAAACTAGCTCATGTAGATAGACTCCTTAGGGTCCCTGAGGGAAGATAGGCACCCTGAGCAGCACTTCACCCTAGGAACAGGATTTTACGTTCTCCCTAGAGGGTCCAGTAACAACGATGCACTTGAGAAAGGCACAAGCAGGACAGTGCTCTGCATGCATTAGCCCAAAGAGTGCTTAATTAATCTCAATGAGTCTTGAGTCTGTTCCAGCTCACATTGGGCAAGGTGGAATATTGCTTAATTCAAGGCTAAACTTAAGGACACCTGTGCCTTCGACAATGATTATGGCTGATTTGTATCTGTCATTTAATGCACAGAAATAATGAAAAATAACACCTGTGTCTGCCTGTACATTAGATGACTCGCAAAGGTCAGTTTCTTCTCAGTGGTCACTAGCTAACTTGAAACAAAAAGGACAAATTTTGCCAGGTAGTGTGTCTCTTAAATCTGTGTTTTCTTATTCTTTAACTAATAGCTCAGTGAAGCTTTAGTTATAGGCAAGGCTATGCAAATTACTTACCTTTATTTTCTCGTGTGACCTACAGCTATGTTCTTGAAATGAATGTTTGTGTTGGATTCATTGCTGCAGCTCTCAGCACTTCTTACTGCTATCTCCTGGTGACAATGTGGCATTCAATCAGTTCCATGACCCTCTGCCTCTCTAACAACATGAGCGTCCCTTATGCGCTGCAGATGTCCCGTTGACTCCATTAATTCACTGGACCAGTTCCATCTGCCTCACAAGGCAACCTACAAAAATATCAAAACAAGCCTCACAATGGCCCCACATTTTTTCACATCCCCAGACATTTTCCTCCTTCTGAAACCTTCACATAGAAAAGAACCATCACAAAGCCATGAGCACGCTTGTATTTCTAAATTTGATAAGACCATGTATGCAGTGCCATAGGCATTAAAACAGAATTTTTGTAAGTTTCTTTCTTAACACACATTAATAACTGTAAACTTCATAAAGGGCTCTATATAGCAAACAATAAAAGAATCATAAGATGATTTTTTAATTTTTTAAGTTATAGCCTTCTACACTGACTAATCAATTAGGGTGATGGGAAACATGCTGTCACTGATCTGGCAGAGAGATGGCAATAAAATCATATATTGTAATGAAAATATCTTCCTGGAAGATATGAAACAGTTATTTATTATCCTTAATGACTGTGTTTAGGAAGATGTAAGTGGAAAAATAAGGAAAGTGTGATGACATATGCTGCTACAGATATCTCTGTGACAAATCGCTCAACAGTCTAAATATTCAGAGGTCAGAGCCTCAGCTGAAGGAAATAGGCGTAACTCATAACAGACGAATATATTCATCTCATCAGGCAATGTTTCCTGCTAATTGCAGGTTTGCTTTTCTTAATATTATAACTTTGTATTTTTCTTCAGTAGTGTGCAATAGACAGCTTTTGGAAAAAGGATGACTCGATAAACATTGCTGGTTTTGTTGTTTTACATTATGTCCTACTTAAATGTTAGAGTAATTTTTCTCTCCTTGAATAGTTTTGCTGAACTCTAAAATGTGAAACTCTCAACTTTATTACGAAACTAGTAAAGTAACAGTGCACAGAATATGATAATTATCTTCTTATAAAGTGTCAGAAGAAAGGAATACTAGTCTTCCTGGGTTTGTAATCTACTATTTTCCATTAAAATTAATTATAGCTGTATTAAATAATTACCTTTTCTGATCTGAGTTTTGTTCAATATGGTTATTTTTAGTTTGCTACCTGCAGTGCAGAAGTTTCTGTTTTGTATTGAAGATGAGCTGTCGTGGCATCTTACTTCAGCATACTATTTAAAAATTGCTTACTGAAAAGACAAAGATGAAATACATCCTGCTGCTTTCCCCATTACATATCAAAATATGCTTTTTTGCATAGTGACAAGCGCTCTCGTTCTTAAGTGAAAACATCATACCATGAGTCCAAGGCTCATTTTTTTTCACTCACTAATACTAGTAACACAGTGACTTTTTTTACAATTTTTGTTTAAAAGAAGTGCCTAAAATTAAGTCAGCAGTCAATGATCGTGGCAATCATAAAACACGAAAAGTACATCTTCTTCTTGATCTGCTTCATCTTCTGTGATCTGAACTCTTCCCCCTGTGGTTGCTCTGCATTTCACAGGGGTCATTGAAGACTGTGGGTTTGCCTGTCTTACCTGTAACCACGGGACACACACCTTTCCTATGTCCTCTGATACAGCTGATGGTTTCTTATTTGAAATCTTCTATTGCTCTCTATCAAGTAGATTGGCCCCTTCTCCCTACGCCAACCCCCATCTAACAACAGTTGAACAGAATTAAATAACACCTACTGTAGTTCTGGTGACAAAAAAGTCTGTACATTCATGCCATAGATCCAGGATCAGACCCTGATGATAAGTATTGGAAGAGTCTCTTTTAATTGTGATTCTATTTGTTTGGGTGGGGGTTTTTTAATATATTTCATTGAACATGCATAGTGAGAAAGTTTATTTTGAAAAGCAATACTGTAGTTACAAAGCATTAAAACCCATCAGCTGTAGCAAAACCTGACATCAATAGCAGCTGTTCCACATTTTGGTCAACTGTCACTCATCCTGATTCCTTCAGTCACATTCTGGCAGGTGAAAACACTGAGAGGTATGCTCAGTCCACAACGAGTGGGTACATTAATGCACAGAAGAGAGACAACATTTAGGAATATGACCACTTTAGATGCTATTCCAGGCATGAGAATAAGGAAGACCACACATTTTCTTGCAAAACTCATAGCAAAATTGCACTACTGCACAAAGCATGAGAAGATAAATTCTCCACTAAACTGGTTAGAAAAAAAATAAGTGGAACTACTATCAGAGTTGCTCAGGAAATGGTATGTCCATTCAAACATTACAAAAATGGGGGAAAGTTTATTTATATTATTTAAATGTTTTTTTAGTAAAAGATTCAAGTCCTTGAATATATTTATGATTTTTAAAAAGCCAATTTTCATTTTTAAAATTAATGAAAAATACCTTGCAAATACTAATTTGCATGTAGATTTAATTTATATATAAACAGTGGCCAGGGAATGCATAGAAAGTTTTCAGCAGGCATATATAACGGGTAAGAGGTAGCTGCTGAAAAAACCATGCTTGTAATACTCTCCTTTGTTCTTTGTTTGTAGTTTTTGCTTGTTGATAAAAGAGGACATCTTTCGCCAGCTGCATGGAGGCGAGAGGGACAGAGTCCTTTCAGTGCACAGTGCTGTAAGAGTTTACTCAGGGAGTGGTTTTGCTGCCTACATTTTGCAAGTAGCTGTCCTATGTTACAGTAAAGACCAGGGGGAGAAAGATTGATGCCATATACGCTTTAATACCCGGTAATCACCTGCTTACATCTGAAATGGGGCCTTTACTAGCAAACACTCCGAACTCCTTCTCTTACATTCCTTTATCAGTCACTAGCCATGCTCCACCTTTCCTGGGAGCTCTGACAAATACTCACTATCAGGACACGCTTACATGACCACACTGCTGCGCTGCACTCAGATCTTCAGCAATCCTGCAGCAGTCGTGCTATAATGCCCTCTTGAACTGAGCCTTCCTTCTCCTCCCACTAGATAACACCGGAAAGCTGGAGGCAGGTGTGAGGGTTTATGTCTGCTCTCAGGTCTCCTGGCTTGATACATGGAGTAGGAAATTCCTAAGTCTAACTTATAAAAGAGGTTGAAATGGCTCAGTACCAGATCCAGAAAGCATATACAATTATTACGATGCAAAACATGCTTTCACAGTAGTGCACTGAACATGGTTTGCACCAAGTTAAACATGTTTTAGCCTGTGTTAGGAAACTGAAAACAGCTTTCAAGCACAGTTCTTGCTCCCTTTGCCAACAGACTCTGGTGGCTGTGGTCAGTAAATTACACTCGCGGTGACTAGTGATTCTGGGACGAGTCACCACCCTGGGTTTTTGAGGTTACAATCCATCATTCTGGGCTTTTGGTACTTTATTTTTTAAATCCTTCTCTAAGACTAACCCCTGGTTTTGAAGATAGAGTAATTATTTTATTACACTGTAGTATAGTATTTACAAAGAGTTGAAATAATTAGTTATTCAACTGATGAATTGAAGGTAATCATACAGATATAACTCATTAATAGTTTAAAGCAATACTAGATATCCATTTAATGTTAAGAAGAAACAAAGTGATTTTCTGTTCTGAAAAAGGCCTGATTTTGTTTCTTTTCTTGCTAGCAACTTAGTGTTTATGCAATTTCAAAATATTTCACATCTTTGTAGTATATTCTGTCCCAGGTACTTTATGAAAACAAACAAACAAACAAGCAAAGCCAACAAAACCCTACAAGTTCATATTCCTGAATAGCGGGGTGTAATCTTAAGTGAAAAAAAAAACCCAGATAGTTTTATATGTTTCAAATTTGGGGTCAAAAGAAGGGAATAGAAGAAAAAGGAAAAGTGAAGGGCTTTTTAGTAGTTCTAACACACACTGAAAAGGTTTGTCTATATAGTGAAATACTCTACAAGATCCTGGCAAAAAACACCTTAAAAGACAATTAAATTTCTCCCATGCCATAAAGAAAATGTTCTTAAAAGTTTGACAGGGAATTGGTCAGCTGCTAGCTAATATAGAATTCAAATAAATATAATTTTCTTCAGTTTTTATTATAGGTGGTTGGGAGCTTCTAATTATAATGGAAATAATTGACCTAAAATAAATATTTTTCTCATTTTGATAAAATAAGGAAATATGCTAGGGGATATCACTGAGAAAATTTAGGAAAAAAATCCCTTTTCCAAAAATTGTTGTGTCATCCATACACACTCATTTTTCTCATGGTATTTAGTGTTGTTTACTGCTACAGATTAGATATTAGACTCTGTTATCTATTGCAAAATGACAATTACTATGCATTTCCTTGACAGAGTATTTTATAGAACCAGTTGTTTACTCTTTTCTATTGTTACGTTATTGGCTGATGTCTATCTTCACTTTTATTTTCCTTTTCTGAAGATATCGGACACGACACATTCAACTTGATAAAATGTAATGAATTACTGTTCACACTGCAGAATTATTTATAGTGTTAGGTTGTTGATAGGGTCCTCGTAAAAGGTATAGCACATGCCAGCTGCTATCATTTGCTGTCTGAAGTAAAAACCTTTTGACTGCTTATGCTAGAAATAAGAAGCGTGCTTCCTGTTTTTTCTCAGTCTTCCTAGTCTAGTTACCATATTCCAGTTAAACTGTGCAGCATATTGTTTAGATGTCTCACCAGAAAATAGGACTAAGTGTCTACCTGCCACCGCAGCGTCACCAGTCATGAAGGCTTGGTCACAGCCTAGTCTGAGGAAGGTCAACAAACAATTCAACCACCAAAAGGAAGTTTAGACCTCTTCAGGGAAGTATGTTTCCCTGAGAACAAAGACAAAAAACCTGCCATTTAAAGAGGAATTTCGTTTCTGCAATTAAGGTAAAGGTTCAGATAGTGCTATGATGTTAATTTGGCTTTTGGAAGTGCTATATGCAAGATCGACGAGAGACACTGTGGGATAACATTTGACTATGCATTTCCAGTCTGAGAGCACATGCACGCTAGATGGCTGTGGTCCAGTTGGCATAGACCACACATCTGTGACTTAACCAGCATGCAATGGGAAGCGTAGCCAAAGGGAAGGGTGAATTGTGAGCCTGGTGAGAACCTGGAAGGGTAGCATTTGCTGACAATAAAGCAGAGACAGATATTCTAAGACCCAGTGGCTGAAAAATCATTCTGAGGCTTGAGAGAAGTTTTTTAGCATGGTAGAAGGGAGAGGTTTCAGCAGATGAGAGAGTTTCTGTTACCCACCTGGGAAAATTTTTAATGCAAATTATAAAAGCAGACATTGTAGATTACCAAGAGTAGCAAAGAGCTACCCAAAAGAGTAGAAATTGCACTGTTGCACAAAGTCAGGTATGTTTTATGAAAACAGATGCCAATTGAATGGACACTAATAACAAGCAGTTTTTCTTCTCTAGCTTGTCCTTAAGCTTGAGCAATACCTAACATTGCTATTGTCTTCAGCTAGATCACTTCAGAAATAAAGAGCAATTTATGTAATTTATCTTTTATTGACACAGATTGTGTAATCAACAGACCTATATTAAGGAATTGTTTTCAACATTGCATTTATATACAAATAAAATTAGACCAACTAAAACAAAGACAAGCAAATAAAAAATTAATTCTGTCACTGGAATGCCAAAATAAACAAACCTTGGTAAAATTGCAGCCCTAGGTGATGTTTTAATAGAATTAAAAGAACAATTTGACTAAATAATTTTGCTTTGTCTCAAGAAACAAGCACATCTAACATATTCTTATTTCCATTTTCCACTGCATATCTGGAGGCTGTCTTAAAAAAAAAAAAAAAAAAAAACACCACATTGTTTAATTGTTTTTATTGCAGAGTTGGAAGGGGGCAGTTGTTCCAAATTAAAGACGTATATATTATTGTGGTTTTTATGTCTAAAGCCACAAACATCATAATTTTTTTTTCTCAAAATAAAATGCAATCTGATGCAATGAAAGTTATGTTTATTAGAATTAATATCAGTTTAAAAAATCCAGAGCATTTTTTTTCTCCCAGATTGAAAAATAAGTTTTGCACAAATGTGCTTTCTGCCTCTGAAATACAAGCATGTGAAAATAAGGGAAAGTACTGAAAAAAAAAAGCGCAGCACTGTCTACACAACTAGTATCTGCAGGTACAAAAATGTGCATACTGATTTTGGATGCACTTATTTGTTCAATATAGCTAAACACCACTTCATATTAGTTTTAATTGCTGAATACAAATATTATGGCTAAATATCTGTGCTTCTGGAAACAGGGCTGTGAGACCAATCATTGCAGTTCCTGTATCTGGCATATTTCAGCTCTCATATGTCAACTCTGTAAATCTTAGAACAGTTTCTTTTTCCTTCTTTTTCCTCTATAAAGTAAGAATATAATTGCCATTTTTATTCCCTGCTCCATAATAGCTGTCATTGGATAATGGAAGAATCTATCAAACATCTTTTCTTCATGTCCCTGCAGCAACAGAACTTTATTATTTTTTACTCCACTGACACAGAGAAGCCTGAATCAATATTGACAAAACATCAAATCTTTTTGAAAAGTTTAGCTATGATGTTTCTCAAAACTTAACCATTTCACATCTGTCATAAATACAAAGGGCGAGGTACCAATCTTGCTTTCAGGCATACGAGTCCTTAACATAATTCACATCCTGGAAAGGTATCTACAGTGACAACATGGTAATGAGACAATACCAAGATTTCAGTGTATTGCACTCATTAATAATTGAGTTACTAAGTGTGCTTACAGTCTCTCTTTGCCCCTCCTCTTCCACCCTCCACCCCCAGTTGTGTCACTACTGTAGCAATGCCCATACCTACATGTATCATACTGGGGAGACTGAAAGAAGGAATGCTTGTTTACATTCAGAAATTCCGAGATGAAGTGCTTTTGAATCTCTTCCTGTAAAATTCCTCTAGTATGTCTACCATGAAGTTGCTTTCAACAGTATATTTTACACTCTATAGGAAGAAGTGGCAGTGATGAAAACATCCACACACAAGTCTGCCAGCATGTCAGATATGAATAGCCCTTAAAAGTGGTGCTATGGCTCTCCAGTACTCTTACAAACTTGTTGGTGCTCGTTCTACAGGTCAGGAGTAATGACAAGAGAGACCCACTGCACCTGAGCCCCTGTAACATCATCTCTTTGTAACAACAGGGTGACTATACTAAACTTCTGCTCTGTGGGCCGGAGATGACCCTCAGTACAGCCCATCCTGTCTGTGCTGCATTACCTGGTCATCTTCCTAAAAGACACCCTTACCTTTTAAAGAAGTAGTAAATCAGATTACTTCTTCTGGTGATTGATTTAGGCAATCTCTACCTGAAAAGTCCCACACAAGCACCTTCTGTTTAACTTGATAAGGTCTAAAACAACCAGGCAAGCAAGTGCAGTCTCCCATGCCATGGGAAGAGCACATATTTGATCAAGGGACAGGAACACCATACACATGTGCACAAACATGTACATCCAAATATTTAACTGGTTGTGCATTTACCACACAATGAAAGGAGAACATGTGTTGGGCATGTGGTAGATGCAGATGCACACATTATAATAAAATGTGTACCTGTGACCACCAGGCATATGTGCTCCTACTGTATAAGAAGGAGCTGATTTGCCTTGCAGCAGCGGTGTGTACATTTGGTCAAAAAAAGTATACATATAATTAATGACATTTTTCCCCCTCAGTTTTTTTTCCTGAATGGAAGGAATAGCAGGAACTGAAGTCTTGTATGACTCTTGGAATGATGGACCTTTTGTTCATTTCTTTATCTAGGACTGGTACAAAATATTACTTGTCAAAACTCCCAGGCAGGTCTGGTTTGTATGAAGCAAGTGACAAAGCCAGCAGACCATTACACATTCAGCATGCTTGCAAACTGCAATGCGTTAGCTCACACGTGTGCATTCAAAGGTTACCCAATATATTTCCAGTCAACATATATAGATGGAACACTCCAGATATTTTTTAAATCACTGATGATCTGCATTAGTCTATCTATTTTTGCAAGGATATAACATTTTTATATCTACTGTGTCCTTAAAGTTTTTCCATAACCTCTCAAAGTTGATAACATCAGTCAGTAAAAAGTTACTGTCTTTCCCTAGATTAGGACTATCTAAGCAACAGATGTCCTCCAAACAGAATGGCATGCTATTTCAGATATGTGTAAATGTACATATTGTAAATTAACATTCACGGGCAAACACTAATGTTTCCATGGAAAAACATCCTCTCTCCTTTTACTAGGCACAGTGTGCCAACAGTTCCCTCTTTTACTTGCAATATAAACCAAAAGCTGGCCTTAAATCACTGATGCCAGCAAAGTTTCATCTAGAATCCAGTTCTCTAGAACAATTCCCAAGTGTTTTGAAGGACTGTGTCCTGAACCTGTCAAGGCCTTGCACTTCTGGCAAAGATGTTCCAAGTCCGTCCTGTTTCAGTCTCAAAGGGTAAACAAAGTAGTTTCTGTAAAGGTAGAATTCACTTATTAAAGTGAATGCTACAAAGGCAGCCTAGTAACCTGTGAATAATGTTTACTTTTTTAGACTGGGCAGCACAAGAATGTGCTTTTAACCATTCTTTAAATTGCTCTCTCAGGTAGTATTGACTGCTATGTAGCATACTTGTTCTTGGTTGAGGTGATTTCATCCATTGCTGGTCAATTTTCTCTGCTGGTTGTTATCAAACTTATATTTACTGTGTTAATATAAAGGTACTGATATAATGTCACTTGCTTAAAATGCAGTATCATACATTATGAGTTAGTAATAGCTACCTTCTCCTTTTTCCCCTTAGTGTATTCCCAAAACCAGTATGAAAATTCACAAATTATTAACTCTGCCCCAACACCACCAATCTGAGAAATTATTTTAAGTCCACACAAAACACATCTGTTCTTAGTCCTGTTGGTGATTTTAAATAACTATATAAAACTTCCCCTGTGAAGGAAGGCATAAAAAGTTCTAAAATAACACTGAGAGTAACCAAAATTGTTGTAGTGATGTTTATCATACATTTACAAATCATGAAAGAGTAATGACAAGTGTGACTTTATTCAGAAATAGAAAAATTTACCTTATATTCTATACACAACAAAATTTATGACCCTCCTTAATTGAATTATGATTACAGTATACAAACATTATCAAGTAATATTTTATAAGCCCTAGGATCATTTGATATAGGTGCCTTGCAGAGAGCATTTTTACTTTTTCCTTACCACTGAGATAATGGAGCTCATGCAGTTGTTTGTGCTGCCTGCATATTTATAGTATATATGTATATATACAGTAAGCTTGCAAAATCTTATTAGTTAATGTGTTTCTAAACATTCTTCGATATGCGACATAGATTAAGACAAATGGCTTAAAACATTTGATTTGACAAGACCTCTTGCCTCTACATAGGCATGCTGAGCATCAGCATACAGAAAAATGGGCAGGAGAGTTAGACAGCACTGTGAGACTTGAGAGCTGTATTCCAGAGCCACAGAACGTTTCATGTGTTTGATGAGGCCACAGGTTTTTCCATGGTAAAGTCTACAAGTCATATATTACAGGTAAAGCATTCAAAACCAAAGGGTGGTCTGCATAAATCAGCAAAGTGGGACTCAGGAGAGCCAATACTGTCATAGGCTTAATACATGACCTTTGGAAAGTCACTTAGTTTTCTGCTCTAGTTTTCCATCTTCAGAATGAAGGAATAAAAGAAATTGACTTTATTTCTTCCATCCTTGTCTGCATTCTGGGGTACAGACTGATTAATATTTGTTAATTAATATTTGCAGAAGAACAAACACAAGAAGATTGTGTCCTTGGCTGTATCCCACCAATGCTACAATAATTTAATTACCGCTCAAGAAAAGAAGTATAAAACCACCCATTTTTTTTAAGTAACATGTTAAAGCTCTTACAAACACTAGTTAAAAATATGCTACAATTTTAACTAATGTTTCTGCCTGAAAGGTCAGTCATTAGAAAAGAAACTCTTAAAAGGCATAGCAAACAATGCAATCCACAAGTAATTAAAAATAATGGTGATGTAGATAAGACTCTCTACAATAAATACAACTATAATGTGAAAAACAGTTTTGAAAGACAATAAAAAAAGATTAAACCAAACAGGGATATAAATAAGGAGCATGTAAAAAGAGATACCACAATTAACAGATTTTGATGCCATTATGCTTGTGTGTCTGAAAACATAAATTGTTTCATAAATGGAGAAAGTAGCATGATTTAAGCACTTTTGAAGCAGAAAACTCATTTAGCTATTTTATGAGGTAAAGACACTTACTGTAAATCATTTCTACACTTGTAGGAGGGCAATATAAATTGCCTTGATAAGATACGACTGATTTAAAATACACTTCTTTAATAGCACTGGCTGAATATAAAGCACCTTATAACTGGATGTGGTCTGAATTCTGAAACTGGGGGTTCATCAGCATGTACAAGCATTTGAAAACTTTTTATTGGTGAGAGCAAGAGGGAGAAAGAGTGAAGCACACTTCTAGAATATTTACCTCTTTCATATTACTGTAATCATTGGACAAAGTTACAGAAAGTAATTTCAAATAAGTCTAAAAGCATCAAAAAGGACTCTTCAGTATGGTGTGTGAATGTAGTGTACCTCTTTACAGCATCTATGTATCCAAAACAGAGGCCTATGACACCCATAAATTATAAATATACTCATCAGGACAGCTTGCTTTGAACCCAAATATAAATGTACTGAGGAAATATAACAAACCACAGTATGTAAGTATTTTGTACCACTGTGATGGCATAGCCAGACATAGCATGGCAACGCTTATGAATAAGTGTGTTACGTAAGCATGTGAGCAATGTGACCACCAAAGGGGCAAAGAAAGATGAGTGTAGTGGCACGTATGAGACATCCAAGTAACTGGAAGTTGCAAGATAAAGAAGATAAGCACAAAGGACTTCAAATAGGCAGGGCATGCTGCTGAAAGAAAAAGATGACTGGCATCACAAAAGAATAGAAGGTAAACAGTGTGGGGAGCAGATGACATCCCCTCTTTCAATAGTATAAAACATCAGATATCAGCAAGGAAAATCAGAGAAGACAAGCCCACCTAGGTGTTGACTTCTCTCACTGAGGAGCTCTAGAACCCAAAAAACTCTACCTTGGCAACTAAGAACCACCAAGGACCCCAGCCATCAGTGCTAACCATATGGCATCATGGTGGTGTGTCCACACAGCTAATTTAAGATGTGTTAAAGGCAAACAATTTTGTATAGATAGTGATGATGATTAATAACATGTAGAATTGACAACTAGCAAGAAAAGTGCTGTTAACAAATGAATTTAATAAAGTTTTACAGTTTAAAATTTTCCAGTTTTGGCAGTCTTCAAAACATTCTCATCACAGCAATTTCACATTCCCTGGTACATATGTGTATATACATTCAGATGCAACACATGCAAACGAATGTGTCTCCCTGCTAGGAACAATTTAGTTTTTAACTCTTTTTTTTATCCATGAGATCCACATCATTGATAAAGGTTATAGGAGTAAAATATTTGTTTCTCTTTTCAGGTGAAGTATAACAATAAGAAGGGTGGGTAAGTGAGGTCTGATAAAGTTTGTTTGTACTTCAAAATAGACTTATCTTTCAGCCACCCTCTTGGTTGACTCCAGTGCTTTTTTTCATACTCAGATACTTGAATCTTACCCTCAGTCACAGACACTATAAAGTCATGTACTTTAACTGACTTTGGTAGAACTACACTCATTTATCTCATCTAAAATTCTGGCTTATTTTTTCTGATAAGAACAATAGGCTATTCAGTTAGACTTCTAAACACTCATTATCAGTCTTCACTACAGAAATCATTGAAGATATAGGCCCTTCAGCATTAGCACAGGTTTGAAGTTTGAAGAAGTCTCTGAAAAACAGGTTTATTAGTTACAATGTCATATGAGTATGGAGATTACATTCCAGGTCATTGTACAGTATTGAATATAATGGAATAAAACTGCTGAAGAACAGTAAGGCTATATTTAATAAGATGGGTAACAGCAGAAAGGGAGGAAATAGATCATAGGGACTTTTAAAAACAAACAAATAAATATTAGGTAAAAGTTATTTTTCAACACTTTTGTATGTACTTTGTTAATTGAAAGGACATTGGCTTCATTAAATAGTTGATATTTATAGTATGCCTCCCTAGATATATACAAATATGATTGTTCTCATTTTGCAGAATGGAAGGTATCCAAAGGGAAAAGTTTTGCTTAAAGAGAAAGTTAATGTGCCCTTAAGTGATAAAGAACACAGCCCAGTTGTTAAGAACTCTTAGCAGATTTTCTTGCCTTTTACAAGTTATTTATCTACCTGTTCATCCATAACTACCCTCTTCACAGAGGAATTTCTCTTTATAATTAGGTGAGATTTTCAGGCCTGTTTCTGTCTGTTTCTGCAGGTTTTGCAAAAGGCCAGACTCTGCCACACACAGAATCAGCAGCTATTTCTCCATCGCAAGATTTGTACAGAATGAGAACATACTATGTATGTCATATCTTCCTTCTGATAAAATATGATGTGACAATACAAAACTTTTCCTATATTCGCTTGTCAGTTCTGGTTTGGGATACTGCTGGAAATGAGAAAATACAGACCTGAATAAAAATGAGGTAATAGCGAAGATATATTCA
This sequence comes from Ciconia boyciana, assembly GCF_034638445.1. NCBI lineage: Eukaryota > Metazoa > Chordata > Aves > Ciconiiformes > Ciconiidae > Ciconia > Ciconia boyciana. Next base: position 111,177,067 of record NC_132934.1, read on the forward strand.
AACAACTTGTTGAAAAAGTTTAGTTTGGATTGGGTTTGAACTTCTGGAATGAGAAACAGACTTTTATTCTGTTGTATGTGTAATTGGTGATGAGCGCTGAGAAACAAAGTGATGAGAGCATTATACTGTTTATACTGTAAAACAGATATACTCTGTGGTCTGCTACGTAGTTCTCCATCACATGTGCATACCCTTGTTATGTCATTTTCATCTATGTAGGTAGGCAGAGAGCTGTACTGTGCTCAAAAATGTATCCCCTGGTCTGGAACAACTAGGGGCCACATATACTGTGAGCACTGGGGTTCATATGCTGGGCAGCATTGCCATAGCCTAAAAGAAGCTAGATAGTATAGGCTGAAATATTATGCTTATCAGTTTAAAGTTTCATATGACATAGTACATAAATAACAGTGAGAAGACTTCTGAATAAAGTAGAATACTCCAAAACAGTCAGATTATTACTGTACTTGTAATGAAAAAAAGGATGGGATAGGTATAGGCTCTGTTTTGGTGTAAACTCACTGTGAAAAATTGCTTGTATTTGGCACTCTCATAAGCCAATCAATGTATTCCAGATAGCCATTTTATGGAAAAGTATGTGCTGTTGAAAACATGGGATGTTCCTCCTACCTAATAAATCAAAATCACAGTATTTCCATTAGAAACAACTATAAACAATAATAATTAAAAAAAGATCAAAGGTGAGCACTTCGGTCAAGAACCAGCTACCAAAAAACAGACAAACACCTCTTACCTAGGGAGTCCTGAACCACCTTATTTTGTTTTAGGTATTATACAACACATAGTCTCAGAGTTTTGGGACATTTTATTTATGGTAACAGAGAGAGCCTCAACTTTAAAAGGGGTATTTATTAGCTTTAGAAGCATAACATTCATATGTACAAACCACATACAAAACCCCAAGGGTACTACATGTTTCATGTTCACACTTTCATTTTTCAATGTTGTTTTTAAAAATCCTCGCTGGATAATCTGGTTTTGATCATTTTGCTCAATGTCCCATGAGAAAGTCTATTACATAAGGCTTCTACTCCCCTTCCTGAACCTACCTACTTCTGTCATACTGACTTACTTTGAACTGTGAAACCACAATTGTATTTGATGTCCTATGCAAAATAAATTGATCTACTCAACTGCACTCTCTACAAAAATCTCCTAGAAAACTCATCGAAAATAGAGTCACCCATCCATTAAATTAAAATGAGAAAGCATAAAAGGATATAGCTCTTTATAGAAGTCTACAGGTCATCTGGTGCAGCTTGTATCTGGTTTGTGCCATTTATTTTGACTGCTTATGACAGGATCACATTTTCCTTTGTACACTGTCTAGCACTGAGCACTTTACAAAAACAAACACACAGATTGTTTTAAAGTTGATGCTTTGGAAGAACCTAAGGAATGCTTCCATAAATATAAAACCAATTCTTGGATTATATTCAGATTATGAGGTATTCTTTGAGACAGAAGATAAAGCAAAAAAATAATTTGAATAGCACTCTTATCATGGCTTGCCTAAATTAATTTTTACTTGTGGCCTAAAAGACCCTTGCACTTCTGGATGTGGTAACAAGGAATTAAGAATCCCTTTTAATTTCTTCAGAAACATGAACATGAAATAATGAAAACATTGCTAAAGGTATTGCTAAGATGTATATGTATGTATGCATATGTGTATATATATATATACATACATACACACACACACAGCAAAAAGGGTACAAGCTTTATATATACCGAAATCCATACACAAACATAAGACTAAACCATATGTTTGGAGTGCTTTATACAATCATATAATCAATCTCCCTGGGAATCCTCTGAGAGAAGACAAATCAATTATTTTTTCATTCTCTTAATGTAGAAAGTATTCAATTTGGAGCAATAGATGTTTTGATCAACTATTTAACAGGCAGGGTACAACACTCTAGTTTCTGTCTTTGCCTGATAGGACCATTTTGGATACAGTAATCCATACTCTATCCACAGAATTATTAAGGCAAAATTTGAATCCCAGCTTTGTTTCCCAGACAATTCCATGACAGAAAACTAATGTTCTTCTGTAGCGACGACATACACAATGCTGTAAAGAGAAAAAACAGCTGCATTTATTTGTGGATAGGAGCTTACAGAATGTGATACAGTATCAGTATTACACAAGTATTACCCTGATATATTTGTACTAACAAGGCCTTGCTATATTGCAGTTCTAATTTAGAGAAGATCACACACCTTATAAAGAAATAACTTACTTTACTAGGTTTGTTTCTTTTGTTTGTTTTCATCTTTTTTCCAAATTTGATGAAATATCAGCATCTCCAATTTTTTTTTTGAGCTTTTATAGAGAAATTAGCTTTATAATGTATTGAAAAAAACCTGTGTAACAACAATTTCAAGATGTTTTCCTTGAACATTGATTTTCTGATGAAAACCAAAATTGAAAATTAAAAGATCAGCAATAGATTGATCAACCTAAATATATACATGCTAGGGCATGAGGTATCTGAAATCTAAAATTCTGTAAAATAAAGTAGTGCAGCAGGGCTTATTTAGTTGGAAAATTACCCATGAAGAAATCAAAGGGGGGATTAAACTAAATCAACAAACTGACATCACTCAGTTCCTTTATAGAACTGGCAGATTCAATGAATCAGCATAACTGCATATTCTTATGTGTAACCTGGGTTTAGTTCATAGACTGACATAAATTATTATATTTTCTAGTACGTCTCTGTTAAAGCCTGTGGAGTCCCCTCTTGAAAAAAGAGATGGTGAAATTAGATGAAAGTAAGAAAGTTGAATCCTTGCTTGGTGGTCTTAAAGAACAGAAGATAGGTTTCAGATAACTATTGCAAAGATTTTTCAGATTATTGTATCATAAGTATACATTCATCAGCATATGGTAAAAGCACTCAAAGTAAACTTTTTCCTATTTATTTGATGGCAGATAAGGTTATTTTATCTGCACAGTCTATTTATTTTTTTATTACATGGGGGTAAAGATTTTCAAGCTTACATATTTTCATAGCATTTTCTCTATTCTATGACATGTCATATTTTAACTTGTCTTTTGAATTATATTTTTGATCATGCAATGTGTACTGAGTGGAATTTAAATGAATTCTCTTTATTTGACCCTGTTCTAGTTCAATTACTGTTTTTCAATACCTGCTGCCTGGTTTTGAATCTTGATTTATTCAATGAATGCTCAAAGAGTTTATAAACAGAAACACTATGTGACAGCTGGTATTTTTTTAGAATCTATGTTTAATGGATTCTTAGTTGAAATATCTTTAAGTCATTTTAGTATATGATAAGAAGTAAACCTCTGCTACTTTAATGTATCTCTGCCATATTAAAATAAAACTAGCAAATAAGAAAAGAGAACTTGCCTTTTTTCTAATCCCGTATCTTATAATGCCTTGAGGGCAGTGCATGCTGGGGCACCTCTGAACTGGGGAAGTGCCAGAGCAAGGAAGAAGTTAATAGAACAACTTGCAAGAGACACTGCTAATATATCATTGGGGAGAGAAGGCCATTGGGAATGAGGAAGAGCAGATCCTGGTTCATGAGACGAAAGGACAACATAAAGGAAAAGCAGCAGAATCTGGTAAGAGGAAAAATGGAGGACTAAATAACAAGACAGAAGATCACAAACCAATGGATAAGAATCTTAAGCTTCAAATCTGTGACTGAATTTCATTTCACTATTAGAGACATTAAAAAAGAGTTATATATGGCACTCTAAAGAAATACCATACTGTTGAGATTTTTTAATACCTGTCTTGATACAGATGCTTTATGTTTTATTGATGCTGTATTCTATTTTCTGTTTTCACATGAGAAAATACTGAAGGGCCTTTAAAATAAGTTATAAGTAAACATCACACAACATTTATCATCATTTCAGAAGAAAAGCATGAAAGGCCAGGATAAGATGCAAAATTTCTGACTTTTATTTTATAATGTGGGATGTTTCAATTTAATTCAGTTTAACTTTTCGATTCTGTTTATGTTTTATGTACATCATGCAGGGCAACACATGTGCTTCTATTGTGTTTTGTTTGGAAATTTCCTTGAGGGAAGGTTAAATAGATTTTCATTCATGAGAAAATTACTAAACACAGTCTAAAAAACAGTTGACTTTTTATGAAAAGAAGCACAAAATGGCTAAAGTGTATTGAGGAACCAAATAAGTAAAACTTAAGATAATATTTCTTTTTTTTGTAATTAAATAACCATATTTTACTCATACATAACATATTTTAGATGCATATGTCAATGGCAACAGCATTTGTCTTCTTTTCCCACAAAAATCACCTATAATGTCTGTCCTCTGCAAGCTACACTGGGGTTGACAAGAGATGTCACAGACCACGGCTTCTTTGATACCCGTGTTGGTCACAAGTAATGTGGCTTCTCTCCAGTAGAGGATGTATTTCTGCTGCAAACCAGAAAATACGGAGAGAATGTTCTTTAAGAAGTATTTCAAAATAAAATGTACACCAGCTTGTTACTGCTTTCAGAGTTGCCTTCCCTTTGACCACATCTCATTTTCACCAGGAAGTTAGGGAGAAACTTGCAAGAGGCCCTTCTGGAGCATTCTTTCCCCAGAACCTGTTTCCGGGTTTTACATGAATAAGTCTGATCCTGTAGTATAATTTTTTATGTTAATGCTACAGCACTCCCCCTTTGGTGGGCTTCAGCATTAATATTTTGTTAGTAATACAGTAAGGTCACAGTGGTATAGTGTAGTGTAGCGTAGCATAGCATAGCATAGTACAGAAGTATAGAAGGGTTTCCTTCCCTTTCTAGCCTCTCCCCCTATAAGAAAACTTGAAAGATACTATTTGCCAACTAAATAATTTCAAACAGCGAAAAAAATATCTATCGGTGTGACTTGCTTATAAATCTTCACTTTTTCCACACACACAAGATTCTAACTCACCTTCAAAGCTCTTACCCATGAAACTCTTTTACTAGAAAGAACTCCTGAACTTACACTCAGCCTTGCCAGCTCAGAAACCTTCACCTTTCTGCCTGATCCCTTCTGCCCAGCAACTTCTGTTTCCTTAACAGTGTGAAAAAGGTGAAGCAGAAGCACAGAAGAGGGCTGCAGCAGTTAGGGAGGCATCAGGACATGTCAGTGAACACCACAGCCCCTGTTGACAAGCTAAGCATAATTGAATGGCAGCTAGGTTTGGATTAAGGGTAAGAAACATTTGCCAAAAGCTAATTCTAGAGCTTTGATTATATGACTATGTAATACCAGCAGAATTTGGTTCACAGATTTAAAAGAGTATATTTCAGTCCTTCAGGATTATTGACATGACCTGAGGAAGCTGGAGGGTAACTAGTGCCATGATGTCATCTTTTCTGACATGCTAACTACCTCTTAAGACAGAGTCCCCCTTTCAGGAAGAGCAGAGCTCCATGTTTCTGTCAGATCCGGAGAGGTTCCCCTGCCAGTGATGTTGCAAAATGGGCAGGTTTGGAGACCAGGCTTGCATTTTATGGTATGTACCAGTTTGTAGCTTGCATTCCTCCTGCACAAATAGCAAATATCCCTTGATCGTCCTCTACTTTCTCTACCATTGATTATTCCTATAAGGTGGGACATCCTAGTGGCTCTAGAGAGCAGCAGGAAAGAATGACCTTGCAGAACAGACAGAATACCATCCCTTCTGTCAACTTATGCCAGGCACTGATTTAAAATCTCTTGAAGACCTTTCCAATACACTGTTGGTAATGCACGTATAAATGAACATCTGCTTGTCACTTGATTTTTCACTATATAGCCTAAGCTAGCCAACTAGGCTCTCTCTGCAATTGACAGACAGATCTGGGAAACTGACAGTGTTCAAGATCTTGAACTAGAAGTAACTAAGGAGTCTTGAATCTAAACTGAATTAATCCTTTAATGCAATTCTTTAATTTAGACATATCTATAGCTGGACATGAGCCGACAATGTGCGCTCGCAGCCCAGGCGGCCAACTGTATCCTGGGCTGCCTCAAAAGAAACGTGGCCAGCAGGTCAAGGGAGGGGATTCTGCCCCTCTGCTCTGCTCTGGTGAAACCTCACCTGCAGTACTGCGTCCAGCTCTGGAGCCCTCAGCACAAGAAGGACATGGACCTGTTGGAGCGAGTCCAGAGGAGGGCCATGAAAATGATCTGAGGGCTGGAGCACCTCTCCTACGAGGACAGGCTGAGAGAGTTGGGGTTGTTCAGCCTGGAGAAGAGAAGGCTGTGGGGAGACCTTATAGCAGCCTTCCAGTACTTAAAGGGGGCCTATAGGAAAGATGGGGACAGACTTTTTAGCAAGGCCTGTTGTGACAGGACAAGGAGCAATGGTTTTAAACTAAGGGAGGGCAGATTTAGACTGGATTTAAGAAAGACATTTTTGACAATGAGGGTGGTGAGGCACTGGAACAGGTTGCCCAGAGAGGTAGTGGAGGCCCCATCCCTGGAAACATTCAAGGTCAGGTTGGATGGGGCTCTGAGCAACCTGATCTAGTTAAAGATGTCCCTGCTCTTGTGGGGGGTTGGACTAGATGACCTGTCATGGTCCCTTCCAATCCAAAGCATTCTATGATTCTATGATTCTATGATCTTATGATGTATCTAAGCAAGTTAATCCAACAAGATAATGGGCAACACAGAAAGTAGACTGAGAAAAGGGAAAGTGTCTGGCAGGCTAAAAGTGAAGATATAATTGAGGACATTGCTGACATATTTATAATCATCCATTTACAGTTGTTCTGTTTTTGTGAAAAACAAAACTTTCTACCTAGAAGTCTGCATCTCTATACTGATATACATTATTGCCAGGTGAATTAAAGATTTTATTTTTCGTCTGTTATTCTTTGTGGGAAAACAAATTAACTTTGGAAGGAAGCAGTAGATGCGGATTTTTAAAATAATCTGAGCTATTATCTTTAAAAAATATTCAACAGCTGGTGTGAGATTTATTATTAGAAAATGAATGCTGAAAGCTTTTAATTTAAAATGTGATTTCACTCCAGAGGGAATATAGGTATAGTTCAAAGAAGGCCTACTTTTGCTAACAGTGAGCTAGACTATAAAATTTAGATTATATATGGTATATATTAATACAACGCCACCATGTTATGGTTGAGGTATTAAGAACAGGAAAAAACCCCAGAAGAGGAAGAGGAAAAAGGATTTTAAAATCATCATTAATGGCTAATATAAGGCTGTAAGAAGTAAGAGACATATTTTATAAGGAAAAAAAAGAAAAAATATATTCATTGAATACTAGAATATTCAAGATCAGGTAAGCATTATTATAATTATTTAACTTTTGTACTCAAGTTTCTCATTCTCTTCAGCTTTCATAATGATGACAAGTGTGTAATGATTTCCAAGTAAAAGGAAATGGTGACAGGATGAGCTCTAGGGATTGAATTGAAGTGAATTTGCAAAGCTAATAACAGATGAAAGAGAAACTAAAAACTGTAATGGTTTCTTTCCTGCAGATCTTCTCAACATGCTGGATCATGCCTACAGGTCAGAAGACGAGGGCGCTGAGACAGAAACAGTGTCTTTACTGACCTTGTTCTGAAATGGAGAAATGGGACGGTGAGCTATGAAAGTGTTTTTATCAAGTATTGAAATAAATTCCCACAGAACTGGCAATTCAGCCAGTATCTATGTCATATCTATGTGCTATCTTTCTGATGATCATCCTAGTTATTTTTCCTCTTGACCCGGCCTCCTCAAGCACCTCTCAGTAGTACTGAACTTTTTTCTAAGATCCACCTGTTCTTTCTAGCCCATCCTATTCAGTCAGGGCTAACTTCAGAAATGGATGCTCTTTTGTCTCAGAAATTAGCAAGAGCCCCATAGGCAAGCATCAAAGATTCATCCATTTACTCAGTTTTCAAAGTCTCATTTCATCCCTTTAAAGCTCCCCTCAGAAAAGTCTTTACAATCAGAGTGGATCCCATGTTCTTTGCAGTCACCAGCATTATCAAATAGGGTCTTATTCTTGTTAAGAAAGGTAGTATTAAAACCCCATCAATCAGCATACCTGGGGGGGATTTTGTGATGTATGTCATGATTTAGTCTGGAATGGTATGTGAATCTTCCTAAAAATTCTCAGCAGAAAACTACTTTAAAATATGTGAAAGAGTTCATTTCAAAGAGTTGGAATACTGACATTCATCCAGAGAACGATAATTCCTATTTTGCAGGAAGATGTTTAAAAATTTTACTTTAAAGTTGAATAATACCATTGACACAGACTATATAGCTGAAACTAAAACAGATTAAAGAAAAACTTTTTTCCTGAGAGGCAGGTTTTGTATGGAGGTTGTTTTCTCCTGTGATCTCTAAGCATTAGAGTTATGAAGAAAATCCTTACTATTTTTTAATATATTGTTATTTCCAAGATGACCTTATGTTTCCAGTAGTTTGGAAAAGCTTTTTTTTTTTTTTTTTAAAATGTTTGTATTACTGTGAATGAACTATGTCTTTCCTCTGCTTCTGGATTTTACAAATAGAAGAGCATGGGAATTTCATCCTCTCATTTTGTTTTCATTGCATTTCAATTTAAAAACTTCCTGTGCTCTTCTGTTAGTCTCTTATGCAAAGTGAATTCAGATTAATCCACTGGTTTTACCAATGTTTTTTTTTATTTTATAGAAGCAGACTATTCTTTTTTCTCTAGAAGCTAGGACATGATACAGTATAACTTATCCTGTTGCTATTGTTATATACTTCAATATCACCTACAGACTTCCAAAACTCTTTTTCATGGCTATCAGATTTTAAAAATGTTCCTGAAGTCTAGGCCAAATGAACATTACATCATGTTACATTGTTTTCTATCTTCTATGTTATTTTTTAGATTACGTCTCACTCTGGTACAAATAACAGGAAATGTGGAGTGGACACTTCTGAAAGATTCAAAAATTCTGATTTTTGTGTCCTTGAAAGTATAATGCATCATTAAGAAACTGAAAGGGTATTACTTACAAATGATGACCACAACAGTACTTTTAAGATCACCGTAGAAAAATTTCAAGGTACCAGCAGCTAATTGGAATTAATTTTAGAGATTGATTATTCTCCAGTGAATTTTTAAAAACTTAGGTTAATTCCTATGCCTGAGGAAAATAAATATAAAGAAATATAAATAAATTATTGCACTGAGATAAAATTGCAACTATTTTAGGGGAGTATTTTATTTACTTTCTGCTAAAATATTGAGGTATCTGTTTTTTTCAAATCAGCTGGAACAATTTCAGTATATTTCTTAAGGCAGCTGTAGATTTTGTGCTGGAAACCTTATATCTTGATAAATGGTTTGTTTATCTACTTGCATATTTGGCATCATACACAGTCATTGCTTAAATAGATGGCAATACTAAATCCTCTCTCCTGACTTCAAAGGTTACACTTTACCAAAACAGACTAAATCATCTTTTGCCAACTTGCCATAATAAATATAAAAAATCTGATGAGATTTGATTAAGAAAAAAAGAAGTAACACACCTTTTCAGAGCATCTCCAAAGTATTTGCTCTGACAGCTACAGAGCTTGGAAGCACACGCCCTGTCTGGTGAAACCACTCGTGTAGATACTAAAGAAATTAGATGCCTGACCGTGACCAACTGCTGTTTCTTCCAAAGAAAAATCCACTCATTGGAAACATTTCACAAGAAATTGAGTGTTGTCAGGCTGTAATGAGTTCCCTGACATTTGGGGAGTTTACCACATTGCATGTGATCTTATTATAGTAGTCCCAGTTGGTGGTAATAGAGATACTAGATTATAAAAAACACATCTTGCATAAGTCAGCTTTGAAAACCCAAACCTTTACTGCACCAGAAGTCAAAACTGCTTAGCTAGTGTCCTGAGGGTCACCTTAGTTTTTCTATGAATTTAGTTTCTGAAACAATAAAGCTTTTCTATTTGGCTCTTACTGCCAGTGTTTAAACACTGTCAAGGTCTGTTTTTACAGTATTCATGACTGTTTTATTCCCTTTCTATACATCAGACAAGAGTAAAACTTTATGTGCAAACTGAATACCCCCCCCCAATAATATTCCCCTCTCCCATTCCACCCCACCCCACCCCCCCAAGAATACATTCAATAGTTAGGAAATATAAGTGAAAAAGGAAAGACAGAAGGAAAAACAATAAAAAAGAGGAGTGAATAATGTGTGAAAGTCTTACAATTATATATAGTCTGTGAGTCCTTGGGACAGGACATATTTTTTTTCTCTGGGTTTTCACCTGCTCTGCGTGTACACCTAATACAACAGTTCATGATTAGAGCACCAAAACACTACTATCATCAAAGAAGAAATCCATAAGTCTTCAGGAAGAGCAACAGATAGGGATGCATGACAGAAAATGGCATTAAATCATTAAGTGGTAAGTTCATTCAAGCCACCTGTCACTAATATGAAACCTTATACGAATAGTAGGAACACATACACAGTATAAAGCAAGTTTTCAAAATTTTCTCTTACTAGAGAAAGACAACTATTCAAACAAAAGGCATGTAGAAATATGCAAACATTTATTTTGTTTAGTTGCCAAAAACAAAACCAAAAATCCCCAAAGAGTCATAACAATTGCTCAAATACCAATAGAAGTTCCAGTAATTAATCTAACACTTTCAAATCTAACCTTATGTGATGTGGGAACATATATTTTAACTATTTTTTAATATAAATTACATCTGGCTTAATAAATAAAATGCTGCTCTCTTTCATCCTATAAAAGACTGTTTCATTTAGGTCATGATTTTTTTTCTAGGCTTAAAATAATTTTTATTTTTACTTTAGAGATTCTTGTATATATTATCTTGTACAACTATTATACTGTTATTAATGAGCCCTAAGCCTTCTCATATTTAGCATACATTACACCATTTTTCAGAAACTTTATTTTATGGATATCTGAGGCAACTAAGACTGCTAATGGAGTGGTTTTTTTAGTTTGGGGGTGTTCTCTGTTTATTTGTTTGTTGTTTTTTTTTTCTTTTTCCTGTATGACAAACTTATTTATATGTCCCAGAAGGAATTCGGCTTATTTGGGAGAGTATGGAATAACTGACGGGTGCCCACTGTAATGTCCTTATTTTTATTAGCTATTAGTCTGTCATTCCTGTCATTTATTATTTCTACGAAAATGAGGAAATATAAATATGCTTTACATCCCATTTTTCCCCAGAATGATTTTCCATTTGCCTGGATAATTTTCAGTTTGAATTCTGTCCTCTGATGGGTTTACATCTTATCCTGTCCTGCCATTATCTGAAAATATAAATATTCAGATTGAAAATGGATACATTAAATTTTAATCATAGCCAGGCTAGAATTCAGAATAAAATCACACAATAGTTCTTCCAGTTTCACTGCAAGCAACAGAGAATAAACTACACTCAAAAACCACACTGCTAATCAGTTAAACAGTCAGCCATTTACTAGTCCATACAAAAACAAAAATCCCATTTCCTTCTTTTCATTTTATTTCATTTGAAATTGTTTTCTAAAATCTGTCCAAACTCATAAATAGTTATCCTTTTAATAATGGATTTTTCATGAATAAATAAATATTTCAAAGATAAATAACTATGTTTACAATGGCAATTCAGTCTACTGAATGAAACATTAGTTGTCACTTTTTCATCCATCATCAACATCAAAATTCAATATTTCTTCCTTGTCTCTTTTGCTAGTGTAAAAAATTATTTTTAGTCATCTGGCTGCTTCAATATAAAATGCCTATGAAAACTGCCTTTTATAAACAAACACGTGTCTCATTTATGCATAAAACATTAGCTATTAAAATATGGAAATTTTCAGAGTTCCTTGTTATCATAATAGAGACTAAAAGTATACCTCAAGCTTTACCACTTATAGTAAATATTTTAAGTACAAGTTTTTGATTCCATTAATATGACCAAATTAGCCTTTCACCTCCTTTCTCCAAAAATATTACTTCAGATCTGATACCAAATAAATATTTTATTATATCAAAGTAGATTGCACTGAACCATCATTACTACACATTAGGAAACAAGTCCAGAAATATTTATCACAAGGAGAAACTTTCTTTAACAAATAAATTAAAACTGTTGTTTAAATAAGCATATGTAAATACAAATTATAAGGACAAAGCATTGTAGATATATGAATAATAAAGATTTAAGCATTAAGTGATTAAACTATCTTTTGAGGTAAGTTAACTTTTCCATAACAGTCAGAAACACAGTAACAACTCAGATTACAGAGCAACTGAGATTACAGAACTGTAGTTCTAGGTACAAAGGAGGAGATCTAAACAAGTTTTAGGGGGAAAATAGGTCAGTTTAGGCATCAATACTGTGAAAGCCTCTTTCCTAATGAGAGACAAAAGCTCATAATGAAATGAAATATAACTCCAGTAGTAGGAAACAATAAATTTAATACTCTTGGAAGATGAAATAATTTACTGAGTTTATTGTAGTGATGGAAATGCTAAAAATAATTGAAAAAATAACTTGAGCTAAGTAGGATATTCACATTTTCTGAGCTCCTAACCAGAGAATATTTCTTGGAAAAAATCTTTCCTAGGATTTCATTTATTGCTGTTATTTAATCCACAAGTAGAGGCTTCCAAATGATTTATATGTTCTTAACAATTTGCTCTTAAGAGTTTATTTTCTTAGGATAGCAGATTCAATCTCTTAAGAAAGTCAGGCAAAGCTGCTTCAATCTTAGCTCCAGAATAATGTACTATTTCAATTTGTACTATTATGTGCAATACTATTATGTTCAATTTGTACAAATAATGTACTATTTCAATTTGAGATACCTTTATTTTGAGGATGTTTCTAAAATCTTATGACTATTCTTTCTCTTCAGTGACTGAGTAGTTGTACTGAGAAAGCATGTTGCAACAGTGAATAGACTTCAGAGTCCCAGTAAAATAGTTTAAAATTCTCTACATGACATCTAACAAATTTTGGGTGTAAAAATATGAGGTAGCTACTTCATTGGCTCTTATTTTGTATGACCTGAAAAAATAAGTCACCATTCAATTGCATGAGAAGGGAGATTAAAATATGCTATTAAAATGTAATCTATCCCAGTGCCAGCACACTCTCTTGATACATTTCATCCTCCTCAGTTTTTGTGATTTTGACTAGAGGAGGCACTGATGAATTCCGTCTGAGCCTTTTAGTTAGATTTTGGAAACCAGCTGTAATATCTAAGTTAAGAACTCAAGAAGCAAATTCCAAACCCCTCTTCCATTTCACTCTTTTTTGGAACAAGTTAAAAGGGCTTAAATTCCCTCTACAACCAAGAAGCTGCTATCACTGTAGCTGTTAGTTAATTTTGCTTCCTAGATACAATAGCTGAAATTAATTAGGAGCTTTTATGTATTATTGCCTCCTGGAGCAATGAACGATTTGGACACTAGATTTCACATTGGTTTAGCATGAAGCAAAAGCTCTGCTCTGGTCCTATTCTACTTTTGCTCATCTTCTATCAGAGTTGCAAATCGCATTGGCAAAACTTGGGTGGAAGGCACCCAGGGGAGCTCTGTAAGTTGTAAAGCTTTGGTAGACTTTGGTGAGAGCTCTGATCCTTCAGAGTGGGCTGTGAAGGAAGGCTCTAGGCGCAGGAACTAAACCTGGCTGTACATGAAATCAAGACTTCGCTCCTGCAGAACCAGGTGCAGGAAAGAAACGTGTTTTAAATTATTATTGTAAAATCAAAACAAAATCTGCATTGTGCACTAGAAATGCTTTTTTCTTCAGTTGTTGTTTCTTCATTTGTTAGTTCTTTTGTCTGATTTATAATAATAGGTCTAGTTTTGGGAAAAGAAAATACTTTGCACTTAAAATACCTTTTTTATTGTTATACTGTTTTATTGTTTTACCCCATTTCAGAGAGTAGACCAGTATAACAGTAATTTCCTGTACTAATTGAACTTCAATTTACTTTGAACCATCTCTAGTATGTCATTATATATTTCTTCTTTTAATATTATTGTAACCCTCTCACCGGTAAATAATTTTGCAAAACCAAAATAATAATTTAGAAGGTTTTTAGTTTACTTGTACTTTCTTACATGAACAACAGCTTCTGGTGGAAAACAGTACCAATTGGTAGAAAAACACAATTTATTTTCCTAAAGGAACTGAGAGTAATTTGTACGTGTGTATGTGCTTTGGTAAATATCATGAAGAGGCATAATTCCATTTGGTCTTGAATACTTTCATAATGGCAATACAAATCCTGTCAGATTAACTAAGTCCTAAATTTTGATGACTCCCTAAAGTGAAGATTAAAAATGTCACATTCTTAATATATTACAAAGCATTGAACAGATTTGCATTGCTACAAGGCTTTGAAATAACCTGAGAAAAATTAATCTGAAAATTGGCTCATCGCTCTTATCAACATAAGATTATAAATCACAGAATGCTTTGTCAAATCCTTTAACACACTTATTGCACATATTTATTTAGAATAAGTTCCTGTGATTCATAACATATGGAGCCACAGTACTGAAGCTTTGCCATTTAACACCAGCTGAAGAATACTATGCTGACCTTCTAATATCTCTCATCTGCAGATATCCCCAATGTATGTTTAAGATCATGGATAAATTAACTAATTTATTTAGAAGTTAGATATCAACTTCTATAGAGAATAATTCTTTGGCTACACAAATTTGTAAAATATCTGGTTAAAAGCTGCATGTTAATAATTGCTGTAAGGATGTCCAGCGGTAAGACGGTCATAGTTTAAACCAAAAAAATGGAACTTGAAATGGTGCCAAGAGTAAATTAAAAGCTTTGATGACCAAGTATTTCAATAACTTTATCTAATTTGGAAAATAAATGCTGCTTTTGACTCAGATGTTTTAGTTATCTCTATGGTATTAGATGAATTTAAGCTTCCAAACCACTCTGAAAAATTTGTGAATAATATTTTTTCAAGACAGTTAAGTTGGTCAGATAACAGTCAGTTTGAGGACTTACATTTTCTACCAGTTGTAGGTCTGACTTACTAAACAACTACTCTTTATTAAATTATTTATTGACTCTGCAAATCTTTCAATTGGTATCAAATTAGTGATTTAATAATTTGAATAATGATGGGCTGATTCAGGTTAATATGTGCCTCTTTAACTATGATTTGACTTTCAAGACTCTGATTTAGACCAAAGTGGAAGTATCACAAGAACTATTTGTCTTACATGGATCTGGTATCTCCTTCCTCAGGATGAGTGTTGGTGCGGTATTTTAAGGTAAACTGCATGACTAACACTGAGCTGATTGATTTTGGGTTCAATGGCAATACTATGCCTGAAAGATTCCTTCTCATATCATTGATCTGAGTTCAGTCAAAACTTTCAAAACTATTAATTTCTCTTTTTTTTTTTCAGCAATACTTAAAAACTAATTTCATAGCCAGAAAGAGGTGAGACAGCATCATGACTGCAGTGACTTTAAAGTCACAGCTAAATTTGAATATTCAAAATTCCCTGTTTTAGATGTTTTGCAGAACAGTACATATTTGCTTGAGATTGTCCAAATAGAAAAGAATTCTTTTAAAGCTCCTAGATCATACATGAACACACAGGTATTTTGACAAACAGGTGCAAATTATGCACCTTTCTAGAAGAACTTGTACATGTTTTTAGTACTTTTCACACTGTAAAGTTTACAATATGTGCAGCATTCATAAGGGATGAAAGATATCCTTATACATACATCTGAAAATACTAATAAAGAATTACATCTAAAACTTGTTTGTGGTTACTTCCAAGCAGGCAACAACATTTTGCTGCACTATATGATTCCTATGCCTGCGTCTCTCTGGGTGGTCTGTAAAGTGAAATGAAAAAATGTAAAGTGACATGAAAATGTTCAATACTGTGGCAAAAATGCTACCTATGGTAAACCACAGGGGTTCCCTAAGCAAGCAGTTCTTATGGCTATTTTTGTTTGCTTTTGCTTGCTTCATTGTAGGCTTGACAGGTGCAGAAGTTAGTCCAGACAACTCAGATCTGGGATATGCTCATTCTACTTTTGTTTTCAGTATTATGAAAACTATAGTGTTTCATTTAGATTTTCCAATACTAAATTTATAGGTATGTGAAATTGCATTTCTGGGAAAAAAAATCCAAAAACAAAAACAAAGAAGAAAGGCTAGTTCGTTTCAAAGAACAATGTATTTTAGCTTCACATTCTATTTTTATTGTATCCATGAAATAAAAGGTTGGGGTTTTTTTAGACACAAAACTGGCACTTAACTGAGAAAAATCTATCATATTATACTCATTCTGGGAATATGGTTTTAAATTGTACCCAAATGGGCTAGTGTTATAGTCTCACAAACACTATCATCATCATCATCATCACCATCACCATCACCATCAATCGCTTCTATTCTTATACACGGTTCTTAGAGTTTTATTTTTGTTATTCAGTTTTTAAAGTACTTATTTTCAAATGAAAGATACAATTAAATAACCATTAATATAAACAAGAAAAAACCAAATAACATTTGTTATGAGAAACAATTCATTTTTCAAGTCACCAGAGGAAATATTACATCAAGCTAGCAATTAGATTTAGGAAAATTAGTTAAACACTGTTACTGGAAAGCTAAAGAAACATTTGATAACATAACAGGTAACAGCAAGGATGTTTCCATTGTAAATCAGTCTTCTGTTAAGATCTAACATAAAGGCCTATTTTGCCAAAATATATGATAGCTTATAAATCTGCAGAGGACCTTAATAACTTCTCAGTCTCCCATGTGAAGTTTCTCAGTGTAACATTATCAAAACTTGTCCTGTTTGAGCACGCTTTTGCTCACTGCACATGGTTGGTGTCAGCACCAGTTTCCACATCATGTTTCTAGTTCAGAATCAAGAGCTGCTGTTCAACTCCTTTCTCTTATCCTATGTCTGCCACCTACATTTTGTATTAATCATACTGCTTTTTTTCCTTCAGCGTTTGAGAGATCTTTTTTTCTACAACTGTCCCAAGTTATTATCATCTCCTGTATCAAATATGATTCCTAGTTATTTTGTAACTGCATCCTTCTTCTGTTGATTCACATCAGAGTTTCTAAGTTAACTTTCCATCCATACCATTGTGAACCCATTCCATTTTATTAGCTTTCCTGTTTAGTTGCATCTTTCTTGTTTCTTGTCTTCACATCCAAATCCCTTTCAGTGCTATCACTCCCATGCATCTGCCCATCTCTCATCGTATTGTCCCCACAGGAAACAGTGGGGACATTCCACGGGAATGTCCCACTCCATTCCTCTCCTCAGTGATTACACTGCAGGAAGAGGAGGGTTAAACAAGTTGCTTTACACCATGGTTGGAGTGCAGCAAAAAATGTTTGCACAAAATGTAATCCATTGCAGAGGAAAGTGAATTATGCTAGATATACTTCCATTGGTATGAGGACCTTTGAGAAAGTGCTCCTCTGTTCAGGAGGCTCAAAGTCCAACAGGTAAGTTTAAACTACATGTAGTAAGAGCTGAGGCATTGGCTTTTACACCAGAATGAACTCGAATAGATAGTGGGAAGCAGTAGCTGACAATAATACATCTCATATTGCTGTCCCCTTTTACAAAGACATCAGATGTATTCAGCATGGTGCCAACTTTTCAGACTACATATTTCTGGTTTGAAATCCAGACATGGGTCTGAATGAGAAGGGAGCATGAGGAGAACTAATGCCAGCTGCAGAGAGTGTTGACAGGGAAATTAACTGAAAAATGCTCCATAAATGAAATGAGTCAGTGAGTTGAACAGCAACTTCAGCATTGGCTAAAGTGGTGAGAGAATGACCCAAGGAGGTGTACAAAGCAGAGAACTGCCTGCTGAGTGGGAACAAAAACTGTGGGATAGATACCACTGGGGCTGCAGCTACTGGCTGTGCAGCAGAGCAGGGCAGAAAAAAACAAAAGGGTTTTTTTTTGTTTTATGGGTTTGTTTGGCAGGTTTTTAGTGGAAAGAACTGATTTGTAAAAAAGAAAATTCAAACTTTCTTGAAAATGTACTAGTTTAGCTGGAAAAAGTTTTTCAAAGCTAGCATAGCTTTACCAGGAGAGGAAGAAGCTTACCTCAGAATAGCCAGTAGCCTTCAGGTGAGGGCAGTGAGAAAACAGTAGGATCTGAGTCTATCCCATACTTGTGGAGCCCAAAGTGCCAGTCTGTTCTGCTAATCTGAAAAGGCAGACAGAAGTGGAGAAAAGGAGTAAGTTTCTTCCTGAAGTGAACCTTTACCTTCACTTCTTTCACCCTGTAAGCAGTAGGACAATGGTGAGGAATTTAGCTAAGCTTACTTGTTAAAAATGAGTAAAGACTGAGAAAAATTTACTTAGAGTAATAGCTGTGTTGTAGTGGAATCTCACATTACCTATTTGGTTCTATGTTCATTCTCCTAACTACATACCTGCATGAAGAAATGAGTTTTGCTGCAAAAATATTTGCATAATTTGAATATTTTGTCTGTTACTAAGATTTAAATAACCACAAGACAACAGGAACTCTTATCAAGCTACCAAGTGCATTTTAGGTAATCAAGGAGAGAAAATAATATCGTATCATCTAGGCAGTAGCCAGGTAGCTCATATATTCCACTGAGACCTTCAAATCAAGACCTATCCTCTTTCTAAAAGACATCTCCCTATTTAATCACAAGATATTTGGCACAAAAAAAATTAATTAATGATGTTATGTTGTCTGTGTTATACAGATGATCAGATGAGATCACTCTGGCTTTTCTCACCTACATCAGTGGAATAACCTCTTGTTTTGTGTTGAGTAGGAAGAGGGTTTAAGCCCAGGAATAAGTAAAAAAGATTTTACTTTATTTTTTTTTTCATTAAATATTGGAACCATTTTAAATAGAGAATAAACTAGACACTATTGGACATTTTTCAGTGTTTATGTGAATATTGAAGGGCTAAGCAATAAAAATCCACTGTTTATTGTTTTTCTTGCATTTAATTCTCTAATCATTTGCTTTATTCAACACAGACAATTTAGTACATAATGATGGTGAGATCTTAATCCAAAATGTCCTCTGCATATTATAGACAAGCTTTAACAGGAAAGGCATTACAGCTACATATGCTACAAGTAGATAAATAGAATTACAGGAAAACAGTGAGCCTAATTCTGTTTATATAGAGTATATCAGACATAATGCTATTTATTCAACAGAACTGGTGATGGTAGAACAGATGTGTAAATAGAAATTAACTTATTGTTTAAAACTTAAGATGTGTTTTATCACTTGTTAGCCAGTAAGCAGACAACAATGATAAAATGACTTTGAAATCACCCATTCAAAGTCAGAATTATGCTGTGATTTTTACATCAATTTGGTAATTCACAGCTGGTATAACCTGTGTTGGTTTACACTGCTGAAAGAGCTCAAAATAGACATAATAAATTAATGCATTAAATCCATCATACTTAGTCTGATAAGTTACAACTGTTATTGTTTATTTGCACAGCAGTGCCATTCTGCTGATGTTGAGGTCTACCAATATTCTCCTGTAGCATTCTATACTACTTTTTTATTCAGTATATTTTTGTTTTCCTGCCTTAAAGGTCTGATGAAAAATTAAGTTTTTTAAATGGGTGACAACATTTTAAATTTGATTTCTAAAAGCTAGACTTGTACATTCAGCTACTGCTGCTAAAGGGAAGCTAGGGTACAAACACAGCAGGACTAATGGCTTGTTTTATATTTAACAAAAATATATTCAACAACAACAAAAGACAGAGTAGCAGGGCTTTTATTACATACCAACTTTAAAAATACATTCTAAGAAAAATCAAGTGTCTTTTCCTCTCCTCTTCCTTGGAAAAAAATATACCTTTTGCCTGCCTAGGAAAAAAAAAAAAAAGAAAAGAAAAAAAGGATGGATCACCTGGTATGATTTTCAACAAATGGAGACTATTTTGCTGCCTTTATTCATTTCACAACAGCTTAAGGCAATGTGCACTCAGAAAGGGACTTTTTCACCAGCACTAAATGAATTAAAAAGAGGGAGTCAATCTCCAGAGCCAGAGTGAAAGCATATCAGAGAATAGCTTACTAGAGATAAGTGGGGGTGAAAATTCAGTTTAGTGAGTCAAAAGGTGGGAAGAAACAACTCTTAGGCCTACTGAGCTTCAAATAAAACTGAAGAAGGATCAGCAGAAAAGTTTTTAAACAGAAAGAAACATGAGAGAAACATGAAAGGCCAGAAAATAGCCAGAGTATGAGAATGAAAGTTCAAAATAGTAGAAAACCAAAGCCAGCTTAAGACATGATCCTGATAAATGCTAAGCATCTGCAACCCCCAGTGGGCTCACTCTGCAAGTTTGTTTACACATAATACCTCTATTGCAAGTCTCATGCCTGAGTGCAAATTTTAACAAGATTTAAATTCTTTACATTGCAAAAACCTCTTAAACTCTCCAATCACGATTAACTTTTATACATGGCACATCAATTGGACATAGCCTTTATATTAAATTCTTTACTATCTTATCCAGAGGAAATAATTAAAACAAGAAACAAAAACACCCCCCCCCAAAAAAAAAACCAAACCAACCCCATGCTATCACTGGGAAACCACTGCAGGAACAGAATTGTTATTAGAGGACAAAAAGTGCAAGATCTTTCAGCATCGGTTCTGTCATTAAGCATTCATCAATGGCAAGTGATAATATCTATCTATAAGTTTTTATCTTACATGAAACTATGACAGCTCACTACATTATTTCTGTAGCTGTAGCGCATACTATTTGTCCTTCAACTTTATTTTTTCTTCCAGTTACATCAGGTATGCACTCTCTGAATCAGTCCACAGAACAAGTTACAATTACTACTATGCCACAAAATACATGTCAAGCAAATTTCTGAGCTCAACCATATTCTTCGCCTGGCTGATAATACATGCTATTTTATTCAATGATAGAAATTAAAGAAATAACGTAAAAGGTAAAGCCAAATACTTAACTGTATTGTTGGGCAGAGCTAGTGTACTTGTCTATATTACTTGAAATAATACATTCCAAATAAAGATATTCTTTGGGTCTTAAGTTTAGTAAAAAGGAAAGGTCCTAATCCCTTTTGGCTATGACCACTTTTTACAGTTTGGGAAATGGTAGTACCTACCTGCTGAAATCAAGGCCATTCTCTTCATAACAACTTTATTTATAAAGGTTTTTCTTCACGGTTTATTAAATATGAATTGACTTTGAAAGTCTGTGAAATTTCTTGAATCCAAGAAAGGCAGAAAGAAACCTGAGCAGAGAAAGGAAGTGGTTCTCAACCAAAATTAATTAAGGTAATTTGTACCATGGGGAAATACTGAGTGGTATTCTTCATTCTCTCACCCAAAAAGTAGCTAAACTGAGTCACCACTGGGAACAAGTCTAAGCTATAAAATCTTGTGCTGGTTTTGGCTGGGATAGAGTTAATTTTCTTCATAGTAGCTAATATGGGGCTATGTTTTGGATTTTTGCTGGAAGTAGTGTTGATAATACAGGGATGTTTTCGTTATTGCTGAGCAGTGCTTATACCAAATCAAGGACTTTTCAGCTTCCCATGCTCTGCCAGGTGCACAAGAAGTTGGGAGGGGACACAGCTGGGACAGCTGACCCCAACTGACCAAAGGGATATTCCACACCATGACATCATGCTCAGTTTATAAAGCTGGGGAAGAAGAAGGAAGCGGTGATATTCCACACCATGTGATGTCATGCTCAGTATATAAAGCTGGGGAAGAAGAAGGAAAGGGGGGACATTTGGAGTGATGGCGTTTGTCTTCCCAAGTACCAGTTATGCGTGATGGAGCCCTGCTTTCCTGGAGATGGTTGAACACCTGCCTGCCCATGGGAAGTAGTGAATGAATTCCTTGTTTTGCTTTGCTTGCATGTGCGGCTTTTGCTTTCCCTATTAAACTGTCTTTATCTCAACCCATGAGTTTTCTCACTTTTACTTTTCTGATTCTCTTCCCCATCCTGCTGTGGGGGGAGTGAGTGAGTGGTGTTTAGTTGCTGGCTGGAGTTAAACCACAACAAATCTAAAAAGCTGCTTTCAGTTTTATTATTATTTGTTATTTTATTACAGTGCTTTGCACATGAGAATATTAAGCAATTCTGTTTGATAGAATTGCCCTGACTCCTTCACAATAGTACTAACCCGAATCTACTGGGACCTTTGAAAAGATGATCTTAGTAGGTCAGCAGAACTCAGGCTCACATCAATAATACTGCTGCATGGCAACACATAATTAATATCTAAACCTTACTATATCCACTCACAAAGTAAGATGATTTAACAGAACCAAGGTGAATACTTTTCATGTGCTTAGTCATGTTTTTTATAAAGAAAACATTGTTGATCAGAGAATTACATATTATATACTAATTTGCCTATCTGCTGAGCAATCAATGATAGGCCTTCTTTGTATACTCTGTACACTAAAAAGGCTAGTTGTGCACTTACTGGACCTCTAGTGATGATAAGTATATGTAAGCACAAAAGGAGAATAAACTATTTTTCCTAACATACAGTGAAGCTGAAGGTCATTATTGTCTTTGTGTTTTCTCGGACACAGATGTGCCCAAGTTGTTCAAAAGGCAAGTATGGTAAGTACTACCATCAGATCTCAAAGGAATTTAACTTATTTAAATATTTTTGGTTTCAAAAGAACACCATTAAAAAATATTCTGAGTTAGAATAAAACTGAAGACGACTTACAGTCAGTGGGAAAAAATTGATTTAGCTAGGTACTACAGAAGGCTTGGTAGCTGGCCTATCAAAGGACCTTTGAGATGCATGAGGGACGATACAGCTCATAGCAAGACAGTGAAGAGAACATGGAAGGTAGAAATCAACATATAAAGTTGAAGACCTGTTGCCTCTCTTAACTAATTACAGTATAGGAGACAGAAGTTGAGGAGTGTATAGATCTGTTTCTCAGCTTAGCAGACAGTAAGTCAGTGTCAGAATTTCTCTTTATCCTTGGTCAGTAGCTGTGATAGGATAAAAGATATCCCCTTGTCACAGATTGTAATGCTAAAATAGATTCAGTTTTATAAAGTGCTGATAAAATGTGGTACATCTAGACTTTTTATACACGTTTGTGTTCTGATACAAATATCAAGTGCTTTGTAATGTCAGAGCTGAAGCCATAACTTAATTCAAGTATTTCATGCAGTAAAACATAACATTACTTAAAAATAAAAGTAATATTTGTTCAATAGACAAGAGAATGAACATTGTGTGGCTCCCCATCTATACTTCTCACTTTCTGTAGAATCTCATTGGGTGAAAAAGAGTACAAGAAAATAACTTAATGGCATTTGTACAGAAATATACAATGTTCATTTGATTTTTCTTATACATTTAGTATGTACATGTGACTTATCAAGCAGTGTTTAATTTGATCAGGGAGTAGCAGTGGCTTTTATGTTGGCCTAGTGGGATCCATTCAGAGCTTTATAACCCTCAATAAAGTTTCTCTGAGCATTATATTCTTCTTGTACTAAATGTGTACAGTGCACAAGCCCACCACCACAGCATAAGGGAACAAGTAGTACACAGCAGTACAGTAGTAGCACAGTAGTACAGCAGTACACCAGAAGTACATAGGAATACAGTTCTTGCACACTAGCCCTCAGTGGGGTTATTGCTTTTTCTTCCCCAACTTGCAGAGGTGGGCCTAGAGTAACTAGGGCTGACTGCACATAGGAGAATATGTGCAGTCATACATATTCTGCATAGATATATATTCAACCAAACATATATCTCTTCTAGGCTGTCATATATGTTTTCATTAGCCTTCTATAGTGCTCTAATTTGGTAAAAATTGAGTCATAATTTGGCGTAATTTAAGACAACTTTGTTAATTATCTGAGGTTGAATATTTTATGTTGCTAAGCTTGACAGCTACTACTTTTCTGACTGGCATAGCAAAACTACTCTGCTATAATCAGAGTGTGGTTTCCTGACAATATCTGAGGTGATAGCCCACACTCCATTGGAATAATTATGTTGCACCATTATTTGAGAATACAATCTCAAACTGCCACATCAAATACAATACAAATCAGTGTTATACCCCAATTAATTTCATAGTGAATTGTTATATCCCAATTAGTCTCCCACTCAGTTCCTGTGCAAGCAGTAAGTCTCCCTCCACACTCTTCTACTGATTGCAGATGAAAAGAGGAGGGTGTTTTCATTTTCCCTATTTATAATTCCCTTTCTTCCTCCCAGACCCTCACACCCCTCACTGCACAGATCACCTTGACTCAGATGGACCATTCCCATCATTGGAACTTTGTTGTGCTACTGGAGTGAAGAGGGCAGTAAAAAAACCTGAAAGACCAATTCATGCCTACCTTGCCTCTAGTCACTTGTGCTGAAATGAAAAATACTTCCAAATAAGAACAGGCTGTGCTGCAGTATAAGGACAAAACAATCTTTTGAGGCCCCTCTATGTGTAACTTGTGATGATGTCTCTAGAAACTCTGCGTAGGACCATGGCTGCAGAAGTGAAAATATTTTTATCTTGTGCAGCATGAAACTTGCATATTTTTATTTAAAAAGCACAATTTTAATTTGTAACATAGAGTGATCTCTTTCACAAACTCTTTATTAAAAAAATTAACCAAATAGTTATTTTCTTCATTTATTCTTTAGATCAGTATATATTTGGAAAAAAACCCCAAACCTTCATATCAGAGAATGTCTGGAGTTTATCTAGAGAATATCTATTCCCAACTTTAGACAATGTCCACCCCCCTTGTCCCTTCCAGGTGGCTCACTAAACAGTCAAATATAAACTAAAAAAAAAATAAAATGTATAACAGTATAACATTTATTATTTAGGACTTTTGCTGGCAAAGACTGTTATTACCAACCACTCTTAAAAAGCTAAGATTCAAGAAATATCCTATTTTTTAATGCTAAAACCCAGTATGCCTTATTTTTCTAACATACTTCCTTTAGGACAAAACATTTGGGATATAAATAGTCTGGAGGACTTATCAAAGCTTGTTAACCTTCTTTATGCCCTTTCACCACCAAAAAATAATTAAATAGTAATATCATTATCATTTAAAGTTTAATGAGATTGCTTCAAGAATACAATATCTCTTATGTGACAAAACTTGGACGAAAATAGTATTGATTTAATCAGAAAATTGTTAGACATGATGTCATAGATGCTAATCCAAGAAATTCCAATTGCTGGTTAAGCAATTGACATTTCTCTAGGGTCCCTTTCATTGTCATTATGAGGAACCAACATAAACACAGCTGTGTAGACTAGAGATGTGCTGCTGTATGTACAACAGTCTGATGGTGCAGGATGGCAGAAAAAATGCTGAAATGCCTGAAAATAATCCAGGCGGTCTATACACCATAAATAACTTCCCAGTATGTCTTGAAAACCATAAGTAATGACCTGCGTATATGCAATTTTTTATTTCTGGGGCTAAATTACACTGCACTGTACTTAGAAATGAAAACATCAACTTATATTTTTTATTACTTAAGGATTTAACAATTTATCTGTTTAGCAATGGAGGTGGATAAGAATCTATCAACAAGACACATATACTGAAGTGAGAGAAATTTAAATGAGTAAAACATACCAAGAAACAAATATCCCACCACAAGAATGGCAAAGGGAAGGAGAAAGATGAGAAAAGACAGGTGTGTATCAGTGTTTTTACACTCTGTTCAAAAATGAAAACAACATCTAATTCTTCATGATCAATTTCCTATTACTTTATTTTCCTGTCTGTAATAAAATATTATCTCCAGTGAAATTCTTCACAACAGATTATTCTTCCTTCATTTTGAAGATATGAAATTCCATGCCTCAGATATCATCTTTAAATTGTTGTAAATACATTTGAATAGGTGTATAGTATCTCCTAACATCCTCCTTTTTTTACTGGGAGTTTGCTGATATTCAGTTCTTGCAAGGAGTTATTAAAATACTAAAATACTAAAATATTAAAAAACTAAAAGAACCCATACACACAAAGTCAAAACTTCAGAAAACACTATCCAAAAATTACAAGCACTGAACTATTAGACTTGCAGTTTTTTAATAGTGATTACTGGTGGATGTCCAAGCACATTAGCTTTAAACTCACAATTTCTACCAAGTGAATGAGGAAAGAGCACAGCAGGGTGCTGACAATGGTATTTCCATTTTTTCTTATGATTCTACAGGGAGGTTCAGGATAGAATAGTTCTGGATGATCTTGCATGCTCTAAACCTGCATGGTACCAAGTGATAACAGAAAAATAGATATTTTAAGTAATTTATTTACAAAACTTCAGGAAATTCTTTAACAAATGTCTTAATTGCAACTACATGTCTTTCACCCATTCTTTAAATTAATATGCCAAATGTGTTGTCACTTTAATACATCCTGGTGATCACTTTTCAAAAACACATTCAATGCTCCTTATGGAGAGTTCAGAGGCTTTTTGAGGGAAAAGGTCCACCAAGATTAAGTAGTTCCTGCCCCTCGCCGCTTAAAATGTGATATGCAGGATCAAATCATTCTATTCACTGCCAGTAGGATTTGTCCAGCAAAGTGGCTGTAGTGGCTTTCTTCCACTAGGATAATCAGATTTTCTCTTCCAGTTGTGAATGGGACCTATGAAAGTGGAAGGAAAGGACAAATATGTCCAGACCTCAGACCCTTACAGAGCTCTTTTGGGCAGTATTTTCCTCCTATCAATGTAAAATGTAGATGATAAGAAATCTTCACCACTTTCCAGTTCTTTGCTCCCTCCACACATTTTGGCAGAAGAAGGGAGTACATAGATCTTTGTCTCTTAATCTCTCAGTTTCAAAAATGTGGGTAAGTGATAGACTACAAAACAATGACCTCATACTCATGTAAATTCCATAAAAAGTGCTTATTAATGAATATATATTAAGGCAGTTATACCAAATGGAAAGCAGAGGGAAACAATTCATAGGACAATTACTTCAGCTTCAGCCCTCTTAACTTGAAAGCTAATAAAATCACCATCAGAAGTAGAGCTGAAAGAATAATTCTGAGAGCACACACACACCTCCTACTGTTATATGATTTTGAATTTATTATTTTCCACATCTTTTGTCAGGATTTGGAGTAAATTTATTTACCACTTCCAATTAAAAATCTAAAAGACCCAAACTCCTTATTCTATATACAAAGACCATATTATATATTCTTCTTAAAATAAGCAATTATTTTTCAGCTTGGTGAGAATTAAGATAATTTATGAACATATATGAAAAAAATATACATGCTATATAGTATTCTATTCAGGAAAGATATCTATTCATTGAGGTGTCAAAAGATATACTTTAAGTTAAGCATATGTTCAAGAGTTTTAGCTAAATGATTTAAGATCACTCTTACATGCCTTGTGGTATTAAAAGACTCCATGGAAGCTATCAAGAGAAATTAACAATCACTTTTTACTGCATATGCTTAACAATATATACAGGGCATTTTCTTTAACCCAGTTTATATATCAGCAGAAGATCCATAAATGGCTTCTGAGGATTTTGGAGAAATCAAGATATTGCTTTGATTGGCCATGCCAATATTATACTGCTAGGAAGACTTTTTTTATATAACACATTTGTTGCAATGCTTAGTAATTACCAGTAAAAAATCATTTTTTTCTCATTACATACTGTAACATAAACTGTTAATTGATAATGATTTATGATTTACTATTTTTGGCTTTAAGCAGATTCCAGATGAGGATATTTGTATGTTGTAAATCAAGACAAAACAGCCCTAATTAGAACTGCCCACTAGAGTAAGTGATATAATTAAGAGGAAACTACAGCCTGGGAAGACAAAAAAAATTCTGGAACAAATTAACAGCCCTACAAGTTTGATTCATTCACTAAAAACAATATCAGTCCTACTTTCAAAACCCTGTCATTGAGTCACTTCATGGATTTTGCTCAGTCACAACACATCTTATAATAATAACTGCCTTAAAAGATCCTCAGAAGAATAAGGAATACTAAGAATGCTAAAGATTTAATTTTTTTTTTAACAGAGATGTTTTTGTAGAATTGTAATTTCTGCAGATGAGCAGGATCTTGCTGTGTGCATTGTTAATTAAGAAAAATGAAAAGAAGAGGGAATGTTGAAGTAAAGTAATTATTAAGCTAAGCAATACTAGACTGAAAAAAGAAAATCAAAGCAAAGATAATCTCCTACGTAGAAATGTAGTGTAAAAAGATTTAAAAAGCAAAAATGTGAAGTTTTCCTGTCCTTCATGTTCCTAAATCTTATCAGATAAACACTGATATTGATGTAGACTATTTTTTTAGGAGTAACTGCTTTTGGTAGTCACAGGAACTTTTTACTGGAGCCTAATTTTCAGTCAATATTGCCCAGATCAACTTTTATTTATCTCCTGTGTACATTAGGATGCCAACATGGCAAAAGTTCAAATACAGGCACCTTGTCAGCTACGAAAATCTCAATCAGCCTCAGAGCTTCCTAAAAATATAATGCTTGTATATATCTATATTGGATCTGTAGTGGCATATCTTTCGCTCGGTTAACAACTGTATGATGATGAACCATAGCCTAATTGTTCTTTTTTTTAGGGTTCATGTCCTCATAAATCACTTCCTGAAGGGTCACTCCCCCTATCCAAAAGTTTACCCTTTGGGAATATCAGAGAAATAAAATAGAAACATATTTTTCAAACTGATAATCTGGTTGGCTTCACTAATAAACTTGTATTTAAGAATTTCATAGGGGCTATCAAGAGTTGCCCCAAGTGAATGGCCATCTTCCCTATTACATTTTTGCTAGTGAAGAAGGCCTGAAGTTCCTGAGATATGCAAGACAACGTAAGCTAAGTTAAGAGGGTTTTGGAGACTGCAGAGAGAAGGAGAGATACTTATGCAGTCTTTTTCTAAACTGAATAATAATTATTCAGCATAATTCAATCATTTTTGCTTGTTCAGCTGCCTCATACATGCACAATTTAGAGACTCCAGTAAAGGCTGGGATTTTAAAAAGGAAAATTATTATAGAAAATCATAAGGAAAGAGTGAATATATACAGTTCATAGCATCCCACATAGATACTAAAAATAAAATATTCTACAACTGTTTTTACTGTGAATTGTACAATCATGCCTAAAACAAATTTTAAAAGTCATTAGATTTTACAAGATCAAGATTTTACAGGACAGGATAAGGATATATTCTGATTAGGCTTTTTATTCTTTGGTAATTTTTTTGCTCTCTGCCTACCTCCTAAAGAGCTCCCAGCCCATTTTCCATATTGTTCTCAAGCATTTCAGATCATTTCCTCAGGATAATGGTTATAGAAATAAGTATAACCAGTAGGTTACAAAAACAATAATATGTCTTCAGAGGAACAATAACACTGTTTAAACCTAAAATCTCTGGTAAAATTAATAAGGTTTTCCTTAAAATCTTATGAAACGGAAAAAAACTCAATTTTATTCAATTTAATGATCACTTTGTAAACACATTATCACCAGAAGAAAGGACAAATCCTGCATAAATTATTCTTAATTCATAGATCAAACATCATAACAGAAGTTTCCAAGTGTGGTATTGAAAGAAAACTGGCAAAAATCTTCAGATGTAAAATATTTTCATTTTAGTTTTGATTTTTACCTTAAATCTGCCAAACAGGGCTGTTAACAAAAATCAGCCCCCAGCTTTCTTCTGACACATGCCTCTATTAGCTCTTCTTCCTGGCACTGTTGTTTCAGTAGCAGTCTTTATGATTTATTTACAGTTTATTAAATATATCTCTATAATGCAGGTAGGGAAAAGAATAGCAGCAGAATTTTGTTGATGTAATATATTTTAGGAAACTGGTAAAATATATTAAACAGAAAAAGATCTGTGGTTTATGCTCTGTTGCCTAGATCCTTTAAAAATTACAGGTTACACAGCTTACGATCCTGATCATTTGGTTATTCCCAGTCATACTTTCCAGGATTAGACTGAAGCATTAGCTTAAACATCTTAATTTGTGTCAAAATGTTATTCAGCAATCTCTTAGTAAAGGACATCAGGGAAAATGAGTACTAAGTACAGATGTGTGTTCACTATCAACAGGGAACAGACACTTGTGATATTGCTTGTCCGATGCCTCAGTCCATTCACCATATCAATATAGATTTGGTGTATTCAACACCAAAGTGTCTAAGAAAACACATGGAAGCTGTAGGAAATGTCAGTCTGTTTGACCTGCATCCCAAGCTTATGTCTTAAAAATTCCCAAATTTTTACCAGCTTGCGTGTGCAATTGGTGCTTTTAAAACATTCCATTATTCTCATTCTCTCTTCACTCTCCAAAGCCATCTCAGTCAGGCCAGGGTTGCCAACTATTTAAGTATATCCCAAAGCATACCTATACACTCAGTTTCATACATATCTTCAGTGTGAAGTTTCAAACTGAATCTGTTTAGTTACCTATGGCAGCATTAATTTAATCTGTCCTTGAATTGCACCTATCATGTAAATATTTATGTCTAAGCTGGTCACTTTTCTTTAGTGGAATGAAATAGACATTTTAAAGGCATGAGTCTTCACACCTTTTTTCGGGAGGAAATCTTGAATATAATGAGTTATGCTCTAAACTTGCTTAGTTTCCTCCAATGAAATAAAGGATATCCCGACAGCTAGCCCAGATGCAAAGGTACTCTACAGATGAGCAGAATGATCAGGTGAATTGCACTACCAATGGCTGTATCACTTGCTGAAAATGAATTAATTTAAAGAGGTTCTAAGTAGTAAGGTCTGATATACTGCTACGTTCACTTTAAAAAGTGCCCTAAATTCTCTGTCATCCAGTAAAAAGGAAATAGTATTTGCAGTCAATTTTGTAATATATACAGATATTACTTTAGGGGCAGTATTGATATTATAGCTGTTTAAGGTATGATGGAAAAAAAAGTGGAAAAGAATTATTATGACATGAGATCTACTGCCAGACCAGTGTAAAACTGTCTTGGAGGTTATACCTTCTGATTCATCATCCTTATAGTATTCCTCAGTGAATTCATTTTCAGTATTTCCCTTGGGAGAAAAATCCAGCTGAGAAAACCAGGAGGCAACGTCGACAGACAGATGACATACGCACTATGAAGGTAAAAACTACTCAGTATAGAGAAAACTTCTTAGATTAAGAGTTTAGGCACTAATTTCACAGAAAATTAGGAGTTAGTTGAGATTTAAGGTAGAAGCAGAGTTAAAACAGAATAAATCACTGAATTTTGAGAAGTCAACAAAACAGATACTCATTTAACCCAGAATAAGTATGACAAACTGAGGTGAAAGGTGATTTCTTCATAGGTAAGCTTCAAAGTAACATGGCATGTCGACATCCAGGTTTGTCATCCACACCTTTTGGTTTCCGTTAACACAATATGAATAGGAGATGTTTTTCCAGAGAAACAGCTTGGAAGGGCAAGCTTTATGAGATCACTCATAACAGGGCTTGAGGCACTCTTTAAGTGACATCTCCACAAACTATCATTCATAACTGTTTCTGAAATAGAAAACTGCTGCCACTTGGAGGTTTTTCATACTGTTTGTGTTAATCCATATTTCCTGTATGATGAAGCAACAACAGAACTGAGATATGAAACTTGTGTTCATGTACTCCTCCCCCCCCATACATGTTTTTTTCCTCCTTAGCCAATGGAACTTCTGGTAGCAGTCATAAGTTTTTAAGAGCTTTTGTCAGCCAGAAAGATTAAAGGACAGCAGAATAATAATTAGATTTTGTTTCTCTTTAGATATGCAATGTAAGTTTATTATCATGAGGTCATAATATTACCGTATCAGAGAATGGTTAAGGTTGGAAGTGAGCTCTGGAGGTCACCTGGTTCATCCCCTCTGCTCAAGAAGGGCCACCTACAGCCAGTTGCCCAGGACCACGTCCAGACAGCTTTTGAATATCTCCAAGGAGGGAGACTCCACAACCTCTCTGGGCAACCTGTGCCAGTGCTCGGTCACCCTCACAGAAAGTTTCTTCTTATGTTCAGACTGAGCTTCCTGTGTTTCAGTTTGTGCCCATTTCCTCTTGTCCTGTCACTGGCCACTGCTGAAAAGAGGCTGGCTGAGTCCTTTTTGCACTCTGCCTTCAGGTATTTATATACATTGATAGGATCCCCCCTGAGCCTTCTCTTTAGGCTAAACAGTCCCAGCTCTCTTAGTCGTTCCTCATATGTGAGTTGCTCCAGTCCCTCAACCATCTTAGTAGCCCTTCACTGGACTCCCTCCAGTATGTCCATGTCTCTCTTGCATTGACAAACCCAGAACTGGACACAGTACTCCAAGTGTGGCCTCACCAGTGCTGAATAGAGGCAATCACCTCCCTTGACCTGATGGCAACAGTCCTCCTTAAGCAGCCCAGGAAGGACACTGTTACCCTTCTCTGCCACAAGGACATGCTGGTGGCTCATGTCCACCAGGACCACCAAGACTTTTTCTAGAAAGCTGATAACATGATAAATTAGATTTTTGATAAATGAACATGTATAATGATGGGGAAGTATTGACAAATGGTGACGATATGCATTGGAAATTAATGACCTTATACCTTCTTTCTCTTGGTGGGCCTAGTCCAGAATGCATTTATGTGTGTAAAGGTGGGATGCTACTCTGAATCATGCTATAAAGGATCTTTTCCTTCTCCACAGATTTTGACGAGAATTTTTGCTTCTCAAGGCCTATGGGCCTGGTTTTAGAGATGAATTCAATTGCACCTCAGTAAGTTCCTGATGTGCTGTTGGCCCATACTGGACTACATACACAGGGCTACATACACTACTACATACAGGGCTACTGAAAAACTGAGAACAGAGAAAAGGCTTTCAAGAAATTGTTTGACCTTCTATTTTGGTTCTAGCTGGCTTTTTGATTCTACTGCTTTTAGCAAAACAATAAAACCCTCTATTAGCCTTAAAGAACAGCCTCGACTAGATTTAGTTAAGATGTGAGTCTGTATTTCAGAAACATTTCCAGATGTTTAAAGATTTCCATTTTACTGACTTAGACTAGAAGGTAACTTTCAAGTCTTCATCTGCACAGTACTTATTCAGGTGAAACACAGAAATATTTTATTTAAAGCAAACAATTCCACACAATATTCAAGGTGAACATGCCAACATATATCAGAGCTCAACTTTCAGTAAAAATATTTTTCCTAATCTTAGCTTAGATTGCTTAGTCTTTTAAGACTGCAGGCAGTGCCTAGAGTATTATCTTCCTTAGGACCCTGCAAAGTAATGGTACTGACCATTAGTTTTTCCAATCATTTACTGCTTTCGTTGGTGAAAAAAAATGGGCAGTGGTCTTCAGAGCTTTAGGTGGTGTCCACCTGATGAAGAAACACACAAAAACCAACCAGAACCATGATACCATTAAGTTTTTGCAGTAAGAAGAGTTAAATAATAGACCCAAACAAAAACCAAAAAGGGCATGCAGGGTGGCTGGATGTGACTGACAGCCACATGAAACAAAAAGAAAGAATTAAGCTGTAAAAAGGAAGAAGGGAAAAATGATGTTTGATGATG
Source organism: Ciconia boyciana (assembly GCF_034638445.1). Lineage (NCBI taxonomy): Eukaryota > Metazoa > Chordata > Aves > Ciconiiformes > Ciconiidae > Ciconia > Ciconia boyciana. The sequence goes on from NC_132934.1 coordinate 111,210,718, forward strand.
TCGTAAATCTGTAAGGTTGTCTATGCTGTATAACGCATGCCACTTTAGAGAGAAGTATGAAGAAACTTGTATGTCAAAACAGCCACACCATACCTATAATGCAATGTCAGGTCCCAGAAGCAGTAGTACTGAGTCATTCCATGCAGACTAATTAGCACTGCTTCCCTATAAGGCTAATTAGTGTACATGAGCTCAGGAGTTCATGTGTTGCTGGGGTACCTCAATGCCTATGTAGTGATTTTGTTTCCAAACCTACAGCTAATCCATTCAGAGCCAACTCAGGTATCACTGCAGAGCCCTGTAACTATTTCCAAAGCCTTTTGAGCTGGTTACATATCAGAGAAAAAAGAGATTGCTGAACAAGTCTGTGGTTTCAAAAGTCATGTTAGAGGAGTAAGGGCCAAGCTGTGCAAGGATGAGCAGATGGAAAGAGCAGAAGCTGGTGATGTCTCTTCAGAACTACGCCAGAATTTTCTCCATAACAAATGATTGTCTTATGTTTCTTGGTCTTGTAATGTAATTTAACAGCCTTTTGATGTGTTTAACAGGTTTGTCTTCTAACCCTTCAAGGAGCTCTCCTTATAAGTATTTATGATTTTTTTCACAGGTTAAAAGCAAGGAACATGGTATGGGAGGATATGTTGTTTACTTTATCAGAGATATGTTTTATAATTATAATTTGATCATTATGAACCATTAATAACAACTACATGAATTTATATTTAATTACAATATATTGTAAAGTCTTCCCCAGTGAGAAAAATCCCCCTTCAAAGCAAGAAAGTGGCATAATCTGCAAAATTTGTAAAAATATTTTATGCACAAAGAGAAAACCTGCAGAAATGCTATTAGGATCTCAGTATGATGCCTATTATACTAATATGTGCATCATTCAGAAAGCCTAAATAAAGGAAAAAAATACTTTCAATAGCTTGGACAGCCTAAGTACACAGAGAGCATGTAATTAATTCAAAGATGGGAAGGTTTATTTCTTAAATATTTTTTTCACTCTAATAATAAAGATTATGTTTAGAGATATTGTATGAAAAATTGATTTTTAGATATTTTGTGTTATACATTTAGAGGTGCTAAAATTCAGAAGCTGTTCTAAATGTACAACATTAGGTAAATAAGTTGATAGTGGAACAAAATCTTCAGTTAATATAAAGAATAACCAATTTTTAAAAGTCAAAATATAGTGAAATATGCTTGAAACAGGAGTCATTTAATACAATGTACCTCTCTCAATTTTCAACATTTTTTCTATGAATAAAAAGGTATTTTTTCCAACTGCATCACTTGAGCAAAAGAAATTAAATGGTTTTGGCTATGTTGATGGAAGCAGAAAATGAAATCCTCTCTAAAACCTCTGAATATGTGCATGCAGTTCAATAACCTATATAGATCTTAAATAAAAATCCAGTTGAATATCTATCAATCTCAAGCCTGCAGAGATAATCACCTGTAGATTTAGCACTAATATGTTGTTGTGGTTTAGCCCCAGTTGGCAATTAAGTACCACACAGCCGCTTGCTCACCCTGCCCCCGCAGTGGGATGAGGAGAGAATTAGAAGAGCAAAAGTAAGAAAACTCGTGGGTTGATATAAGAACAGTTTAATAATTGGAACAAAATAATAATAACAATAATAATAAATTGTAATGAGAAGGAAAACAACAAGAGAGAGAGAGGAACAAAACCCAGGAAAAAAAACAAGTGATACAACCGCTCACCACCTGCTGACCTACGCCTAGCCAGTCCCTGAACAGCGATAGCTACCCCCTGGCCAGCTCCACCCAGCTTATATACTGAGCATGACAGCACATGGTATGGAGTAGCCCTTCTGTCAGTTTGGATCGACTATCTTGGCTGTGCCACCTCCCAGCTTCTTGTGCGCCCAGCAGAGCATGGGAAGCTGAAAAGTCCTTGACTATTGTAAACACCGCTTAGCAACAACTAAAACATCAGTGTATTAACAATATTATTTTCATACTAAAATCCAAAACACAAATGTCTCATCCCACTTGGTGGGTTGTGAGATGGGTGAATCTTTTCGATTCCCCGACTGTCTGTGTACCGACAAAAGCCGATCTCTGCTCAGCAGAGCCACGTGGTCGGTGGAGTCACGACAATGACTGAGAGGAACAGTCTATCCCACTTCTGACACCACAAACGGGCAAACTTAATGAACTGGCAAGCTCAACAAATGAACAAAGGCGATTTGGCAATGGAGCTATTTTCTGGGCAACCTGTCACAATTTATCCCAAACTTGCATATATTGGAAGAGTAGAGGAAGAGAGAAGTGAGCAAAGGAAAACAGAAGAGAGGAGAAAAGTATCACCTTCTCTAGAAGAGAGAAGAAAGAGAAAGAAGAAGTATCACCACCCTTGGATCCTGTGATGACGATGACAGACGAGGCAATCCTCCAGTGGTGGGCGCGCCTGTGGTTCCCTGGAGGGCGTCTTTTATAAGCTAATCCCCGCCTCCAGGTACGCCCCTTCAGGACTTACATGGTTCTTGTTCTAGAAAGTTCTCAATCTTCTGCGCAGGCGCTGGGGGAGAAGGGTGGTCACGAGGGGTCTCTCGGGCGGTTGCAAGCCCCTTCCTCAGATCAACTCTGTGTGACCTCTGGCCATAGATGGTCAGGTCCGGCGGAACCTGGAACCGTGCGTCCTCTGACGCGCTCCCCGCTTCCCGCATGTCCTGCTCCCGCTCTCCCCCACCCCGTGCTCGCTGACCTGTTGTCACCATGCAAATAGCGCCTCAAGTCGCCTCAATGTTTGAGACATTAACTCTTTCAGTCTCTCACAACAACACTATACCAGCTACTAGGAAGAAAATTAACTCTATCCCAGCCAAAACCAGGACATTATCCACTCCTTACTCTATACCATATATGTCATCCCCAGCTTCTACCCTTTCTAATACATTCCAATTAATCACCACCATTTTTCCTGTCTTTTGATATATACACACAGATAAAATTCCCTTGGTCTATAGGCCATTCCTCCATCCCTTGGTCTATAGGCAAATGTCCACTGAATTCATTTAGTCCATGACTTTGGGCTCCATCTGTCATAACAGTCCTTCAGGGCAGGAGAGATGATGTGTGGTGGTGGATTGCTGCATGCTGAAGCCAATTCTGGTTCCATCACTGCTGAACTTTGCTTGGTTTCATCAGAGTTCATTATTCATTAATCTGGGTGATTCTCACTGAAATACTGTTGATAAGGTGTATAGCAACCATAAAAGTGATGACATACAGTATTATATAGCAATTAACATCATCCCATTTACTTCATTGTCTCTTCTCACCCAAAATGAAATCCCCTTGAGGTACACAGCGGAATTCCGCATCCTTTCGCATTACCCAGCAAGGTCACCCAGGTCCTTGAGCAAAAGCAATCCCACGAATGGGCTTGCCTTTGCCCAAGGCAGGAATAACCCAGACTGTCTTCCCCAGCATGTTTTTTATGTGCACTACAGGGACTTTATCTCCTTCTACAGTACATAAAAGTTTTGATTGGGAGGGCCAGCTCGATTGGCAGGTCTCCTAGCGTTGACTAACCAGGTGGCCTTTGCTAAATGTGTATCCCAATGTTTGAATGTCCCAGCACCCGTTGCTCGCAGTGTAGTCTTTAACAGTCCATTGTATCATTCCATTTTCCCGGAGGCTGGTGCATGATAGGGGATGTGATATACCCACTCAATGCCATGCTCTTTGGTCCAGGCGTCTATGAGGTTGTTTCAGAAATGAGTCCCGTTGTCTGACTCAATTCTTTCTGGGGTTCCATGTCACCACAGGACTTGCTTTTCAAGGCCCAGGATAGTGTTCCGGGTGGTGGCATAGGGTACAGGATATGTTTCCAGCCATCCGGTGGTTGCTTCCACCACTGTAAGCACGTGGTATGTGCCTTGGTGGGTTTGTGGGAGTATGATATAATCGATCTGCCAGGCCTCCCCATATTTATATTTCAGCCATCGCCCTCCATACCACACAGGCTTTAACTGCTTGGCTTGTTTGATTGCAGCGCATGTTTCACATTCATGGATAACCTGTGCAATAGTGTCCATGGTCAAGTCCACCCCTTGATCACAAGCCCGTCTATATGTTGCATCTCTTCCTTGATGGCCTGAGGTGTCATGGGCCCACTGAGCTATGAATAATTCACCCTTATGTTGCCAGTCCAGATCCACTTGAGCCACTTCAATCTGAGCAGCCTGATCCACCTGCTGGTTGTTTGGATGTTCTTCAGTGGCCCAACTCTTGGGTACGTGAGCATCTATGTGATTTACTTTTACAACCAGGTTCTCTACCTGGGTAGCAATATCTTGCCACAATGCTGCAGCCCAGATGGGTTTGCCTCTGTGCTGCCAATTGTTCTGCTTCCATTGCTGCAACGACCCCCACAGGGCATTTGCCACCATCCATGAATCAGTATAACGGTAGAGCACTGGCCACTTTTCTCTTTCAGCAATGTCTAAAGCCAACTGGATGGCCTTTACTTCTGCAAATTGCCTTGATTCACCTTCTCCTTCAGCAGTTTCTACAACTTGTCATATAGGACTCCATACAGCAGCTTTCCACCTCCGATGCTTGCCTACAATATGACAGGACCCATCAGTGAACAGTGGATATTGCTTCTCATTTTCTGGTAGCTTATTGTACAGTGGGGCCTCCTCAGCATGCATCACCTTCTCCTCTGGTGATATTCTGAAATCTTTGCCTTCTGGCCAGTCCATAATTAATTTCAAGACCCCTGGGCAACTGGGGTTTCCTATTCGAGCCTGTTGTGTAATCAGTGCAACCCACTTACTCCACGTAGCATCAGTTGCATGATGTGTAGAGAGGACCCTCCCTTTGAACATCCAGCCCAGCACCAGCAGCTGGGGTGCCAGGAGGAGCTGTGCTTCAGTACCAACCACTTCTGAAGCAGCTCATACCCCTTCATATGCTGCCAATATCTCTTTTTCAGTTGGAGTACAGCGGGCCTCGGATCCTCTGTACCCCCAACTCCAAAACCCTAGGGGTCAACCTCGAGTCTCCCCTGGTGCTTTCTGCCAGAGGCTCCAGGTAGGGCCATTCTCCCCGGCTGCGGTGTAGGGCACATTTTTTACATCTTGTCCTGCCCAGACTGGTCCAAGGACTACTGCATGAACTATCTCCTATTTAAATTGCTTAAAGGCTTGTCGTTGCTCAGGGCCCCATTTGAAATCATTGTTCTTCCGGGTCACTTGATAGAGAGGGCTTACGATCAGACTGTAATTTGGAATATGCATTCTCCAAAACGCCACAGCACCTAAGAAAGCTTGTGTTTCCTTTTTGGTAGTTGGTGGGGACATAGTTATTTGTTATTTTTTTAATCACATCCATTGGGATCTGATGGTGTCTGTCTTCCCATTTTATTCCTAAAAACTGGATCTCCTGTGCAGGTCCCTTGACATTACTTTGTTTCATGGCAAAACTGGCTTTCAGGAGGATTAGGGCCATTTTATTCCCTTTCTCAAAAACTTCTTCTGCTGTATTGCCCCACATGATGATGTCATCAATGTATTGCAGATGTTCTGGAGCTTCACCCTGTTCCAGTGCAGTCTGGATCAGTCCATGGCAAATGGTAGGGCTGTGTTTCCACCCCTGGGCCAATTGATTCCAAGTGTACTGAACAACCCTCCAAGTGAAAGCAAAATGTGGCCTGCACTCTGCTGCCAAAGGGACTGAGAAAAATGCATTAGCAATATCAATTGTAGCATACCATTTGGCTGCTTTTGACTCCAGTTCGTACTGAAGTTCCAGCATGTCTGGCACGGCAGCACTCAGCGGTGGCGTGATTTAATTCAGGCCACAATAGTCTGCTGTTAGTCTCCACTCTCCATTGGACTTTTGCACTGGCCATATAGGACTGTTAAAAGGTGAACGAGTCTTACTGATCACTCCTTGGCTCTCCAGTCGATGAATCAGTTTATGGATGGGAATCAGGGAGTGTCAGTTGGTGTGATATTGCCTCCGGTGCACTGTTGTGGTAGCAACTGGCACCTCTTGTTCGACCCTCAGCAACCCCACAACAGAAGGGTCCTCTGAGACACCAGGCAAGGTGGACAGCTGTTTAATTTCCTCTGTCTCCAAGGCAGCTATACCAAAAGCCCACCGGTACCCTTTTGGGTCCTTGAAATACCCTCTCCTGAGGAAGTCTATGCCAAGGATGCACGGAGCCTCTGGGCCAGTCACAATGGGGTGCTTTTGCCACTCATTCCCAGTTAGGCTCACTTCAGTCTCCAGTACAGTTAGCTGTTGGGATCCCCCTGTCACTCCAGAAATACAGATGGGTTCTGCCCCTATGTAGCTTGATGGCATTCGGGTACACTGTGCACCGGTGTCTACTAGAGCCTTATACTCCTGTGGGTCTGATGTGCCAGGCCATTGAATCCACACAGTCCAGTAAACCTGGTTGTCCCTTTCCTCCACTTGGCTGGAGGCAGGGCCCTCTAGTCCTGGTCATAGTATGTTACCCACTTCTTGTAGATACAAGTCAGAAGTTTCTTCATTAAAATCAGGAGTAAGATCAGCCCTTTTCCTCTGTCTGTGGAACTGTCCACTGGAAACAGGAGCAGCAATTTTCCTGCAAGAACCCCCTTTGGTGATTGTTTTTCCTTGCTACTCAGGTATCTGTGCCTCTATGGTCAAGGTAGGTTTTCCATCCCACTTCCTCATGTCCTCTCCATGGTTACACAGGTAAAACCATAAGGGTTGTACCCTCTATATCCTCTCTATTGAGCAGAGGAATGGTGACTCCTAATAGTTGAGATACTGGTCCATACAGGCAGAAAGTAGGACCTATCCTCTTCAAGTCATTGGACCTTCTGGGACAGTTTCTCCACAGCTGAGACAAGGGAGGAAGAGATACCTGCTTTGTATTCCTGGAGCTGGCTAGCCGCTTCATCCACTGTTGGACCCTCTCTGTCTTTCTAGGTCAGTATTGCCAATGAGTTGGCACATGACGATGGTGCGTTCTGTACCAACTTCTGCCACATGGGTCATGCGAGCTGGACTTCATCTGGATCTTTGGGTAACCGCCCATCATTCAGGTCACCATAAATTGCCTCCAGCACGGCTAATTCCCTCAGGTACTGGATATCTTTCTCCATGGTGGTCCATTTCCTGGGGCGATATATAACATCTTCCTTGAAGGGATATCTTTCCTTCATAGCTGACAGGAGTCGCCTCCAGAGGCTGAGGACTGGTGCCCCTTTTCCAATCTCTTTGTCAATGCCCCCTTCCCTAGAAAGGGATCCCAGCTGCTTGGCTTCCTTACCCTTTAATTCCAGGCTACTGGCCCCATTATCCCAGCATTGGAGCAGCCAGGTGACAATGTGCTCGCCTGGACAACGGCTGAAATATTTTTGCATATCTCGCAGCTCACTCAGGGATAGGGATCGGGTGGTTTCCATCTCATCCCCAAGTTCTTCCTCTTCCTCTCCTTGTGATGGCCCTGCTCTTTCATCTTCCCTTTCTGAACAAGCTGACTTTTACTTTCAGGAGCTCTTCTTGGGTATAAAGATGACTGATACTGACATGGGTTGGTTCCCTGGTTCAACCGCATTACCTGTTGCATGGGGGGCTGGAATAGCTGCAGTGCCTGTTGCAGGGAGGGCTGGAGTAGCTGCGGTATCTGTTCTTTTGTCACCAGATCCTTGAGGGTTCTGAATAGTGTTGAACAGGGCTCAGTAGGCATGGGCCAGGCCCCAGCACATTGCAGTGATTTGTGTCTCCCTAGAATTGTCAGAGTGACAACATATTTTTTCCAAATATTCTACTAATTCTTCAGGATTCTGCACTTGTGCAGTGGTGAAGTTCCAAAACACTGGAGGTGCCCACCATCCTAGTCATTTGCCCATGCTATCCCACACACCCTGCCACTCATAACTTTCCAGCCTTGGGGCAGATCTCTGGATGATATTCTTAAATTGTTTACTAATCTTAGAAAAAAATGAAACAATATTCCCAAGAAATACCAATAGATGTATCTTAACTACCCAAGGATATTCAAGATACCGAAAAGTTATTGTAACAAAGGAGGAAACATTGTAGAAGAAGGTAGCGAAGGTGCCATTTTGTATTTCCTCCATAAAAAACCTCTCAGAGGAAGAAGTTTAATTGCTAATTGTCTCCATGAGGTGGTACCCGACGTACAGTAATGGTTTCAGTACGAAACTTAGATAACAAAGTAAACTCAAGGTCACTGTTTTAATAAGAAATGTTCCAAGCAAAATATCACTAATCACTGCAGAGCACAGCAAACTGCAAAAACCAACACCAATCTTTAACATGTACAGCAAGAAATGAGCACGGTGCAGATCAGGTAAACCAATATTGAGAACAGATGAATCAATATCATGGCTTGCAACTATTAACAGATCTAAATTCCTTAATACGCTCTTGTTAATCTGTTATTATCTCAAACCCTTCAAGCCCCATGCTGGGCGCCAAAAAGGACTGTTGTGGTTTAGCCCCAGTCGGCCGCTTGCTCACCCTCCCCCCTCAGTGGGATGGAGAGAGAATTGGAAGGGCAAAAGTGAGAAAACTCATGGGTTGAGATAAGAACAGTTTAATAATTGGAACAATAATTATAATAATAAAATGTAATGAGAAGGAAAACAACAAGAGAGCGAGAGAGGAACAAAACCCAGGAAAAAAACAAGTGATACAACCGCTCACCACCCGCCGACTGATGCCCAGCCAGTCCCTGAGCAGCAATCGCTGCCCCCCAGTCAACTGCCCCCAGCTTATATACTGAGCATGATGTCATATGGTATGGAATAGCCCTTGGGCCAGTTTGGATCAACTGTCTTGGCTGTGCCCCCTCCCAGTTTCTTGTGCGCCCTGCAGAGCACGGGAAGCTGAAAAGTCCTTGACCAGTGTAAACAGTACTTAGCAACAACTAAAACATCAGTGTATTATCAATATTATTCTCATGCTAAAATTCAAAACGCAGCACTATACCAGCTACTAGGAAAAAAATTAACCCTATCCCAGCTGAAAGCAGGACATATGTGGTGCAAGAACTTCCAGAAAAAAATGTATCCCATCCCTCTGCAATTCCCAGAGATACAAGTTTTGAGTAGACAAATCTAGAAAGAAATTCCATGCTGAAATTAGTAATGATTCTTAGATGAGAAAATTTTGAAAGCTATAAACACAAAATGGTTCAAACAAGTTAACTGTGTAGACACAATCTAAAGGAGTGCAGAAAAATCAAACCTATACTGAGGTAACAAGAAATGAAGAGAAACAATCACAGATGTATTCCTGTCTTCCAGAAACACTACCCAGCAAGAAACATTACCCACCAATATGAAGAATGCTGTCTCTTAAAGAAACCTAAGACAGGGCCACAAAATAAACTGTAGAGAGAGGATTAATCTAGAATTCCTTTTGAACCAAATAAGGCCATTCAGATTCAAACAGCAAATTCATAACCACACCCTTCATAAATGCAGACAGATGTCTTAATACACTTTACTAGAATCTCACTGCAGAGGTTACACTAATACACAAAGGCAAGGACTGGATCACCAGAGAGCTTCTTATCCTGCAGCCAACCTGCTAGTTGAATGTTACATCTTAAAGAGTTTAAAGCTCAGTATTAAAAATTTGCTAATGCTAAGCAGCGAGAGAAGTACCTATGTAGTCATGAGGGAAAAGGAATTACTGTGATGCATGTAATTCATAGTCCCAATTCTCTTTACCTCAGTCTTAAGCCCCATATGTAATTGGTATCCTTAAGGAACATCTGTTCTTTCTCTCTTCCATAGCATTGATTAAATACAGACTGAAATCAACACACAGTAAACAACATTCATAATCAGAAGGCATTATTCATCAGGTAAATATCATCATACCATCATCAGGCTTTGTTCAGAGACTATTTCCCTGTTTGAGATCCATGTAGTGATAATGCAGAGTTAATTTTTTGTGTATTATTAGTTTTACTCCTCAAAATCTTTTGTGATAATCTCTTTAGTTGCACTTCTTTTTTCCTGCTTTGCCTCTACACTGACAATGACAGTATTGTTTGCTTTAAAGCATTAGGAACAAAGTTTTGGGGGTTGTGGGTGTTGGGTTCTTTTTTCCTCTCCAAAATTTTATATTTAGGAGGACAGTGCACAAAACCTTCCAAAAAACCAAGACAAACAATAGGCAAGATAAAACCCAAGCATTTTAACAAAGCTATGTGTGTATTTCTGATTAAGACTGCAGGAGAGATACCAAAAAGGCGCTCTCTTATCAGCTATACAAGTTCCTATTTTCTTTATCAGACACTATAAATGGCACACTAGATACTTCCCACAGTGGATTAAGTTGCCAAACACAAACCAAAGCTGTAATCATCTCCAGGATGTCAAGGTACTGAGGCGTACTTGTATTAATATACATGTTTTCTGTAAAGTACTACTAAAATATTACGTTCCTGTATCTTCAGCAAATCGGCTCCTGCTTCACTAAAAATTATGTGTTAAAGTTGATTGAATGTCCCAATAACTGGGACTAGCTCAGGCATATTCAAGGCTGCTAAAGGAGCTGGTTTATGTCAGCAAGGGAAATTCTGATTAGATGTAAGGAAGAAAAATGTCACCATGTGAATGTTATAAACCAGGAACAGGTTTCCCAGAGAGGCTGTGGAATCTCCATTCTTGGAGATACAGGGCACTTGACTGGACATGGCCCCGAGGAACCTTGCTCTAATGTCAAAGCTGACCCTGCTCTGAGAGGGGAGTTGTACCAGACAACCTCCCAAGGTTCCTTCCAACCCAAATGTTTCTGTGATTCTAAAATGTTTCCATCACATCTATTAGCCTTGTCACCTCCCTGTGCTCAAAATTTTGGAATTTTTTAAAGAAAATTAGAAGTTTCAAGAGACCAGATCTGGTTACAGGATAGGACCACGTGGCAGGGATTCTTGGTTCCATCTACTTGATTCCACCCATGGGGCCTTGTAGTCCTCTATCCTCCTCCTCTCTCTTTGTTCAGAGCCTATACAGATTAATCAAACCCAATCAGAAAGTCATCACAATTCCTGTAAACTCACTTTGGAATTCCTTGCTCATTCTATTCTCTACATCAAGGTTTGTCTCATTTGTGCTGCAAAGCATAACTGAGCAGAACAAAAACTTTTTCTAAATTTGTTTTTAAAGTAAATAATTATGAAATTTATTCTTCCAAATAATTTGTGTATAATTGCTTTAAGCTATTTAATTTTTTTGAAAATTTAAATTTTTAACATAGAAATTAAAACAAAAAAGCAATTTCTATGAAAACCTTCAGCATACGGTTTACTAACAGCCTGTATCATCACTTACAATTTTGACATCCCTACCAACAATCTCTTAACTATGAAATGTTGTTTTTAGACTTTTGTATCATTATAGAAAATAACACCCAAATTATATAATAATTTGCTGAATTATGAACAAATGTTACTCTGAGAACTTTATCCTCTCTTCCATAATAAATTGATCTCAAGAAAATGCAAAACCATTTCCTAAGGTAATGCTTAGTGTGTCATTTAGGCAAGTGATTATCCAATATCATATAGCTTTCATGAACTTGAATCAGTGTGAAATTATGACATACAATTAGAAGAGAACTTTATATGCAAATAAATTTACTGTGCTCACTTTTTTATCCTGTCTCTGCACAGCAAAAGCTGCCATTTTTGACACAGCCGGGAAATCGCATTAGCTCTGGGAGTTCATATTTAAATATTCTTTTCACATCTACTAAGGGAAAAATGCTCAGATTTCAAATATTTTTGATGGAATACTTCATAAGTGAAGCACACACTCCCTGAGGGATTATGCCACTATTTCCATTTAATTAAATTGATTAAAGTAAATGTTGGTCTAGCCTCAAAAGGAAAATATATTTCATTTATGAAAAATGTTGTCATTCATTCTGCTATATTGCATATACAGCACATAATGTCTTAAATAGGAAATTCCAGCTTTTCTAACAAGTTATTTGTTATACAAGACTTAAGGTGATCTTGAACATTTGAAAAACTTCAGTATGTCTGAATGTATTACCTTAAAAATACCAGACCCTCATGCTCCTACCCTCTGGTTACAGCTACAGATAAGAGTTGAAGCTGGATAGTGGGCATGTAAAGATGTCTTTCAAAAATGTTACAATTCTGTACAGTTGCTGTGTATGTTTAGCCAGGAAAAAAGTGTTGTCAGAGTTCCTCTGCTACCCCCATGACCAACAAGAATCTTATCTGGGGAATTACTACAGCATCCCTCAAGGGATATAATGTAAACAAACTCGATACGATACATCTAGGTCACACACTAGGATAAAAGAAAAATATTTGAAGACAACTGGTCTAGATCCTATAGTCCATGTATCTTTTCCTCTGTTTTGGAAAGGCTTGGTTTGCCTGTATTTCATGCAGTAGTCACTTTGAAATAACTACAAGCCCAGGAACAACTATTTATTTTTTTTTTTTATATGATACTGTGACTTTTATGTGAAGGAAAATATACAAGGTTAATACCAAAGCAGGGGCTGATGAACTAGAAGGGGAAAACAAAATCACAGAATCATTGAGGCTGGAAGGGATTTCTTGAGATCATCTAGTCCAACCCCCTGCTCAAGCAGGGTCAGCCAAAACAGGTTACCCAGGACTGTGTCCAGTCAGGTTTTGTATATCTCTATAGATGGAGACTCCACAGCCTCTCTGAGCAACCTCTTCTGGTGTTTGATCACCCTTGCAAGTAAAAATGTATTTTCTTGCATTCACATGGAATTTCATGTGTTTCAGTTTGTAGCCATTGCCTCTTGTCCTGTCACTGAATATTGCTGAAAAGAGTACAGTTCCTTCCTCTTCATTCCTTCCCATGAGGTATGTATATACATGGGCAAGATCACCCTGAGCCTTCACAGCTTCAGGCTGGAATCCCATCTCTCTCAATCTCTCCTCATATGAAAGATGTTGCAACCCCTTAATAACCCTAGTGACCCTGTGCTGAACTCATTCTAGTTGTCCCGAAAAGTTGTGGATGCCTCCTCCCTGGAACTGTTCAAGGCCAGGCTGGATGAGGCTTTGAGCAACCTGATCTAGTGAAAGGTATCCCCGCCCATGACAGGGGGGTTGGAACTAGATGATCTTTAAGGTCCCTTCCAACCCAAACCATTCTATGATTCTATGGTTCTATGATTCTAGTAAGTCCGTGTCTCTCTTGTACTGGGAGCCCAGAACTGGACACAACACTCCAGATGTGGCCCTACCAGTGCTGAGCAGAAGGGAAAGATCACCTCCCTCTACCTGCTGTCAATACTCTGCCTAATGCAGCCCAGGAGACTGTTGGCCTTCTTTGCTGCAAGGGCACATTGCTGGCTCATGGTCAACTTGGACCCCGAGGTCCTTCTCTGCTGAGCTGTTTTCCAGCCAATCAGCCACCAGAGTGTATTAGGGCCTGAGGTTATTTTGCCACCAGTGCAGGCCATAGCATTTCCTCTGGTTGAACTTAATGACATTCCTCTCTGCCCAGTTGTCCAGTTTGTCCAGGTCCCTCTGAAAGGCAGCAAAACCCTCTGGTATATCAGCCACAGCTCCCAATTTTGTATTATCTGCAAATTTGCTGAGGCTTCAGTCTGTATCAGCATCGAGGTCATTAATTAAGACATTAGATAGTATTGGCCCTAGTATTGACCCCGGGGTATGCCACTAGGGGCTTCCCTCCAATTGGACTTTGGGCCACTGATCACAGCAATTTGGACCTGACCACTCAGACAGCTTTCAGTCCATATTATTGTCCACTTATCAAACCCACAGTTTATCAACTTGTCTATGAGGTTGTTATGGGAAATGGTGGCAAAAGTCTTATTAAAGTTGAGGTGAACAACATCCACTGCTTTCCTCTCGTCCACCAAGCTAGTCAACTCATTGTAGGCTACCAGGTTGCTCAGGCATGATTTCCCTTTTATAAATCCCTGCTGACTACTCTTAATCCCCTTCTTGTCTCCTTCATATGTTTGGAAATGCTTTTCTGGAGGATTTTCTCCATCACCTTTCTAGGGATTGAGGCGAGGCTGACCAACCTGTAGTTCCCTGAATCTTTCTTCTTGCCCATCTTGAGGATAGAAGTGACGTTTGCTCTCTTCCAGTCTTCAGGAGGCTCCCCCAGTTGCCATGACCTTTCAAAGATAACTGAGAATGACCTTGCAGCAACATCAGCCATCTCCATGAGCATTTGGGCGTGCAACCTATAAGTCCCCATGGACTTAGGTACATCCAGCTTGTTTAAATGCTCCCTGACCCAATTCTCTTCCACCAAGGGTAAGTCTTCCTTGCTTCAGACTTTCCCTGTGGTCTCAGAGACCTGGCATTCCTGAAGACTGGTCTTGCTGGTAAAGATTGAGGCAAAGGCTGCACTGTGTACATCAGCCTCCATTTCATTTGTCAGCAGTCCCCTGCCCCATTCAGCAGCAGGCCCACATTTTCCCTGATCATCTTCTGCTGTTTAAGTAACTGAAGAATCCTTTCCCCTTGCCTTTCACATCCCTTTCCGGATTCAACTCCAAGCTTGCCTTGACTTTCCTAACCTCATCCCTGAAAGACTGGAAAACATTTCTAGATTCCTAGATCACCTGCCCCTGCTTCTTCCTCTTGTACACTGCATTTTATGTCTGAGTTGAGTTAGGAGCTCCTTGCTCATCCATGCAGGCCATCTCCTGCCTTTGATTTTCTGCTCATTGGGATGGAAAATTCTTGAGCCTGGAGGAAGTGATCTTTGAACATCAACCAGTTTTCCTGAACCCCTCTTCTCTCCAGGGCCATATCCCTTGGGATTCTTCCAAGTAGATCGCTGAAAAGGTTCAATTCTGCTCTCATGAAATCCAGGGCTGTGGTCCTACCTTTTTCCCTGTTTAGTATTTCTGCTGTGTGGATTTCACTATCTTGTCAGAGGACAAAGTTCTGGATAGGTTTACGTTTTATAACTTTACACACTTTTTTTAAATTGTTCTATTGCAGCATTCATCTATTAACAGCAGACTCAGCATAACTGCAGTAGAATTGTTTGATATTTCTTTAAAATTTTCCTTACCTTAAAATTGTTTTTTAAAAAGCAGAATCATTTGTCACATGGATTACCTCCAGTTTTCAAGAGAGAAGCATGTTTCACTCCGAAGTGGTATACTCAGCAACTAGGGAGGTGAAAAGATTCTTTTTTTTTTATTCCCTCCTTCCTTTTGTCCATCAAGGATAACGCTCCTTAAGTTTCTTTTCTTGTCTCGGAGAATTACTAAACAGAAAAAAAAAATCAAAGAAAGACATCCTCAAGAATGTTGATCTGCTTGAGGGTAGGAAGGCTCTACAGAGGGATCTGGACAGGCTGGATCGATGGGACAAGGCCAATTGTATGAAGTTCAACAAGGCCAAGTGCCGGGTCCTGCACTTGGGTCACAACAACCCCATGCAATGCTACAGGCTTGGGGAAGAGCAGCTCTGCCAGCAGCTTGCCCGGCAGAAAAGGACCTGGGGGTGTTGGTTGACAGCTGGCTGAATATGAGCTGGTAGTGTGTCCAGGTGGCCAACAAGGCCAACAGCATCCTGGCTTGTATCAGGAATAGTGTGGAAATAGCAGGACTAGGGAAGTAATTGTCCCCCTGTACTCGGCAGTGGTGAGGCCACACTTCGAATACCGCATTCGGTTTTGGACCCCTCACTGCAAGAAAGACATTGAAGTGCTGGAGTGTGTGCAAAGAAGGGCAACGAAGCTGGTGAAGGGTCTAGAGAAGAAGTCTTATGAGGAGCAGCCGAGGGAACTAGGGTTGTTTAGCCTGGACAAAAGGAGGCTGAGGGGAGACCTTATTGCTCTCTACAACTACCTGAAAGGAGGTTGCAGTGAGTTGGGTGTCAGTCTCTTCTCCCAAGTAACAAGCAACAGGACAAGAGGAAATGGCCTCAAGTTGTGCCAAGGGAGGTTTAGATTGGATATTAGGAAAAATGTCTTCACTGAAAGAGTTGTCAAGCATTGGAACAGGCTGCTGAGAGAAGTGGTTGAGTCACCATCCCTGGAGGTATTTAAGAGACGTTTGGATGTGGTGCTTAGGGGCATGGTTTAGTGGTGGACTTGGCAGTGTTAGATTAACGGTTGGACTCTATGATCTTAAAGGTCTTTTCCAACCTAAGTGATTCTATGATTCTAAGAAATTTTGAAAAGAAAACATTGTTAACGGATTTCTGTGCTCTCACAGTCTGTATGTAACACTGTGAGTCCCTTCAGCACCCTATTGAAACATCCACTGTAAAGGTAGTTAGCAGACTTCATGGTGAGGAGGAATAAAACCCTGATTCTTCAGTTGCAGGCTTCAGCTGTATATAAAGAAAAAAAATGCAAGGAGACTTTTTTATCAGTTTGCCTTTGCAACATCAGTTAACCATGAATAATAATAATAAAAAACATGTTTTGCATTCAAAACTAATGTGCACATTTGTAAAGAAAAAAAAAGAAAAAAAGAAAAGAGTTATCTTAAAAGGCAAAGTTTTCTTTAAAAACAGCTTTAAAATAAGATTACAGTTAGGATATATTTTAAAGAGCATCTCAAAATCAGTATGAACAGTTTCCTTTGAAAAATAAATCCTAGTTGACAGAGCACTCTTCCTATATTCTTTCAAGAAATACATTATAAAATATTGATTTATAATATTGTTAAATTGGAGGTAAATCAAATAATACAACTGCTTGTTAAAAATCAATGTTTATAGATTTGCTTAGGCTGGGAATTTGGGGGTTTTTTCCTGTCCAAAATTTTATGCCAAAATAAAATGCTGTATTTAGCATTAGTGTGACCTCACCTTGAATATTGTGTGCAGTTCTGGGCCCCACAATTTAAGAAGGATGTTAAGGTACCTGAATGTGTCCAGAGGAGGGCAACAAAGCTGGTGAAAGGGCTAGAAGGCATGTCCTATGAGGAGCTGCTGAAGACTCTGGGTTTGTCTAGTTTGGAGAAAAGGAGGCTGAGGGGTGACCTCATTGCTCTCTACAGCTTTCGGAGGAGGGGAAGTAGAGAGGGAGGTGTTGAGCTCTTCTCCTGGGTATCCTGTGATAGGATGCATGGGAATGGTTCAAAGTTGAGTCAGGGGAGATTCAGACCTGACATGAGGAAACATTTGTTTACCGAGAGGGTGGTCAAATCCTGGAACAGGCTTCCTGGAGAAGTGGTCGATGCCCCATGCCTGTCAGTGTTTAAGAGGCATTTAGAAAATTCCCTTAATAACATGCTTGAAACTTTTGGTCAGCCCTGAAGTGGTCAGGCAGTTGGACTAGGTGATCCTTGTAGGTCCCTTCCAATTGAAAATATTCTATTCTTTTCTGTTCTATTCTAAACATTGAGTTCTACTTTCAGACAACAGTGAACTTTCCACTGATTTCATCAGGAGTTTGGTCAAAGTATAATGACTTTATTTCATAAACCATGTAGAAGGGTTGAAGAAAGTGACTAAAACTCTCATAAGTTTTCTTTTTTTTTTTAATTCTGTTCTATTTTAATTTGAAATAATAAAAAATCCTCTTTCATCATACCTTACATATAGCAAGAAAAATATACAAAGAAAAACTAGAAGTGTGAAAAGAGATAAAGAAAATAATACTTATAAAGCAAGCTTCCCACGTGAAACAAACTTTGATGGAGTTGAACATATGACTTAAAACTTCATGACAAAAATATGTCACAAAAAAATATAAAGAAATTCAGACACAAAAGATAAGATATTAAACAGCAAAATGATCACTGGCTAGAGCTAGGAGTTTGTTTCCATAATACTTTTCTTCCTGAATATAAAAATCTTTAGGGCAGGGGCAAAAAAAGAAAAGCTACTCCAATTATTGAATTATGACATATATAAGAAGGAAAGAAAAAGATGAGGAAAGAAAGAAAAAAAGGTTTCTTTCTGTGTGTTTCACCTGTGCTACATAGGATACAATCTTCAGCAACCCTCTATGAACATGTATTTTAAGCTATTTCTGTTGATCTGAAATGACCTTTGGCTGCCATGCTTTCTGCTCCTCCTAGAGGACAAACAATTCTCCTTATTTTAATGTACCTCCAGGAGTAAGGCTGATTCCAAAGATGACTGATTTTGAACTATTAAAAAGGAAATGAAAAAGATCATGAAGAAATAGTTATTGAACAATAAAGGTAAAAAATTATACAAAGCTGCAATTTAACAATTTTGTTTCCATATTAACGCATAACCATTCAGGTGACAAGCTTGATTTCTGGCGCATATTTCAAGATGTGGACATCTGGAGTCCAACTGGTACTTGATTGTATTTTTGAATGGCAATCTATTTTGAAACCAAATTAACAATTTCAAGCTTACTTGAAATAGGTCCAGAGCTGTAAATGTTTAGTATCAACAGTTGATCCTACACTGACATCTAGAAGAATAAACTTTGCTAAGCTAGAGATACATGAAGTGCATACTCCACTCTGTGCTTCCTGTAGGATCGTACGTATTCAATAAACTGAGCTGAAGAACTGCCAATGTTATGTTTCTCATTTGGCCCTCTTTTAGAGCATGTTAATTTTTTCTCCATTAAATTATTCAGTATAACATAAAGGATATGATCTAAGAGGTATGTGTACAACAGCGTATGGTTGAAGGATCTCCAAGCCTAAAATCTCCAAGTCTACAGCTCAGAAGTATTTCTTGAATGATTCATTTGACCTGGATCATCCCAGGCTGATGAAGCTGAGCCTCTTAAGCCTTGAGAGGAGAAAGCTCAGGGAGACCTTATCACCGTCTACAACTGCCTGACCAGAGGATACAGAGAAGACGGAGCCAGATCCGCTTCAGAGGTGCACAGTAATAGGATGAGAGGCAACAAATACGAGCTGGAATATGGGGAATTATGATTAGATATAAGGAATAAACATTTTCTATCATGAGATAAAAACATTTGTAGAAAAGTGTTTCCTTCAAGAAAAAATATGGGGGAGGGGGGTTTAAAATAAATAAAGAATGCTTTTCATTTAAACAGAAAATTTCTATATACCTTACATATTCATAGCCACAGTGTAATCTTTTTTTTTAGTCTACTACTGTGCATAACAGTGACTAGTCTGATTTAAAATTCACTTAACATACCTTTTGCACTCCTGACTGATGCACATACAATATTAGATAAAAATCTGGAAATGCAGCAGGCATGTACTCACATAATAACTTCTACCAGGCAGGCTGAGATAGGAGATAGCTGGTAATCAAACCTATCGGAACAGCAGACGCAGAGGTTTGGACTGATAAGACTGTAGTCAGTAATGTGGTGCAAGATGGAGGAGAGAGGACTGGCAGCCAAAGGCAGCTACTGAGTACAGAGGAGAACAGATTTATTTGGTCAGAGATCCTGAAAGGTTATCCTGCTCAGGACACGATCAGGGTAAACATTATCTCAGCTTCCCTGGAACACCAGTAAATCTGTAAACTACCTAAAGAGTGCAAGTGACTTTACTAGGTAATTACTATTTTCTCTAGTGGATGACCACTAAACAGTGTTGTGTAAATATATACACATTTTCTGAATGTAAAAGTTAGTCTCCTATCCATTTTTCTTCTCCTCCTCCTGTGGCACTGTTGATTACTTAAAGTCATAAATGTGTTCAGGTTTATTTCAATGTTAACTTTTTAGGCCCAAAGGTGCCTGAGACTATACTGGAGTTAGTTTTATGAAACTTCAGTAATATTTGGAAGGAAAGGTTTCCTCAGCAAGCTATTAATAGTATCATAACAGGGGAAAAAAAAAAAAAAAGAGGAGAGAAGCTACAAGAATTTATGAAAGAATGGAAAGTTGCCCAGGAATTTACCAAGTATAAGTCACCTTTTCAACTAGGATAACAACAAATACGCACTTAGCTTTATAGGTAATGATAACACAGGCTAACATGCACACATAAAGGAGTTAGGTTTAATCATTTAGTAGGAGAATACTGTGTACTGAGAAAGGGAAAGGTTTGAGAGGAAAATGTATTAATTGGGCAGAATAAGTACATTTAATTTATAGGGATTTGTAGAATAGACATTTCCAGCCCTGTAGTAGTGATTTCGTAGAGCAATTGGAAGGTCTTTTGAGAAGAGTGCCTGAAAGGGTTAGATGCTTCTTTTCTTAGAAAGCTTCAAACCTCAACAGACAGAAAACACAATAATTTACAATGTGTTTATGGTTGTCTGCATGTCTATTGCCTAATTCATATCCATTAAACTTCTGAATGAAGTGAACATCAGTTATGCTTCTTTTAAAATTATAATTACAGTAATAAAAATTTCAAACAAGAATATCTTCACTTTGCTCTTATAGGATGAAAGTTTAATATGAAAGTTTAATATGATTTTAATGCCTCAAAAAACCCAATCTATAAGCCTCTGAGCTGACCTTACATTTTTTAAGAGCATGATTTAGTGAATTTATTCAATAAATTCATAATTTGCATAAATAATGTTGACAGAGACACAAAACTTGGATCAATTGTCTGTGAGAGTTATGAAAGAGACCACTAAAGTGCAAAGTTACAGAAAAAGCCAGAAAAATCCTTCATTGCCTGTATTTTAAACAATAAGGTCACTTTGTATTGTGTGTTCCTGGTGGTTTGCTATGTCTGGACTACATTTTAAACAGAACTACTTGTCTCTTATCAAATGCTAGAATTGTTTCATAAAATGTGTTTTTCTATTTACAGTATTTTTAAAATACAAATGCAGACATATTTTGTTGTTTTACTCCTGATCACTTCTGACTTAGTATGCTTAAGTTATCAGTAGTTTATGAATACGCACAGAAAAGCCATATAAAATTACTGCCCTATAGATACATACACACACACACACAGAATATATGTATACATATAAAATACTAAAGAAAAAAAAAATTCAAAGTGTGCAATAGTCTCATGCTATAGTAATCAAATCATAGACACCTAAGGCTTTAACACTTAAACTGGATTAAGCCAGGAAAACAGAAAGGCCCACCTTTGCTCTACAAATAGCAGAATAAAGTCATACAACAGGCAAATATCTTTTGAAGTTCAAGCTCAGACCCTACACAGTGATACAAGGGAAGGATTACAGTTTGTGTTATTGGTTCCTTTTCCATTTGAAAAGTTTTAAAAAAAATCAAGCAGAATATTTGTAGCTCTTTCCTTTCTCTACAATAAATTTTATCTCTCTGAGACAAGAATAGTCATGCTGGCTGTTTTGCGTTTTAAGTTTTAAGTTTGTGCCAGAAGTGCCAGTGGAATCAGCTTCTCACATTAGAGATAAAATAAATTCTCTGAAGAGCTGAGCCTGTCAAAATAGATGGAAAAAAAATCTCTTGCTGTGTGTTCAAATGATAGATGCAGTATACATAAATAACACTCAAGAACAGCCCCAATACTTCTTACATTTAAATTAAGTTTTCTAGTGACAGACTGGACTTCTGAGAAGTAATATGTCTTAGATTGGACAGAGGAAAAGCACTAAGATCTATAAATATTAGAATTCTTATTGATATGACAAGAAGTTTTTTTGTGCCGAATAATAAGGCAAATACTGATGAGAAAAAGGTCAATGAATATACTGAACTGCAGTTGCCATGGGAACCAGCAATGTCTTTTACCTATGATTAGATACTGAGATAAATCAGGTGCATGTTTGTATGTGTATACTTGTGGGAAGAAGGTTATTTAGCTTGAAGAAATACATTCCTGAGAGACAGACAAGAAAATATGTTATTTCATATTCCACTTACAGACATGCTCTTATTCAGAACTGTCCACCCTCAAAACTGGGTCAGCAATTTAGCTGTTGCAGTAAAATAATTTTGGTTTGGAAAAATCAACAGCTGTTTTTCTCCAAAGTCAGATGACTCAGCAGAGAAAAAATTTTTAGCAAATAAATTAAGTTTAAAAAATGAACTAGCTCTATTGAAAAACTGCATCTACAAGTGCTTACTAAGGATTATGTACACACATCTGGCCTCAAATGCCTTCAGGTCCTTAGCTATTGCATGTCATCACAGATTCCTCAAATGTGTCCTAGATCTTGGAATACATATTTTATTGATAATATGACTACACAATACAAAATTAGAAACATACCTTTATCAGTCTACTCCTTTAGTACACATTCTCAAAAGAGCTATACAACTCTGATAACTCATTATCTGATTAATTTGTGTGATAAAGCAGGGGATATTTTAGACCAACTTAATAAAAAACAGCAGCAGCACAAAACATGAATCCCATGACAAACATTTATCTAAAATAAGTATTCTACAGTAGAGTGCATGGCATACAGCTTCTTTCTTGTTGCTGTAAAGACACATTTTTGCTTAAAATCTGATAAGCAAAACATATTGTTAAGCTGTGGTCAAACTGCAAGTGACCCGGGTGTGTGTCAGACTTCCCTCTGTGAACTAGCTTGTGCCAGCCCCGCTCTCACACGTTCTCTGCATCATGTTGCTGGCACAAGAGCCTCACAGCTACCATTAAAGGATTCATTTTATTATTTTTCCTTTTTACAGCTACCAGCATGCTCTTCATACTGAAAGTGGAGAGGAAGCACAGATGCTTTTTAGTTCTTCAGTTCTGTGCCCCTGAAGAACTATGTCCTGCCAGAGGAAATTTCTACCAAATAGCTAATACTGTAACCACAGCAGGCTGGAAAAGGCCACCTGTATGGACTTTGACAGAGTAATGTAAAATCTAAATTTGAAAACATTTCTTCAGTTCTGTTCTACAGCAGAGTTGTACATTATTTCATTGAGTGACATTTTTTTCTTTAAAAAAATCGTATCTAGGTTTGCATTTTACACTGGACACTGCAACTTGTTTGTATATGTGCTCACTGTTGCTTATCTTTCAGTTCTGCAAGAACTTAAGAACTGCCCATTTAGTGAGTATATCGTAGCAAGTAATACTGCTGTTGCCAGTAATGTTCCTCAGTGGTGAATTTCTCAGACCACAGAACCATGCTGGTTTGGATCCCAGCCTACTGGAAATGTTAAAAACTCTGCTGATGGCCCACAAGACAGTTGACAGTAGTGTGGACTCTACTGGAAGGTGTAGTACTGAAGTTATAGAGCACATTCAAAGAATTATTATCATATCTTCCCAGTAATAGCCATATTATCAATTGCACTGTTGATCCTATTCTGCTGTTTCACTTTAGCAAGGTGATAAATCTCTGTTAGTAGTTATAGGAAACCTCAGAGTCTTGAAATAGTTTTCAGTGCATGGCTGGTTCTATCAGGGTCAGAATGAGAGTATTTATTTCTTGGATTATTTGTTATAGATCACCAATTTTATAAATTAAAAGAATAATCTATACTAAATGAGAGAAAAAGGTACTTTCAAAGTAATGTCACTTTCTAGGAGAGAACTTCTTTAGCTTTTTCATCAAATATAGCTTATTCAAAATCAAGATCACTGTGCCTTTGTATGCATTAAAAATAACCAATAAATCCTCCTACTTCTATAGGTACACCAGTGACAGATGATCAGATATTAAGTGAATTTTATAATCCAGTTTTTGCTTTTTATCTTATTATTTTAAGGATAGTTTCATTACTCGTAACATCACTCTAATGCCCATATTTACAGGTGACAGAGAATTTCCATTACAGTTGTAACTTATGATACCATTTTCTTTTCTTCAAATTTTGGCACAGAAAAATTGCAGTCATTCACTTAAATCTATTATGAAATAGACTTTTATAATAATGAAATAAGAATTTGAAATGAAAAGCAAGGCACAAAGATCTATAAAGCAGTTACAAGTCTAATGTTGCTTTCAGTATACTACTATCTACATATGACAAGTAAAATGGAGTTGTGAGGAAGACAGCATGTGAGGAAACAGAAAACCTGAACAGTATCAAACCCCAGAATTATCTGAAAATTCCTTTTTTCTGCCACTAAAACTTTCCCTTTCCCCCTCTACCTAGGTAGCATTCCTTTATGAGAGCACACAGGAGGACCCCAGCTATGGACAATCAGAACCACCTTTTTATTGTTGGTGCTTGCTTGCTTCCTAGATTTCTTCCAGTGTGACAGAGTTCACTGTGGAAAGTGTCAGGTTTTGCCTGACCAGTCTGACCAGTTAGGTCAGTCTGACCAGTCTGAGCAGTTAGGTTTTGCCAGGTACCAGTCTATGCGGAGCCTAAAATAATTTATTTCAAGGCCTCAGATGGGTTAATTTTCATTCTGTACATCTAGTCAGCTTGGATACATCTATTTATCTACTAGATCATGGCTATTCTATGAAGTAAAATTCATTTCTTGATCAAGTAGAATGAAAGCTGATGCACCTAAGGAAGGGAACATGTAAAAAATCATTTTCTGATGTGTTAACAATTAGATCTTCATCAAATAAATTCACTTAGTAATTATACATCTATTTTAGTCTGCATTTTACCAACATAGAAGTATTTTAATCAGTTACAAGAAACTGAAGAATAGTTTACCTGATTTAGTTCAGATTTAAATGTGAAAATTGAGTGAGTGAATGATCAACTTTCAAAAAATACAACAATTGGTATCAAGAAGTCTCGTTTATTTTAACTTATTTCAAGAATTACCATGTGTATTTTAGTTTAATAAAACAGACAGAAAATAACTTTTTCGGACTCCTTCAATGAAGCCTCAGTTTGCTTTACATCTTTTCTGTATCCTTTGAAAAGTTTGACGTCAATTATTTTTCATGTGCTGCATATTAAAGTTAGCAATTATTAAAAATACTTCATGTTCAGCAAAAAAAATGTAGAAAAATAGGTTCATATTACTTAGTACATGTGGAGGTTGCCAATACAGGAATTAAGAGATACAACAGTTTGGATAAAACTGTACACTACTGTATGATATTATAGTACAGATGCTTAGAAAATCCTATCTCCTTTCAGATGATTTTTGCTTTTCCCTGCAACACGAGTGGGACAACTGTGAGAGTCCTTGATAGAGCAGCATCAAGAGTCCTTTGCGTCCAGGAAGCTAACACAAGTACACCTTAAGCTTAAGTGGTTTTCCAGAAGTAGGATATGTAAATCTTAGTTTCTTGTACAAGGCAAAAGAAGTCAGAGTAGAACTCAATAAATTGGGGTCCTCAGCAGAGCAAGGAGGTTAATCATTATTAGAACTATGACATTATTAATAATGTTAACAATCATTCAAGATTATTCAGGCCTGCATGGAAGAGACTATCTAGCCTTTTAACAGCAGAATGATACCCACCTATTTTGTCTTTAAAAACTCACTTTGTCTCAGCTTACTGTTCTTGGAGACCCCACAAATTTCTATTAAAAAAAAAAAGATATTGAAATCAAAGAAAAAAATTACACTTGCTTGTGACAGAAATAATGAATATCAAAGAGGAAACCAGGTAGCCAAGAACTATGTCTATTTCTGTTCCACAGCTCTTAAAAAATTGCTGCTTTGTTACTCTCTGGCTATCAAAAATCTCATCAGTGAAGTGATGAGCAAGTAGACTGTTAAAGTTACATTCTTTCAAAATACTCTGACAAGTCTTCACAAATGCTATAGTACAACTCTCTAACAGAGTTTTTAAATAGTTTATTCAACTACAAGTGGAGATAAATTCCTTGTAACATATCAGAGATGAAGAAATGGTGAATTGCAACGTGAGATGTATACACAGTACTTGAAAGGCTGCTTTCAAAAAGTAAAAGAAAAAACTACAGAGATTTTTCTGGTGGTGGTATATTAAGCAAATATAGGAAATAAATAAATGTGCATATATTTACATTGTTGTCCTCTAGTCTATGTCCCTATAACACAAACCAACTAGTGTTGTATTCATATGGACCTGTAAGGTTTATTTGCTTCATTTTTAAGGCAGCAGGCCATTGTTTTACATGACACGGTTTGGGAAAACCACAAATCTCTTCTACATTTAACATGTTAGGAATCATTTAATAACATCCCATTCCTGTAAGATTAGTTAAGTCAGCTGAAGAAATCAGATAAGTGTCATTATTTTACTTCAGAATTTGTAAATTGGCTTCTAGAGCAATTTCTCTTGCATTGAAAACATTTTTTTAAGGTTGACTTAATAAAACCATAAAATCAGCATTTGTTCTAGATAAATAAATAATAATTTTTAATACTTTGCTTGATTTAATGTATGTAAGCATTCAAATTATGTTATTGAAATAATGTAATAAATTATTTTGTACACAAAGAATGTAACTTAAAACAGTAATTTCTTGGCACAAACTAATTTTTTATTACTTTGGACACTGTAAAGACAATAAGAATGTTTACCAGTCCCATGGTGTTCAGGAGAGTTTTAAATCCCAGCAGTATTTTTATGGATAAAGAATTACCAATACATTAATAGTATCACAAATACTGAAACTTAGTAACAATGAAACACATTCTATATTTCCTACATCGCAGAGAAGGTAAGAAGGAAGAATCAGAAAGGAGAAATGTCGAAGTTATCCTTTCTGTTTATCTTCCACTCTTTACCTCATAGCATTAACAAAATAAATCTCTCTGTTACTGAATTTCTACATGATGGATTCTAACAATGGGATACACGCACTTCCATAACCCATTCTCTATTTTTTTTTACCCTACCAAAAATCTTGTCTTATGCTTTATTACAAGCTATTAAAAACCAAAAATCAGAGTGTCTGAAATTAGAATGACTGTTTTAGGAATGTAAAAACAAGCCCATAAGATGCCCTAATTAACCAATACTGAAATATTTTAATATAAATAACCTGACCAGGTTATAAATAAGCTGACCAGAACTCTAATATCAAATGAAACTCATCTACCACATGAGCACCACTACAGATCTGCTTGTTCCCTTTATGATGATTTTTCAATAGACTAACATATTCAAGCTCTAGATAGCCTGACAACAGTAACATTCTACTGTAGCATACTAGAATTGTTAGCATACATACTAATGTAGAAATACCATACTACAGCCTAATATACCAAAAGAAACTTACCAAAATGTAAAGACAACAGCTGAATAAAATTTTAATGGATCTATTCATCTATTTTATCAAATCTAAAAGATCTGTTTTAAAAAACCTAAAGGTTCATAGCCTACTCTTGGCTCAACAATTAGAATAAGAGATAGAAATCGTAAGGGTCTTCAGGAAGTAGTTACTTTAATGTCCATCAGGTGTAGGTAAGGGTCTTCAGGAAGAAGTCCCTCTAATGTCCATCAGGTGTAGGAGTTGGTAGAAGAGAGTTTCTACTGAGTGTTATTATTTTATTTTTTTTTAATAAAATCTGAGTTACTCATGTGAATTTCACACTACAGAAATACCAACGTGAGCTAAGCACCTGTGTGTAATGGAAAACAATTATTTTTTAAGTGCCTATTGTAAGAGATTTGTAAAATCTCATGCTAATATGATTAATAGATTTTTTAGTATAATTTCATGGTGTATTCTAGTCTTCCAATTTGCTAGCACTACACAAAGTGCTTTGCCCCCTTTATTTACTTAAATTTTGAGCCTATAAATTGCTTGAAGTGGAATCTTTAAAGTCTAAAAATCAAAACTATACTCATAAACAAAGTGAATTTTCATAGCAGAATAATAGAAATGTTAAAAAATGAATAGGTTTTTCCTGTTCTACATGTTTAAAGAGAACATAATTCAGGTGACTACTACTACTTACACATATTTTACCGATAGTTAGCATAAGTTTTAATGACAATCCTGCCTTGCAGTGTATCATTTTCCTTCAGTCAACAACATCCTGAAGTTTAGAGAAATTAAATGATTCTGTGCTACATTTTTAGTTTCCTTAATACCTTTACTTTTCCTCTTTTTTTTCTCCTTCCTACACAACATGGGAGTTCTGAAGCCTAAAATGAATGTTGAGCTGACAAAGTTTGTTTGAAATTAAGCTTTTG
The DNA here is from genome assembly GCF_034638445.1 of Ciconia boyciana. Lineage (NCBI taxonomy): Eukaryota > Metazoa > Chordata > Aves > Ciconiiformes > Ciconiidae > Ciconia > Ciconia boyciana. The sequence continues at coordinate 111,238,655 of NC_132934.1, forward strand.
AATTCTACATATCTTTTTAACTAATCCTCAAGCAAGGTCTCATCTAACAAAATTTTAAATTTATTTTAAACTCTGTTTTTTAAGCCCATTATAGAGAATCTTACATATATTCAATTTTTTTGTGTTATTTACCAAATGAAAACAATAGAAGAGACTTCCTTTTCACTTTCAAGATTGCAGGGGTGCTAATTGTTATTGGTTTTGTTCTCTTTCATATCTGTAATCCAAATACTGATTATTTTTCATTGAACAGCATAAAAAAATAACTTTAAACTTTATTTATTTCCTATTGCATTTTACACCTTTTCTTTATAAATATGCTAGCTTTTAAATCCTCCATCTCTACTGGTTCTGGTGTGATCCATATTGTACTTCTAAGTCACTTTTTTCTTTTTTTAAAACAATAGAAAAGTTCTGAATTGCTTACACGGCACTCTAGTAACTTCAGATTGAAATAGCATTTACATGTGTGAAACTTATTACACTCCCTCTGAACAGATGTGTATAATAGTAGATTGGATGGAATCACAGTAGAAATATAATAAAAGAAAAAATGCAAGAAATGAAAAGAGATCAAATGAAAATGCTAATTATTTCTGTCTCATTCAAACTTATATTTATTTTGTCCCTTTCTCTGCTCCTATATAATTAGTAATACAAATTCTCAGAGAGAAGAAAAGCTAGCCTGAACATGTTCTAGCAATTTCTTCAATTTGCCAAAGACAACTTCGAAAAGGTGATCTGAATAAAACTATTAATTACTTGCTAAAAATAATGTTTCTAGTAATCTGAAAATCAAAGTATCATATAGAATCACAGAATCGTATAGGTTGGAAAGGACCTTTAAGATCATCGAGTCCAACCATAAACCTAACACTACCAAGACCACCACTATACCATGTCCCTAAGCACCTCATCCAAACGTCTTTTAAATACTTCCAGGGATGGCGACTCAACCACTTCCCTGGGCAGCCTGTTCCAATGCTTGATAACCCTTTCAGTGAAGTAAAATTTCCTAATATCCAGTTCTAAACCTCCCCTGGAGCAACTTGAGGCCATTTCCTCTTGTCCTATTGCTTGTTACTTGGGAGAAGAGACCGACCCCCACATCTACAACTTCCTTTCAGGTAGTTGTAGGGAGCGATAAGGTCTCCCCTGAGCCTCCTTTTCTCCAGGCTAAACAACCCCAGTTCCCTCAGCCGCTCCTCATAAGACACATGCTTATATAGCAGTCAAAGGTGTGACTTCAGTTGTGTAGTTATCTGAAGGCAGCTCTTGTCTAATGAGTTTGTTAGTGAATGACAGTGTACCTTCAGCTCCACGGAAATCAGTTGGGCAACCTGAATATTCACTGTTGGATCTTCCAGCATGGAATAAATGTATCTGATGTGTGCCAAATCCAGCTACTCTTAACTACAGCTAGGTACTCTAAATAGTCTTCTTGATTTATTTTTCTGTTTTCAACATTCAAGTTTTAGATACAGCTTTTTAATCCTTGGATGTATTTTGAACTTTCAGGTCTTCAGAGATTATAAATTGAGTGAGAATAGTATTTTACCTCAGTTAATAATAAAAAAAAGATAGGAACTCAATAAATCGGCTCTCTTCTTACACCTCTTATAGGAACTGAAACCTGACTATAATATATATAGCATTTTCACTAAATTACTTTGGAGTACTAAGTGCTCCTGACCAGATTCCCCATTTTCCTCTGAGATCTGTAGGTAGCATTGCAAAAAATCCAAAGAGGAAAGGGGAAAGAGAGGCACTAACCTCTCACCTTTAACTAACATTTTTTCCTTAGGGAAAAACTGATCACTACAGAATGAACATTTATCTGTTCAGCTGCTGCCATCTGCTCCTTCTTCCCTCTAACATCTAAGTCATTATGCAGGAAATATTTGCCAGTTTTATTTTCTCTGAAATTTTTACTATGGCTACCACTCTTAGTAGTAGGAGTCTGGCATAATGCCTGAAGCTGGACAGAAAAAAGAAAATTCTGCTTTTTAGATGATTTTGGTATTTTGAAATTTTTGGATTTTTAAACAAAATTAAGAAGGATTACACAGATGGCATTCTAGTGACTTCAGATGCAAACACTATTGGCATATGTGAAACATTACATTTTCTCTGAACACACATGTATGACAGTCAATCTGATGGAATTCAGGAAGCAAAATTTTAGTAAAAGAAAAAATGTAGAGAAATGAAAGCAGATAAAATGAAAATACTAATTATTTCTTAGAAGAATTGTTTCTTAGAATTATTACTCAGATGTAAAATCAGAACTAATTTTTCCTAAAAGGGAATGAGTCCTTACATAGAGGGACTTGTACTTTTTGCTGGACCTCTCCATAAAATATTTGCTTTCCTCAAGCTGTCTAAATCTTCATCAGAATGTTTATAAACCTCTTTACAATAATGGTGTTTTAAACATAATAAAATAAACCCTGGCATTGCTTAATTTACTGGCGAAGTACATGGAAAAGACAATGACAACCCTCCCCTCAAGAGACCTTTAACAAAACAAAGGTCCTTCTTCTTGGTAATTTGCCTCTGAAGTTGATTCCTCACCTTCTACATATTCTTACCACTGTACTCATTGTTGATGTTATACCAGTGATAGAAAACGTGAAGAAAATTAAAGTCAGTATCTGAAAACAATGTAAGATGTTACAGACACAATAAAGTGTAATAGTAGTTTTAACTGGAAAAGATTTGTTTTCTAACTTCAACGAAAATCCCAATAACTTTATCCTTTGGGAAAGTTTCCTGAAATCCATTTGGCACCTCTAAAAAGTGTCCATATTGCCTCTCTTTCTGAGGTTGCCACCAAGACCTTGCAGGAAATTGGAGCCAACTAAATTACAAAGTTTTCTACCATTGCAACGCAAAAGCTACCAAATGCATTAAGCAAGCTGATCCTAAAAAAGCAAAAAAAATCTAAACTCTTAATGACTGAAAGTCAAACATCATTCAGTGCTTTATTCAACAGAAACAATGGTTATTCACTCAACTGATCTTTACAAGAAGCTGCTTAATTACTTACACGACAACTACCTGTTTGTGCCATGTCTGTAGTGCAGGCCTCATCCATACCAAATCAAATGAATTCTACTAGCTTTGTGTGAACAAGAAAAGAAAGATCATTACTAATGTCTCTGTTGAAGGAAAAGTTCCTGTTTGATCTCAGTTCTTTTTGAACATGGTGTAATCTCCTTGTAAGATTGAACTGCAGTGAAAAATTTGTAGAAACCAAACATCTCTAATTCTCCTTCTGCACTGAATTAGTTGAAAGATGTATTTTTTTAAAATGCTTTCTTCAGATAGTGACTGCTGTTGCATTTCTTCATAGAGAAATGATTTACTGAAATCAACACATGGTGGGCAAGAGCTTTTTTTTTTTTTTCTCCTTCCTGTATTTTTAGGAAAATGTGATATCTCTGTTAAAGCAACAATGTAAAGAGTAAATATATTACTGATTTGATTCCAATCAGCATGGCTAATACACTCACAGAGGTCTGAAGGATTAGCTTCCTACTGTATTGTGGGATCCAGCAGTATCTAATCACCACTGGTCTCTGTACTAGCCTCAGTACCCTGCCATTTTTTCAGCAATTATATTTACCATCTGTCCCAATTGGTCTGTTACACTACCTGTAACAGGCTCTGCATGCTACCGGCCTGCTTTGAAGAGCTCCGACACATCTCGATTGCCAGCAAGCCCACTTGTAATGAGTTCTCTGGCACTCCTGGCAGCCACGGTCATGCTGAGCGACAAGTAGACTGCTTATTGCCAAAAGAGCACCTCTCTCAACCAGCCCTTTCAACTGCTCTATGTGGTCCTGACAGCACCACATTTCCTACTGACTGACTTTGAAGTTGGGTGTTCTCAAGTGGTTTCTCACTAAGACTCCCAAGGTGAATAGCAGATCAAAAGCTGGAAAGTTTACAACTCATGAGCTATCAAGAATAAGTGCAATATTCAAAAGCAACTGAGGAGAGATAATGATGTTTGGCCATAACTTGCCAAACAGAAATGGCAGTGCCAATTTCATATTTGAATTCTTCTTCTTTCATTTTCATTTTGCTTCATATTTTCAAACAGCCAATGAAAGCAGGAAAAGTGGCAAAAAGTAAATATTTCTACTTTTCTTAAAAATCTCTCCCTTTTAATAGAACACACTGGTAAAACAAAAAATTAAAATGCAAAACCAAGTCACTATTTCTTCCAGCAGTGCAATTTGAAAGTGTGCATTTGGACAACCTATTCCATTATTCATTGCAGATTTTAGCAAATCTACCATTCTCCTGTTTCTTCCTTCCTGTAGAAAGATTTGGGGAGGGATAGTCCTGCCAACCTTTGTCAATATCTTCACTCTACAAGCAAATTTCAGATTTATGAAGTCATGCTACTTCAGAAACTACAGGAACTGATATTTTATATTTGCCTACTTGTAGGAAACCATGTAGAAAATTTATACTTTGAGTGCATGAACATTCAGGATACATAAAAATGAATAAGTATGCTTTTTGCTTTGTATTTGTGTTTTAATTGAGAATCAAAGCCAAGCTGGGAAAACATATCATTGTTTATACCACCACTCAGCTTGACAGGGCAGATGGAAAATTGAGGTAAAAATAGAAAGCACTAGAAAGCAGTTCTTGCTGGATGAATTTCAAATACAGAGATAAGTTAGAGGTGTATGTAACCACATATCACACAGAGGACCACTGACTAACAAATACACAGCTTGAATAGGAAAATTTAATGGCAACCTTCAAACAAGTGGAAGTGATAAAAAAAGGAAGACAGCCTGCAATGCTTGATTTCTTGCTGAGTAAATCTTCAAGATACATTAATAAAGTTGTAGTTTATATGAATTATCTCTTAAACACCTCATTTTTTTTCTTAAGTGGCACAGTAAAAAAATTTAGAAAAGGAGAGGATAAATACTAAATACTTAGAATATGAAAAATCTCTTGTTACTTACAGAATTTTTGTTCCAGTCGTATGCCTGGTGAATTGCTCCTTCTTTTATTCAATTAATGAGGCATCCTAGAGGTTTCTGTATAGAAGAACTGATCATGGGCACTCAATGTTTTGCTCTGCAACAGAAGAGATATCCTTTACTGTCGAGACCTTTTTCAGGTAATTCACTCTAAAATAATATGAATTGAAATAGTCAAAGCTTGGAGATGACAAACACGTGGCTCATTTTAGCCTGAAAGCAAACTGTGAAGGGAAGCACTTCACAGACAGATAGTGAGTATTTTTCAAAGAACATCTGCTTCACACCTAAACTCACCACATGCCACAAATTACTTCCCAACACCTTTTAGCACAGTTTAAACCAACCTTAAAGTTCACAACAAAAGCCACATCTCCAGCATTTCCAAGGAAGGTGAAGGTCATCCTAATGCCCTAGATTTCTGAAATATCAGGAAACATCACTATCTAATCTCAAAGTATCTGTCACTTTGGCTATAAACCAAAATAGAGAGAGATAGATAAACTCAAAAGAGAGAGAGAGAGTATGGAGAATGGAAACTTTTTGTGATTCATAGATATTACATACACAGAGACGTACAGAAGTATACACACACACACACAACCTTAACTAACGTCTCTTACATCCTATGTAGTTGTTCATTTTCCAGGTTTTGACTTCATGTAACTACTTCCAAGTTTAAGATTACATTGACAGAGAACTACCAAGCTATCCAAAGGTTTTTTGTCCACATTTCAGTGTGTAGTTGAATGGATATTAAAAAAGATTGGCAAAAGGTAGTCTAAGGAAGATAATAATGAAAACCCTGAAATAGCTGTTAACTCGTAAGAGGATGAGCCTGCTTGTAGGTACACAGAGAAAGCCTTTAGATCCTTCCAGCAGTGGTTTTCTGTGTATTACACCAGGTGATATGAAGCCTGAAAAAGAAGCATCAAATCCTCTGATGGTTGACAAACAGAATAGAAAGGTGTGGTTTTTTTCCTAATTTACTGGCGAACTATTGAATATGTAAAATAAAATGTCAATTATCTGGTATTACCAGTTATCTTTTGTATGTTTATAGGTAATACATACCAATATGAAATTTCTTTATTAGCTTGACTTAAAAATTCCCTTTTGCCTCAGTCAGCTTCAGTTTACTTCCTCTCTGTCAGATAATTGTTTAAAAAGGCCACCACTAGTAACATGACGTCAAGTCACAAGCTCCCACTCATCTGGTCAGATGTGAAGATACAGGAGTCCTCACAACGGAACAGAACAAAGTTGGAAAGTAGCAGGAAGTTCCTCCTATTAAAACTACTAAACAACTGTATTCAGAAAATTAAAATTAATTAAGTAAATAATGCATGGACTACAAAAAGCGTTACAACTATTTGTGACCTTCCCTTAGAAAAGCTACACAATTAGTTCTTTCCACTTTCTTACCTATCTTTGCTTGTCTTTTCAGACAGAAGTGAACATTCAAACATTATAACAAAGCAGACAGGCATATCATTACTGCCACATCAGTTCACAGTGTGACTAGAAACATTTCTTCTGGGTAATTTTGGTAACAATAATTATTAAATCAGTCCAGAAATAAAGTGAATTTTCCAAATTAAGCAGGTACACAGCCTACAACAATACTGATGCTTCAAAGCTATTTAAATGTGGACTACATTTCTTTTGAATAAATGGGCTATAAATTTCTTAAAAATTGTCCATACATGTGGCAGAATCTGACAAAAACAGTATTTAACAAAAATATATTAAAAATTGATAGTCAATAAAATTTAAGAAGGTAAAAGGGCACATCAAATACAAAAGTTAAAAACACATAACTAATAAAAAGATTACAGAAATGTTGAGTGTTATAACAAAGAAAAAATATTAGGTGTGTGTGAGAGACTGAAAGAGTTAATGTCTCAAACATTGTGGCGACTTGAGGCGCTATTGGCATGGCGACAGCAGGTGGGCGAGCACGGGGTGGGGAAGAGCGAGAGCGGGACGTGGAGAGCGCGTCGGAGGATGCGCGGTTCCGGGTTGCGCCGGACCTGACCACGTATGGCCAGAGGTCACACAGAGCTGATCTGAGGAAGGGGCTTGCAACCGCCCGAGAGACCCCTCGTGACCACCCTTCTCCCCCAGCGCCTGCGCAGAAGATTGAGAACTTTCTAGAACAAGAACCATGTAAGTCCTGAAGGGGCGTACCTGGAGGCGGGGATTAGTTTATAAAAGACACGCCCCCAGGGAACCACGGGCACGCCCACCACCGGAGGGTTGCTACGTCTGTCATCGTCATCGCGGGATCCAAGGGTGGTGATACTTTTTCTTTCTCTTTCCTCCTCTCTTTTCCTTTCCTTTTCTTGCTTCTCTCTTCCGCTACTCTTCCAATATATATGCAAGTTTGGGATAGATTGTGACAGGTTGCCCGGAAAATAGCTCTGTTGCCAAATCGCCTTTGTTCGTTCGTTAAGCTCACCAGTTCGTTAAGTTTGTCCGTTTGTGGAATTCACCAGTTAATAAAGTTGCTGGCCAGCCTGTTCCTCTGAGTCATTGTCGTGACTCTACCGACCACGCGGCTCTGCCGAGCAGAGATTGGCTTTTGTCAGTACACAAACAGTCGGGGAATCAAGAAGATTCACCCCTTTCGCAACCCACCGAGTGGGACGAGACAGTGTGTTAGCTCTTATTCTTCTGGATAGAAAACACTTGGGAACACCTTGGATTCTGAAAATTACTTTTTTTTACTGTGAGCTTGTTTCATAACCATGGTTTATGAGAATGTTGTACCTTCACTGAATCATTTCAGACACTGTCCTGGTTTTGGCTGGGATAGAGTTAATTTTCTTCCTAGTAGCTGGTATAGTGCTGTGTTTTGGATTTTAGTATGAGAATAATATTGATAACACACTGATGTTTTGGCTGTTGCTTAGCAGTGTTTACACTAGTCAAGGACTTTTCAGCTCCCCATGGTCTGCCAGGTGTACAAGAAATGGGAGGGGGCACAGCCAGGATAGTTGATCCAAACTGACCAAGGGGCTATTCCAGACCACATGATGTATATAAACTGGGGGGAGTTCGCCGGGGGGTAGCGGTCGCTGCTCAGGGACTGGCTGAGCGTTGGTCGGCGGGTGGTGAGCAGTTGTATAATTTTTTTTATTTCTTTTCCCTCCCTTGGGTTTTGTTCCTCTCTCTCTCTCTTGTTGTTTTCCTTCTTATTAGAATTTATTATTATTATTTTTTTGTTCTTCCAGTTATTAAACTGTTCTTATCTCAACCCACGAGTTTTCTTACTTTTGCTCTTCCGATTCTCTCCCCCATCCCACTGGGGGGGAGTGAGCGAGCGGCTGCGTGGTGCTTAGCTGCCGGCTGGGGCTAAACCACGACAGACACCCAGAACATAAGCACACTTATAAGGCAAACTCTCTATTTCTAGTAGTATTTCATTAAGTAAGAAGGAATCTGGTAAACCGGTAGCGAGAAAGAACAGTGATCCCTTCATTGGTATACTATCAGAAAACACTAAGGGAATTTAATTCAAGTGTATAATGTATCACTGGAATTTAAGATTTGATTCTGGCTCTTAATTCTTAAATTATATTTAGATTCATTTTTATATGCTTAATGTGTAGATAATAATGCTTTGTTAATACATTTTGAAGACAGCAACAAATTATACTTTTGTGTCCTGAAAAAGAGTAGTCAGTTCTTACAGGTATTTTAAAGAATACGAGTCAGTTTACTGTGCTTGAACCAGTCATCATTACCATTTCTCTGTTTCTTACAAAAAGTAATTTCTCATTTTATAAGCTGTCTACAGTGTGAAGTTTGCACAGTGCAAAATGTGCAGAGGGGAGATGGCATTCCAGGGGTTAAATAGGATGGGAATGAGGAAGGTAACTGCCTTTGAAGGTCTGCCAGAGCAGACTTCTCTTCCTAAGAAAGCTTTTAAAGAGAAAAAAAAACCACTAAAATTTCTGCTAAACAAACAGCTAAGATTGAAATAGGTTGCACGTAATTGACAGAGCAAGCAAAGGATGCTTTCATTACAAGAAGTTCTACATTTCACAAAAAAAAAGTCTAAAAATCATCAAATAAAAAATGCAGACTGCCACAAACCTGTAAACAGATGTTTTCCATGCTCAATCCACAGCCCACCTGAGCTTTCTAAAATCTGCCAAAAACCCCTGTATATATTGAAATAACTGTGGGCATTTTAAAATAGTATTTTATTTGCAGAAAAATACAAACTTCATTGTCCAAGATTTTGGGGCAAACATGGCAAAAAGGGATTTTCAGAAAGGAAAATGAAAGGTGAAACAGTTAATTTTGGCATTTGAAAGGTTAATTGTTCTGATTTTTTTTCTTAAATAACTAAAAAGACATTTGCAGGAGAAAAAAGTCATGAATATGAAAAAAGTTTCCATTTCAAAATCACAAGACTTTTCACAGGAAATTGCATGTATTTTATCTGGGGTACATAATCTTTAGTCTTGTTTGATCAAAAAAATTATGATTCTCAATAAACCCCTACCAGAATATTAAGCCTAAACCATAATTAATAGTGTAGAAGCATTGGTAATCACTGTGTAGGAAGAACATATTGGATAAACAACTCTCCAAGGAATTAATTAAAAAGTCCATGCAGAAGACCAAAGTATAACAAAGATATAATAGAGCATCACACTGAAATTTGTATAGAAGTGTTACCTCTGTCATCTCCCCCCCTCCCCCCCCGCCTTCCTCCAGTCAGTCAAAAAATTATTGAAGTGTCTTGGTAAGAAATTTGGGGTGATTTGGAGTTCTGAGGCATTTAAAATGTCTCACAGAAGATTTTGCTTTGTCTGATGCAGAGGACAAACTGCCAGGAAGATGAGAGGTAGGTAGCAACTGAAACAGCTTAATCTGTGAGTAAAGGGTTCTGAAAGTGGTGGCTTAGAGTTGCACAAAGATGGTGATGACTGCCACAGGTATGCAGAAAGACTGCTGGACTTGCCACTACAGAAGGAAAATAATACTGCCAACTTTTGATGCCAGCTCAATCCTTTACCAGCAAAGTATTGCTCAAAATAGCCAGAAAAGATGGGAGAGGGAGGGGGTGTAGGGGGCATGTTTATTGCTCTCAAATACTGACACTCCTCCCATCAGCTCAAAAGTACAATTTGCATTTCAAGAGTTTAATCTTCTTTCTCTTCCTGTCAGTATTTTCCATATGTGGTTACAAGAAATTTAATGTTAATGCAATATTTGATGTACTACATTAGACAATAGCAGTGCCAGAAACATTATTCAAGAGCCTGCTAACAAAACATTGTCAGTGGTTATAAGTAGTTTGAAATGTTGTGCAGACTGTCTTTAAATTCGTAGAAAGCATCACTTCATTGTTAAGCTTTATCATATATTTTTGATGGCTTTCCGAATGAGATTCTAGCTTACTTCAGAATCAAAAGTCAAGCCTGCCATTTCAATCTTCATTGCCTGATATAACTAAAATGGAAAACAGAAAAAAAGTAAAAGGAAGGTTTCAAAGCTTTTCAGTGTTTCATTGAAAAAAGAAAGTTCACAATTGCTTCATCTCCTTTGACTGCCACAGTTTTGATATTTACCTTTCAAAGCCTTGACATAGCACACAGTGAATAAAAGCTATAAAAGGGGCTTCAGCTTACCACCTATGTTTTAAAATGCCTTTTATTGTATAGAACCCTCCACTAAAGAATTATAACTTGCTGGTTAAGAACTTCAACAGCCTCTCCCCTACTTTCATCCATCCTTTCACAGTGACCATATCATCCCTGGTCTCCAGGGTCTTCGCTAGTTTCTACCAACTTTCTAGGTACAGTTCAAGATGCTAATTTTATAGGCCAAATACCTCTTTTTCTGTGGAATATTGCTAAATCAAAAACTTCATCTCTTCTGTGGTAACAAAGATATACTGAAATACATAATCCAAGATGCACTTTATTTCGACAGGAGGAAACTGACAGAATACTGGTAATTTTTAGTAAGACATCCTCAGGTCAGAAAAAACTTTCCTCTTTGATCTCTGTATATGGACATTTTGACCAGCGAAGTATCCACAAAAATAGATAAGTACTTTCTCTCTCAGACTTTCGAAAGAGGCAATTTAAGAAGACATTGAAAACCTAAACTTACTGCATATGTTTGTGTCCTACTGTTTAAATGGTAAAAAGAAAACTGTATTTCTGAGTCAAAATGAGCGAAAAGAGAGCAGAAGTCAACTTAGACCCTCTTAAGAATATTATACTCAGAAAACAGTATAATTTTCTTTCTTTTTCATTGCAGCACAAAGCACAGAAAATGCAACAAAAGATTATGTTTGCATATAGAGATGGTAGAAAACTTGCACTGAAAAATAAGGGAAGGGGTATGCTATGGGTTAATTCTAATTATGAAATGATTCATTAATCTGGATTTAACAGTCTGGATAAGCAACAGAGTAGAAAATAGATGTTAGAACACCTGCTGAAATAAGGACATCTATGTGACATTTCCAGTGTGTGTGACATTTCAGTTTACACCATTGGAAACCTCCTCTCTTGCAAATGTTTCTGTTCTCCAGACTTAAATTTCACTTTCTCCTGTTATTTTTTTTTTCTCTTTCTCTGCACTGTAAAAGGCAGAGGCTGAAAAGAAAAGGATGTGATTAAGATTTAGTGATCTTTTAAAAGATGACATTGAGCATTCTGGATGAAGCAGAAAGAATGGGGGAAATAGAGATTCAGGGGAGAGGAATGAAGGGTGGGAGAAGTTGAGTACGGTGACGAAGACAGAGTCATGGCATGAGTGGAACAACAAAATGATGTATATGAAAGAAGAAGGTGGGAAGGAGAAGGGAGCCATAATTGAAATGAAGATTACTGAGGTGGGCAGAAGGTAGAATCTCTTTGAATGAGAGGAAAGGAGATATTTTGTTTAAACAGCAGAACAGCAGCCATGAGGCAGAGAAAACTCTGCAGGATCAAAACTATCAACAAAGGGAAGAGAGAATGAGTGGGGTGGGGAGACGGAGGGGAAAAAAGGAGGGAATCACAGATTTGCAAAGGCAGTAGAATGTAACAAAAACAACAAGCAGGTGAAAAATAGTCAAGACAAAAAATACATGCATTAATTTTCATGCCCAAACCTTAGTGATCTGAATGTAAACTACTACGAATAGAACTGTCTAGCAGTCAGATTATCTCAGAGATTATTGGTGCTAAGAAAGCATGAGAGAAAGGTCTGTTGTCTTCCACATTCTGACAGGAGCCCTTGCTGCCTGGAAGCAGGCATGCAGCCTACCTGCAGCCTTGAGAGCTACAATGCAACAGAGCAGAAGGGACCTTGATGCAAAGTTTATGGTTTATTTGTATTCCCTTTGACATGTCTTTTCAATAAAATAATAGCTTGCTACATAGGCCAGTTCTAAGAGGTTTATTTCTATAAAACAAATACATTGACTTTATTGACCACACTATCCCAGCCACTTTACAAATAATGCTGGAGTGTAAAGCTGTAAACCTGTGTTAAGCAGTCAGGTTTACAACTTCTCTTCTCTAGCAGACAAGTAGCTCAGAACAGATGGTGTATAACAGGGAATATCTTCTTTTGTATGCACTTCTCTACCCTGACACCTTTTCAAGCGGGTGTCAGACAAAACATAAATCATCTCTGTATAAAATTCAAAGCCTGAAACTCCATGTCTTCGTACTTGAAATTACCCGCATTACTTTAAGGCTGACCTTCTGGGATGAACAACGTAATGAAGAAAACAAGGTTAATCTCATCCTGTGGTGAAGTACTGCACAGATAAGTGAGACTTTAACTACGCCTGCTCTGCTCTGATTTAGTAGAGGATTCTGGTATGCACTGAGAAAACAAACCAAGCACGGATGATTGTTTTGGTGACAGTTTACACAAAAGCTCTGGCCTACATCTGCCCTGGTCTAAGAAGTTAGGTGCAAACAGGGAAGAAACAGGGAAGCACAGCTGAACTGTTAATAGGTTTCTCATCCTTATGACACATTTGGGGGAAAAAAGGGGGGCAGGAGCTAATAGTACCCCAGGTAATAACTACTAATTGGCTTTAGATATGGAGCAAGTCAAAGAGATTGGCCTAGGGTGATTTGACCAGTGATATCAACTATCATCGAAGTTACAAAGCAACAGTGAAGATGATAGCACCATGGGGGGACCATCCATGCCCAAGGGCCTGACATGGTACAGGAGCCTGAGCCTTTGGAGGGATGTCAATGCATAGGGGCTGAGCCACCGGACAGGACCTGGCACACCAAGGGGCAGCAGCAAGTGCCCCCTTTCCTTGGGTCCACAGCATAAGTCATAGCTGACCACAGAGGACCACCCTAGTATGAGTGTATACTCAATACAGGATGTGCAAGCACGTTGCAAAATAGAAATCACTGCCTACCTGGTGTACCCATTCATCTTCATAACTACATTAAAAAAACCTATGTCTCTGAGTGGTATGGCTCTGTCCTTGTAGCTAGCTCACCCTAAGTCCCCTATGTCATGTCTATATTTGAAAAAAATGCTCAAAGAACAGGTGATAAATGACAGAGAATCCCTGATGCTTCACTTTATTATGACAATTTTAAAACTCTATAAAATGCAGCAGATTGTTATACTTTAAATATATACTTGTAATAAAAATACATTTTTACCACAGCAGTGTGCACAAACCTTTTCCATCACATCAGGGAATATGTTATTTGCTGCACCAAGATTAGTTATTTGATGCTGAGCTCAACTAGTTTGATGTCAAGGCTCTTTGATCCACGCAACTCCTATTTACAGAAGAGCTCAGAAGTAACAAAATCAGCTTCAAAAGTAATTTCAGAATAATTTTCCAAACAAAGGAAAATAAAAAAGATTATAAGGGGCAAATTTGGTCTGAAAAGTAGTTATTCACCAAAGTCTCTTAGAGTGAGATAAGTTTCTTCTACATTAACAAGCTGCATGCAGCAGTGGGAAAAGGGTAGAGGGAGAGATTTTATTGTTATTTTTTAATGCATAAAATGAGAAATTTGAGATGACTCTTATTTCCAGTGACTGCTATAAAAACCTTGAAAAAAGGTGACGAAGTATTAATGATAATCCAAGATCATCATCTTTCAGGAAGATGTAGTGTGACCACAACTGGCAAATGTGTCTCAGAGGCAGTTCTTTGTAGCTTCAAGTCAAGAAAGAGAGAACGAAACATTTCACTAATAATATCCCCCAAATATGTTTATTGCAATATCCCAGTGTTCTGTTCTGTATCATCACAACCATCTGGCAATAAAAAAATTGACCAGGTGTTACAGGAAATAGCTGGCATACAATTACCTTGAATGATACGATCTTAAAGAGGATCAACAACAAGAAGAAAATTATAAAATTAGGAAGAAAACACCACAGAGATTCAAGGCAATATAAAGAGATTCAAGGCAATATAACTTTTTTCCTAGAAAGACTTGAGGAATAAAGGGGAAAACAAAACAAAAACATGTCTCCAAATGAGATTTTGCTGTATTAGAAGGAATAGACAGACTTTAGAACCAAACAGAAAAGAAGAAAAAACTGGTAACATCTGATTTATCAAGACTTTAAGTGCTTGAACTGTTGTGGCAATAGCCTCCTACATATGTCCTAGGCTACAACAAACAGCACCTCTGAAAGATAACTCGTTATCTAAATTTAGAAACACAGCTGCATAAAGAGGTTTCTTAAGACTCTCAAACCATGTTAAGACTGAACTGGGTTTAAGAATGAGTGTCACCTACTTTCCCAGTTTGGGTATTCATTAATTACAAAAGAAAAAGTACACCTGCAACATTTTATGAACATGAAGTTAATCTTCATGTGAAGAAATAAATAATGCATAAATATCACTGTTAGCAATATAATCATTCCATAGGAACAAAAAGAGTGTACAGATAATAGAATATGAGCAACATAATCTGTCCAAAGATACATAGTAATTATAGACAGGTCAAAGTCATTTTCCGTATAGCTGGAGCTTGCAATGATTCAGCTGAGAGTTATGTTAGTATTCACCATAATTTCCACACTCAGTGAACAGTGCATTGCCTAAAAATAATCTAATCATTACAAAAATGGCAGTGCCCACCTGTTTATTTAATTTCACTAAATAAAGGGAATGGTAAAAGTCTACATGGATCTTGGAGCTGGAATATTTATCTCATTACTGAAAGCCTACTTAAATTCTACATTTTAATATGGGTTATTGCAATAGTTTTCCAAATGCTTCACTGATATACTTTTTGCTAAAGAACTCCCAGTGCATAATACTGTTTACAGTCCTATTCATCCTCTGCCAGTATATTGAAGTCTGTGTCTAAGGCCATTCTTGAGATCTCCATTTTAATCTGCAATTGATGAAACCAAACCACATCTCTTAGTACATAGGTCTTCCTAAATGGAATGACTATAGTACATGGGAACATGTACACAAGAGTCTGATGATAACAGACCAGCATTTGCTTTGAAGCAGGCAAGGATCTCAGGATATTTGTATGGCAATCTGTGGCGAATTATTTACACATATCATTCTTTCACAAATTACAAAAAAAGATTAGTTAGTGATAAGAAATAGATGGGTAAGAGTCTACACATACAAAGAAAAGGGAGATTTATACTATTTTTAACATAACCTAGTCAGTTTAGTGTGAAGAGATACAAGTTTTGTCATCATTGCAAAGAAATCCCACTGTTTAGGCCCAATGCTTCTAAAATTTAGTAAATCCAGGAAAAAAACCCAAACAATACTCTTAAAAAGTATGGCAATTTTTATATCGTTGCGATTTAAAACACTTTTATTACTAGACAATCCTTCCCCTAACAAAAATGGTGTGGTTTCAGGAAACGAGTATGACAGAAGTTAAGGGGATATATATTACTAACTGTTGTTAGATTAGGATTAGATAAGCATACCTAATTAGTGATAAACGGTCTTTGTGTAATTAGACAATACAACCAATAATGAGGTCACAGAGTCTTGCCATATTCCATAATACATGAATTCAGTAGCAAATAAAAGTAGAACATGGAAATTCCACAGTCACTTTCCAAATAAACACTGTGTGTTTCTTATACAAAACACAACAACTCAAGCTGTTGGATACAGAAATCTACATGGATCTATCATGCTTCGAGTCTTTAGCTAGTATCAGGTGTTTACAGATTATCTGGGACTACAGTACAAAGTAAAAGAGAGGGTACTGAGAAGAAGGTGAGTTGCCAGAAGCTTCCCAAGGAGAGCTGGTAAGCATGAAGTCTGAGGAGATGTGCAGAGATGCTCAGCTGAAGGAAGGAGGAATCAGAAGGAAGATGTCTTCTGTCTGTAAACTGAGGGTAGCTGCATAATTATGTTTTTTTGTTTCAAAGTTACCTTTTTCTAAATGATTGATATTCCTTTTTACAACTCTTACTGCACTGGGAGGGATAGAATTGCATGTTCTGACAGAGCTGGGAAAGAGGATTGCAGCAGTCTACAGCCAGGATTGGGAAACCCGTTTATTACCATTCTCAACTTTTGTAGTAGTAAGGACAAGTAGACCTCTGCGTGTGTGTATTTGAGTGTAAGATTTATTTGAAGATTAAAAAAAAAAAATAATCAGGAGATAATACATGCTCATGATGTTATTTATAAGGAGCTGATAGATGTCTGAAAGGATCTTCATCAAAGCTTTCAGCCAAATTCAGACACATACAGATTTAAGTGACAAAAAATAATATGAAGATGGGGATTTTACTAGTCATTAGTTTGGTCTAGTTCCTCTCCAAGTACAGTTTATCTGAATCACATGGTATAGAATCTTACAGTGATGGAAAATCAATTTAAATTGTTGATTGATGGCTTGACCTCAACATTTTAATTTAATTCAAGAACGCCCCCAAATATTACTGAACAATGACTCAGTTTGCTAAAATAGTTTAATCTATTTTCCATTCACGATTTGTATTAGACATTATATACAAATGCTGATATGAAATCATAATTAAAAATGTCTTCTGGATGAAGGAAGTCACAAAAGTGATGCATATCTTTCATCTGCTTTCAGAGGTAAACCATTATAAAAGATTTATCCCTCGATAAACAAAATACTTCAACCTCCAGTACCACTACAAACAGAACATATGGGTTCTTTATTAATTAAGTAGAGCTTACCATCTCCAGCACAGTCATACATACACAAAATAATGTTGTTTATCCTGAAATTCTAATTACTTTAGAACCATAATTCAATTAGTATTATAAGTTCTCCAGCACTATGGTTGACATTAAGACAAGCTTTAAAAGCTGTAGTAAATGTGAGTTAATAATTTGGTGCAATTACTACTAACATAGTTATTTTCTGTGGCTGACCTTTGGGTTATTGCACTTTAAAATGGAATTCTCATGAAATTAAGAAGCAGAATAGATCTATAACATGCTATTTATTCAACTGTATGTATTCATTAGATCCTACCAAATGCAAAAGACAACTGTATCAAGTATATATTTTACAGATTCATATTACAATAGTACATATTGCTATGCTGTAAATCCTCAGGTTACACCAAAACTAGTTTTTAACTTTTAATATATCTTTTTTATTATCCATTAAGGTTTCCATTATTTTTATTACAGTTGCACAGATATAATTTGAATTAATTTCAGGCAATATAAATTCACAGTGTTTTTGACTGAAAGATCAACTTTGCCAAGATTCTGCATAAGAACTTGGGGACAATGAATCTTCCAGAAATGAAAGAGAAGATTGAAAGGCACTGAAGATTAAAAGGTTTCTTCAGTGAATATTCTGACCTACACCTACTCAGTCATGAAGTTTAATTGTTCAGTAAGTAGCTGAAAATGAAAGATCCTACTTGAATCCTGAAAACATCCATCCTACTATATTTGACCTTCCATGATTCTGTACAGCTTCACTGAATACGGAACCATTGTGACATTGGGCTTTTCTAGGATACTCACAACACAAAAATATTTAATGGTCCTGGAGCTAAAAGCCCTATTTTGAAAAAGGGATTGAAGGCAGGATCCAGAAGAGTATTCAGCATGTCAAAACTTGACTTCTAAATGCCTTGGTCCTTGAGTGAAATCCCCGCTATTAACTTGTGGCACAACATATAGATGCAATTAAGTGCTTCAAAGTCAGGTTCACAACAGTCAGTATAGTAAGTAGAGAGGTCACTTATAGAAGCAAATAGGAACTCCTAAAGAGACAGGCATGATTACACAGTTTGGCTCCTGTGGAAACTTAAACACCTGCATCCATACAGCAAGAAGAATCCCTACTAATGCTTTCGCCACAAAAGGCACCAAGAGCATCTCCATTCTGTGTGCTGAACACAGGACAGAGACCTCCAGGCTGATATCAATGGACGTTAACTCCATCTGATCTAAGAGCAAGCTTGCAACTACAGGTTCACATTACTGTTGTTCATTACAGCTACATTAACTTTACGTGGGAGCTAACAAATCAGGAGTTTGCTTCTGCATTGCACTTCTGGGGCTTGGGACTGCCCCAGTGATTCCCCCTGGGATTGCCCCAGGTGATTGCCCTGACCCAGGTGCACAACCTTGCATTTGGCCTTGTTGAACTTCATGAGACCACTCAAGCATGTCAGGGTTCCTCTGGATGGCATCTCTTCCCTCTACCATATCAGCTGCACCACTTGGCTTGGTGCGGAGATGTACAGTCATTTTCCAGATGTGTGCTTTCTCCCCTTCCTTATTTCTCCCTTCCAATTGTTAGTTTTCATAGTTTTTCTCAAGCTCAGCATTGTGTATTTTTTCTTATCCAAAATATTTTTCCTTATTTTAATTCAAATCTCTTGCTAAAATAACTTTCCTTCAAAAAGAATACATCAGTGCAGAAACACTAATATTAAAAAAGAAAAAAAAAAAAGATTTGCACTTTGTTTGCAGGGAGGCTTTTTGTGACAGCAACAAGCAGAGAAGATAGAAGGATCAAAACAATAGCTAATGAACAGCCAAGGATACATAAATAATACAATATTACCTTTCAAAACCTGCACTTGTCATGGCATTTATTATGACAGTGATAACGTAAGGTTTAATTTTTTGTTATGCACTTTTTGAAATCTGCATTATTTCTTCCAGTGATGAAATTTGGTCCTGTATTTGATTTTTTTTTTTCCTTAAAAAAAAGAAAAGGCTGTAGGCTTAGTAGAAAAGTAAATAATCCTTATGAAAAAGTGTTCATTTAAATAAGTGCAAACACCTTTGTACAGTACAAGCTATTAATTTTATGTTAACATATATTTAAGTAGTTTTCAAATTCTGGTATATTCAGCAATTATATTAAGATCATATCAGATAAAGAAATCATATCAAGAAAGCAACTCCTGTAAAGTTGAGATTTATCATTATTTAAGCGTGTCTATATTCTTGATGCAGAGGTGTTTGAGAAGTATTTGGATAAGCATATAGAAATTCAGCTACACTAGAGACATTGTTGAACTAGCTTTGAGTAGATCTGGTAAGAAATTTTTCAGTAAAACATAGTTTCAAGGTAAAAAAGCCAGGTCAGAGACAAAAATTTAGAGTTTTGGTTATCACCAGTTCAGCAAATGTTTACAAAGTGCAGAGCAGATTGCTCATGAAGTAGAGTGGCCAACTTCCAGTACCGGAAATTAGATGTCCCCACAGCTTCTTAGAACACAGACATAGTGTTCTATTTCATGATTTCTATTGAAGTATCTATTCACCAAACAGCTACAAATTGAGCATTTATCAAACCAACTGGAAATATGATACCAGTGTAGAATCATGTTAAACTTGCCATGAGAGTTGTTTCTTCATGAGAAAAGACATTACATCTAGGTCTTGATGTGTAGACCTAGTTACAGTCCAGTGCAATAGCTTACCCTAAAAACTGTCCCAGGAACTCAAGGACGGAAAAGTGTGATGGATGTACGCTCAATTATTTCTAGTAGTTAGCCTGGGTCTGATGTGGCTGCAACCACATTGAACCCAGGAAGACATGCTAGTCCCAAATGTCTGAGACTACTGTTCCCAGACTTCTTGGTTCTTGGAATATGCAGAAGCGCTGCACAATGACGAAACAGATAAACAACTTCTGAACCTGGGCTACCCCCAAAATCATAAATTTGAGTTCTTGTTAAACTTCAAATGATCCAATAAATTCTGCAAAGCTCTATCCTGAGCTCCACCACAACATTCCTAGAACAATATCTGGCATCCCTGCATATTTTTCTGCATCTCCAATGGCCCATTACAAGACCCACTTTTACTGAGGAAGATGGTGGTCATTGTGATTTACTTCCCACCTGCCTGACATAATAAGTCCTCCTGAAAAGGTGTCGAATTGGGACTGTAGCATACAGATGCCAAAATGACTAGCATGGAGACAAAGCTAAAAGTCTGAATGGAACAAAACAGAGTGGAGCTAAATGTACTGCATTCCTCAATATATCCCACGCTACCTCTCTTATCAGTTTTCCCATTATCTGGCACATGCTGCTCCCTGTGTTGCCAGAGATAATGGAGAGCTCATCGTGCTGGGGCAGCAGCCAAATACCTGGCTAGCAGTAAAAGTCCCCAGTCATATGGAAATTAGTCATCACTGCATGGTATTCAAAATGTCACCCAAGACACAGGAAGAGATGGTGTGAGCTCAGTTGTGTCTCATGGAATAAGGCCCTCTACCTATTAAATATGAAATAGCAATCTCCAGGCTCAACTGAAGTGTTTATGAATGTCTGTATTTCTAAACACAAAAAGCTCATGCCAAACTAGAAATTGGGTGGCTCACCAGGTTGCTATATTTGCACATCAGTGATTGCTAAGATTCAATACTTTTGGTCAATAGATTAAAGTCACTGGGACAGAGCCTCATGAGCAGAGTATTACTGTTAACTTCACCTCTGAGGATCTGGCCAATTAGTGTTTTACTGGGGCAACCGTAGGAAGTTAAGCATAATAGTTTTTCAGCCTTAAAACAATAGAAGTCACATTACTCCATTTTAATTGAAATATCATTAACTTAACAATAAAAAATTTAAAGCCATGTAATAATAGTTAACAAAAATACTTTATACTCTTCATTACAGTTCTCGTAGAAAAGTGGAAGACAGTTGTGCTCCTCCTTTCCAAAATTTGCTTGCTTCCTTCAGTCGTTGAAAAAACAGCATTTAAAGATGGTTCCAGTTGCTTTTAAGACCTTTTTTCCAAACCCAGAAACATCACATACCCTACACTTCTAACAAAACCATTAATTCTGTGTTACAACAACTGCTACTAATCCTGAGGGCAGTGTTTCACAATTGGGGGTGGCTGCCATACTGGCAGCCAGGATTTCTGACACTTTGTCACCTCTCCAGCCACTTGTTCCTGTTCCCACATTCTCAAATACCTTTCTGATCTGTTGGTACCACTGTTGGAGGTAACTGGAAGATCATGCCAATGGACTGATCCAATGGGAAAGTAAATGGACAGTCTAAAAGATCTTGTTATAGTTGTTTGTGTTGTTAATGGTAATACTCAACTATTTAATCACAAAGAGGTCCCAGATTTCAGAAAATAATGTATTTTTCTCATAAAAGGGTAGTTATGTTTTTTATATATAAATAGTTGAATATCTTTAAATTGAAAGAAGAGTGTTCTTGTGAAATTTTCATAACAGCCATGAAAAAGTTTGCATGTGATTGCCAAAAATCCTTCAAAGTAGCAGTAAAGAATATATAGAATTGAAACAAATTTTAACCGTGCACCTCTACTTTACTTTGTACCTCAAAGATGTTTTGCTTATCCTTTACCTAGCAAATTAAAATACTAAATATTCTGCTTTGACAATAAACCTTAATTCCATACTTTATAATCTAAAGCTGCTCATCAATACAGCCTGTAGCATTATACTTCATTTATTAATTTCCCAGCTTTTTTTCCAGAAACTTTCCAGACCTGTGTTGCCTGAGTAAATGCCTCTCATTTTAAAGCTCACTTAAAGAGGTACACACATATGCCTTTTACATAGCTGTAAAAGATAACTTTTCCTAAATTATCAACTAAAATTCTCAGTTTCAGTTCATGATGGGACAAAGGTGGTGGTGCAGGGAGATGGGAGGCCAGATCGCCAGTTACATCAACAAGTCTAAGAAAATACAGAGCCCAGTATTTTAGAGAGTCACTGCTTTTTATTTCGGATTACAGGATGGAACTTTCATTTCATGAAAAGAGAATCCAATGCAATCCCTGCTGTTATTTTCATCTTCCATTCAGATAAAGTGTTCTTAAAATACATGAGTACATAGCGCTATCCTTACAACAAAGTGCTGCAAATATTAAGTCTTAATAGCTTAATACACGTTATTACCACACCACTGTAAAGGCACAAAGTATAGAAATGCAGACATAGTAAGGAAACCTGCTGGTTATGGATTTCTGATTTCAGTAAAGGGTATTAACTAGAAAAAAGCTAGAGTCATGGTACTCTATGACCTCTTTACAAAGTTAGAAAAACAACACAGGACTTTGTTCACTTTTCTAAGATCTGCTAGGCCAACTCTGAAATAACTAGAGATTATAAAAACCACCTTTTTTCCCCTCACTGAAAAATAGTAAGCTATTTCTTCAAAATTATCTTCTGATTCTTAAACTAAATTATTTTCATCTTTTGTGGTAAAAAGTAAGGAAAAGTAGCTTCAATGGATAAAAAGCAAAATTCACAACCAAAATAAAAAGGTGTTTTCTACCTCAAACCAGAGAGATGTTTTGGCGTTTCTCTCCCCACCCCTTTAAAATGTTTTCAAAAGTTTATCTTTTTCTCCCTTCCATCAAAATAATTTTAAAGTGCTTCCTTTTTAAGGTTCTGCTGAAGGATTAAAACATATATCTCCAAAATGTGTTATTTTACACAGATAATCTTGCTTGTGTTAACCTACATTTGGTTTTTATTAAAAAAAAAAAATCAATCAGGTCTAGGAATCCTTTTTCTCATCTACTCACTAGTCAATGAAAAAAATAAAGTTAGGAGTATACAGATACATATTTGTCAAATTTATCAAGAGGCTTCAGGATTTGTCTCATCAATGCAACCTGATTTTGCAACTTTCAAAAAAGGAAAAGAAAGAACAAAAGGCATTACTCAATTTATTTTATAACACATTTTCAGATGAATTCCAAAAAGTTCAGAGGTTAGCTCTTACTGATTAGAACACAATAAGATACAAAAACTGAATATGAATTTAACAGGAGATGCTCTCTTTATTAATGTCTACTAAAATATGATGTGTATTTAAAAAGCACATGGTCCACGGAGCTAAAACTGCATTCCATAACACATTTAGGTACTCCAAAGATAATCCTGGACAAAGAGGTCAGTTTCAAACTAGCATCAAACATTTTTGGACTTCACCACAAGATGTTGCTGGAATGGTTCATAAGCTGTTGTATACCCTAACTCTTTAAAATGATCATGTGTGCAAACGTATGACTAGTATACATATGCATACATACAAAAATTTATGAGACACTTGCGACTCCAAAAATTGTATTTCCCCACTTCACTGAGACGGCTCTAGCTTAGCACAATGCCAGTCTAACCAGCCTCCTGGCAGCATTTATACTGAGATTTTCTGTGACAAGCAACACAGCAAAAGCATCCGAAACATTTTTCTTACCTTTACAACTATCAGCTTCCAAAGTTGTTTTGTAAGAGGATTCACACATTGATAATCAACATGTATTTCCTTATTTATCCTAGAATTTATTTTATTTTAAGTCAGAAAACCTATAGATGCAATTGCTGAATTACAACCCAAAGGTTGTCCACAGTTTCAGCCCCCAGAAACCAGATAAGGACCAGAGTAGGATGGCGAGGTATGTACTGTCTTTGTAGCACGCAGTGACATAAATATCTCGCCCAAACTGCCCTCCTTTGAATCTATCTACTACCAGTCTCCTCATACAATCCTTCACAAATCCACTGTGGCAGACTGCCTCAAATGTTTATCACATTGTGACCAAGAACTTTTCCAGTAAGAGGCATCTTGTGTCTTATGTCTCAGCCTTTCTTAGTTCCCTTCTCTGATTACACTGAGAGATATGGAAGTTTGTGTTGACCAGACGCCGGTTAACTCAGTACCCAGAGATGGGACAGTATATTCATGCCATGCATTAAAACTCACAGCTGCTGTAATCGGCATATAGCAGAATTCAGCCTGTTTCACTGCAGTTAGGTATTAGCTTCATTACAAAATAATGGATGTAAATTCTCAAAACTAATTTAGCAGCAGAGTGAAACCATGGCTTGACATACTAAAACTGCAGCTCCATAATATCATAATGAATAACACTGAAAATACATGTATTTTTAAGTTATTCATTTACTTTGTGATGGCTCTATTGCTTTAATAAAGCTCAAGGTGTAAAGCCTTTCTTTTCTTCCACTACTGTAAGGAGTTACAACATTAGACTATATTACTTTCCAAGGCATGAAAAACTTGATCGAAACTTGTGATTTCTTCTTCCGTAGTGAATTCCTGACAATTTTTTTAGGGCTTACTAAAAATGAGCTTCATCACTTCAGAAGTACCAGTGGCCCTAACCAGGGGTTATAAATCTGCCACAGCAAGCAAAGAAATTACATCTGGAGGCTGTTTGCAATATTTACCTCCTAAATTACTACTATCATTCATCTATTAAGAAGCAAAAATAATTTCTCCTGCTCTGTAGCAATGTCTAAAGTAAAACTATGTTATTGTTTTCCTGTAATTTTTCAATATTACACTCAAAACTTTAAGAAAGTTATCAAATGTACATTATGAGCAAGTAACCAGTTTGCTATGATTGTTTATGGTAAACTGAATATGAGGAGTGATACAAAGATTTCAGGAACTGCAGGCACTATTATTTTGTGTCTTTGCATTCATTTCAATACCAACCCTAATGTCAATTTTCCAGTGTACTTTTCACTTTGATAAAACAGTATTAAATATTTTTTTAACAGTTTGAAAAAAAAAACCAAAACAACAACACAGCTGGCTTTTCATACAAATACTTCAGAGCACATATGAGGACAATAATTCTTTTATTTTTTTTTAATATGCAAAATTCTTTCACTGCTGTTATTTTCTAGGTCTAATCATAGCAATGATCAGTACTAGACATTACTCTCTGCTCTGGTATACAACCTTCAGTTTTCACAAAAATGAGTTTACAACATTGTACCTAATAAATATATTCTGGTCAATCTGAAATATACTGAAACTTATTAGTTATCTTGTCTTCTGTAGCACACACATAGAGGAAGAAAAAAATAACTGGTACTTTCTGTACACAGATTCTGTTGGCTCAAAGCATGAACCTGAAGCCTCACTTACTAATCTTTAATACTGTCACATCCAACACCTATTCAGAACTTTTAATTTCAAGGAGAAGATTGCTGTAATTAAAATATCGTGAACACAGATTGTTCCCACCAGTTGCAAGCTCTTTGCTTGATAAGGGTTCTTCTTATCATTAGGATTTGGCACCTACTGCATTGGATATAAAATCATCATAATTTTTAACACCTAATTAAGCACTGTTTAATCAGGTGGTATTAGTCATAGTGGTCCCTGCTAAAAATAAAAAGGGGGTGAGAGATTTATGATAATAGTGTTCCAATTAAGCCTCAGCTACTGCCGTTCGCTATCACTCAGTGGACTAAGTCAGCAGATATCCCTGGGAGACCTCCCAAGAAAGCAGCTAGTCTAATTAAGTGGAATATGGTATATACTGTATTATATGATAAATAAGAAGATTAAATATTGACTCTGCATACTAGCTTTTCTGATGAGCAGTGACTCACTGCGGTCATGTTCACTGAGGTCATGGCAGGACCAGTCACTCTTTCTATCTCATTGTAATGAGAAGCAGTACAGATGTTTTCTTACTATGTGGTTTCTGACATTTTTCCCTAATAATAGTCATAACCTCATGACGCATGAATGACATGGAACCAATGTCTGACAGATTTGCCAGAAGTTAGACAAAGTATAAACAGTAATGTGATTTTAAAAAAAAGGAAGAAAAATAAAAAAAAGACTATCCAAAAATGCAAGCCACGCAGAGAAAGATAAGGAGTCATGAAACCACAGAGCTGAATTTACTTTCAAACAACTGGAGAGAAGGCTGCTATGAAAGAAAAATCACTTGAAGAAACACCAGGAATTTAAAATCAAAGACAAATAATATACAATACAAAGATATTTATAAAAATAAGGACAATATTTTAGAGCTGTGAAGGACATGTTAGGCTCAGTGACTGATGATAAGGGTGTATTAATCTTTGTAGTGTCAGATGACACTGTTATAATGATCTTAATAAATGTCTTGATAGATTTTAAAAAAATAACGTATATCATTATTAAAACAACTCTTCATTATTCCTTTATTATAGCGTTAAAAATACATAAAGCCAGAATTATCTTTTCACCTTCAGAAAAAGTCATCAGTTTGAGTCATGGTAGTTTTGCACTCTTGAAAGTATAATTCTTGATGCAGGACAGCAAACCAAAGAGCTCTTACAAGTTCCACTGCTACTACAAGCAGAAGTGCAGTTCTTCTTAAGGATTACTGTGCTTCTTTTGTTTACAAGATCAAAAATACAATGCTAGCAAAAATTTGAGGTGTACTGAAGTATTCTATAAAGACCACACATTGTAAAAATGCAATATAACTATATTGTATTTGAAATTATTGCTTCTTGAAGTCAATGGTTTCCAGTGGAAGAAAATGTTTTTAATTAAAAGATACTGAATGAAAAAAAAATTGTTTTTGTCCTGGTTTCAGCTGAGATTGAGTTAATTTTCTTTAGAGTGGCTGGTATGGGGCTATGTTTTGGATTTGTGCTGAAAACAGTGTCGATAACACAGAGATGTTTTAGTTGTTGCTGCACTAGCCAAGGACTTTTCAGCTTCCCATGCTCTGCCAGGTGCAGAAGAAGCTGGGAGGGGACACAGCCAGGATAGTTGATCCAGACTGACCAAAGGGCTATTCCATACCACATGACATCATGCTCAGTATATAAAGCTGGGGAAGAAGAAGGAAGGGGGGACATTTGGAGTGATGGCGTTTGTCTTCCCAAGTAACCATTACGCATGATGGAGCCCTGCTTTCCTGGAGATGGCTGAACACCTGCCTGCCCATGGGAAGTAGTGAATGAATTCCTTGCTTTGCTTTGCTTGCGTGCGCGGCTTTTGCTTTCCCTATTAAACTGTCTTTGTCTCAACCCTCGAGTTTTCTTACTTTTGCTCTTCCGATTCTCTCCCCCATCCCACCAGGGGGGAGTGAGCGAGCGGCTGCGTGGTGCTTAGTTGCTGGCTGGGGCTAAACCACACCACTACAATAAATTGTTTATGCAACAATAAATGTATTAAAAATAAGAAGTTTCCCCTAAAAGTAAAGATGTGATAATTAAAAGATCATGGTTGTGTACCCTTAGTAATGTCTTAGGGGAAAAATACCGTATGGGAAAGTGTCATAAAACTCTGGATTATGACAGTAAATTCAAGGTCTTTCTTCATATTTTATTTCTAAAAGAAGAAAAAGTGAATCCTGATAGGAAACAGTTCATGCACATATCTTCCGTAGATGAGAACAGGAACATAAGATACTTGGATCCACAACCGGCATGGAATGCTCTGGCAAAATTCTGCATTAAGATTTTTTTTAAAAAAAATGACTTGATATTTTTCTAAAAATAATCGTTTATATCCAATTTCAGTAAAAAGGTTTCACTTCAAAAAAAGTACTACCTATCTTGACTAAAAAACCATACATACCAACACTAAACCTAACTTTAGTTTTATTACATGAGATTAAGTGTAGAGTTATTAAATGCTTCCTGAAGTTGTGAGAGACTGAAAGAGTCAATGTCTCAAACACTGTGGCGAGGCGAGGCGCGATTCGCGTGGCGACAGCAGGTCGGCGAGCATGGGGCGGGGAAGAACGAGAGGGGGACACGGGGAACGCATCGGAGGACGCATGGTTCCGGGTTCTGATGGACCTGACCATCTATGGCCAGAGGTCACACAGAGTTTATCTGAGGAAGGGGATTGAGACCACCTGAGAGACACCTCGCGACCACCCCCCTCCCCCAGCACCTGAGCAGAAGATTGAGAACTTTCTAGAACAAGAACCATGTAAGTCCTGAAGGGGCGTACCTGGAGGCGGGGATTAGCCTATAAAAGACGTATAACATATCCAAGAGTACTCTCTTCATACTTTGAAAGAATGAGGTATAGCACTATGAATACATTTGGTTAGTTGAGCTTACCTACACTTTGGAATACATATTTTTATGTATTCTGTTCCAAAACACTATATTGAATAGAAAAGACCACCTGGAATACTGTTCCACATGTTAATCAATATATCTTCTTAAGATTTATTGAAATTGATATGTTACCTAGGAAGAAAAAGGTGATTTTCTAAAAAGCTTGTATGTATTAATTTATAATGAAAGAGTGAGTAAAGACAAGAATTGCATTCCTGAATCTAAGCCATAGTCATTCATCATTAAATAAGCTGAGGCAACTTCACTGTATTCATATGAAGATAATCTTTACAGGAAGTCTACCAAATTTTAAACAGTATACATCTAATTTAATCAGCAGGATATGTTACCAATTAATGTTGGTTCCTAAACCTACATATTAAATAAAATATACTGGTTATTTAGAATTCAGCTATTTTCATCTGACAGGATTTAGCACAAAGGTATATACCTCTATTCGTGTAATAAAGTGAGCCTGAGGTACAATTTAATATGAATTTGAATGATCATGGAGGGAAGGATGTTTAGCACACACAAAAAGACAGCTGATCTTTCTCATTAAAAGTGAAACAATATTTAATTTTTATACAGAACAAGAAGAAATCTACCTTTATAAAATCACTGTAGAAAGTTTTGTCTTTTACAAGAGTACTCTTTGTGGACCTCCATTACTGCTGGCAATAGCATTATGGGTTGGCCAAAACTTGCAGCTTTGGAAAGATTAATAATTTCAAAGAAAGGTGATTTTTCTAATACCTTCTTTAACTTTTACCCCAAAATGCTAGTACACTCCCCAGCTCTCTTAATATCTTAAAGAAAGGCAATTACAACTTGAATTATTAAATAAACACTGGGTTCTCACAAAACCTTGAATGGATTTTCATTTATCTCTAATTTATAATAGCAATATATCAGCTAGTCTTGCTTGGCCTAACAAGAGTTTGGTCCCACAAAATGGAAGTGAATACTGATAAGCCTAAATATATAATCTCAGTGGGAAAAAAAGTGGCGAAAATGTTTTAAATTACTGAGTCTGATTCATGCCATAGACTGGAGATTCAAAGTCATTTTTAGAAATAGAGCATATAGTCTAATTATTACACACCAGAGTTGTCAAACTTCAATATCTGAGCCCTTGAGTAGTTCAGCATCAGAAGACAAGAGCAGTAATGAGTGGCATTGATTAGCTAAAGCATCTGACAGAAAAGGATCAGTTTAGAATAAAATCGTCTTCCATTTCTAGAAAATGTGCAAATATGACTTTACAGGCAAAGGCTTTGTAAGGAAAAAAAAAAACCTAAACACTGAAGAAGCATGAGGAAGGATCATACTTGGCTGATGGCGTTTTTCACTTTTGCTGTGTTATAAATGATGTAAACAAATACTAAAAAGTTTAAGCTCAAAAAGATAAGGAAATGTTATTTTCAAAAGCTTTATATGTTGTCCTTGGCTCTTTCTCTTAGAATATATTTTTTTAATATTAGACTCCTAAGAATTCTTAATATATATTTATCAAAAGGTCTGACACTATGGTATTTGTGTGCAGTAGAACCAACATATATTTTTATTTAGAGATGACTATGCAGCAAACATAAACAAGCTGTATTTTCCAGCTCTATGTATTCAGAAACAGCTCTAATTCAAGCTCCAGTTTCAAATCTAATCCAAACCAACAGATGAAGTAGCTACATTCAACTCTGAATATTAGGCAATCTAAAATTATAGCACTCATTGGCAAATTTTGGAATTTTATACACAGAAATGTGCCGATGTTAATATTTGCCTTCCACATACTGGCTTTAAAACTTAGTCTGTAACTCTAAAACTAGGGTTTCATTTTGACATTTTGCCAGCTAGTTACTGAAGTAGCGAGATGAATGATCTATTTGGCACTATTTACACTTCTGCAGGTTTACCAGCAAAACTCTTCTATAACTTTAGAAAGAACAACATTTAAATCTTGACAATTCCAAGATTAACTCCCAGGTCTTCTAATTATCCTCAAAATATAACAACATGGCATGCATTTAAAAGGAGTCAAAGTTTCCATGGAGGACTCATAATCTGTCTATATGATAACATGGAACTTAAAATTGTAGAAGTGACATTAAAGTGCAGAGAAACGCCCTTGTAAAAAATGCTGTCAGTGCAGTCTGGATGAGCAGACTGGCTGGCTAAGGAAGATAACTTCTCACAATAGCTGATGCAAGGGGTTTCTGCTTGACCAAGATGCTTGAGAGTTTTCTGAAATGGCAAAAGGCTGAACGAATACATCTAGCTGCAAATAGGGCAGGCACATATCATACTGGTTTCCATTCACAGACTTCAATTTTGTTTTCCTTTCAGGTCATAAGAAAATCAGAGGTGACAATCTCAATTACATATATTCAAGAGAGTCTTAAGACAACCTACTGAAAAATATAGCCAAGGAAATAGTGTTTAGATTTTGATCTGAACTGAATTTACCGTATGTTTCAGATTCAGAATAGGGCCACAAGTATTCCTGTGTAGGCACCAAATTCTTTAGTACTATTTCATGAAAAAGTGTCAACATTTCTGATAGTAATATTTCCTCTGTATTCCGAATAGCTATTCCCATGCATTTCTTGGGGGATGTGTCAAAATCCCCCAAACTGTGCCACAAACTGTGTCAAAAAAACTCGTATCAAAGAATTAAACTGCTATAGGTCAAATTTTCTCAGATTGAGCTATCTGAAGAATTTACACTTCACTGAGGAAGAACAGTTAACTTGTATTAAAAAGACATTTTAAAGTAGTGCTTGAAAGAACAGAAAATAAACTGAACATCTAGTTTTATGGATCTGAAATCCAAAAACATAGCAGAATTATTCAGGGTGAAAAAAGAGCAAGAACAGTATTACTTTGTAACTACCTTTGTTGCCACCAAAATAATAAACATTTTTTCCTACTTCTTCAATTACTGATTAACTTTCAAGGGTTTAAGAGTATTTTACTAGCTACAACTGATCAATGCATAGTGGTATCTTTATAGCACTTGTTACTTAAAGTGGCTTAACAGGCTAATAGATTTCATTTATGTGTACAGCAGGGAATTTTCTGATTCTAACACAACTGCTGGTTTTGGATATGGAAAGAAGAACGTGAAATTAATGTAGTTGTACTCCATGGTTTTTACTAGTGTTTATAAACCAAAATCTTTTATTCTGAGAGATGAGAAAATCCATACGTGAAATGAAAACTTCTATTTGCTTTTTGAAACAATCCATCTCCTTGATAGAGCTGAGCTCTTTATTCATAGGGGTAAGTTTATTTTGGAAATAAAGAATTTGGGGTAAGATGACTTTTTTTTTTTAATAGCAGTTCGTTATTGATCTTTGTGATGATCCTATCTGGAGTTCAATACAGCATACCCAAGAATGAGGTAATTTATTTTTTTTTTTTTACACATAGAAATAGCTTGCTTTTAGCCAGCAGCTCAGTAATATGGTTTGTGGTGATCATCTTATTGTAAATAATAATTTTGCACTATTAGCAAGGAAAAAAAAATAAAATCAGAGGATATATGTGCTTCAGTACTGAGCTTTAAACATGGAAATGTATCTGCCTCCTTTAAAATTGTAGATTCAAGCTGTAAATATATTTTAAACCCACCAACAGCAAGTAATAATAGCAAAGTGATTTGAGTACTAAGACAGTGGATTTGATATTAAAATGTCTCTTTTGAAAATGTGTATCCTGCTTCACTACCACACTAAATGAAGACTGTAAGATAGAAAATTAAAGTTGTCACAACTAGCCTGCTTTACACATCTGATGGGGGTTCATGAGAGTTCTCCTGGATATGTAGGCTTTACCATCTGAACCACAGAGATGCACTATTGCATGTGGGAAGACCTCAGCTAAAAACAGCCATGGACAGTACCCAGGAGCATGTGGAATTCATTTGTTGGCATAAATACACAAGCACAGAAATATACTTTCAGTGAAGGAGACTGAATCTGCTTGTGACATCTGCATAAAGAGAAGGGGTCTTAATGAGTTCTGGCCTTTCACTTCATACTAAAACCAACTAATATTAAAATGGACACAAAGTGTGGCTAGTAAGGTACCAGCAACATCAATAAAAAAGCATGTTGATCACATAGCATTTCTAAAGGACTGTAAGTATATGCTTGTATTTGACAAGTCCAATTGCATACTTGCAATTTGTAATTTTCACTACTTCTAGTAAGGATGTTCAAACCCTATGATCTATTGTTATGCAATGGAAATTGAATTAAAATAAAATTCATAATGTTTTTAAAGAAGTTGATCCAGTTGTATTACTACGCATCTCATTGCCAAGGTATTATAAATAAAAATGTAGGAATTATTGTAAGAGTATACTCAAAAAGAGCTTCTCCCCATCTTGTTTCAAGAGAGAGCAAGAGTTAGTGTCCACACACTCAGAGACAATTATCTTATATATTTTAAACATTTAAATTAGGTTGTAATTAGTATTGGATTACAAAATAGGGATTATTAAAAAATAGAACTTTTTATATCATTTTGCCAGGCAACATAATACCTGTAATCAGAGTGACTTCTTTAGTTATACTTGTTATTTATATCTTCTGCTGAACCTTTTGTGTTTCAGAAAGTCAGTCAGTAAGATTACAATAACAATTTAAGAATCCAGACATAAGCTTGTTGAGAGCATGAGTATAAATTAACAAGGTTAATAGTCTATTCATTAGGCAGTGACTGACTGAAAAAGAGTAGAAGACACATTCATTTACTAGTTAGCCTGGCTTTGGAAAAATTGGTTTGCATCAGAAACATTACTAGTTCAGTCATTTTTTCCAGAAGAAAGAGTAGTTCATTTGGATGCAATTTGCACTCAAAGTAGGAAGTGAATAATTTTGTTCTCTCTCTTTATTTTAAAGAACTGAATTTGCAAGCAACAAATGGTGGAATTATTTATGAACACAAGTCTATTATAAGTATATACTCATTAAGGAATCCTTAACAGACAAACAATGTAGGAAAAGTTAATTAACTCACCTGTTATTTGTGTACCTCAAAAACTAATTTCTACAGAACCAGGTGTATTTCATCAAAACTTTACCTAGTAACTTTTGAAAGGCTGAACTAATTGGTTTTTGCCTTTTTTTTCTTTTGTAATGTGAACACAACAAAGAAAGAAAAAAGATCCTTGTATGTTAAGATAATTAGAGAATACTGTAAAATTAGACCCAGATTTTCTGCAGAATCATGCAAATGGAGTTTCTATTGAGATGAATTTAATTTGATATGGAATAGATTTTATTATTATTATTTAAGACCTTATTGCAGTTTTCCTTTTTCTTGAGTTCTCTATCTGTATTTTGCTATTAAGCAAAGAAACTTGAACTGAACTCTTTTTGAGGCCAGCTGTGAAATACATTCACCAGCAGCTAAATGATTTTCCTAAGATCTTTTGCTTCTTCATTAGAAAATGAGGCTACATTATAAATTCATTTTCTGTCACATTCTTATGCTATCTCAGCGACTGTAGTGTGTCTAACATGCATAGAAACCATTTTGGGAACTGCTCAGTATACAGTCCTAGGTTACAAAAAGGAAAGTGATCCTGCCAAGTGCAGGCTACTTCATTGCATCAGCATGACAGACTGGCCTTGGGACATTACCTTCACCCCCATATATAATCCTGGCAGTTTCTTCAGACCTGCCTGAATGGACCCTGTGCTCATTACAAACACAATTCTTTGATTTCAGTTTTAATTACAGTATTACATTTCCTCACATACCCATATTCCATTGTGAAACCTCTTGCTCTCCCAATTAATGCTTTGCAACTACACCTATCTATATTCTACACAGCTCAAGGCCAGCTTCTGCGGCCATGTTGTAAGTGCCCAATCCCTCCCATCTTAGATTTTCATTGCTTTTAAAGGTTCTCAAGTGGTGAGCTACTTTTGAGACAGAAAAGGTTCAATACATAGTTTCATTCATGACAGCTGCATGCCTGTTTTGTTTAGTTTTGGTTTTATCTTCAAGGTGTTTGCAGAGGATTTGTACATAAAATCCCCCGATACAGTTGTAGGATGATGTTTACATTAAATCCAGGAGTTTGGAGGCTGTATACGTGCATACCAGCTCTTGATCAGGGAAGCGCAACACAGACTGTGCCTAGATTTAATTGCTGCACAGGCTGCTGGAATTGTGAACAGCCAAAAAAACCAAACCAACCACCCAAACCCACAAAGCCACAGATGCAATAGGAAATCACCTGCCAAATGCAAACTTAGAATAAAAGAGATTTTTATCTATTTTACACCTTCACATAACTTAATCAGCTGATAAAAAATTCCAACACCTAGCATCCCTTCTGAAATAGTTTAATACAGTCTAAAACACGATGTTGAATGTTTACTTTGCTATGGAAAGTACAGTTAGTGAAAGTAGCATATGCTGGTTTAATGGATAGATATCTTAAAACTAAGTCTTTGCTTCTTCTATGTTATAGATGTAAAAAGCACAATTTGTAATTGTACCGTAAGAAGATAAAAGTTTGTGATCTTTTTAAAAAATGTTATTTTGTATATTTTCTCTCATTAGATCAAAATTAAACAAACCACTTTCAGTGATAGTCTTATGGTAAAGAGGAATGCTTTAAAAAAAAAAAAATCCTGCTTGTGAAGTTTCATCAGTGTGGAGGTTGCAATTGTCAGGAACAGGGAAAGTCAGAGACTCCCGTTACTGAAAGCACAGTAAGTAAATTCGGAAGTCATATTCTGTGGGGTGGTTTGTTGGGTTTCGGCTTTTGTTTGGTTGTGGGGTTTTTTTGTTGTTGTTGAGGTTTTTTTCTTCCCCTAGCATCCCCCTTTCCCCCCATTTAAATTTTGAGAGACCCTTACTGTAATATTGTCTATGACTATATAATATTATATGATAGCTTTAGAGGAAACCGGATTCTTGCCTAACTAAAAAAAATAATATTTTTTTTATGTTTTGTCACCCCTCCTCAGGGTTTGCAGAGCTATGACAGAACAACTCTTTTATATTGAGACCACAAAAATTGATCTAGTTTTCTTTCACCTTGGTTTGCTCTTCTTCCTCTTTGTTTAAATAAAATTACCTACATGAAAACCACAATATTCTGTGTGTTCTGAGGAGGAAAAGAAATTTTAGAAATAAAATACAAACTCTGGAACGCATTATAGCAGTATAAGCATAGGCAAAGTCATCAGAAAACTCAGTCATGACATCTCTGTTCCCAGAGAGATGTCAATCCTGGGATAGTCCAGCATCCTTAAGCACATGCTGAGGCAGGTGGCCAGATGCTCAGGTGCCGTGAAACAAAATTGATTTTCTTTGAAGTAGCTACACAAATTTCCTCAGCTGACATTGCCCACCCATAGTGTCCAGTAATTAAAGTAGTTAGTCCCCAGGGTTTTTTCCACATGGATTTTCTTATTGATTAAATAAACCATGCTGAATATGGATTAACACCATGAGAACAGTAAAGTGCCACAAAACAAATAATCTATAAAATAATAAAGAATGTTATATGCAGTGAGATATTTAAATTACAACAGGTTCAACTTGTTGCAGAGTTCAAAAAAGCCCTCTTAGGAAAACAAAGAGGGTGGTCATCCTATCATACATGATGTTACTAGAGGAGTTCAGCATGTTTCAGCTAATAAAGCAAAGGCTTAAGGAGTATGTGATTGCATTCTCTAAATACAAAACAAAAACCCAAAGATGCGGGTGAAAATAAACAAGTAAAGTTAAGGGACTGCTAGCACAAGGACAAATGTAATAAGATTACTCTCAACACAATAGACTAGAAATTAGAGTGAGAATGTCCACTGTGTGAACAAGATTAAAACTCAAATTCATCAAGGCATGTTTTAACATTAATCATTTATTACATGACACAGCTGCTTTGACAGCAAAGACCTCAAACTGGTGACTCAGTCTTTCCAAACCTATATTTTTAATGGAGGAAGAAAAAGCAAAACCAATAGCAAGGAAAAATAGAAAAACCAGGTATTACAGAAAGCATTACCACCTGGAAAAACAAGTCTTTAACTAATATATTTTCTTATTGGGGATTAAAGAAAGAAATCCACTTAAAATTTTCATGCAAACTCATAGTGATCTAAACACACTCCCTCTTGGTATGCTAACTGCCCAACTCTAATCTGAAAACTTTATTTCCCCTTTGACTTTAAGGAGGCCACTGGTGTGAAACTGCAATTTACATGTTAATAGAGGTCTGCTTCAAGCAATATGTGACCTAGAACAACCAGTCATAAATATACCAAGTTAATGACTGTATTTCAAAATATTCCAACAAAAATTTAATGAAAAAAATATTAATGACTTCAGAGGTAAAAAAAGTGCCATGCAAGTGGAAGCAGAATAAAAAACGTCTTCATACAGTGCTCTTATATATTCTGTGTTTTGAGCTAGACAAAAAACAGATGGGAAACAGTGGGAAAGTAACATTTGTAAAAGAAAACAGCAACTGAATATCAGCCTGAGCAAGTAATTTATCAGAGAAAATGTTAATCACAATTTTCCAATGATTGCCTGTTTAGGTAATACAATTTTAATATATACAATAGATAGAACACTTTCAAGTGACTAGAATAAAATAATTCACAAGGGTAGGTTTTTTGAGGCTGATGATTATTCAAGGCTGATGGTCCAGCTCTGATTATATTATCCATCTCTGGAGGGCTGAGTGACCAGTCTGATTGTTACAGCTAAATAAATGCATGATTGGAATCTTTAAACTTTTCTGAAAAATCTGTGTCATCTTCAAGTGTTATTGCTACACTCAAATTGCTACATCAAAATGAAAATATTGGTTGCTCTATCAAACTGAAAATTGGTTACCATTTCGAAATTGAGCCTGTATCAATTTAGCTGCTGCCTACCTGTAACTAGTCAAATATTTGTTTCACTGAAGCTGATTGGATGTAGACAACTTTGTGGGGAAAACTATACAACAGCTATCTTACAAGCAGTAATTTGACAAGAAATTTCATCAGAGAAACTTCCAGTCTGTAGTTATCTTCTCTCAGACATGTGACAGTAAGGTCAGGAAACCAACAACAATGGCTCACACAGCCTGGGAAACTAGGCACTGTGCTGACTGCCAAGACACCCTCACTTCTTAGATGGCTGTACCTACTGGTGTAGGTGTCAAGGTGTTGGCAGTGGGGGCTGCTTCCTCTGTCAGGAAGGAGGGTCAGAAACCAACTGTTATGGATTGAACACAACCCTCCATTCTCCATCCCCACCTGTGCCACATAGGAGTGGGGAAGGTAGAAGAGTTGGCAATGAAGGCGTGAAGTTGATCTTGGGAAAGATGCAGGGGGAGAAGTTGTTGTTTTGATTTTTCTTTGTTTCTCACTATCCAAACCTATTTTTAATTAAATTAATTTTCCCTAAGTTGAGTTGGTTTTGACAGTGATGATAATTGGTAAGTGATCTCCCTGTCTATATCTCATCCCACGAGCTTTTCCATCTTATTTTCTCCCCCTGTCCTTTAGAGGTGGAGGAGTGAGAGCAGCTGGGCAGGCATCTGGCAGCCAGCCATCAACCCACCACAATGACTAACTCTGACTTGAACCACAGCCATACATCATCATGAGCTTGCTCAGCTGTGGATCTGTGCTAGATTTGTGGTTCATTTTACCAATCACCTTTATTTTTAATTTAAGTCTTCATATAACTCAAGACCAAAATGCAAAACAATTGCATGTGATCTCATAAATGCTGATCCAGTGAAGAGAAAATCAGGAATAAAGTTTTGTTCAATGTACAAAGCTGGCATAAACTACATTGACAAAGTTCTGTAACAATGGTTTAATCAGTTTTTATTCACATCAGAACTAATGGAAGCCAGTTTTAAATACTTTTCTTTCCCTATCTCTTAATACCACTTCCAAGAAACTGTATGAACATTTCAAAGAGGTGATAAACATCATGTATACACACAGAGTGGTAGACATTACACTTGCATCTGATCAGAGATACTAAGAGTGTCAAAAGAGAACAGGAATTAGAGATTAAGCTTTACAAGCCTATGTCACTACCTTCTGTCAAGCTCAGATAGATATGGGTCAAAAGTAATCACTATCTAATGGCAGCTCAAAGATTTGCATAAATATACTGGTAGATTAGAAGTAGTTCTAATTAGAGCAGCTACCTGGTAAATTATTTCACCTATTTGAGTCTCCTGAGACAAGGTAGTGTAGTTCACATGGTGGAACAAGAGGAGGCTGGAGAACAGAGCCAAGCTTGCTTCTTTCTCACTCACTAAATCAAGATCCATAGAGCAAAAGAGCAGAAGAGGCTTGTTTACTGCAGAACATGTCATATGGTATGGAATATTATAATGGCATATCCCTTTGATCAGCTGGGGTCAGCTGTCCTGCCTGTGTCCCCTCCCAACCTCTTGCCCTTGCCCACCCCTGGCCTAGTGGCCTGTGGCTGAGGAAGGAGGCTGGTGGGTGGTTGGAGACAGCCTCGATGCTGCGTGAGCACTGCTCAGCAGTAGCCAAAGTATTGGTGTGCTATCAACACTCTTCTAGCTATGAATACAAAGCACAGCACTATGAGGGCTGCTGTGGGGAAAGTTAGCCCCATCCCAGCCACACCCAATACACAGCTATATTTTTAAACAACAGTCGGGTTTAGCATACTTCCATATCTTGTAATGGACAAAAACAAAGCCACCATGCAGAAAAGTAAATCTGTATGTATCAATATTAGCCATGCAATTTTTTCCATCAAATGAAGTTTCCTCTTACTTTACACTCAGTGTGGTGTTATATTAAAAGAAGACAGAAAGGCATTCTCCATGAGAGAAAACATCACAAAGTTTCTTCAGTATACCCAGGATCAAGTGTCAATTTGTTAATAAGACTGAAAACCCCTACAAATCAGCTACCAAGATCAGTTGTGGTTTTTTGCCCCCACACTTTTTTTTTTTTTTACACAGTCTTTTACATTTTAAAGATATAAAAGGAGATGTGAAAACTTAGAATGACATTTCATGAATTCAGACAGTCATCTCTATTCAGAGAGTTTCTTGCAGATAATGGAAAAAGTTGTATGGAATTCTGTTCCATTTTATTAGAGCTTTAATACTCTCATCCTCTTTCAAACATGTTTTTTGTTCTCAATGTATTTATGGGTTACCTTCCACCCTTTACAGTCAGACACAAATGGGAGTATTGATCCATTGACATGAAAGTATTTTTAAATAGTCTTTAGGAATAATATCAATAATCTCTTAGCTCACATTGTCTATGATAGGGAAAATGATGTTAAAATTGAACAGGTCAAAGAGTTGATGAGTAATAAATATAGGTGAAGGTCAATATCCAGACAAACAATATACAGAAATATTTGTCACTATATTTTGTTTTAAAATACTTAAGGTTCTACATTTCCAAGAAGATTACTTGTAAAAGTTTCCATGGTTTCCTCTGTGAATCAAGTGCATATATTTGGCATTTTAACATACACATACATTTCAAATACACATCTCATAGAATGAGGTTTGATGCATTGGCTTTCTTTTAGAAAAAAATTTGAGATGTTAAAATTAGTCATCTAAATTAGATTTAACTGTGTTTGTTAGGGTTAATTATTTAGACCAAAATAACAGTCAGAAATTGACCCCACCATTACCACTTCTGGAGAGGGCAATTTACTTGACTTCCAGACAAGCTAACATCTGAACTGAGTGAGAACAGCCTCCCTGCCCCCCGATAATATCACATCTCTATTTCATTTCTATAACCAGTGATACCAGTCCTTGCTGAATTAGAGTCTTTGCCTCTTCCTTCCCTATGGCTCTAAAATAAAAGCCCTATTCTAGCTTTCTGAACCTTTGACGTTCTTCACATATTTTATAACTGATTGTCTTTTCCTTTTCCAGAGAAAAATAATCCTTTTTAAATTTTACATTAATATTAGTTGTTTAATTGATATGGAATATTTTGAGCATTGAAATCCATGGAAAGCTCTTTGGTTGGTGCAAATCACATCTCCCCAACATCATTGATCAAGTTTCACATTAATACATAGAAAGTGTTGAACCATGTTGATTTACAATGACAAAGGATCTAGTCCAGAATCACTAACAGCATCAATAGCCATGAAAAAATGCACAATAAGACAATAAAAAGATCTTTTTATTAAGTGGATATTTTAGTTTTCTGTTAACATGTGCAGTTTAACTTGAACTTCAGTGCCCTCTTCATGATTAGTTTTGTTGCTTGGTTGTTTGGTTTCTTTTTGTCATCCTTCAAAAGAACAAGAGAAAGTGTAGAGGATCTATCACTGACAAGTGAAAGCAGGCATACCATTATGGACAGGCATAATTACAAGCATGAAAGTCCTGAGGTATACAAGTACACGACATCTGAACTGTGACTGTGTTATGGCAAAATAATTACTTTCTTTTCCTTCTGAAAAGTTCCTAACAATTTGGCCAAGTAGTCAAAAAATGCACCTGTAACACCACTGAAGCAAATTTCTTTTTCTTCCCTACTTATTGCACTCTGATTCTCAGTGTGGTGCAGTCTGAGAGGTCATGAACAATGACGGGAAATCAAGAGGCATGCTCCAGGAGAGCGTGTAATGAGCTCAAGGGGCTCCAGATCATTTGGTCCATGGGATCAGACAAGAACTAGCTTGAACTAAAATTACCAGTATGAGTTGGGTTCTTACTACATATCTCACACTCTGCAAAGTCATTCTTACTGCAGAATTAGTACTGCTTTTTCAAACCCTTTAAAAAAATTACAGAGCAGTTACACTCAGAGTTGATTGCAGGAGATAATAATGCAAAAAATAGATTTCAAAATCCTGTATTTTTTTAATAATACAACTATCAGCTAATGAAAAATTTTATAAAAGTCTCAGGGCAAACAAAACCGTTCGTAAGGGCAAACTTTTTACCAGCATTGTTTCCATCATTACAGGAAAACAGTGATTTATAGTGTTACTAATAGCTACATATCAACACTACAGAAATGAGAATATTTTAGAGCACTTCTATGA
The DNA here is from genome assembly GCF_034638445.1 of Ciconia boyciana. Classification (NCBI taxonomy): domain Eukaryota; kingdom Metazoa; phylum Chordata; class Aves; order Ciconiiformes; family Ciconiidae; genus Ciconia; species Ciconia boyciana. The sequence continues at coordinate 111,280,032 of NC_132934.1, forward strand.
CAATTTGCTACTCACATGAATGCATTTGTTGACTTCTGCAAGCTAAGCAAAAAACCAATATTTTTAACAGGAGGCTTCCATGGATTACCTTACAAACATTACAGACTTTTTCAGATAAAGGACCAGTAAATTTGATATTTAATGACCTGGTTTGGAACATTAAGACTTGATAGATACCACCTATTTTAAATTGCCAATGAATAACAAAAAATTATAGTGCCATCTATTATTACAACTATACATTAATTGTTGATACTTCAAACTGCTATATTAAAAATACTATTTAGATATGAATTCAAAATGTTGATTTCTTTAATTAACTGACTTCAGAAGTATGAACAAGTCATACCTTTTTTCATATGTATTGAATAAAGAGACAGTACACATGCAAAAATATCTACAGAATTATGCTAATGTAAAATTAAGTGTTGCAGACTATTTTTACCCAAATATTAACATCTTTTTACTGCTATAATTGTGCCAGTTACCCTTGTTTTAAATGCTGACATCTAATTAGACTTAATACACAGACACAAGTTCCCTTAAAAATAACAGTGCAGATATTTAAACATTTCTTACAGCTGTAACCGAACTGACCATTATAATATTAATATCACACCCAGAAAATTAGTTTTATGCCCTAATCTGCATAGTAGAGTCTAACCTCACTACACGACTAGTTGCACATAGCTTTTCGTGTCTAGAACATGTCATATCTGCTCAGAAAAAGGAGGAAAAGGCTTTGGATTCAACTTAGAAACCCTTTATTTCCCTTGGGCGGGGGGGGAAGACAAGCAGAGCTGATGCATATTAGAATAGGAATAAGAATAGAATAGTTCAGTTGGAAGGGACCTATAATGATCACGTAGTCCAACTGCCTGACCACTTCAGGGCTGACCAAAAGTTAAAGCATATTATTAAAGGGCATTGTCCAAATGCCTCTTAAACACTGACAGGCTTGGGGCATCGACCACCTCTCTAGGAAGCCTGTTCCAGTGTTTGACCACCCTCTTGGTAAAGAAATGCTTCCTAATGTCCAGTCTAAACCTTCCTGGCACAGCTTTGACCCATTATTGGCAGAGCTGTTTTATCTGTTTATTGCCCAGACAGCTTTCACATTCCAATGTAGCTTTTGTCCAGAAAAGGTATTTTTATACAATATCCTTGATAGTTTCAAGGTGTAATTGTTTAACCCCAGCCGGCAACTAAGCACCACACAGCTGCTCGCTCGCTCCCCCCTGGTGGGATGGGGGAGAGAGTCGGAAGAATAAAAGCGAGAAAACTCGTGGGATGAGTTAAAGGCAGTTTAATAGGGAAAGCAAAAGCTGCACATGCAAGCAAAGCAAAACAAGGAATTCATTCACTACCTCCCATCAGCAGGCAGGCGTTCAGCCATCTCCAGGAAAGCAGGGCTCCATCACACATAATGGGTACTTGGGAAAACAAAGCACCATCATTCCAAACATTCCCCCCTTTCTTCTTCTTTCCCCAGCTTTACACGCTGAGCATTACACCGTATGGTATGGAATAGCCCTTTGGCCAGTTGGGGTCAACCGTCCCAGCTGTGTCCCCTCCCAGCATCTTGTGCACCCCCAGCCTACTCGCTGGTGGGGTGGGGTGAGGAGCAGAAAAGGCCTTGACTCTGTGTAAGCACTGCTCAGCAGTAACGAAAACATCCCTGTATCATCAACACTGTTTCCAGCACAAATCCAAAACATAGCCTCATACTAGCTACTGTGAAGAATAACTCTATCCCAGCCAAAACCAGCGCACAAGGTTAGCAGTTATGCAGCCCAAGAGAGAAAATTAAACCCTTTACTTCATCCCAGATAGTGTGCAGGATCTGAACCAAAATCATTCACTTCACAAGTTATTCTGTAATACCAAATATGGTTTATTAAAATTTGATATCCCTATAGAATCAACCTAAAACCCCTGTGACTGCTTTTAACCTGAAAGATGGAATTATGAAAGAGTTAGGAAGGAGGATAAAAAGAGGACAAAAAGGGATAACTAAAATTTAATCCTTTTAGGCATCAAGGAGAGCACTGAAGAGCACCACACTGTTCACAAAGCATCAGTGCACATTACTTAAGACAGAATAAGAAGTTGTTGATATGATTCAGTAGAATTGTAAGGGAAGGTATTAGAAAGAAGCAGCATATTCCAGAAAAAGCAAGTTGCATCTAGATGAAGAAAATAGAAGAAAACTCTGGGATGTTAAACAAAAAAAAGTTCTGGATGAACACTGTCTTTGAATCTGCCTGGAGCAAAAATATGTCAGACTGCATGAATAGCTAGCTGATGACCAGTGTATAAAACTTGCCCTTCAAAGGGGCAAGACTATAGAAGGAACACAGTGATTTTTTTATTTTTTATTTTTTTTTTAATTAGCGTTCACTGAGGAGAAAAATGCAGAGGTCCATGCTGGAACACCTTGTGAGAGGCTCAGCAGGTTTGCCTGAAGTTGAAGTGACTATGAATTAGGTTAGAGAATTAAGTCAACAAAACTAATAACAAAAAACTTCTAGGATCAGGTGGTACTCAAAAAGAATTATTAATTGTGATCTTTAACATCTTACTTAACACTGCTTTCATGTTAAGTGAAAAAAATTGCACCAAACAAAAAGAAAGTAGGAAGGAAGACTCCAGGTACTATCCAGGTAACTGGATACCCACAAACCAAATGTCTATTAAAAAAGAAAAACGTACCAAATAATGGATCTCTAGGTCTCACAATCTCGAACAAAGTCAATACATATTGGGTTGTTGAAAAAACCCTGCTTACTAATCTCTTAAAGTTCTTTGCAAGGTTAAAAAACCTAGTAGTCTTACATTTCAAGAAAGCTTTCACCAAAAGGCTTTATTACAAGCTTTAAAGAAACCAATCATGGGATGAGAAAAAGTTTGTGATATAGATAAATAATTAGGTTAAAAGAGAGACTGGGAAACAGACAGTAGTATATACTCAGTTATCAAAATGAAAAAATGTGTAGAAGGCTTAGTAAGAAGGAAAGTTTTCTAATCCTATCGAGTTACTGATGGCAATGAAGACAACAGAAACTAATAAACTCCAAAAGGAAGTTTTGATCCTAAGTGTCAGTAAAACAATTAACAAAAATTGTTATAGACAGGCACATAAGTGAAAGGTGTATAAATAATACTTCTTAATCTATGTAATTCACAAAGGACAAAACCTAAGTTTACATATGGAATACCATGCTCTTTGTGGACCATTGCCAAACACAAGTAACATCTAGAGGCTGTGATGGTTTTATGAAAACATGATCTCAAAACTCATTAGCTGACAAAAATAAATCTATTGTTAGAAGCTACTAAGAAACAAGAAAAACACCTCTGAAAACAACATTATACCACCACATAAGTCCATGGGTTCACTTTTCTTTGAAGCGCTGACTTCCCTGTCTTGGAATGGATTTAAAAAAAAAAACAAACACAGAAAAAAGGACTAATTGTTTAAGAATGACTAACCAGCAAACAGATACTTTGGTATGGTATGACAGATCTACAAAATTCAAGAGCACAGTGAAGTCTTGATCATTTGTCACATCTTCCAACACAAGCACTGGGAGCCTACTAGTGAAGGGATGAAAGTAGGAAGAACAAGGTTGAAAACACTTAGTAAGATAGGACAGCTTTTCACACAGCAAGAGACCTGTGTAAATCCCTGCTGAGGGTAGCATAGATACTGACAGTTCACATGGATTTGATGGAAGACTGGACAAGCATTCAATGATAAGTCATTGAGAGTTTTTAAGTAGAAAAAGCACAGCAGGTTCAGGAAACCTCCAAAGCTGAAAGCGGTTGGAGGAAAGCAGAACTTGTGGGGAGAAATATAATTTTAAAAGTATTTAAAAGTAAGTTTAAAACAATCTATTTTCTCTCTTCCTTAACATACCTGCATGTAGCTGCTGCAGGAGGCAGGTTGCTGTGCTACATTGGCCCTTGGTCTGAGCCAGTGCTGCTGCTCCTGAGAGCTACTGAGGAGGAAATGGATCTCTACAACCACTTGTACTGGGGTATGGATGGCCTCCTGATACTTTTTGTTGCAGTTGTGCACCATGAGGTTAAATCACTCGTAAATAGGATTTGATTAAGGTAATTATTAAATTACATGGGCTAGGAGAAAGAGGGTGAGAGTGAGGAAGGCACTCTTGCACTCTCATCTCAGCCTCTCAGAAGCCACTGTGATTCTTTAACAAGTTCACCATTACTGGTGGGAAGGAGAGGGGAGAGGATCATTTTTACTGTTTTTAAATATACTACTGGTATTGCCTTATGTTAGCAACCATTTTGTATGCATGGTCACCTCAGGGACCAATTAGGCAAAAATCTCTAGAGCAAAATCCTGATGCAGCTTTTCTTTGAGGTATGGCATTCCCAGAATTTCAACACGGACCAGACATACTTGGTATTCTTTAAGCACTATAGTAAAGTAAGGAAATGTATTAAATAATATATTATATAGAGAACTTCTGAGTCTCCTCTCTGCTAGAAGGCAGGGAAGAACCAACCAAACAAAAAAAACCCAACCAAACAAAAAAAAAAAAGAGAGAAAATCTCACAATTCTTTGTCCTCACCTTTTTACCTTTGCTATAGGAGCTCTTGTTTTCCCTTGCAGGTATTCTCTACGTATAAGTTCTTCTGCCATATGTCAGCCCAACTGTTAGGAAAAACTTATTTCTTCCTAAACACTTCACTTGATACAACCTCAGTCTATTAATTAGAATGCTTTTGAAAGGGGAAAAAATTGGACTGAATGATTAGCATATTTGACCAAAATTCCCATATAGTTTTGGTTTACTTCAGACTTAATTTTTCCAGTAATCAAAGAAAAAAAATTTCCAGACGTATTCTGATTAGATTTCATATACATACATAGAATACATATATGTCATTCCTAAAGAAAATTGAACATAGTGAAATAGTTATTTGGGAATTAAAATAAATTATTTCTAACTTTGTCTTCATATCACTAACAAGAATTAGTTCATTGATACCAAGAGAAAATATTTACTGCTCAAAGGCTTTTGAGAAAAAGAATCAACCAGTTAGATTAGATTAACATGTTAACCTAAATTGCCACATACACAAGTATATTCCCCGATGTCAGAAATACCCAAAACTAAGCAGGATCCTAAATTCCATTCAAAGGCTGTTGGAGATAAGCTTTCCCAAAACAGTCAAATCTCATTAGCTGATAGCTCTTGAAGACAGTGAGCTAGATATTTTGCTGCTCATTCTATATTAGGAACCCAGATCTTTATTATTGATGTAGAGGAAAACAAATACAAGCCATCTGTGAGGCAACAAGCTATATAATAAGTAGGAACACTATTTGAAAGACTCATAATCACAAAGATTCAATTACAATATTATTTTTACTAGCTAACATTTTCAAAATGCTTATCTGATGTTAAGGATTATGTCTCATAGTTAGAGATTAAATATACTAAAGTTCAGTTAACACTTCTTAAGCTATGTATTTCCAACTCCCCTTCAAGTCTAATAAGGTATTTCCTAGACATGTTTAATAATAATTTTTTATAAGAAAAGACACAACAAATTATTATCTCTGTTCAGGGAGTGCACATACATTGAATAGACTTCCAAAAAAAAAAAACCAAAACCAAACACCTAGTAGCAAAAGTTCTTCTGGGGAATGCTTAAGTTTCGATATATTGATTTAGCTCAGGCATGACCAAGATACTGAACTTCTGCCCCTGAACAAAATGGAGACAAGCAAAGGTACAACTGTACATAGCTAAGGAACCTGAAAGCAGGAGTCTCCAGCTTTTCCACATGACCCTGAACACATCACATAACTTGGTTTCATGCAAGGCAATACTCCTTAGCCCCTTTACTTGATACTACTGAATCTTTTAAATAGATACACATACCTGCACACACAGATCTTGGTTATATATATAAGCTCTATTCAGGTTGCTGTTGTTACCGCTGCTAGAACAATTTGTATAGCTTATTTTCAGCTATTCCTTCCCCAGGGCTTCCTCAGAGTAGGAACAAACTTTTAAATGCCTTTGCAACTAAGGCTACCTGCTAGGAGAACTTTAAGTCCTTTCTTCTCTTGAGGCTGGACATCCATGTATGCTGAGACTCAGAAGACCTCTTCCTTCCTCCAGGACAGCTTCTTGATGTCGTCTTGCTGATGTAAATTGACTCCTCCAGGAAAGCCTGAGTTCAATTAAGTTTCAGTGGGAACTGAGGTTGTAATTGTTTTAGTCACTGTTGAAGGCAAAACTTACAGGTGTTTTTAAAATGCTACCCATAATGGACTCACACAATAAAATTTTTGTTGTGAAACAGATACATTATATTATTTCAGTGTATATTAAACATTCACGCTTGTTTGTCCTAGGTGCTAATACTTCTGACAATTAATTTAACACATTTTGCACAAGATTTCAAAACGGCGCACAATATAGTCTATTTTATTTTTCTCCACTTCATCAGTAGTGGAGTTATTAATACATATACTTACTGAATTTATCTTATTTCTTTCCTTCTTAAAAAGCATCTCTGCCAGTATCAACATAGTTTGGAAGTTGTCAGCTGTATTCTGTTAAAATGTTAGCCATTCTGAATTTTTAAAAGACCTACAGAGAGCATTTTCTCACTTCCTTCTCTCTATCCCACTCTTTCTTTCATCATGCTAATAGAAACTGTTGGGTGGCAGACATTAGGGCAAACAAGACCATAAAGGGTAATAAAGCAAACTCACTCACTATGCACGTTCTAGTTCCTCAAACCTCAGTTAATGAAGGGCAGCTGAATCTCATAAGTTTCAGCCAATATTTAGCTCTTTTTTTTCTTTAATTTGGTTTACTAAGGGCAGTGCATATCTTGAAGAAACATAAAACAATATTCCATAAACATAGAGCACCTAAATAAATCTTAAGTATTGTAAGTATTGTACACATATTAAACAATATGACATTGAACAGTTGGTTCAACTTTCTATGTTGGCAATCCACTCTTTGTGGCAGGCCACAGTCCTGAAATATACAAGACTCTAAATTGCCTTGGGCCAGGAAGTTCCCTCTGATTCCCTGTTCTACTTTTTGAATAACTTTATCTAGTAAGCTAATGTGAGCTAATAATGGTTATCTTGTTTATTAAAGTATACCTTACAAAACAAATGTATTGGTATTAAGGTCTGACAGTAAAATGGGATTCATAGAGTGTCCAGAGAGAACTACAGGTCACAGACTGCAGCACCTGGGCAGGAGATGAGTGTAGAAGCTGGTTGGTCACCAGGTCTTCCAGTTTAAAACTTGAAGAGGCTAGACAAGTAGAAGAAGAAGTATTTCTTTCATAAGGGATAAACCAAGGGATAAACCAAGTACTCCATATAGTAATCTTAAAAAGGAGCATATGGGCTTCAGACTACCAGGGGCCTTTACCCTTTATGTAAAACTGTGATTAAAGTTAGGGATTAAATCCAGGAGCTGCAATAAGAACCTTACTGAAAAGGTGTGACCATACTAAATGTAAAACAGGAACAGAAATTTCCAGTGAGTTATAGTTGCCTTCAAGATTCACAGGAGTTACTAGCCTCAGTGTCAGGTCAGGGACAGAGTTGAGTGTGTGAAAAAGATAGGACTAACAGCAACAGTGGGGTACATAGTGAGGAGCAAAGGAAATAAGTCTTGTAGACTGTCCTCGCCCAGGAGTTACAATTGGGTTGAGCATGGTACTGGTCTCTGGCAACTATGTCAAGTTCAGGTTAGATTGAGGTTTGGTTTAGGACAAAAAAGTTTGGACAAGAAGGAAGCACAGTAAAACTGGAGTCCATAAGAAGCAACAAAGTATATCAAGGTTTGGTGCTAGATATCAGATATATCTTATGCTTAGGCAGGGGTCTGCAGTTCTTATGTCAAATTAGGTTTAAATACAGTGTTAAAGTTTAAGTTCACAGAAAGACAAATTTATGAGGAGTAGCCAAAGGAACTGAGAGTGGGCAAATGAAATCTTTAATGAATTATACTTAGGCTCAAATCTTTAGGTCTTCTGTCAGGCTAGAGTTAAGGTTAGAAGAAATACTGGCTTACAGTGTGAATAGTATCCCTAAGAGGCACCAAAAAAAAAAAAAAAAGTAAAGGGTTATTAACAAAGACCTTCAATAATACATGAAACTTTACAAGTCAGGGTTTGGGTAAAATTTGGGAGAATGAGAAAGAGAAGAGGTACAATAAAAAGGGTTTCATAAGGAGTATCTGAAGTAAAGTGATGATGAGTTATGAATTTTTCAATGAATATTATTACAGTTTGGATCCAGGAGGTTCCCTGGTTGCCAAAGTAAATCAAAGGCCAGTGATAAGCATCTCTGGTGATTCACAAACAACATTAAGGCATGTAGAGTTTTTTGGCCTTTGTGTACAACTGAAGTTAGGGTTAGGATATAGATTAGAAGGCCAAGTAGTAGTACATTCTAATGGACCATATATGTAATGGGTTGATGTGAATGTCAACAATAAGTTGTACAGGAGTCTACATTGCATGGGGGTTTCTGGCATCTAGTCTCTGCCACTCCCAGGGAATGAAAAGGGCTGTGAAAGACAGGCTCTCATCTTTCTTGCACAGTCAATGAGAAGGATGATGCTCATTATGTCTGCCTGACAGATTCTTCCCAGCAACATTACTGTTAACATTACTTAACATTACTGTTAAGTAATATGTCAGGAACCAGGTGTTTGCAGGAGATCAGACCGGATCAACTCCAAAGGACACGTGCAGCAATGTCCATGTGAGGCAGCGCTCCCTCGCCCAGAGAACACAGTGGTTTATTCCACTGGAAGAAGGATCCTGTGCAAGTGGGTGAAAAATGTTATGAATGTGAACTTGAGGGTTTTCTTCCTCAACGGAGTCCTAAACCTACACCCTTCAGTATCTGAGGCAATGCCTAATCTCATGATTATGCCATCATGCACCATCACAAGGTTGTAGTCAAGGTTGTAGGCAGCCTATGCTCAGCTGCCTCTGCCCCACCCAGGGCAGCCTATCCCATCCGCAGGACAACACCCCAGCACTGCAACCCCCTCCAGAAACCCTCTCGTCTCCTCTCCCAGAGCACAGAACAACCTACTCAGCTATTTAACTCTCTGTCAGGGTGGACTGGAGCAGTGGCATCCGAGAATGGCTCTGAACTTGGTTATAACTCTTATTAAAGTACCTTCCAAAACTGGAAAGTACAGTCCCAACATTATTAGCGCTAAGGCCTGGCAACTTGACAGAATAGTGTAAGGAAGTCCACAATTCTTCTTTCTTTCTTCTTAGTGTCATTGAGGATATTCTGAAATAAATAGATAACTACACAGTTTTTTACAAATTTCTTCTTTTGCTTTTGTGCATAATTTTTCCTGTCATAGTCAGCACCTGAGCAATGGAAAACAATAAATAGGTAGAATAACCTGTTGCATCCAAAACATTATATCTGAGGGGTTTTATTATTTCTGATTTTACAAATGTAACGGAAACATTTAGGTTTTGATCTCTAGCCAAAACCCACAAATATAAAGTAATAATAAGAACTGTGACTTTTTTTCTGTCTTCAAGTTTACACGAAAGGACATACAAATTTCATACTACTTACTTATTCAGCCTCAAGAAGTCAGGTATGTTCAGAGATAGTCACAGGTTTTGAAGTTTAGCAGTATTTTGTGTAGCTGAGGCTGAATTTCAAGTCTATGTTTAAAATTGAGATAAGCCAAAAAAGTAATTTGATGTGTTATTGAACACATTTTGCAGAATCCAATTTATATTAGCCTGATTGGTGCTGAGAAAATGGACATTTCCATAGAAACACTAAAGGAATAAAACAACCATTCACAAGACCCTCTAGAAGAAGATGTGTAGCAAGGATGTGTCTGCTGTGAATCTTGATAGACACAAAGTGTTGATCCTTTTTGTTGCCTACTTTTGTGCAGAAAGTTTCTAGACTGCAGAAGTAATGCCTGATACTTTTGTATGTTAAAATTGCTGTATTTGACAAGAGATTAAAAAGGGGTTTAAAGAGAGAACGCTGCATAGGCTTTCTCTATTAATCTTTCAAAGAGAAGTATATCATAGGAAAGATCCATAACTGAAGTCAAAAGGTCAGTACCTTCGCTAAGTGTAAATGCAAGAAAGTGCTCCTGGCTGCTATTTCAGTTTGGGTATTTTAAATCAGCTGAACGTCCAAATTGCCTTTTCTTTTCACTACATTCTCTTTTCTTTCCATTTTTACTACCACTATTACAGCAGCTCCCCTTGGCACCACTCTGGTTTATGTGCAGAGAGTGGTACTATTACACACCACTCTTCCTAGCACTTTAAAACTGGCCCAAGAATATCTTTCTTTCATGTGAAGTGTGTCACATGAAACCTTTTTTCTATTAAATTATGAAATAATATAGCTTGCAAGAGAAGTCTAGTTTCAGCTTTGGAACAAATTTGAGTACACATTGATTCTCTAAAGACAAATAGTTATGTTGAATTATATAAAGAAATCAAAATTTTATTATGTTATTTTAACAAAATAAAAAATCCCCTCTTCTTTTTACTAGTAAAATAGAAACAAACCCCCCAAACATTTAAAGTTACATATTGCATTGCAACAACTTTCAGTTTAGCTGTTCTATTAATATTTTATTGTCAACAAGTCAAAACTAGGGAGACAAAAGTCTTTTCCTTTTATTAACAAAAAAATTTTAAAAATTGCCTAGTTTCCTAATTCTTGATATTGCTTTCTACAGTCTGAGAGTTAGATATCCTCTTAGCTACATGAAAGTAAGATTACTGGCAAAAGGCTTTCTGGACCCTTTCTGGATTGACAGGACAGGTATTTACCATAATTTTTTCCATTACTTCTTTGTTCTTTGTTTTTCATCTTATTCAGAATTTGAAGCAACTTGGGATATGATTTTTGCATTAATTTGTGCTACATAATTTGTAGTCAGGGAGCAGCTCATGAGGGGCCCTGGGAAAACTTCAATATGAAGTTACCTTCCGTGGTAAATTATGTTAACATTTGGCTTAGATTACATCTATAAGTGTTCTTAGTCACTTCATATTTATTTCTCTGAAATATACACCCACAAAGAAGTTTAAAACATTTGAACACATTGGGAGAAGTCATTGACTGAATACACAGCTGTCCCATGGCAATAACTGGTGAAGTAAATCATTAGGGTGGCAAATAGCTTAGTTATTGCCCTAGTAACATATTTAATCTGCATGCTGTGGTAGAATTTGGTTACCAACAAAAGTCAGTCCATTTCACCTTGCAGATACACCAGGAATCTCTATGATATGCAAACTCTCACTAAGTCTGGTACTTATGTTTCTTCTCTGTACAATGGTGGTACAACATCACTTTCCAAGGGATAATTTACCATCAAAAAAAGAAACAGGCTAGCGCCCAGAAAAGACAGTTCCTCTCTGTTTACCACTTCTAATAAACGCAACAATACATCTTACACAGCAAACTTCATTTTTTTTTAATGATGGCAACATAAAATGATCCATTGAACAAAAAACTCTAGCCATTATCTATTTAGATGTAAGTATTGAAGCACCGGTATTGTTAATCATTTTTATATTACTATTATGTGAACAGAGTCCCATGATAAGAACTTGGCTGAGTGGCTAAACATGGGGATCAAAACAAAACGATTGTTGGAAGGTAAGTGTTTAACAGCTGCAAATGTAAGGCTTCTAGGTCTTATTGTGTCTTCATTAAATGACACTATGCAAAAAGAGATGCAGCATGACAATCAGTTTTTCAGGTACATTGGTTTCAAGGGACAAAAAAATACAGTGAACAACTGAGGAATATGACAGAAAACAAGAAATACATGTAGTATTACATGTATTTCCTAAACAGAATATAAACTAGATTAGATTTTCAAATAAGAAGTAGGGAGAGAAACTAATAATTGTTGGTGTACAGCCAATTAAATTAATTGTCTGTTATATATATATATATAACCTTTTTAAAGCTGATATCACTGGAGTTTTGTTGCATGGAGAACCAACATGGAGAAGAACAGTAAGAACCAACTCTATAAAGTTAAGCCAAGTCCAATTAACTAAACAAGAAACTTCCTTGTGTTCACTGGGATATGGATGAACTTGTAAATGACTAGTGACCACATCTGTGTTTAGTGCAGAAGATTTAATTATCTAATAGGTATAGAGACGTATGAAAGAGAGAACAGTACAAAACATTATTTAGGAGGTTGGAGCGGCCAACTTAGAGAGAATAATCAAGAGAAGTAAGCACATGTACTTGGTTAAATGATGTCCAAGGAAACATTCAGCAAGAATTCTTAGATGAAAATACTGAGAAGGAAGGAAGTTATACAGAAGCTTACAAGAATTACTAGGAATAATGAAAAAAAAAGAAAAAAAAACCCTCAAAACCTTTAAAAGGAAAATTCAATAAATATCAAAGTTGCCCAACAGTAACAGTTATTAAACCACAGAACAGTTTTTCTCAAGGAACTCATGGAAAAGCCATTCAGTTGCTATTAGAGAAAAAATGTGATATGCAGTATATAACAGAGAAAAATCTGGCAGTAGCCAGAAAAAATTAGACTAGCTTCACTATGGTAATTTTTCATTTTTAGCACTGATATAGAAGTAATTCTATCTGTAATTCTGTTGCACTCAAAATATCCTTTTCAAAAGCAGGAAGAATACAGAAGCTTTAATTAAATGAGACCTGTGTGTGGAGATTCAGTAAGCAGATCCAAACAGTTTCACCCTTCACTATACTTTTGCCTTTCTCTCACTTGTGGTTAAGTTCTAGATGGCAAAGCACTGTAGTTTCACTCCTGAGCTTTTTTATTGTTTTATTGGAAGGGGATATTCTTTTACCTTTCTCTGAAGCATTATATGTTACAGCAGCTAGAAATCAAATGCTTTTGGGCATTAGTGCCATTGAAGTCTTTCAGTTATTTGTTTAGTGGGCATTGCTCACCTTCTGGAGATAAATGAATTTGCCAGTAGGGCAGGGCCAGGAGGGAATTTTCCTTCCATTGAAGATGGATGCAATTGCTTTTTTGTTGTGCTTCTTTGTATGGTTCTTTGTCTTACTTGGACCCCATTCTGTAAAGTGTACATTTCCTAGCTAACACATAGGAATTTAAGTTTCCTTTTGGGTCCTAGCAAATAATGGCTCTTCCTTGATCCTTCCTGCTCTCAGCTAGTGGCACACTGAAGTTGTCTTGCGTTGTTGTGTGGGTTTTTTTTTAAATCTTCAACCATACATCCTAAGTTTGTTCTAAGATACTTTGTTCTAAGAATGGTTTTCTGTAGCGCACAGATGACAGCACAGGGAACTCTTCTGAGCTCATTCTTCATTTTCCTTCAGGTCTTCTGGGAAAAGCAGAGGACCAGAGCCATGATTCTCTCCTGTTTTCTATTCCTGTCTCCTTAAAATAGAGCCAATGAACTGCAGCAGTAGTGTAGACTGGCTGTATTTAGCAGAGTTTCCCAAGCAGATTGTTCTGGATTTCTGCTTATTCTGACTGCTCATTTCTCCCAGAAGAACAAAATGCCTGGGAAGTGAAAAGTTATGTACACAAGGGAACTAATATATGTATACATAGTATCCATATGTATAGATATGGAAACTATACATAGTTTTAGAGTTCAGCATACTTGGAGTTAGCATTAATTTGGTGTATAGCTCTTGTATTGATGAAACATTTGCATCTTAATTCTGACTGGGGTAAGCATGCAGATGTGTTTCCTAACATGCTATTTCTTTTCTCATGGCAATGCCCAGACACAGAAGATCTGGATATAGAACTGCAAGATTTAAAAGACTAAAGCAGCATATCTAGTGATTTGGCAGAATGCAGAAATTAATCACGTCAAAACAGGGTCCCACATTAAGGAATATTCTAAACAAGAGAATTGTACTGTAATGTGTATACCATCCCCATGTTCACAGCAGTAGACTGTCTACATACATGGCTTCCCCTATGCTACATCTATACCATTAATTTCTCAGCAGTAGATTTAACCTAACAAGAAAAAAGTAAAAAGTTGTAAATCATAAGACAACAGTAACAAAACTGTATTAATGTTACTGCTTCCAAGTTTGATAATGTAAACACTTCTGCTTTAGAAAGGGTTAACAGACATCATAGCTTTTGAAGAGGATTCCAGTTCTGTTCCCATCTTGCATTTCTGAATCAGTCACTTTGGTTATCAAAGAGGGTTAACTATAACCACTGAGGATTAGAGATTATTTTCCATGTCTGCTAAACTGTGTTTGGCGGAAGGTATTTGCTTAACATGAACCAGAAGCTCTCCAACCATCTTTCAAACTGGTCACAACAGACAAAGAAAATAACATTTTTCTTTTAACAGAATCATGTTATATTTCAAAGTTAATGGGGCTCTTAGAATTCCTATGGATATGCCTAGAAATCTCAGTTACGTAGAACTTGATGTAAGACCCACTGAAGTTGCTGGACACTTTCCACCCGTTTGAGTTTATTTAAAATGTCCATTTAAATTCATATTTACAGGTCACCAGGGGAATGAAATGTACTCAGTTTCTCAAAGAACAGCTTGGAACTTGCAATATTTCTTTTATCTTTTCTCTATACCCTTGTTTGCTTTGTCTATTATTCTACCTACACTTGACTAAAGGGATCTTTCAATAAGATGCAGCCTCCAGTAGGGTAAAGCAACCTACTGTTAAGGATGCTGTAAGACTGCTCAAAAATAGTCTCAAACTGAAATGTTTGAGTCTTATTTATATTAATAAAAATGGAAATATCCTAAAAAGTAGGTGCTTATTAAAACAGCATAAGCTCTTAAAAAAGTACTTGCATAAACAACTCACATAAAAGAAACAAAGGACAAAACATTAAGACCACTGTGATAAGAGTTTAAGACCAAGAATTGGAGCAAGTGGTACTGGTTTTTGTTGGTTTATTTTTCCTCCAAGAGTTATTAGTTTTAATCCTGATTAAGTACATCCTTGACTAACAAACTTTTAATGCTGGAAATATGCAAAATTTAGCCTTTAAACTATGTGTGGGAGATCTCCAAGTACAATGTTGGAATCTGATACATTAGTCAGAAACATAACAATTTGAATGGAGGAAGGGAAGTCTTACATCCCAGATGGTCTGAAGAATCTAGTGTCTGATCAGTTAGTTTTATTATTAATATATCTGTAATAGGTAGAATCAAGAAAAAAGCAACAAACTTTTTTAGGGTCACAGAAAATGCTAGTGCTCATTTGTGAATAGTTTAGTTTTAATGCTTCATGAATGTACTACTGGAGAGAAAATTTCACTTCACATTTGATTTATTTTTTCATGTATCACAGCTACTTCCTCCACTCATACTTTAGGTTACATTTTTCATGTAATTATAGGAAAATAACTTGATGTACCATTCTTTGTCATATTTCACTGAGCTGTGCACATTAAAAGCCTCTGCAGCTTAGTGGAGAGCAAAAATGACAATAACAGAGTAAGTCACATAACTAAAGTCTTTGCTCATATATTGAAATAAAATGAATTTGAGTTATATGTAATTCTTGAGCATATGTCAGTAGTTTATTTGGCTGCAGATCTCCTTTGTGCATTGCTGTTTTTCATAAAGAACATTTTGTCCATTTATATATATATTCTTTGACAGAGGAAGAGTTCTTTGTATTTGAAAATTCTTATGAACATATATTTTCTTCTCCTCCTCACATCTGTTATGGAAAGAAACAAAACAAAACCTCAGCTTTTTGGATTAGTTTACCATATAAAAATAAGTGTGAAGCATAGAAAAAAGTCCAATCAGTAAAATACTAATAAGACATTATGAAATGCTGTGAATGACCTGTCAGATGTTATGTTCAATGACACTTAGGTTACTAGAGTCTCTATTTCAGCAAAGCACTTGGGATCAGTGTTAGGGTAAGCTGGGCATTGGGATTTGTGGAAGGCTGGCTGTGTATAACGGTGGGAAGGGTTGAGGCACAAGCTTGGGAAATGAAGTCATGCAAGGAGAGGAAGGAGGCTCATCTCCTTTCATGCTTACATGTGCAAGTATTTGTACACAAGGCTTGTCTTGGAGCAAAGCACTGCTGCCATATTACCCGTGGGCTCACCCAAGCCAGTGTTGGTGCCCAAATGAACACAGCAGCTCTTGCCTGTAGCTGCAGTGGGTACTGGATATTGAAGGTGAGGTCTTAAGGATGTACAAGGAGGAGCAGAAGATGCTTTGTTCCACCTTCAGCTCTGCTGCACACCAAGCCCATGTAATGAAACTCCGGGGTGTATGGCTTGTCATTTTAGAAGTGCACTTTTTGCACTTGATTTGTGTGCATTTTTCACAGAGGCAGTGAAGTGTGACTCTCTTACTCCTTGTTCGTAGGGCTCATGTATGAAAAAATGATCTGACAGTGTTTCTTTTTCCCTGCTTGTCATTGACAAGGGGTAGATGTGTATCACGTTTGTGATGCATCACTTAGACCTGTGATAAAATGTCACATTATTTCTTTCTTCTAGCAATCCCTTTGTGTCACTGGCCCTTATTGCACTCTGCTTAAATAGAACAGAGCAAAATGATTGTCATTTAGCAGAAACATTATTTTATCTTAGATTTTGCTTCTGATTTGATGTACAAGAACAAACTCAAAACAGTTAATAGAAATCAGTGTTCAATGAACAGCTCAATCAAAATATTTTAAGAAAAACTTCACTATCGTGTTGGCTTCTGATATTTTCTTTTATAGATCTTTATCCATCCTTCTTCCTACATTCATATCTTACCTGGTAATACACTAGCTTAGTTAAATACTTTTGCTTTGATTTTAATTCCATCATTATGAGCAATGACCTTTTCTTTTAACTTTAGCTCTTTCATATCTGAAAGAAAGATGACACATCAGTAATATACGTAACTGACTTATGACATTTTTATTGTGTAGAGATATGAAAAGAGATTTTTAACATTGCTTTTACTGTTCAAACACTTCAGCCAAAATTTTGGAAGTAACTAGCCACTTTGGAAGCCACAAAGGCTTTGAAGAATTAGGCCATTTTAAATTGCTTTACACAACAAACCTTGAAAGAAGACAAATTCTTTACATTTACAGAAAAGGAATAAATCTTGGATTTTAAAAAAGATGGTTAGTGATACAGTATTTCTCTCTATGATTCACAGCTGTGAAGACATGTGTCTACTGCACAGACATAGTAATCTTGTAGTCCAAGTCAATAAAAAAGATCTTGCATTTCAATCTCCAGGTCAGCTCAGAGGCATAAAACAATTGCTCTAGTCTGGCATAAGTACAAACCAATACAGGCATGGGATTTTTACTGGGCTGAGGACTGTCAGTTTTCTATTAGCTCTGCCCAGTGAGACAAGTACACTCCAGGTATTGGCAGCCACCGCTGCAGCAGCCTTCACCTGCGCCCTTCACCTGCCTGTGGCTGTGTCCAGTTCTGAGACTCGGAGGGGTGTCTCTGCACGGTCTTCTGGGGGGGGGCTGAGTCAAGCACCTCATCCTCTCTTGACTGTTCTTCCTCTGCTTCCATTACTGAAGGCTTTGCAAGAGAGACTCAGAGTCACCTCGGCCATGACGTCTCGCTTGCAATGAAGAAAGCCCCAGCTACTTTCAAAACTTGGATCAGTACATTTTGATTCCATACAGATACTGCCTTTCTTCTTCAGCCTTTTTACTTTGATTTCTACCGGACTATCAAATTTCTACTGGATTATCCATTTTCCTCAGTCTTGTGCCCATACCCCAACACCGTATTGTTTTATTAAAGATTTTCTTTTTGCACTTATTTTCAATTCTTAAGCCTACCTTGAAAAATGCATATCTCCTTTCTAAACACTTTCCCTTCTATTCTTTTTTTCATTTGTGTGTACATTTCTGAGTTTATTAATTTTCTCAAATCCTCTTGCACTGCTGACCAAAGAGCAGAGTTTTCAGCAAGTTAGATTGTTATTATGACTGTTTTCTGGCAAGCAGTGCATCAGGTCACACAAAAATAATGAGACTTTTTCATTTATACAACAGCATGCCAAGAAGTCTGTAGGCATTATCAAAAGATAAAGTGAAGTATAACTTGAGATGAAAAGAAAAGAAGCAGCACAAAAACTAATTAATTTCCAAAATAGTTAAGGAATTAAAATATTTGAAAAACAGCAATAATGAAGAACAGTAATTTTAATTGCTAGAAAACTTTAATAAGAACTTGGGCATTTGGTCTACTACTTTCATAAAATTACCTATTAAAATTGCTTATTTAAGTGCAAAAATCAAAATAATTTTTGTTCATGTCCATTTGTTAAAACAATTGTTCTGTCCAAATCAATTTCAGGTTGTGTTTTTAAACTTATGATATGCTTTACACACATAAGTGATGATAGCCTCTCTTCTACTGCTCTCTTGGTATATTTACTTTTCAGGAAAAGACTCTCATTTGGTTTTCATATATCTATATATTTCAGCCAGTAGTTAAGAGGCTTTTTGTCTCTGTGATTTTATTTTTTTAAAAGCTTCATTTGAAAAATCACTGCTCCCCTCCAGCTTTGATTAGTTCTGTTAACCATTTCATCCTTTCCTCACTGATCTTTTCTATTCTATTTCTAAACTATTTCTTAGCACCTCCTCTGTAATTCCTATTTGCTCTTCCATTTTTCCACTCTGCTACATCCTCAGTTCACTGGAGAATTTTTACAGTTCTCCTGAATCATAACTCTCAAGAACAGCCAGATAGGGACACACTATTGAATAATGAAACTAGACTTGTTTAGATTGATTACTTTGTACGCTCTATGACCTCAGTTTTTTTAAAATTGAGAATTCCCTTAATGTCTTATTCTGAAAAACAAACTCAATATAAAAGGTCATCCTGAACTGATTGTGTGATCAAGAGTCCTGGAACATGTGGGCTAAGAAAAATATCTAGTTGATTTCCATCTCCAGTAATTTCAGTCTTAAAAAAAGAATATAAAAATATTTATTGTTACATTCTTAAAGTTTCAGAGCTACCCTTTTTCAGTCACCAATGCTTCCATATAAATAAAAAAAAAATCTGAGAAATTAGAATACTAACTATAGGTTGCCATGAAAGATTACTAAAACAATTAATTTTCTGGCCTACCATTAAAATAATGTAACAAAAAGTAAGTTAAAGAAGAGAGGCCACAGTTTCTGTCTAGCCATTCTGTTGTATAGCTCTGGTTATGCTATTCTAGTGAAACTCAAGCTGTAATAAATCATGGCATCTTGCAATGACAGTTTCAAATGAACATGTTTATTGGGACAGACAAGTACATCACTAAGAGTGTTATTTACTTCAGGCACTGACATACAGTACCAGCTGTTGGATTTAAACATTGACTCAGTCATTGCAGCTGAAAACTATGGGAATTTTTGAAATCATACACCAGTATGAGAAAAAACATGGGCATCATAGCATAAGTAATACAGATTTTTTTTCCAACAGCACAGAAACCATGAAGTCTGTGAGAAAAAAAAAAAGCACAACAAAAATTCCTCCTGATCTCTAATAACAAAAAAATACCAAATTTAGATCAAGTGTTAATATTGTGATTATAGTTTTTAAGGAAGTTTAAAGAAATGTTTTCCTTGAAAAATCAGTGGCTAAACTTTAGAGGCTTGCTGAATTTCATAGCTTTCTTCAGGTATATACCCAAACCACCTCTAGCCACCATTTTTCACAAGTAAGTATGTTTGCCTGCAGGCCAAACACAAATGCAAGATGGGTTTTCTTGTGTAAGTAGTCTAGAATGGAAGCACACCCAGCACTGCTGCGAGCTGTTGCTTTACCACCGAACATGGGGACCTAGATCATGCAGAGATCTGGGGAATCAACCTGAAAGGCAGGGAGTTTGTGTTGCCAGTAGGATAAAAAACCAACCCTCACTCCCCCAACCCAGAATAAAACAACCAACCAACCAAAAAAACCAAAACAAAAACCCAAACCAAAACACACACAGGCGATAGGAACACAGTATGAAATGTACTTTGAGGTGGAGTACTTGAGGAAGATGGTATACCTGTTCAGGTGGTGGTGGTTCCAGTGTCTAGAATTGTGAGGATTTCATCAGATAGGGATATCCAGCATGGAAAAAAATAGCTGCTTCAAGAGGGTATTAGTAGCCTTGTGGGAGGAAAAAACCTGTTCTACAGGAAGGAAAGGAGGTGACAGCTACCTCATACCTAAGAGAACTGTTCGGTAGCCTCATCCAGGTCCCCTGTCCTTCAAGACTAAGGACTGTTGTGTGGTGCTGAGAGAAAAGAAAAACGATGACCAGAACAACCAGATGAGAGAGACTAATACCTCAATACTGAGAGGATTTTTGATATTCTAACATCAAAAAATGAAGAATGAGATAGTTAAAGGTCCCCTTCTGAGGGAGTGAATCCTATCTAACAACCAGTCCAGGAAGTATGAAGCCTAACTGGAACCAAGTGAAAGATATTAAAGATATATTGCCAATACTAATGCTGCCTTTTGGCTATGTCTTATTTAATCTTCAGTATAAGCTACTTTACTAATTACTCTGGACAGTCAGGTATCTTCCTTATAGAAGACTGATGTGATGACAGTCCTCTACTAGTGTAAGTCAAAGAGATGAGTCTACAGCTGGTATTATTAGTCCTTCAGCTTGAGCACACAAGCTTTGGCAGTGACTTACAAATACTGCAAGATTAATGTGTGACTCCATAAATGGTTGATATGCAAATCAAAGTTAAAACTTTGGATTCCTTTCACAGATTATATTCCATGAAGCAACACCACTGGCAAGACATGAAGTTCCAATAAAAAAAACCCAACCCCAACCCCCAAAAAACCTACAGTCTTGTTCTGTTGTGGTGGGTCAACCTTGTCTGGCTGCCAGGTGCCCACCAAGATGCCCTCTCTCTCCCCTCCTCAGCAGGACAGGGAGGGAAAATATGATGAAAAGCTCATGGGCTGAGATAAGGACAGGGTGACTGCTCACCATTTACGACAAATGCTGTCACAGGCAAAACAGATCCGACTTGGGGAAATTAATTTAATTTATTGCCAATTAATAAAAAAGTAGGATAGTAAGAAATAAAAACAAAAGTAAAAGCACCTTTGCCCCACCCCTCCCTTCTTACCAGGCTCAACTTCACTCCCAACTCTTCTACCTCATTCTCCTGCAAGTGGCACAGGGGGGATGGAGAATGGGGGTTGCAGCCAGTCCATAACACTTCCCCTGCTCCAGTGTGGGGTCTCTCCCACAGGATACAGTCCTTCACAATCTTCTCCAACATGGGTCCTTCCCACGGGCTGCAGTTCAAGAACTGCTCCAGCATGGGTCCTTTCCACAGAGTACAGTCCTTCAGGAACAGACTGCTCCAGTGCGGGTCCCCCATGGGGTCATAGGTCCCACCACAAAACCTGCATGGGGCCCTCTCTACAGGCCATAGTTCCTGCCAGGAGCCTGCTACAGTGTGGGCTGTCTGTGGGCTACAGCTGCCTTCAGGGCATATCCACCGGCTCTTGCGTAGGGTCCTCCACAGTCTACAGTGCAGATATCTGCTATACCATGGTCCTTCATGGTCTGCAGGGGGACAACTTGCGTCACCATGATCTTCACCACAGGCTGTAGGGGAATCTCTGCTGTGGTGCCTGGACCACGTCCTCCCCCTCCTTATTCTCTCAGCTTGATGTCTGCAAAGTTGTTTATCTCACATTTTATCACTTCTCTCTCACAGCTGCTGCACAGGATTTTTTACCCTTTCTTAAATATGTTATCACAGAGGTGCCACCAGTGTCGCTGATTGTCTCAGCTTTGGCCAGCGACGGGTCCACTAGAGCTCGCTGAAAGTGGCTCTGTCAGACATGGGGCAGCTCCTGGTGTCTTCTCACAGAAGCCACCCCTGCAGCCCCCAACTACCAAAACCTTGCCACGTAAACCTAATACATCTATCCTGGACTTAGTGAAGAGGGATTTTACAGATTTGGCAGAAATCCACCAGAAAGTAAATTATTTATTTATTATTTATTTTTTTATTTATTATTTATCTTAAGAAATTGTGAAAATATAAAGAGAGTGGCAAGAATACTAGAGGGGAAAATTACCATAGAGACTGGAAAAGCAAGACCTTGAAGAGAAGTGAAGCCTTTTATGCTGAGAAACAGAAGCATGGAAAGGACTGCAGTTACTGAAAAGAAAGACTTCTGTTAACCCAGTATCAAGCAATACAAATTCTTGAAATGTACTGGAGTACAGTTTATCTTCCAAATTATCTTCCACATTCAAAATCTCATGTAGCGCTTTATGGTACTCAACATCAAATGGAGAATAATACCTCACTGATAACTTCTTTGGTTTCTAAAATAAAACAGGTGAAAATAATTTGTATGGAAGCAGTTGTACAACTATATTCTTCATTATTCTAGGGCAAAGGACAGACCATGACAGCAGAGTAAAGACAGCAACTTTCACAAAAGCAGATCATAATTTGAAGGGGATAAGTGGGGGAGCAATCTATAAGTGTGTCTTATATATCTGAAAGTATATTTTATACCTGTTAAGCTGTTCTACAGGAGAACTGGCAGATCCTGAAAGTGACAGCATTAAAAGGACAGCAATCAGACTACTCTAATTCAAAGGAAAGATAGTTAATTCAATAAACTACCAATCTAATCAGCAATGCATCAACATTAAGGGAAAAAAATGGAGAAAAATTGCAAACAGACAAAAATACTGTTGCCAAAGGGTAAGTATAAAGGAATGACAGAAAAATGAAGACATGAAAATAATCAGAAAGGCTAGCTATAACATAAGATACAGCAAGAAGAGGTTTTGTAAACACAATAGAAAATGAAATCAAAAGGAAGTAAGTCTTTTATTCAACAGGAAAGGAGAACAAAAAAGACATTATGCACAACAGACAAAATTCAATACTTTCTTGGATTTTTTCATTAAAAAATGAAAGAAAGAAAAAGGTAGTTTTGACCAGATACTTCACACAGTGAGTTTTATCACAAGGATAAGTATGTTGGGGAGAATTTGAAAAGAGCAGGTTAAAGAATATTTAGATAAATGAGTTGAATTTAAAGCATAATAGCTTGATAAATTTATCTTTAAATGCTTAAAAAAAAAAAAAAAAGTCTAACCAAAGAGATTTATAAAACATTAGTGGTTTTCTTCAAGAGATTATAGAAGACAGGTGGTTTGAAAAAGAATGTGAAAATCTGTATAAACTATCAAGAAGTAAGAGGTGGAGCAGTAGGAAGTAATGTAAAAGAATTACAGATCATGGCACCTATCTTGAAGAACTAGGACAGAAAGAATTATTGATCTATTTATATTGAGAGAGAATAAAATGAAAAAGACAGACAGTATAGTTTTGTCACAGTTCAGATACTGCCAAAGCAGTCTTACTTTCTCCAAGATGGAACTTGTACCAGGTTACAGCAGAATATGTAACTGACTTCAATAAGGCTTTTCCTATTGCCCTATGGGACATTCTCAAAAGCAAACTAAAGAACCACAATCTAGATTAAAAAAAAGTGAGTACTCACTGCTTTATAAACTACACTCCAAGATATCAGTGTTTCCTTCATAGTGAGAGGGTATTTCATCAATACAGCAGCTAGAATAAAAGCAGAACATGGCAATAGGTGTCAATGACGTAAAATTTAATGTCTTTGGGAAAGAGCTCATGGTGGAATAACAAAAAGGCTCTGTGGGAAAAAGCAAGCCTGAATGGTTAAAGGGAAAGTCATATGGAAAGACAAACTAGAAAAGAAGAAAGGAAAAATTACTCTACATATATGGATAATACACACTGTCTACACAGGTAATGGAAGAGGTCATGAACGCAAACATTGTGCTTTGAACTTGACTAAATATGTCAGTTTGATGCCTTATCCAATAAATTTTGAAGATTGTGGCTTTCAGATGTTTACTCTGTATATCTAATTGCTTACATTTGGTGAGGGAACACTGTACCAGAAGCTTCATATGTAGCCTGTTAAACAGTGCTGCTGCTAATATTACATATTCTGTTCTTCATCTCTGCCATCAATTTCTTACATATCTTTCAGTTTCATCTGGAAGCGGACTGCTTAAAAATAAAGTGATATAAAGTGTTTCCCAGCAACTACTGCATCACTTCCAGTGACCTTCAAATTACATTTAACATTTGTCTTGGACAAAACTATAAGGCTGCTCAGTGCTGTGGACAGGAAGATTCATCTGGTGCTGTTAACCTGATCAGTAGCGAAATAAAAAGTCAACTGAGCTTACAACCCCAGGAGAAAGTTAAAAAACACATTAGTTGGTTTAACAAAATGATATCAGACAGAGAATCTGTATCCAAGGGTATAAATTATAGTATCTTAGTAAGCCCTGTATATCATACACAGTCATAAACTACTCACACTGTATTAGTTTAAGGACAATCTCACTTTTGTTTTCTTTTACTTCAAGGGTTCCTTTGCTTTGTCCCCCAGAAAGAAAACAAAAAAATGAGTCTGCAAGAGTCAAAAGCATAGAAATTATTATGGATTTCAGAAAAAGAGAGGTGTTATGTGGTGGGGAGATTCATTCTATGAGCTTTAATTATCTGACTATGTGTCCATTAGTAAGGTGTTTTGGTGCAACAGAAGTAGATCAGTCGACTGAGATACATGGTACTAAAGCTCCTGAGCCTTATTTCTGTTCTTCCTTATGCCTTTTTCAGAAAAAAAACTGGTGCCTGCTATTTAACTTTCCTTTTTAATCCATGTTTAGATAACATCCACTGTACAACATCACCCCCAGGTAAACTCAGTCCATTGGCTAAGCAGCTTTTCTGGAAAAACACCATAGTGAGCTGACATCCAGCTTCCTGCATCTCCTTTTCTCTAAGGTACAAGGAGATATATAGACTGACTTCTCTGGGAGTCTTTGCACGGGATCTGCTTTCCCATGGTCACCCACGGATGTTCTGAGCACAAAGGATGCACGTTACTCCTTTAGGACACAGGGGCTACTTTGTCCTCTATGCTCTTTTTGACCTCCTCTAAATATTAGTATGTGGCTTTCACTGCTGCCTCCATTAACTCTCAGAAAACCTCATAGGCCTAACTTGAGCAGGCTGCTGGAGAGAGTATAGTGGACAGGTGCTGCAGTGTGAAGTTTAGAAGAAACGTTGAAAGGAGAATGCTGGCAAGGCAAGGTGTTATTTACTGCTTCACTACATAGCAGGAGATAAATGGGAAAAGAGACTGTGTAAATGATTGCTGCTGCTTAGTGGAGGCACCCTTCATAAGGGATAGGAAAGTAGTAGGAAGAGCTGGCTGCTTAGTCCCTAGTGACAAGAGGTTTACTTTATGTGGAAGAAACCCTTTCCTTCTCCTTCAAATGATATGTTAGCTTCTGCCACATCCCTCCAACTTACCTCCTTTACAGCTTTCCACTGCAATTACCAAATAGTTCTGTGCCAAGGTATTGGAAACCATTGAGAGAATGACAACACCCATCCATGAGCCACCAGTTCCCAAAGACTGTACTCCTGTCCCAGACAGTCTTCACAGCCAGACATCTTCAGTCTCAGAAGCTACCTCTATCCTCCTCCTGGAGTAATCTAGAGGTCAGTGTGGGCCTATTCCCACAGAGAGCAATGGAAACTTATCTTTACAGCCTGTCTCCCTTGCATAGACTGAAGGCAGACTGACCACAGCCTTCAGGACTAAGATGGGCCATCCAGACCCCACAGCACAGGATTCCCACCCCATCTTTTTGCTACCACACCTCAGGGAACACATACCACAAAGCAGACAGATGATGAAAGTCTGAAGGAGAGGAACATCTGCAGCTAAAGAGGAAGGGGTTCAAGCAGCAAAAGCTTGTTTCCTAAGAAGGCCAATATGGTCCATTACTTGCATATAATTAAACAGTAGCTGTTAGAAAAGGGATCTAAATGTGACCTAGACTTTCACAAATTCACATGGTCCGAATTATAGAAATTCTAGCAAGATAATACGGTCTATCAGGGACTAACATCAACAAAAAGTAGCCAGCATGTTCCATCCAAAATCTTGTTACAGGCAAAAAGGAACAAGCCATTTTTAGAGCTAAGGATTTTTTTGTTAACTCAATTAGTATTTTCACACTCTAGTAGTCCAAATAATCTAATAAAGGAAAGTCTCAATAATCCAGTTTAAATTGTTATATAAAAACTGCCTAGTATCTACCCCTTTTCTCTAATGTTACAACTGTCCTATCCTGATTTGAGCCCATCTGTGTAACACAAGTAGGCAAAATAAGGCACTTAGATGTGTCTGTAGGAAAAACCTAAATGACTGATTTGTATTGGTCATTAGCCATAAAGAAATAATTTTGAGCTATTATACTGGGTCTGGCTGGGATGGAGTTAATTTTCTTCATAACAGCCCATATGTTTTCAGTATTGAAAAACAGTGCTTGCACAGGTTGAGGCTTTCTCTTTTTGCTACTCTGCTCCCCACAGCAAGTCAACTGGGGGTGGGCAAGAAGCTGGGAGGGGACACAGCTGGGACAGCTGACCCCGACTGACCAAAGGGATATCCCATACCATGTGATGTCATGCTCGGCAATATAAGTTAAGGGAAAGGAGGAGGAAGAGACGATGTTCAAGGTTATGGCATTTGTCTTCCCAAGCAACCATTAACACGTCCTGAGGCCCTGCTTTCCATGAAGTGGTTAAAGACCTGACCACTGATGGGAATTAGTGAATGAATTGCTCTTTTTGCTTTGCTTGCACATGCAGCTTTGCTGCACGCTGTTAAACTGTCTTTATGTCAAACCATGAGTTTGCAGCTTTTGATCTTCTAATTCTCTCCTCCATCCCAGTGAGGGGGGAATGAGCAAGTGACAGCGTGGGTGTTTAGCTGCTGGCTGGGGTCAACCCATTGCAACTATTTAGTGTCCTAAGTAAATAATTAATTAATAATTAAACAATATCTAGAGTAGAAGATCATACCCTGTTTTGGAAATGCATTGAAGTTAGAGGATTTCAAACAGTTTTGTAATGTTTTGAAGAGCTTTTCAAGTGGGAGGTTAAAGCAGCTGTCAGATGATCCAAAGTTTTCTCCAAAGACTGTGAAGAAATGAGCTGGAGATAGTGCTATGTTTTCTACTGAAAAAGAGGATGGAGAGCAATTGACTCTCTTCCACCATAGTCCAACAAACAGGAGAGATGTCATCTGGTATTATTTATATGCAAGCAGATAATTAGTGTCAGTGTCAACCAGGACCACTTTTCCGATACAAAACAGAGAAGATATCATAGTATAGCTAAAGCTGCTCAGGTCAGTGCAATTCATTCTGAGAGGAAGAGGTATGACTCATAATGTGGATTTTTCATACCTGTAAGATGGTATGAAGATGGTTTTCTTTGAGATCCTTCTCTCTGTCCTCTAGCCTGGTGGCACAGTATGCCTTTGGGGAGAAGTAAAAGATATTTTTTTCTCTGGATATTTATCTGTGAAGCTTCTTCATCTCATTAATCTGTGAAGCTTAATCATCTCATTTTAGGGAGGACTTTTGAGTTTCTTTAGAACAATTTGGTGGCCTTCAAGTGTTATTTAACCACAAGCAAAATAGATGTAAAAAGTGTGACTAGTAACCTGAAGTTTTCCATCCTGATTATCATGTCTAATTCAAGGCACTATTAACAGTTTCAACAATACTAAGATATCATTAAAGCTCCAAGTAGCTGTTACAATGCTATTTCATTTTTTAATGTAGAAAACAATATGCTAGTGATAGAACTGTTTTAGCATCACACACAGTGATGGTACACAATCTAAACGTGACATTCTTAGAGGAGAGCAGAAATTATGCTTTCCTGGTACATAGTTACCAGCATGTGCAATGTGAATTTGCAAATAATCAAAGGAAAAGTCAAATAAAGAGTCACCATTAGTAGCTGCTAAACTGGAAAGAATGCTATTAAATCAGATAATCTAGTTACACAAAAAAAGTTACAATAAAGATTCAGTAACAATCCTAACGACACTACCTACATTTTTCCTAAATTTTCTTAGTCATAAATTATGTTGATTGGTTCCACAGTTATTATGAAAGGCAGACTGTTTTTCTGGGAACCCTTTGACAACACTGTTTATTATATTTAGGTATCTGTGAGTTAGTCAAATATTTTTTAGGTATAGGAGAGAAAGGAGATGTTTTGCCTTGTTTTCTCTGCAGAAAATGTTTCTCACAAACAAAAATATTTATCACAATTGTATTTTCTCTTATACAACTGTGGAATGGAAAATCGTTAAAAAACTCCTGAGGCATTTTTTCCTCAACATTTGGATGAATAAGGCAAGGAGTACAGGAATCTGCATATGCCCTTGCATTTGAATACTTCATTCAAAGTACGCTATTAAAGCTAGGACTATAATTTTGGAGCTGCTTCAGAGTTTTATTGACTTCATTGGCTAAAGGAGATGATCAAGCATTGTAATATGTTGTTTCTGCTTGTTGAACTGGTAAAAGATTCTGGATAGTATCGTGCAACAGCAAACATTTTCTGGAAAATAACCTGATCCTTAGCTGCCAGTGCAGAATACTTTTTCCCTCTTCTCCATATGTGCTTAACTGGATAGCTGAGTTGAAATCTATAAAGTTTTTGGCTCTTATTGGCCTCATATTGAACATTGCATAGCACAGCTAGCTGTGAAATTCGGACTTACTTAGGAGTGCTTTTTGTTCTAGTCTAAATTATTGGCTCCATTCTATGCTTTGAGTGTAGTTTTGGTACTGATGGGAAGCAAAACTCCTTTCCTTCACTCTTTTTCACAAATATGTAGATTAGCCAAGCCGGTGCTTTTCTGATTGATCAGAACAAAGATGAATATTGTGCATATTCTCTCCGCTTTGGCTGTGCAACAAGATATTGTAATTCTTACTGTAAACTTTCTCATCACAAAGCAGTTCTTTCAGAAACTCTGCAAAAGTATCCCAGCAGTGATTTAGTGATTTTTATGAGTTATCAGTCATATGCCCAACAAATAATTCTTCAATGGTCTTTAGTTAACCATTCCTTTAATATCAGTTCTACTTAGTTAAAAATAGGCTTTGGACAAGTACAGACACTTTTTTAAGAGCTCACCATCAAATCAGATACCTGAACATATATAAATTTGTCATTGCGATCCTAGATATCTATGAACTTTATGCTATGTGTATATGTTGCAAAAACATATAGTTAAAATTTGATCACCAAAAAATGTATTTAAAAAAGCCCAAGTAAAATTTTCTTGGTCATCAGTGTTTACTTCAGTCATTTACATAGGGTCCTAAATATGCTCTAGGCAATGTGATTTCAGTTTTGGTTTAAAAACAACACTGTATTTAGTACCATATTTTCACATTTAATTTTATTACATTTAGTTTTTTCTCTTTTTTCTCCTCTCAAAAGAAAAAAGTTTTCCATTCCTTGTAGTCCACACTACACCTCCCCGAAACTATAATAAACAGCCTATTGTGAGGAATATTCTATCAATCACATTCACTCTTTGTCAAGGGTCATTTACACAGCTGAGATAATGCATCAAAGGCAATCTATGCTTCAGAGAATATACATTTGGATTCCAGTTCTGGGTTTTCTGCATGTTAGATGATATCCGAGTGTTTAAAATTCACAGAATTATTATATCTGATCCCTCCCTACCCCCACAGAAATAAATGGAAGCTTAGAACAAAAATTAAAAATTTGATTTTTTTTTTAATACTCTGAGAGATGGAAATTGCTTTCAGTTTGCCTTGAATGTGGAAAAATGTTCACAAATAAGGAAGTAATAACTAATTTAGTCAGAATGTAATACAACTTTCCTTCAAGTAACTGGAGGCAGGAACTTCCATATATTCTTACCAATGTAACATTTCACTTTCAGAGATGAATACGGTTTTAGACATCCAGCTTTTAAAAGCTGATGAGAAGTTATGACCTATCTGCTGAGCTGCCATGAATGACAACATAGTTGCTGTTAGGCCTGTTCAGCTGTTAGGTAGAATTCATTAAAATGCTTTTATGGCTATTTAAACTGAAATGTTTTGCCTCAGTTGTGGTGAGCTCACAGTACATACATAATTAAGGTAGCTCTGTCACCAGGAAATAACTTAAGGCTGCTGTAACTTGATTGTTTTACATTATGTTCCCATATTCTTATATTACCACTACTGTAAAAAATTTTTGGCTGCCCTTTTCTTCATTTCCAATTGAAGTATTGCTTTCAAATTATTTCTAGTTCTAAGACATGATATTTCACGAAAACAATAAGACATGTATCTTGATGCTTGTTACCTGTGTCATGAATTATTTTAGTTGGTAAAGTCACATTAAGCTACTAAAGTATATGTCATGGTCAAATCTGTATGATAAATAAAGTAGGTTCACTTCTAACAAATATAATAATAAATTGACTGGTCTAAATAGACATTCTCAAAAAAACCCAGTATAAACACTTAGTGCATAAAAATGACATTGTTAAGATGTTGAAACAGACATTTCACCTCACTTCTGTGCAGCATCATAATTTCCCATCTCACTTAGTCTGATTAAAGCAAAAGTGGTGATTCTGTCATCTCCCTGCACACAACTGCAAGTTCCTGCTCTCCCTCTGTTGTTGCTGTGGTATTTGTACGGATTTTTTTTTGTTCTTGTCCTTCGTTTTTTGATTTTTTTCCAGGTGGATTAGGAAACTCATCCAGCTGAAAAATAACCTAGCTTCCCATGTGGCATCATAAATACTAGTGCTAGCACAAAGAAGAAAAAGAGAGCAATAGAAATATAGAGATAATGTACAGGAGACTGAAATATTCCCCTTGGTAACTTTCCACCTTTAGACTTGCTTAAAGAGGTTGTGAAATCACAGTCTTTCAATAATCCTACAATTACTGTAGACACAACCACTTAAATTCTACACACATTTTTCAACAATAGGAATAATATAATTTATTCAATTTTCTGTCCAAAACCTTGGGATAAACCTCAAGGTTTTGCATAATATTACTCTATTGCTCTTCATCTGCTTTTCATAAACAGCACGTATTTAGCAAAAGCAGTTTTCAGAGCCCATTAGTCCACTGCTGTGAAATCCAAAAGGTCTCCATAATCAGGTGGGGCCTCCTAATTTCAGAGACTGTTATCTTCTCTTTAGTAAAGGACTATAAAAGAGGTATGGGTATCTATTTTGCCTTTCGAAGATTTACATGAAGCTGGCAACAGTTAACAGATGTAAAATATTCTACCTTCTTCACTGCAGTAAACAATCACCTCAAATAAAACCCAAGTTGTGACTGTGTCCAAATCAGTGTCATTTCTGTTTTTCAGCAAGCAAAGAACGTAAGGCTGGCAACACAAGTAAAAGAAAGAGTCAGCTTTCCCTGGAACTTGCCTCCCTTCAATTCCTGTCAGCCAAAACCCATAGTTATTTGCAGAGGAAGGAAAAGAGCGCAAGTATAAACAGGTCCAGAGGTAAATAGGGCCTTGGCAGGAATAAGAGCAACTGTCTAATGCCATTCAGAAAGTTAGGCTTAACGAAGTGTGTTCATGCTGAATGGATTATGTTTTTATTGTTTATGAAAAGATTGTGGAAAGAGACATTGTCCTCACTGTAAGAAAGGAAAAGTTGTAAATTTTGCATTTATCTAACTGAATAACAGAACTGAAAAAGGAGGGAATGCCTGAATCTGACACTTTCTACCATGTACAGCATTCCCTATATCTGGTATCTTCTAGTTAAAAAGTGAAAGCATTCTCACATTTGAGAGCAGGCAGAGAAAGACTAGTAGAGTTTAAATTGCAACAGTACAAGTGAACACAATGTGCAAGCTTTCACAACATCTGTGTGTCTAGTGAAACACCTAGCCCCCTGAAATTGTTGCAGATCAACTAAATATCTGTAAGTGAAACCTCTAGGAAACTAACACTTGGGAAAGTCAAACCTCCAAGAGGTTAGATTCAATGCATTAATTTGTAAGCTTTGCAAATTTTGCAATACATTATACATGAGTATAAATCTTACTTGATCATTCCTAGGGGGTGCAGAAATGTCATTATCGCTATTGTAAAAATAAGATTAGAGATATTTACAGATAAAAGAAGCCCCATTTAAGAAGTTTGTGGTAAAGTTTAGGTGAAAAGTAAGATCTGCAACCTACTATATGCTACCACACAGTCTTAGTAGATCTCTTCTTTCAACCTTCCTTTCTTTTTTTTTTGCCTTTTTTATTAAAAAAAACACCCAACAAACAAAAAACCCAGATTATTTTTTCTACATGATTTCATCTGCAGAGTGAGACTGCTATTGTTTACTCACTTCTGCAAAGGCACACATGAAATTAAATCAGGTCATATAAAGGAAATATTTTAGAGAA
This sequence comes from Ciconia boyciana, assembly GCF_034638445.1. Lineage (NCBI taxonomy): Eukaryota > Metazoa > Chordata > Aves > Ciconiiformes > Ciconiidae > Ciconia > Ciconia boyciana. The sequence continues at coordinate 111,312,457 of NC_132934.1, forward strand.
ACTGAATCTTGGATGGTTTTTTGACAATACATGAAAAATAGCTTAGAAATGTAATAAAATCACATGAAAGAATGAAACCTCACTTTTCTCACAAATATTTAAAACACATAATGATATAGCATGTGATTTCCAGAAGGAGGTATACAAAATGTCTCTAAATATGAATAATTTGTACTTGAATCTTTTATTCTTTGTTAAATCCTTTCAACTTTTTATGGTCTTTGCAGCACCCCTCTAAACATCCCACTGTTTGTTGCTATCTTTCCAGTGGTCAGGTGTCTGGAACTTTATTTAATATTCCATTTGTGCTTACACTAAAGCCAGAGAGAAACAGACTATTAGTTTTTTTTCTGCATGACAAGACCTGCATATATCAGAATTGTTCTGGAGTTTTATAAGCTATACCACACTGTAAACAGGTCCAATTTATGCCCTGCTATCTTCCTTCAATCTGATTTAACAGTATTGCTTTGGTAGCCTGTATCTTTCCATATTAAAACTCTGTTGCCCTTTTTCTGTCTCTATTCCCAGGCTGTCTTTCAGCACTTTTTTTGCACTGTCCACAGCTTATTCAGCATACAGTCCATCAAGTTTAGAATTGTTTGAAAGCATTAGTAACATTAGCATTACTTTCTCTGCCAGATTACTGAAAAAAATAAAAATAAAATCAACCAAGAAAACACCACTTCTGCAGTACTCCCTGGGTTCTTTTCTTCATTTCTTATAATGTCATTTATCATCATCTTTTTTTGGCAGATCAGCACTTCCCCTTTCACAGCAGGCAAGGATTTGTATATATTGATCCTTTCTGTGGTGCCTCTCATCTCTACTTAATGCTAAACAGCTATTCTTCTGCTAAAGGACTTTCCTCCTTTTTTGAAGCCCTATTTGCCATGCGTATCTTGTTTCTGCGATACATGCTTTCTGCCTAAGAGGGTCCTGAATCAGTAGGAATCTCCATGCATAATTTTGAAAGGGATTGCTGGCTGGCACCCTTGCCTAGGCTACTTCATTGCCTAACTGCATCAGGATAAACTTCCTGTACTTGCCTGCTAGTAGCACATCTCTTATTTAGATTCACCAAAGGCTGTATATGCTATCTCAACTTGCAGAAGAAAGATTAACATTCTGCCCAAAAGGGAGTGAAATGATGTCTTGGAAGAGAGAGGAAAGTATAGCATAAACAGGCAGACAAGTCGCAGGAGCTTCTGGGAAATACTGACTTTAAGAAGTAGTATTGCAGTTGGAGTCAGTAGACAAAAGCATGCCATAAACATGCTGAGCTGGGACTGCTAACATCCTGTAGAGGGGCACAAACTCCCCCCCAGCTGTGAGTCTCAGCGTGTGGCAATGAAGGGCAACATCCCAAGCAAAAGTCTGAAGACCAACAGTAGAGAACTGTTTTATGACTGCTGATGGCAGTCCTCAGTCAGATGAAATCCTTCAAGAGAGGACTTATAGCTCACACTTTACAAAGTAGTGATGAATATGTCTCAGAGTTAATTGCTGTGTTACAGCCTTATAAAACCAGATACCTTGCCTCTTGGGTTTCTTTCTGCTCACCTCAGTCAAGCTAGGAGCTACTAAACAGCATTGTCCGGAAGAATGAAAGGTGTCTTAATGTATTTGACCTTCCACTGGATGTTTTACCAATCATCATGTCTAAGCAACAACAGAGTTGTTGTGAGTTGAGAGTTCAACAGTGTTCAGTTCAATAGAGTTCAACAAACCCTTTTTGTGAGTGGAGAGTTCAACAGTGACGTGTTTTCTGCAGCATTCTGTTTAAGGTGCCCAATTTCTGTAACTGTCTTATTCAAGGATGAGTAGCTGCCCTAAGAAGAACCTAAATAACCTTATCTACTAGATATTTTATAGATATTTTCTTGAGCATGACACAATATTTAAAATCTAAAGGAACTGTTACCAACCCATTTTTGAAGAGCACTGGACTTGTGAGACAAAAAACTAATGTTAGAGTGAAAATTAATGTAAAAAACACTATCTCTGACTTTTAATAATGTGTTTATTTGCTTGGAAGTTCATGCTTATAGATTTAAAAAAGAAAATCAAAAGGTTAGTTTCATTAGCTATTTCAGAAGAAATGACAACTAGTTTTGGATATATGTTATTTGGTGTAATCTGCATATAAACAAAGAAAAAGGAATTTTTTCATGCTTACTCTACTGAAACTCAACACATCAGCTATTTGGGTGCTGTTTTATAACTCCAGAGGAGTAAATTAAAAAGGCATGAAGAAATAGCTAATACTAAGCTTTAAGGACTGATACTTTCTTCCTAATCCATCCATGGTCTTTAGTGGGATCTGGACTATCTGATATGACAAAAAGACTGCTTGCCTGGGTCAGGTCCAGGTTGCTATTCTTCCTACTCTGCAGTAATTCCTTGCTGAATTACGTGAGTGGAGGGAAAGTATAGAGATGCAGCGATTCATTCACACAGAACAGGATGCTAGAGAGGGGTGAATGTACATGGTTGATTTTATATACCTGCGTGTAAAATCTTAGGTCACTGGGTTATGCCTTCTCATACTGCAGCTCAGATGAACACGTGATGATGAGTCTGAGTTACCTCAGTTCTGCAGTCAACACAGCTACAGAGGAATGGTCACCCATTAGGGTTAACTGCCTGTATATTTGCTCAGGCTCCCAGGCAGGTTTTACTGCCCAAAAGAGAACTTTTTTGGTGTGGTTAACATTACCTTAGTTTACTCTAATAGAAGTACTTCTGTGTCACTAAATCAGTAGAGTTTTGACCATCAGTCACTTAACTTCTGATCACAGATAGGACCACAAAGAGAGCATCAACAAGTTCTAATTTTTTTAATATTAAAAAATGAAAATAGTTTAAAAATATCAAGTCAAATTCTGTATTGCTATACTGGGAAATTTTACAGAGGTTAAAAATAAAATATTTTAAAGGTTGCATTGGTACAAAAGGCATCAAAACAGTCTTCTTGCAACATGGCAAGTAGCTGTTCTCTCTTAAAAGCAGAAGAGTTCTGGTTCTGGTTCTTACTGACCTGCTCTCAACATACTCACATGAATTAAAAAAATTAAGATTATTGTAAGTGCAGCTGGTTGAGCTGTATTAAACATTAAGGGAACAAACGAAGGGAGATGGAATAGTACAATGGCATGAACATTAAAGACAAATTAGCTGGCTGAATAAGCCCAAGGGACAATGAAATAGGCCTGGTCTATAATAAATGTCAGTTTCATTATTGGAACATAAAACAGGACTCTTCAAAAATCACAATCAGGAAAAATAACAATAAGTATCTGCCCAAACTGTGTCAATGTCAAGGAAGAGAGATGTAAATGTATGTCAACAGCTATAGGAATCAGATACAGAAACAGGTGAACAGCTTTGACATAACTGCTAAGAATTTCTCCAAAGATGGAATCTCTAAAAAACTTTTTTGAGTCAAAAATCGTGAAGTCTTAATGAAGGCATCTACATCCCTATTGTGCTTTGAGCACAAGTGTGTCAACCTTCATGTACAGACAAGTAAGAGGAATTAGGAAAGGCATGGGAATTACAAAAACATATCCTAGAGGTCTGGCTCTTGCTTAAATTCCCTTATCCATGCATTTAGAAGATGTTTATTTCAGTGGCTGCCGGTGGTCTAGAAGGAAGTCATCGCAGTCCTGGACTTTGACTCTTGAAAGACAGAATTATTTGGAGCCAATGAAGACCAAAACAGCTTTTTCAGTACTTAAAGGAGGCTTATAAGAAAGATGGGGACAGACCTTTTGGTAGGGCCTGTTGCAATAGGACAAGGGGTAATAGTTTTAAACTAAAAGAGGGTAGATTCAGACTAGATATAAGGAAGAAATCCTTTATGATGGGGGTGGTGAAACACTGGAACAGGTTGCCCAGAGAGGTGGTAGATGCCCCATCCCTGGAAACATTCAAGGTCAGGTTGGATGGGGCTCTGAGCAACCTGATCTAGTTGAAGATGTCCCTGCTCATTGCAGGGGGAGTGGACTAGATGACGTTTAAAGGTCTTCTCCAACCCAAACTGTTCTATGATTCTATGATTCTCTCAGGTATCAAAAGGACTTTAGGTCACTGTGGTAAATAAAAAGGTATATCCAAGTAATATCCACACATGAGATTTGTAAATGTTTTGGTTGTTTTCTGCTCTATAATTTATTTCTTTTTCATCCTTGTACTGCTTTTTTTTCCATGCAAAGTACCCCTTTCTCTCCTCCCAAACTGCTTTCTGTACCCTCTGCTTCAGAAAACTTTCCTCCTCCTTGTAGGAATTAAAAGACTCTCCAATGTTCTCAGCATAGTGCTGCTGGGGCTTAAACTAATGAAAACATAGAAGCCCAGGAAGCAGAAGGCTGGTGTCACCAAATGCAATAAATGTAAGACTGTCACTCAGAGTGGAGCAGTCAAAGACATGAATGTAAACCAGAAAGAACTTTTCTTGGTATGAAGTTTGAAAACAGATGGTTAGGTCTGTGGGTAGGCAGCAGCAGCCTTTAGTAAATACTGAGGACATACTGTAGAGAGTGAGTACCTGGTAGGGTTGGAGATGTGCCAAGTCTGCATTAATCTGTGATTCTTTTCCACTCTAGGCTAGCCTTTGACTTCATGATACAGTCAGACTAACTCCCCTAGTTAAACACTTTCCTCAATTGTTTGGATCTGAACCTCAGATTCCCATGTGATAATCATTGCAAATAAGTATCAAACCCACCAGCATCAATGAGTATTGCCTTATCCAAGAGTTTATTAACAAAGAAGATAAAAATCTACTACTACCATGAATTATTTCAACGGATCAAGAAATAGGTACAAGGATCTACCAGCTCTGATGTCCTTTCTGATGGAAAGGAACAAATACAAGGAACAAATATGATGCTGTTCTTCTTTATTGAATTTGTTAAACAAGTACACACACACCCCCCTTTCTTGAAACTTTTTTTCCAGTTTTCTAAATGTAATTCTTCAAAGGCAAACACAAGTTGTTGAAATCTTACTTTAAGCATCTTGGGCAAATGTCCAATAACATTTCTATATGGCAAGCTCTATATTATGTATAGATAGCATTAATATTCCCTAATTATTGCAATTTAGACTTTGTTAATGTAATTTTCTTTAAACACAGTGTTCTCTATAAATATGTATCCTCCCCTACTGTAAGACACATTTCTACTCTTTTTCATCCTCTCATTTTTCTTATTCACTTAAAGAATATAAATCTTAAAGTGTGAAGTGTGGTATAAAACCACTTCAGGGAAAAAAAAAAAGGAACTGTATTCTGAGCACTTTTTATGCAAATGCAATAATATTGTAGGCTTATTAGATGATGTGACTTGTAAGAGTAAAAGTCTCTGTGAAATCATCCTAGCTGAGGCCAACCAGATTTAAACCAACTGAGAACTGAGCTCTGTGTATGTCAACTTATTTCTGAATAAATTAATCTGGTTTAAACAATAGGATCAAATCTTAAGCTACACAAATAATGACACCAAATCTGAGATTCTTATATTAAGTGGATCAAACCCAGAGAAAAATGTTGTCCTATTTAATCTAATCTAGTTTATTGTTTTAGTGTAACAGGAGTTCTAGATCTCTTTAAACATATTTAAAAGAGAAAAGGAGATTTAAAACATTAATAGGATTGAAGCAGATGGAAAAACCTCCTATTTGTTCTCATGAGCTGATGCGGAGTGGGGGGAATAAAAGAATGTACTGCCAAGAAATAAATTTTTAACTCTATTTCTAACCTTCCAGAACTCGAAGTTTAAAACTGTGCAGATTTATAAACATAGTCAGGTTTCTTTGTTAAGTGGCTCATCTCAGAATACCATAGAAAAGACTGCAGCATTTGAAGAAATGAACACAATTCCTCTTTCTTGTCTCCAGTCAATGTAGTTTTTCTGCCAGCATGTGAGAAATTGAGACTATTTCAAATGCTTTTTACAACGATTTTTCTAAAGTAAAAATGATACACCTTTTATTAGCAAGCTCACCTTAAGCTAGCCTAGAAAATTACGCGGCAGCTACCTCCTACCACAGCTCTGATTTTGTGAGCTTTGATGGAGTGCAAAGGAAGAATGAGGATAAGCTGCGGGATTCTGCAAGAGTGAAGGAGACCGTAGCTTCTCACTTTGGAAAGAGAGTGCAAAGGTGAGAGCACAGCGCAGGTTCTGCATCACTACCTGAGCCCAGAGACATAAGATATACACCAGACTAAACTGCCATTTCTTCAGGCTCCTTCCATCTGCATACTCCTGTTCAATTCACCGCTACAGACCTCCTGAAAAATGTCATAATCAGAGGCACATTCATCTCCTTTTTGGAGAGGCACATTTGTCTCCTCTCTTTCTCAAGAGACCTGCCTATATCTGATTTTCTTGTTCATTTGTTTCAGTTTCATTGAATCACAGGATGAGGTTGGGATGAACCTCAGGAGATCACCTACTCCAATATCTTGCCTAAAGCGGGTCACATATAAGATCATACCGGCTTATCCAGGGCTTTATCTAGTCAGGTCTAGAAAACATCCAAGGGTGGAGACTGTATCCATGCAAGTTTTTCATTATAACCTCTCTCTCTCTTGTTTCCCTTTCTGTCCATTGTCTCTCATTCTCCCACTATGCAACCCTGAGGCTGGCCCTATCATCTCAGTGACCCATCCTGTCGGTACAGACAAGCAGCCCCCCTCTGAAGCTATCTGTCCTCCAACTGAACAAGCCTCAGGTCCCTCAGCTTCAACCACCTCTGTCCCCTGACCTCACTCCAGTTGATCAACATCTTTCTTGTATTGGGGTACCCAAGCTGTCCAGTATCTAGATGTGATCTAACAAGCATCTGGCAACGATGGATAATCCCTTCCCTCAATCTATTGGCTGTGCTCCTGTTGATACAGCCCAGGATGCTGCTGGCTCTCTGCTGCCAGGGCAGGCTGCTGGCTCACACTTAGCTCACTGTCAGCCCAAGACCCCAGTCCTGTTGACAAGACAGCTGCTCCCCAGCCTGCCTTGTTATCAGAGGCACTTCCTGCCCGTAGATAACAGTATAGAAACTTTCTGCTGTTCCTCACAAATGAGGCACTTTGGTCTCAATTGCACCTGACCTGCAATCTGCACTCTCTGGGTGCAACCTATCTATTTATACTTTTAATTTGGAGTAGGAGGGTGCCTTTGGAATAAGTTTCTTGACCTTCAACACCTACTGAACTTTGGCTCACATTGCAGAGCAGCCTCCTAGTGTGCCAACAGGATTCTTTTTGGATGAAAACCAGTGGACAGGTGAACTTCAGGAGCTTACTAAGTGCACTCTAGCTGCTTATGGATATTCACACCACAAGACCATACGAGAGTTCACCTGAAGTCAAAACTCAGCACCAATTCTTCTGCTTGAGAAAACTGTTCCTAGAGGCCCTAAGTACTGGCTAATATATACATATTGTTTCCTTCAAAGCTTGGTATTTACCATTGCAAATGGGAAAGAATCTAAAAATCAAGGGTTTGCAAGAGACTGGGGTCTTTTTGGAGCATGAAAATTCTCTGGTATCACAGTGAGAGAAATTCATGGTCTGATGAATATGACCTTTTATTTCTGTAGTCAAAAAAGTTATTGAGAAATAGTTATTGCTCTACATATTTTTTCCCCTTCTGTAGGCAGAAAAAAATCAAATGTAGTAAAGCAGTATTATTGCTCTGTTGGTGCAAATCCTAGAAAACCTACTTATCAGAAATATAACACTGTTAACACATGTTGAAAGGTATAACACAGAATTAAATGTAAAGCCCAGAGATCATGTTTTACAGCTACTGTTTTAAGCTGCTCCATTTTCCCCAAAAACCATCACAACTCAAGGACACACAGAATTGACCTGTTATTAACTTTTTCTTATTGGCAACCCTTTGCTCTGGGGGAAGAAAGATGCTTTCCTTAAGTCAACTGTAGAACTTCAGAGAACAGTAAATTATTTTAACTGTGTTAGTGTTTAGAAAAAGATACAAATCTCACATAACTCTGTCTTGTTTTATTTCTACATAAAACATAACTTATAAGTGAAGATTAAAGGAATTACATCTATTTAGCTTAAAGAGGTGACACTTAGGAAGGAACATGATAACTCTACATGAATAGTTAAAGGGCAATACTATAAGAGAAAGGAAGAGCTAGTCACACTGACCATTAGTCATAAAACAAGGAGTAATGGGCTGAGTTAGAAGGATAAATGTACTTTGGTTATTACAAGACCTTCTTGAGAAAAAGGACTATCAGCATATAGAAAGACTTATCTTGTGAAATAGTTATTGCACAATCTTGGGAGACATGAAAGGTAAGATTAAAAAGCTATCTGTAAAATATTGTGAGTTTTCAGCGACTGAACTGGATGACCAATAACATCTTTTCAAATATACTTGTAGTGGGTTGACCTTGGCTGGATGCCAGGTGCCCACCAAGCCACTCTATTACTCCCCCTCCTCAACAGGATGGGAGGAGAAAATATGATGAAAAGCTCATGGGTCAACATAAGGGCTCAGAGATCACTCACCAATTACCACTACAGGCAAAACAGACTTGATTTGGGGAAATTATTTTAATTTATTGCCACTTAATAACAGAACTGGATGATGAGAAATAAGAACAAATCCGAAAACACCTTCCCCCCACCCTTCTCTTCTTCCCAGGCTCAGCTTCACTCTCGACTCTTCTACCTCCTCCCTCTGAGTGGCACAGGTTGCGGTCAGTTCCTAATGCTTTTTATCTGCTGCTCCTTCCTCCTCAAGCTCTTCCCCTGCTCTGGCATGGAGTCCCACCCATGGGAGACAGTCTTCATGACCATCTCCAATGTGGGCCCTTCCCACAGGCTGCAGTTCTTCACGAACTGCTCTGGCATGGGTTTTTTCTACATGTTACAGTCCTTCAGGAATGGACTGCTCCAGCATGGATCCTCCATGGGGCCACAGGTCCTGCCAGAAAACCTGCTCCTGCATGGGCTCCTCTCCACAGGATGTAGATCCTGCCAGGAGCCTGCTCCTGCATGGCTTCTCTAAGGGCTGCATCTTTCTTCAGGACATATCCACCTGCTCCAGTGTGGGGTCCTCCATGGGCTGAAGGGGGACAACCTGCCTCACCATGGTCTTCTCTGGGGGCTGCAGGAGAATCTCTGCTCCCGCTCCTGGAGCACCTCCTTCCCCTCCTTCTTCAGCAACCTTGGTGTCTGCAGGATTGCTTCTCTCACATATTTTCACTTCCCTCTTTCAGCTGCTGTTGCGCAGTGGCTTTTCCCCTTCTTAAATATGTTATCACAGAGACTTTACCAACATTGCCAGTTGGCTCAACTTTGGCCAGCAGCGGGTTTGCCTTGGAGCCAGCTGAAACTGTCTCTGTCAGACATGGGGGCAGGTTCTGGTGTCTTCTCAGAAAAGCCACCCCTGCAGCCCCTGCTACCAAAACCTTGCCATGTAAACCCAATACAATACTATTTCACAATACTATGGAAAAAAAAGGTGGATGCTTAAAAATATCCAGAGGTGGAGGACCACCAACTCTGTCCCCACTGAAATCAAGCTGTTCTAATATGGGGAAGGAAAGATGCCACACAAAATTCAATAAACCCTCTGACAGTTAACTTAATTTGTAATCTGCCCTAGGTATGATCAAAACTGTATCAACTGACTTCTAAGATACTTGCATCTAATTCTACTACACTAAGCAAATTTTTCTACTAAAGAAAAATGAAGCTGGACAAGCTACAGGTTCAGAATCCGCCCCTGCTCACCCCTTGTGTTTGTGGGAGAGAAAAAGTTGAATAAGGCACATTAAGACAGTTCTGTATTCAGCAGAAAGACTGAATAATAACCCCTACCTTTTTTCCTCACCTTTAGATTTTCTCTGGCAGATCAGCAAGACTTACTCCTGGACTTTTCTGGTAGTAGGGATGCATATGAGCCTCTAAGAACCTGCAAGCTGGAACCACTTCTTAACAAATAATACATAAATAAGTGGAATTTCCTAGGAGCAAACACATAAATACATCATCTACCATTTTCTTCAGCCTACAGTTTTGGTTTATGAAAGCAAAATGAAGTTCTAGTCACGGAGGGAATAAAGTAAGGATATAATTTCAGATATTGACATTTGGTTGACCCCCCAGTCAAATATATGTACAAGGTCCCAGTCTCTGACTGAGACACTAAGCGCATGTCTGGCCACATGATATGAAGGTTCCAAAAAAAAAAAAAGTCTGCCTTTTAATTTGCCTTTGTTGAGATTACAGATGCTAAAGATTAAGCTTCATGATTGTAATGGATTAGCAATTTTTCTTCTCCAGTTCACAGTCCCTCACATCTGCCCAGGGAACTACAGATTAGCTTGATAATCTGTGTTGACACGGGATCATGGAGCCAGACTGACCATGATGATACAGATTCCCGAGATGCAAAAAGATTTGTAAGAAAGGAACAAGACAAAATTCAAATGTTTTTAGTTTCATAATCGGTATGAGAGATCTTATAGGTTTGCATGCACTTCAGCTACTTTGGCCATCAGCAGTAGTGATATAACACTTCGACTACAAAAGGCCTGAGGACCCAGCTTTGCAGGTTCAGAATTAGAGTGATCCCACTTCCCCCCAGGTTCTTGTTACTTGCTCGTTACAGTTTGTATTGGGTTTACGTGGCAAGGTGTTGGCAGCAGAGGTCTGCAGGGGTAGTTCCTGTGAGAAGAGACCAGAGGTTGCCCCATGCTGAACACAGCCGGTTCCTTCCAGCTCCAACGGACCCACTGCTGGCCAAAGCTGAACCCATCAGCCAAGTTGGACAGAGAGAGAAGGGGAAAAGTGTGAGAAACAGCCCTGCTGACACCAAGGTGAGAGAAGGAGGAGGGGGAGGAGGTACTTCAGGTGCCTGAGCAGGAACAGAGATTCCCCTGCAGTCCCTGGAGGAGACCATGGTGAAGGATGTATTTCCCTGCAACCTGGGTAGAGAGCAGGGTGGAGCAGATGGATATTTCCTGAAGGAACCGCAGCTTGTGGAGAGCCTACACTGGAGCAGGTGTATCCTGAAGGACTGCAGCCCACAGGAAGGACCCATGCTGAAGCAGGAGAAAAGTGTGAGGAGGAAGGAGAGGCAGAGAGGAGCTGTTATGGACTTATCACAACCCCCCATTCCCCATCTCCCTTGTGTCATTTGAGGGGGGAGGAGGTAGAGGAGTTGGGCATGAAGGAGTGAAGTTGAGCCTGAAAAAAAGGGGGGTTGGGAAATATAAACTAAACATGAACAATAAACTAAATTAGCTTTCCCCAAGTTTAGTCTGTTTTGCCCATTATGGTAATCAGTAAGTGATCTCCCTGTCTTTATCTCGGCCCATTAGATTTTCCATCTTATTTTCTCCCCTCATCCTGTTGAGGAGGGGGTGTGAGGGAGTGTCTGGCTGGGCATCTGGCAGGTGGGCAAGGAAAACCACAATTAAACATATGATAAGCATAATTAACTAATACTATGGTATACAATAGAGCTAAGATGTATTAGCTGCATTCAGATGAATTCACTACATTCAATTTTTGTTACTGTCACCAGTAATCCAGTAGCAAAACTTTAATCCACCATACTTTATCTTCTGGTTTTGAGGACTTCTTATTCTCCTATGCTTTCTTTCTGATGCTTCCTTTCCATGTACTTGTTTCATTGTAGTGTCAACTGTTCTCTCCGCCTTGTCCTCAGAACACAGGGTGCATTCAAAAATGCTGTACAGTTTACTCAACAGAAGCAAGATGAGTGCAAACAGTATTTCTCCCAAATTACTGTTTCACTATATTAACCAAAGCTTCAACTTATATAATTCAGCAGGATCATCAATTTTCCACTATCAACAATGACTGCCAGGACCACCACTAGGTAATAAATTATGTAAGACTTATTAACAGTTCACATATTTCTTGTTAGATTTATACTGGCATTTTGTATTTTGATGTGAGGATCAGAAGCCTTGTAGCATGTCAGTTTCCTATTCTTTGTCTGCTTTACATAACCTTCTTAAGTGGAATAATAAAGTCCAAAAGGAATATATGTTGTGCAAATAAAAATATTGAGTCAGTTAAACTGAAGGTTCAGTTTTTTAAACTGATTGTTAGATCATTCATAAGCTGTATAGATGTCCTAGATCCAAATTAGGCCTTAAATAAATTTACTGAAGATAAAAAGAAAAATAAATCGGGAATATACTACACAAATGGTTTACATATTTTAATTTATACACCTAGTAGACTACACTGAAGGTCCAAAGAGGTAGAAATAATGCTAATATAGTTTACTAATTTTTCAGGATTTGCTTGAACTATTGTGCTTGAATATTGTATTAATGTTGTATTTCTGCTAGGCATAGTTTTTCAAATCCATTTTATATACTAAAGCACAGCATTTATTTTATCCACTAATTCACAGTTGACTTATTTTTCTTCAGGTGACTGGATCAGGTAGACCCTCTTCAAGGAAAATGGAGATAATGCATGCCCTGGGAAACAATAGAGCTTGCCTAGACAAAACGTTTCAAACACTGTAGAGAGCTGGGAGGCTGAAGTAAAGAGCAGACTACAGACTGTCAGACTTCATAGGTGAAGAAGGAGCTTCCTATGACTAGAGGGGACTACTAGTCAGGGACTGTTGTAATTCAAACTCTGCAATTTGGATAAAAGTAAGTTTGGAAAGTAAAATGCTTGCTTTTAGGGTGTGAAATAACAGGTTTGTGCATCTCTTCCACAACCACTCTTCTCGTTCTTTAAGTTTTCTTTATTCAAATATTAGTTAGCTATTTATTTTTCCATAAATCATGGCTTTTCTGAGCTGAAAATCCTTTTGGTTGTCTGTGAGGAGCTTTGATCATGTAATACCCACCCCAAAGTTGTGAAGAGTTGGGGTATTTGTCTCACAAATAAAAGGAAAAAACCCTACATATTTTGAAAGAATTTATACTCTTAACCTTTATAAAAAATAATTGAAAACTTCAGCATATTAGCATAAACTGCGCTGATACTAACATGCTTTTGGAGTCTCCCTGGGACATTGCATGATGTCATTTTCACAAAACAGACAGTAGTTTACTTACACACCCCTGCTCACAGCTTTCACGGGTTCCAGGAAACTGGCCTGTGTGACATTATCAACAAAGGTGATCATATCTTGGGAAAGGGAGATTTTAAGTACTTGGGGAGGAAAAAATCAAGGAGAAGTTTATCAGGTCATTGAAGGCACCAAATGAGAAGGTGAGTCAAGTCAGTTTGCAGAAGTGAAAGCCATCTAACTAGCCCTGGAGACTGATGAACGAGAAAAGTGACCAGTACTCTATCTCTATACTGACTCCTGGATGGTGGCTAATGTCCTATGGGAGTGTACAGCAGTGGAGGAAGACCAATTGGCAGCACAGTGGTAAACCCATCTTGCCTGCTGCATTGTGGCAGGACATCACTGCTCAGGTAGAAAACATCGCTCTAAAGGTACGTCATGTCGTTTTATGTCTCCGTAGATGTCCTGACATTTCATGGGCCCATCAAGCTAAAAATAGCTCACCCTTATGATCCCAGTCCAGGTCCACCTGAGCTACTTGAATTTTGACAGCCTTGTCTACCTGTTCATTGTTTCGATGTTCTTCAGTGGCACGGCGTTTGGGCATGTGAGCATCTACATGATGGGTTTACCCCTGCACTGCCAATTCATCTTTTACCACTGCTGTAGCCACCTGCATAGGGCATTAGCCATGTAGCGCTGGTTGCATGATGTGTAGAGGGGATGCAGCATACAGATGGGCTCGTGATCAAGGGGTGGACCTGACCATGCAGGCCATCACACAAGTCACACGAATGTGAAACATGTGCCGCAATCAAGCAAGCTACATGAGTAAAGTCTCCTTGGAACAGAGGGCAGTGGCTAGTTTTTCAATATGGCGAGGCCTGGCAAATTGACTATATTGGACCACTGCCATGAACACGCCAAGGCAAGTGCTACATACTCACCATGGTGGAAGCAACTACCAGTGGGCTAGAAACATGCCACTGCCTGAAACACCACCTTAGGCCTTGAAAGGCAAATTTTGTGGTGACATGGTACCCCAGAAAGAATTGAATCAGACCATGGCACTCACTTCCAAAATACCCTCATAAACTCCTGGGCCAAGAAACACAGCACTGAGTGGGTGTATCACATCCTCTATCACCCACAAGCCTCTGGAAAGATTAAGAGATAATGGACTGCTAAAGACTATGTTGAGAGCGTTGGCAATGGGGCATGGAAGCACTGGGATATAAATTTGGCAGAAGCCCTTTCGCTGGTTAACACCAGAGGATCTGCTAACGGTCCTGGTCCTGCCCAAACAAAAACCCTACATACTGTGGGAGGAGATAAGGTCCCCACAGTGCACATAGGGAAGTGACTGGGGAAAGTCGGTGTGGATTGCTCCTCCCATGGGAAAAGACAAATCCATTTGTGGGATTGTCTTTGCTCAAGGACCTGGGTGTACTTGGTGGGTAATGCAGAAGGACGGGGAGACCCAGCGTGTGCCTCAAGGAGATTTAACCCTGGGGAAAAATAATCTGTGATGTGATTTGTATGTTGCAGGAAGTAATGTAGCAGGAATGACCTTAACCAACAAAGAGTGAGTTTCACAAGGAACCATGCGAGTGCAACGACGAATCAAACCAAGCTGGTGCTGGTGACCAACAACTGAACATGCTGCTTCTCCTGTCCTGAACACCCACCTCGACAGATGGGGCCTATGTCATAGCCTGTTCTTATAAACATTTGGAGGACTGCTGGAAGCCCATGGAATGGGAGAATGATATCTATCTGTTAAAGGACAGAGGATAGTAGTTAATGAGAATGTATAAATCTGTATGTTGGGTATAAAGATGGTTTAAGTATGTAGTATAAGTTGTATGTGTTGGTAAGAAGGGCTTTCAGTGATGAGAGTTAAATACAATGGGATGGTTAGAAGAGATATAAATGTATTAAATTATGTGGGACTTGAACATGATGCAAATGGTATGGAATAAGGGGTGGATATAGTATTGGATCTGGCTGAGATGGAGCTAATTTTCCCCATAGCACCCCTCATAGTGCTGTGCTTTGTATTTGTAGCTAGAAGGGTGTTGATAACACACCAGTGTTTTGGCTACTGCTGAGCAGTGCTCCCACAGCATCAAGGCCATCTCTTCAAACTGCACCCCCTTCACCTCAAAAGGCCAATAGGCTGGGGGTGGGCAAGAGTTAGGAGGGGACATAGCTGGGACAGCTGACCCAAGCTGACCAAAGGGATATTCCATACCATATGATGTCTGCTCAGCAAGAAAAGCTAAGAGGAAGAAGGAGGGGAGGGGGCATCGTCATTAAGGCATTTGTCTTCCGGAGCGACAGCTATGCATACTGAGGCCCTACTTCCAAGGCAGTGGCTGGACATCACCTGCTGATGGGAAATACAGAATAAATCTTTTGTTTTCCTTTGCTTCCACATGCAACCTTTGCTTTTTGTTTATTAAACCACCTTTATCCTGACCAACAAGATTTTTTCCATCTTATTTTCTCCCCCTCTGTCCTGCTGAGGAGGTGAGTGATAAAGCAGCAGGGTGGGCACCTGGCATCCAGCCAAGGTCAACCCCCCACATACCAATATGTGAAAGAACTTACAAAATATAGTCTAAGTTTACAGCATCTTGAATATTAAGAAAAATATCAGGGGAAACGACATGTATGTATCTAGGGAAGACATGGTCCTAACCAGGTTTCATTATAAATCTGGAGGCTCAGGCCTATCCCAGCCTCAAAATCCATCAATTCCAGACAGGAACCAATATAAAACCAAAAAAGTTTGAGTTAGAAGGGACTAAGGTGATCTAATCTGTCTTCCTGCTTAATGCAGAGTCAACTATGATATCAGATTGGTTTCCTCAGGGCTTTATTCAGTCAGGTCTTGAAAACCTCCAAGACTGAAAACTGCAGAATCTCTCTATGCATGAATATAGGTGACTAGTAGCTAGGTTCTTCGTGGCACAGGAAAAGATTTGAGAATCAGATACAAAATTAGGGCTTGAGTATAGGATTTTCTTTCACTGTACACCAAAATCAGGTAAGGATTTAGTGGTATCGAGTGAAGACACAGGGCTATACAGCAGAACCTAAAATATCAAACAACAAAAGACTTCTGTTCATGTTACTTTTTCCCCAACTACTTTAGTCATTTGATTGTTAATAACCTGATTTAACTGTCATTGAAATCAGTGGAAGTTAGGTATCCAACTCCCACATAAATGTTCACATAAATTGGGATACTCAGCCTTGACAGCTCATTTAAAAAACACACACACTAACTCCTCCTATTAGCAGTTAAATTGTGAAACAAGAGCATCAACTTGGAATTTGTTATTGTCTTGAAAAATAGAAAACTCTCCTTTGACATCGGAGGCCTGGACTGAAATATTTGTTCCAAATTCAATAGATAGTACATAAAAAAAAAAAAAGTCCTCCAGAATCCAGGTCTAGGCATTAACCATCAGTGTCCAACAGATATGGGAACGACCTAATTGCTCTTAGCTGCTTATTAATGACCCTTGACTGCCATTTGTGTTAAGCCCTATCTGTAGATGTACTTTGAGAACATCTACCGCAACAGTTCCTGCAAGACAATTCTGCAAAGGAAGTGGGACTTTGGCAGAAGTAGGATTTAGTCAATTTATTTTCTGCTCCAGCTGGCAGAAACTAGACACCTCCTGAATCTTTGGAGGGAGAGTCAGAAGTTGAACACCATCTTTGATGTTCTCAGTGACACCAGATTTTATCTATGTCCTTTGTAGAGCCAGCTTTGGTATGAGTCTACCATGCATAACATAAGGTGGCTTGCAAAACCTCTGGAGCATGTACGAAATAAGTAATCTATCCAGACAAATTAGTTTTGTTGGGAGACAGAGCATTTTGGGCAAGTGCTACAATGGTACAGCCTTCTATGCAGGTGGGGCTTTTTGGTTGTGGGTTTTTGTGTTTTGTTTTTCTTTTAATTAATAAAGCGTATACAGCAAGAATGTTCAAGAATGATCCATATTCATGCTATACAGAGTTTAGCAAAATTACTCATGTTTTTAATCAAAAGAATGCATTATAAAATTGACATATTTTCTGTCCCCCAGGCAATTTGACATAGCAGATAACTGTTATGAAAGAACAATAACAAGTAGAAAAGCTAAGCTGGGGATTTTACATTAACATAATACAGGTTAAAAGTGCAAAATTAGCAAGTCAAGATATGGATGGGGTGTATTTATCATACAAATCAAGACATACATAGACGGCACCAGGGAAATATTCCTCACACTATGCTAAAGCTGTGACTGCCAAAAGATTGCCACTTACTGCTAATTGTGACAGTGATGCTGGAAAAGGTGTTTCCTGAATACCCGCAGATTGCACATATAGGCTGGATTTTCTGGCTCAATAGTTTGCCTGAGATAGGCTTCAGAACAAGCCAAGAAAGTGGAAGAAAGGTATGTATTCCACTATCTGTCAGTATTTCTATCCTTTTGACAGTACATACAGCTATTATATGAATCAAGCGGATAACATTTTATTTTTTTTTTAATTAAACAGTGGTGTCTCTTTCTCACACACACACGTGCTCTATTCATTAGTCAGACGAAATGTGTTTTCCTGAGTAAATCTCAGCTCATCTTTCTTGTGACTTCATTGTGTGTCATGCTGTATTGATAGTTCTGAATCTGGAATATTTGACATAGCCTTCTGCTTCTTGATGAAGATTTTACACTACCTTTTTAAGTACTGTTTTGCACTGCTAGCAGATGTGCTTTCTGATTTTTATTGTGAACTCACTTGTTACTTGAATTCATCTAGTGTTTAGTTCATCCAATACAGTAAAGTCCATTTCTATCTAAGGTACTTGTATTCTACCTTTTATTCTAAGCTATCTGATTACCTGAGCATATTTAGTATATTATTCACAAAAATTTCCCCTAAATGCAGTGACCTTTTAGTGTTTCTATTTAAAGCTAAGGAGCTAAAGAATGGCAACATTAAAATCAAATATCAGGAAAGGATAATAATGAAAGGTATCTTATCTCAGATTTGATTTTAGGCATATAAATTCCATCTGAAATACACCAAATAACCTAATTTCTGTCACCTATATGCTGGGGCACCCACATTTTATACATGAAATTTAATTTCTGCTTATACTAAAAATCACTGGAATAAACTCAATTCCCTATCTCACCATGTCTGTGAACCCAAATCATACATAGTATCTTCAGTATACATTTTCTCAATGAAACAATGGTAGTATTTTCTCTTACTACAGTTATAGATGGAACATTCTGTTTGCTATTTTATTCTGTACCTGAGTAGACAAAAAACACCTAAAATGCTGGGTATAATTCCCTTCTTTTCCTATGGAATTCAAACAAAGATCACTAACTTTGTTGAAGTGTCCACATTGTCAAGTTGTAATATTTTGGGGGAAAATTTGTGGACAAGGAAGAAATCCCTCTCCCTCAGTCAAGCTTATTGTGGAATAAATTATTCAAGACTGTTCATTGGATTTAAACAGCTAGAAACACTCCTAATAAAAATTCTTACTTAGAATTAGGTTTTGCATCCCAAAGAAGCAGGGCAATAATGCTAACGGTCTCACTGAATTTAGAGGGATTATTCATATTTGTGAAGCAAACATACCTACTGACTCAGAGTCTTAATGATCATTAGTTACATCACCAGTTAGATGTTACAACTGGTGATGTAACTAACACCAGTTTTGGTGTGCTTTAATCACCCATTTTGTTCGAGTTATTCATAAGAACAGAGTTAAAGAAGTCATTAAGAATTCATGGGACAGAGACGAGAAAGGTAAGGGAAAAAAGCGGGGGGGAGGGGGGGTTGGTGAGGGGGAAGCCACCAAACCTCAAAAAAGGCAGTAGGAATGCTTGTTTCAATACATTTCTATGTTTAATTACAAATCTATCACCTGATCCTGAGGCTGCAAATTTGACTTCAGAGTAGTAGATCTTTATAATACAGAAAATACAGCTAACATAAGCAAAATAAATATGCCTAATCTAAAATGGTGCTTTGGTTTTAACTCCAGATCTATGTTTTCATTACATCTTTAATGAAAGATAATGAAAGATTACACTAAATAAAAGATTTTAAGAACACCTTAACTATTAAACATACTTGTTTGCAATGAAAAAAATTTTTTTTTTTTTTTGTTACACAGAGCTAGGAGAAAACTACAGAAATTTTCCCCTTGAAAGGCAGTTATAAACATCTTCTTTAAACATATGGTATTTTTTCACTCCCAAGCACAACACAATATATTACTATTCTACAGATATACTACGTATACAAATATACAAGCATAAAATTACATATAAAAAAACCCCAACTTGCTTTTCATTTAAAACACACACAATTATCAAGAAATAAATAGATCATATGCATAATTTACTGAGAACCTGGGATATTACCAAGACTTAGTTCCTTCTAACCACCAAATCCCTCCTCTACTCCCTAGAACACTCTCACAAGCAGGGCTGGTATTTCAGTAACAAGTTTACACAGGTGTTGCTTGAGTCATGCTTGCTCCCAGAGTATTTACCAGAAGAGTTTGACCTACTTATGATTCCTTTAGCAAGAGTTAGTTTAGGTTTCTCTTTGCTATTCTAGTGTTGACTTTCACAAAATTTTGAGAGTTCATATTTGTCTTTAAAATTGAAACTGGCCAATACACTGTGAAGTCAAAAGGACAAGCTAGAAAGTCATAGTGCGGTCACATAAGCCTCTTTTCTTAAAGATTGTTATATAGTCTTTAAACAGTGGTATCTAATCCATACATTCAAGCTCCTATTCTATTATTTCAATGACAGAAGCAAACATTTACAATTTATGAATTCTGTTTTTATTTTATGTCTTCTGCACTGGTAAACACACTAGTGAGAGAAAAAGCTAGTGTCTTATTTCAAGAGTAATTTATTCATGATATTATTAAGGTTAGTTGTACCAGTACTTATTTATCCAGGGTTCACTGAAAATGTAACTGAAAATGAGACTTCCTCTACTTTATGTTTTAACTACTATTACTGTGAAAGAAATAACTTATCATAAAGCATAATCATTATAAAAATACGTTGCACAATTAATACTGAGAACTTACACATGGTTTAGCTTTGGACTGAACAAAAGGTTCAGCACACACAGTTGGATACTTGAGAAAGGAGTATACAATCTCTATTTGTTGATTTTGTCACTTTTAAGAACAAGAATACCACACAGATTAACCTTAAATGATATACATACTTTTTCATTATTATTGTTGCTCTCATTTTTTTCTTTTGAAGACTTCATTGACTCTTATGCTGGCTTCTCCTTGGCCCCACCTATTTGGACTGTACATCAGTAATTACAATGGCTTGTAACAGAGAGTTTCAAACATTTGTTCCTAGGGTGACCGAACAGGTGAGCCCTGTGTACTAACCACCCCCACACTGTCACAGTTATGGGGACGTTTAAGATCTTTTTTGTATATGGACTTTGAAACTTACAACAATCCTTCAGTTCATTTAAAGTAACATAAACATTCATATAATACTTTAAAGCAATTATGAGTACTCAATATGACCAAAGATGAAAAACCTTAAACTTACTGGATCTTTTAGTATTTAATATGAGTGTTAAATATTAATCTAAACTCTGAATTGAAACATCATTGAAGTAACTGAAGAGGAAATGGTTCAGAAACTTAACTCTGTTATAGATCAATATTTTTGACAGGCCATATATGTCTTTAAAGGGTCAAAACAAAAGCCTGGATCTAAATCTAAATACCTGTTATCTTGTATTGAAATATTTGTTTGTCAGGATTTCAAATCCAAACCCATAAATTATGTATCAGGCAGTTTAAAAACTTAAATGATAATAATTTGGTTTTGCTTTATTTTTTAGACTGAGAACATGCTGTCTTATATTTTTTCTTTTTTCCCCATGACATAAACACATGAAACAAACACCGAGATTAAATAAAGATACAAGGATGTTTTAACAATTATGAATTATACTGCTATTTTTGTGTTTTGTTTTCAGTTCCTTTACACAGAACTGGTAAATAATTCTCTTTGTATCTAATAATGTGTCTATATAATAATATAAAAATTTTTATGTTACAGAAATTACTCAGATTGCTTAATATCTGCGTATATAAAGCAGTATTATTTTACATTTATTTATTTTTAAGAACCTCAGCTAATAATAAAATGAGGTAAGCCTAATAATAATTATTATATCACAAAGATTCTACCTTCACAGATTTCATCAAAGGTTCACATAAAACTTAATATTAGGTCTCTTTTTAGAAATACATTTAAAAGTACAATACCCCATTGATTCTAAGTCAATGCAGTTCTCTTATAGGACCAGTTTTTGTGCAGTCGCTTTGCTGTCCCCCCAAATACTGCTTAATTAGCAAGCCTGATTCACTCTCCTCCTACACACATAGGTCTTTCCATGCATTGGTAATTTGAAATATGAATACTATAGTCTCTATTTATGAAGTCAAGACCTACAGAACAACGTATAAGGATTTATTTTCACTTTTTCTAGTTAATTAGTTTGCATAATTGATTTTTACTATATAAGCATTTCATTGACACAATCCTCCCATTGACAAAATATGCAAAAGACAATGTATGTTATTTATGATATAGAGCATAAAATTTTACACCAAAAATCTGTAAAATATATACTTTTTTGTGGATTCTGTGTCATTAAAAACTGGTAGGTAGGTAAACACTGTTTCTGATATTGTTGTGTCAAAGTAGCAATAAAAACCAGAACTCAGCACCCCAATCTGTCATTTATGTAAATATTCCCTACGTTGAAGGTGATGGATTATCTTACTCAATGCTCATGATAGAGTATTTCTCCAAAGGAAAGTAGTTGATGACTTATGCAGAAGTTCAAGCTACCAAATGCAGTTCATGTATACGAGGATCTGTTAGGAATATTTTCAGTAGCACATTTAAGTATTAGAAGATTTTCTATGGACACTTTTCTATTCCCACTCTCTTCCACTTTCAATAAAGACAGTGATTTTCTTCTTCTTTGTTTTTCTCTCCTGTCTTTTTAATCCCTGTCTTCTCCTTGTTTTCTATCCCCAGTAAAAACTTCAGTGCTTTAGTTGGTAAAGCCTTTTCCCTCCTTTTTCCTGAGGTTAGTCAAACAGTTTTCCTCCTCCTTTGTGGTTTAAGTTCCTTTCCAAAGTGTCCCTTCCTTGGCTTTGGACAGACTCCCAGACCTCGGGCTCTTTTCTCTCACATAAGAATAGTTTTCTACTATTTCTCTGATCTATGTTGGATGTCCTGCTCTTGTTTAAAAACCTATTCTTAAATTAAATCTCTGCTTTCTCCTGCAATTATGTTTTATCCTTTTCTAATTCCCTCACAGCTTTGTTACTTTATGTGTAACCTAAGTTTTCATCTAAATTAACGTTATTCATCTGGGTTTTGATATGCCTTATTTTATTATCAATAGACCTTACTCCTTTTTATTCACTTAATCTTCCAACAACAGATTGTTGACTTTATATCACAATAGGACATGTTTTGTTACAATTATGAAGACGAAAGTGTAGGAAAAAGTGTACCTTATAGGTAATGTAATCAACACTTATCTGATTTCTCAGAGTAAGCTTGCTCTTTTTATTGTAGATTGATCTGCATTGCCATGGCCTGACAATACACTTTTGATGCTTTTTGTTCAGACTTTCCATATTGCATAGCAATGATGGTGCTACTCAAAGAGACAAATGCAGCATATCAGGCAAAAAAATCCAGAAAACATTGCACTTATCTAACTTTTGACATACTTAACAGCAATCTGTTGCTGGTATCTGGTAAAATCTGGTCTGTGCTTTTGGAATAGTGGGGAAATGTTAATGTGATTCACTTGCCTCAGGTTGTGGATTATATAAGCAATTGGGTTAGAGGATACCAGCGCGGGACCTTGTAGAAACATCTAAAAGATTTACTTTAGGAGTAAAGAGATAAAAAATGAAAATATTTGATAGGAAAATGTTGTGAGGTCATGGAAAAAATCACTGGAACTGTCAGTTCAAGAGTACAATAAATGAAAAAAAATCAAATTTATTTACTTATGTTAACAGATGAAAACTATTCAGAGCAAGAAGTGTCTTACTACTGGTATATCCTAGTCAGTAAGAAACATCCTATCAATTTTAATAAGTGTGAGATAACGCCCTTTCTGTATCCACAGGAGAAAAAAGTTGACACATTAAAAAAACCCCTGATATTGAGACATATTTACCAATAAATTAGGGTAGAATATATTACAGAAACGTTGGAACTGTCCCCAAAAATACATTATTGAATTGGGTATGTCTGGGAAGCAGTTAACTTTCCCCATAGCAGCCCTCATAGTGCTGTGCTTTGTAGCGAGAAAGATGTTGATAACACACCAGTGTTTTGGCTACTGCTGAGCAGTGCTCCCACAGCATCAAGGCCATCTCTTCAAACTGCACCCCCTTTACCCCAAAGAAAAGCAAGAAAAGCTAAGAGGAAGAAGGAGGGGAGGGGGCATCGTCATTAAGGCGTTTGTCTTCTGGAGCAACAGCTACACATACTGAGGCCCTACTTCCAAGGCAGTGGCTGGACATCACCTGCTGATAGGAAATAGACAATAAATCTTTTTGTTTTCCTTTGCTTCTGTGCAGGGACCTTGGCTTTTTCTTTAGTAAACTGCCTTTATGTCATCCCATAATTTCTTTTTCATCTAATTTTCTTCCCCATATCCTGCTGAGAAGGGCAGTGATAGAGTGGCTGGGTGGGCACCTGGTGGCCAGGCAAGGTCAACCCACCACAAAACACATACTGCCCCACCCCTCCATGGTCTGCAGGGGGGCCAGGACACCCCATAAAAGGCCATACTGCCCCACCCCTCCATTGAGTACTCAGGGCCAGGCCACACATATAAGGCCGCACTCGCCCACCCCTGGCCTGTGGCAGACGCTACCTCTGCTCCTGCATGGTGAAGGCAGGCAGCAGCTGACACAGGGTCAGGCTTCTGCCACCCTTCACAGACCCAGGGAAGGTGACCAGTGGTGACTGTTGGCAGCAGCGTTTGGTGGCTGAAGGCCCATTCCCCATGCCTTCAGCCATGAGGCTGGGTGGTGTGGGCCGGGGGCCCGTGGCGCGCAGCTGCCCCTTGCCCTGCCAGGGCCTGGCGCAGGAGGAGGAGTGCCGGTGGGAGCTGGAGGCCCTGCGGACTGGGCTGGAGGGCGAGTGTCTCCGCTCCCACGAGCTGTGCCTCTGGGCCCAGCCTGAAGGCCCTCCTGAGCACCAGGGCCATCAGGAGATGCAGAGCTCTTGCTCCCCTGATGGAAATGGGCCCTGGGCCCTGGCTGCGGCCAGCCGCCAGAGCAAGCCTCGGTCTTTCCGCCTGGCGTTACAGGAGAGACCCCCTGAAAGCCACAGCGCTGGGCAGCGGACAACACGCCCGGCCGTGGCGGATGCTGTGGTGCAGGTGCCAGAGTCTGCGAGGGAAGACTTGGTGCTTCCTGGCAGCACACGCAGCCGGCTGCTGGAGCAGAAGGCCCGCCTGCAGCGTGCCCTGGAAGACCTGGAGAGGCAATGCAGAGCCCTGGAGATGAGGAACCGCCTCCTGAGAAAGGGAAGCTCTCCGGAAGCGTGCAACGAGGCAGACAGGCTCCAGCAGAAAAGCGCTAAGCTAGCTGCCCTCACCGAGCAGCTGCAAGAAAGATGCAGGTGTCTGCAGGAGACCATCGAGCGCCTGATGAATCCTCCAGTGCCACTGCCTATCCAAAGCGCCGCTGAGGAACTGGGCATGAAATCGTTGCTTCAGCAGAGGGCTGGAGAAAGGAGAGAGCCTGCCAGAGTTTTGCTGGCACAGGACAAGCAGAATGAAGCCTCACGGAAGGCAGCTGAGAAGCTTCAGGCCCAACTGGCTGCAGACAAAGAGGGCTCATATTATGTGAGCAGCCTCAGACAACGGTGTGAGGACTTAGAGGTGCAGCTGATGGAGATGACGGGTGAAAACACCAGGCTGGCGGAAGAAAATTCTCGCCTCCGTGGGCAGATGCACTGGGCAGAAAAGGTTCAAGCTAAAAATGCTGACCTGAAGGGGCAACTAAGGCGAGTGGCAGAGAAGCAAAATTCTGCCACCCAAGCCATCAGCCGTCTTCAAAGCCGACTGGAAGATGCCGAGCGCAAACTGAAAGCCATGAGAGAAATGGCAGAAAGAAGGCAACAACTGGAGAAGGAAGGCGAGGAGACAAAGTCAGCGCTGCAGAGGAAAGAAAAGGAAGATGAGTTTTTGCAGCGTGCTCAGACAGAAGGAAAAAAGGAACACCAAAACACCATGCAACTCTTTCGAGCCTGGGTGAGTGAGCTGGAGAATGGGTTTCAGAGCTCCTCGGAGTCAGCTTGGGCAAAGGATAGTCCTGGGTCCTGCCTTCTTTCAGAGGAGGACCCTGCAAGTGAGACAGAGGAACTGGTAGCAGACAAACTGTCCATCATCCTGCAGGCTCTGGGACAACAACCGGGAAAGCTTTGAACATTCATAGCTCGATACAGCTACAATCCTTTTGACGGTCCCAGTCAGCAGCCTGAACTGCTGACGGTCCCAGTCAGCTTCCTCTAACTGCTGGACAACATGTTTACATCTTTGGAGGGGTAGATGAAGACGGTTGGTATGTGGGAGAGCTGCAGATGGCAGAAGAGGCTTCATCCCCTCCAACTGTGTCAAAGAGGTTTTAGATGATGACCTGGAAAACAAAAATTGGAATGATCCTCGTTATTACCTTTTCAGTCTCTCGCCTATTTTGGAGGAAGACAAAGAGGATCTAGATGTGGGTGTTGGGGGCTAAAAAGCACGGAAACAATGGATTGTAATAAATGATGCCTATACGACCCTCCAGAGTATCTGCAGAAGTGAATTTGTACTTAAAAAGGATTTCTTTTAGACTTTTAGATTCTTTAGAACAGGGGGGATGTCTGGAGGGCAGCAGGGGCCTCCAACGGGCCCCAGCAAAGCCCAGATAAGGTGCTGGGGCACTCTGGACGGTAATTAAGGCCCTGCAAAGTCCCCTGCAGAGCCCAGCAAAGGCCCCTGGGACTTTCTGGAGAGCAGCTTTGCCATGTCAGAGCACCACTGCTATTGGCAGTGATGGGGACCCTCCTGTGGGGCCAGTTACTGTGCATATCCTTGCCGTGGGGAGAAGAGAGAGAAGTGCAGAGGGAATGGCACTGCCCAAGGGACCGTCCGCACTCGCATAGGTCACGTGCCAGGACAGGATGTTTGCAGGGCACCTCAAACCCACTGCTGCCCCTGCATTCACAGCCTGGAAGTAAACTGAGTGATTGGGCTGGACTTGGCCATGGCTTTCCAGAGTGTCCCCAGGTCCCTTCCCCAGCCTGAACCGGCCCTGCAGCTCTTTTGGCTCAGAGGTGCTTCTGCTGGCTTCCTGTGAGTGCTGTCCGTTAAAGCACTTCTGAGCGTGAAGCCTGATGCCTGGCTGCAGAACTGCTAGTGGAGCACACCTCATGAAGCACAGATGGACTGTTAACAGTTTTCATCCTTGCAGTAAAGTTAGGGGGAAGAGGTTAAGAAAGTCTACGAGGTGATAGTAGCCCAGGTAAAAATCACTATTTGGCTTTATATATGGAGCAACTGAAAGAGATTGGCCTGGGTTCATGTGACCAGTGAGGTCACTGGTGACTTATTCCAACCAACTCAGTTAGAAAGCAGATAATAGTGAACACAGTAGCCTTTTGGGGTGAACATCCATATCCAGAGGTTTGGTATAGGAGTTCGAGCTCATGGTGAAACTGTGACCTGTAAGTGCTGCACTGTCAGCCCATATCCACATGCCAAAGTGTTGGAAGTGAGTGTACTTTTGCCCTATTCACAGCTGCACTGTGGGGGCTTGTTTGTGTTCTGCACACTGTGTGATAGTCTGTCATAGATTAGAAACCTTGCAGTAGAAACTGCAACCTCCCTGCTGTGCATACCTTGCTTAATAATTAATTTTCAAATTTTATGTCACTAAGTGGTGTAGTTCTGTTCTTGAGACTCTCCACCTCTGAATTGGCCTGTGACAGCTATAAACTCCAGATATGGTAATATTTTTCCAGTATTTTGCTGGTAATGATATTTTGCCAATCCTTTTTCTAAAAATGTCTAGTATTTCACATAATCCTCTGCATCCTTCAATAATCTTAGTGACATATTGTACTACCCCAGTATGATGTTTTTTACAAGTATTCTCGAAAGCCATGTATTTGCTTACACACTCCATCTGCTCTGTATGCATTTTCTATGGTGCTTCTTTACACTTCAGTTGATTTCATTAGCATTCCCTGCTATAATAGTCAGTTTTGGCACAAAGTGTTTTAATTATTTCATTGGATTTACTCATCTTCTGTTTTTTCCTAGTTGCTCATTAGTACAATCCCTTTCAGTCTTAGCTTCACAGTTTAATTACTGGAGTACATTATGACTTCTGATGTAGGGGCAAGGAATATTTTTTTGTATTTGTTTGTTTTAGTTTTTTTTAATAAAGATATATCCATACTATTTTATTAGAAATTGAAGATTAGTTGAGAACTAATCTCAAATTTGAAAATGAAATAGGCTTGTACACATGGAGGCAAACATACAGTTTTATAGTACGCTAATTTCTGGTACATACTCTTGCTATGGACATTGTAGTTCAACATCATTGAGTATTTTATAGTAGAACTTTGTTAAAAACCCTCAACTTTACATCAGTTCATAGTTTCGCATTAGATCCATACTAGAACTTTGATAAAAATGAAACTTTGTATTACGTGATACAGCTGATAGCAAACTGTTTATTAGGAGTGAAAATTCACTTTTTAATGTTATATAAAACTAAGGTCAATGTCACACTTAGTTTGTGAATAAACTTTGAATTGATACATGGGTCACCTCAGTTGATTTTATGTGGACATATAATGATCATTCCTCATTGCCTGCTTGAGCTGAAGCCCATATGGATTCCTTTAATGTATTAGCTTGACCTTTAGTCATATCATTTCCCAAGCATTTTTGCATAATAGTCCCATCTGGGTTTACAAATTGGATGATTGGTGTTTTGCCGTGTTACCAACCATCTGATAAGTGATCAATTCACAGCTGAACTTGTAATAGTGCAGCCTGTGAAGCTGAGATCACAATTTTGTTTGTTTGTTTGTTTTACTAACATTGATGATGCTTTGCTTGTGAAATATGAGACAGATTAAAATGTGAAAGTGGATGAAACTGTGATCTGTATAACCAGTTTATTCCCATTCCTTCCTTCAGCACTGCTGTTTTTGTAGATAATACACTATTTTCTGGATGTTCATTGATTTACTTTTCTCTTTTAATCTTTTTTCTGACTGAGAAGACACAAATTCAATACATTTGGAGTAAGTAAGTGCTATTTGTACACACTTCTTAAAAAGTCATAGATCTACGTATTTCAGGTTAAGCTGTGACAGGACCCCAAGTTGAATCTTCCTGCCAAATGTGGATCAATCAGCATTTTTTCCTTAAAGACCATGCCCCAAAACATTTTGAATCCAGAAATCTATCTTTATTGTCGTGGTTTCACCCCAGCCAGCAACTAAACACCACACAGCTGTTCGCTCACTCCCCCCAGAGTAGGATGGGGGAGAGAATCAGAAAAGCAAAAGTGAGAAAACTCGTGGGTTGAGATAAAGACAGTTTAATAGGGAAAGCAAAAGCGGCACACTCAAGCAAAGCAAAGCAAAACAAGGAATTAATTCACTACTTCCCATGGGCAGGCAGGTGTTCAGCCATCTCCAGGAAAGCAGGGCTCCGTCACGCATAATGGGTACTTGGGAAGACAAACACCATCACTCTGAACATCCCACCCTTCCTTCTTCTTCCCCCAGCTTTATATGCTGAGCATGATGTCATATGGTGTGCAATATTGCTTTGGTCAGTTGGGGTCAGCTGTCCCAGCTGTGTTCCCTCCCAACTTCTTGTGCACCCCCAGCCTACTGGCTGGTGGGGTGGGGTGAGGAGCAGAAAAGGCCTTGACTCTGTGTAAGCACTGCTCAGCAATAACAAAAACATCTCTGTATTATCAACACTGTTTTCAGCACAAATCCAAAACATAGCCCCATACTAGCTACTATGAAGAAAATTATCTATCCCAGCCAAAACCAGCACATTTATCTGAGCAGAAACTAAAGGAATGGACTTATTAAAATAAAGAAAATTATTGCTCAAGATGAATAGAAATAAATGAGAGTATAAACAAATCTTCGCTACACATTGTTTCTTTTCCCACAGCCTTCCACTGTTAGCAACACAATGATTTTCTGGGTTGAAGAAACTTTCAAAGATAGTGAAAGTCTTTCTCTTTTTCTGCCTAAAGCCTAGTTGTGTGTCTGCTCTCTGCTGCTTTCAAAGTTTCATCTATTTGAAGACATCTGACTTGCAGGGGAGATGTCAGAAGAGCTCTCAAGCAAGCTCAATTGCATCTAGGAAATCAGTTCTCCTGTGTCTGAAGGCTGCAGCTTACCCAAAGGGCAGCACCTAGAACAAGGAAAAAAGTAACACAATACCCAAGCAGTATACCTTCTTAGAAAATTGCTAAGTCACCAGTTTGTTACATTCAAATTAAAGCTCAAAGAATGTGGCAAGCCTTTTTTTAAAAGAATATATGACTACTCTGGGGTGCCGCAGAACTGTCTACCAGACTGGGCTCTTCAGGAATCCTGGATGCTATGACACCACATTTCTCAACACAGGTACGTACTGGCTCAGACTGGATCAATTTGAGGTACTTTAAGATGCTGAACAATTGTAATTTTAGGAACTTTCCAGCTCAACATGGATAGTTGATAGAAACTTGATAGACAGCCCACAAATTACAGTGCTACAACTGATATCATATAATTTATTAACTGGCTTATTATCTAGTTTAACACATTTAAGAAAGGAAAAAAATAGAGCTATTGGATCTTTTAACACTTTAAAGTCCTTTGTTTAAATACTTTTACTACACAAGGTGGCTCTGTCACAGTTCTGAACAGATCCCATTCAATACTAATATTATAATGATGCTTATCATGTGGATAACTGTACCAGGGCCCCTTGATAGTTGATAGGTGGATAGTTTCCAAAATTTAAAACTGAATGAAAAGAAGATATCAGGAAATCCTTGAATTTGAATAATTTTTGCACTCAAAAGGATATAACTGAGAACAAAAATGTAATTTCAATGGTTAATTTTATTTATATCTGAGCTTTGGATATCTGCTTCTACAAATATTTTCCTTTAGAATAATTGGTGGGTTTTTTAATACCCTGTGTCTTAGTAGCTTAAGAGAATGTGCATGTACAGATTTGTGCTAAAATACTTTAAGTCTTTTTGCTGACCATGCAACTTTCCATGGAACCCTCAGATTTTAGGTAGATTCTTAATTGTTGATTTTGTTAAAATATTACAGATTGCATTTAGCCCTATTTAACACAATTCAGTATATAATCAGTCAGGGTCAGGTTTTTTATGCTGTTTTGAAAAAAATCATATGATGTACTGATGATTGCTTTACAGAGTTATATTTATTTATAGTTTACTGAGATGTGATTATTCAGGACATTAAAAATAAAATATTTGAAAAAAAAGCCTTTTCGAGCAAATATGTTACCTCTGTCAGAGGAGCAGGTGATCATAGTTGTGATAGCAACACTCTAAACTGAGAGGAAAGGATGCATGGATTTCAAAAATGCATTGGAGCATATTAAATATGCATGTTGATTAATTTTGTATGAGGAACATTTTTGTCATTATTCAAAAAAACCTAAATATGATTATTAGAGATACTCAGATGTTCTTTATCACAGGCCACCTACAGTGATTAACTGCCAGGTTGACCCAGCAACTCTGGGAATGTGGTAGTGTTATGCTGAGTAGGAAGGGAATGTCTAAATTAATCATTTCAAAATCACATATTCCAGGACTGACAGAGCATACTGTGCTTGCTTTTTCCGTCTCTGTATGTTACTATATCCAGCTTCTTTGAAATTGGGAAGTGTAAGACTACAGACCCATAAGGATTGTAGAGTATATATAATTAGCTCATTCTTCTACACAGATACCAAAGACAGATTTTGGGACTTTAACACTAAATGACTCAAGGGATAGTGGTAGGCATAGGAAAAAGAGAAACTGCTTTTGCCAATATAGGCCATTAGCAGGGTTATTTTAACTTGAGTGGCCATAAGAAGACACTTAAAGTTATTAAGAGGAATCAGATATTGCCCTCAAACAGCTTACATATATATGGGAAAAACCTTAGGACAGATATTGCAGAAAGATATTCCTGGGAAGCAAAGCAGATTGGATGAGAGTGAGATTTGCAAAAGAAATGGAATAAACATTAGCTCTTTTTCCTAGTGAGTGGATATACTCATGAATAAAGCTTAGGACTGTGCCCTGACAACACCAGTCACATTCTTGAAAAATTTTTGAATTCAGATAAGTTAGCAATTATCTGGCATAGAAGAGTTTCCCAACAGCGAATGGGCCTTGATATGACCACTTGCTTGCATTTTGTAGCTATAGACTATGCAGACCGACAACATACTGACATACTGTCAAACTCTGGAGTCACTTCATAAAAGCTGATCTGCCTATATTTTCATGGGCTTTTTTGTCACAGCTTTAGCTAATCAGAAGTTTGCAAATTCAGGGGAAATGTCAGCAGGATAATATAGTGCACAAAACCTTAATTATTGTGAAAAATTTTGAACATAGGTTTGATTTTGGAAAACATAGTACATAAGCTAATAGATTGTCCCTTAGAATTTGAAAATCTCACTAGTCAGATAAAAGTCCTGTGAATAGCAAAGCTGCCACGGGATTGAGAAAAAAGATTATGATAGTGTCACTTTTTTGGTCAGAGAAAAACATTTCTCATCCTTCCCACATGACTACTATGCATTTTGTTCATTGATTAGCTATGAACTAAAAGAAAAGTATGACCTCTGCTTTGTTATTTAAAGAAAAAATAGATCCTATACAGAGGCCGTTTTTCTACAGCTGTGTATTCAGTTTATTGTTAATTTGGGATCAAGCTTTTCCTGAATGCTGCAAATGGAATTTAATCATTTAGTATAAGCTGCCATTTTCCATTTCAGGAAGCAGAAGCATAAAAGTTTTCTGTCAGCACCATTTTGTTCAAGTTTCTTTTTGGATTTGGAGTGAGCTGTCTTGTGAAAGTGTAGTAAATTGGACCCTCTTCAGCCATTAGATTGTCTCTGCTTTGCATCTTTTTCTGAAAGAATAGAATAGCCACTAGGCAAGTTTTTAGAGAACTTATAAGTGTAAGCTCTGAGATACCTAACAGAAAGAAGGCTCTCAAGGCAGAAGTCAGTCTTTTTGGAAGGATACACTGAAGTGTCAACGCTGGACACTGAAGTATCAACGCTGGAGGAATTTTTTTTATGGCTATTTTGGAATTAGACTGAAAATCTTTCTTTACCTTTTTATCTCCTCAAAAAGCACATTAAAAAAAAAAAGAAAAGTTAAAGCCCTGTTAAGTAAATCTATGTTCCTGATTTCTGAGCACTCTGAAAGCATGTACATGGGGAGGATCATTCCAGTCCTGCCTTTATTATTAAGCTTTATAATATTATATCTATTTCAGAATCAGTGCATGGAGCAAAAAGATTATCTACCTGCTTTAGGTATAGGCTAGTTCTCTGCTTGTTAAGACTAAAGCAAGGATTGTGTTTTTAAATGGCTAACACAAGAGTTTCTACAATACTTGATTTCTCAAGGATTGTAACAGAGCTATACAAGCAATTCTGCTGTGCTCTGCCCAGTGCACAAGTTCCTTGTTATTAGAAGTTAATTTTCTCAGAGATATTGCAAATATCCTTGTCCAGCATACTCTATGTGAAAGATGGACTATATAATTGTTTACTGTCCATCTGCCCATTAACTTTTTCTCACATTGCCTTGTGGCTAACTTAGTCTATCTTTTGGCATGTTTTTGATTCCTACTGCTAAATGAGAAGCCAACTATCATGTCCATTGTCAGGCCAGTGTTCTGTCCCTTCTCTTTAACTGTATATAGAGACTGTAGTTTGGCATTTTTTTTCAAAATAAGTGATTTTTTTTCCCCCCATTTTTTCATTATACCTGCTACCTGCTGGATTTTTTTCTATTAATTTTATAGAACATGGTGGTTTATTTTTTTTTAATTAAGATCAGTGTTGAATAGTACAAGCCAATTATGCTCTGAAAAAAATGGATTAATTTCCCATAACTAGCTCCATGACCAGAAAAAAATAATCCCATGATTTGGAATCATTCCAGATTTATGGTAAAGAAAGAATCAATTATGTAAAGAGACTTCTGCTTTTTGTGCTGAGAATTGGTGTTTGAATTCCAGCGTAACAGCTCTGATAATATTTTTTTCTTTAATTTATTTATTAGTAAATTTTAATTTATTTGATCAAATAAATTTATTTTATTTTTCTTTTAATTGCATTCTACACCTCTGTGGCTCTTGCACCCTGTTTAAGACTTTAATGGATTTTCTAACAGTATATCTTAATGGAACAAGTTAAGGCTGTTAGGTGGTTGATGAACTTCATTGTAAAATCTTTTTTTCTTGGGAGTTTAACATAAGTCACTTTCAGAATTTTATTTTGATACATTTTTTTGTTTGTTTATGCACAACAATTTTATTTAGCCCCATGTTGTGCTTTGAGGATATTTCTGTTTTAGGAACACTTGCCATAGAGTACATGAAAGTAATGCATGTGGTTCTACCATCTCTTTTAATTGGGCAATAGTTTGGTTGTACTGTATGTATTTATGCATTCCCCACCTTTCTTTCAAGTCAAGGCACCAGAACACTGGGCTGTATGCATCTCTCACTAAAACATTGCCCTTTCTGAACTGTAGTCAGTAGTGTCATATTAGCAATGGATTTAGCTTAGTATGCTTTCCCTCTGGTCGTGGAATGTGGAACATTTTTGCTGAGTATTCACAAACTGATATAGCATGCAGCCCACAAATTACAGTGCTACAACTGACATCATATAATTTATTAACTGGCTTATTATCTAGTTTAACACATTTAAGAAAGGAAAAAAATAGAGCTATTGGATCTTTTAACACTTTAAAGTCCTTTGTTTAAATACTTTTACTACACAAGGTGGCTCTGTCACAGTTCTGAACAGATCCCATTCAATACTAATATTATAATGATGCTTATCGTGTGGATAACTGTACCAGGGCCCTGAGCACATCCCATCTCCTGGAGGTCTGGCTGCCTGGGATCAGGCCAACTTAGAGATAACACAACTTGTGGCCTTGAAAGAAAGAGCTAGAAAAAGCTTGAGCAAAGAAAACCCTTCCTTCCCCTGTTAGGTCCCATTAGGCTGATGCTCTTGCCCTCAGTCCATATGACTCTCCTTCCCTTGCAGAGGAGCCTGCTTTTGCTGCTCCCTGGCAAACTGTGGGGCTTACCTAAATAGCGGTAGCATGTTAGAGGCAAATGCTACCTTGGACAGGAGACAGCAAACCAAGAAGGTGGCTGTTGCTTCTGCATTTCAGGAGAAGGGACTGAAGTCTGTGAAAGTTAACAGAAGAGTATCTCAGCATCTTCTACCATGCAGCTGTGGCCCAGTCTGGCCTGATGGATTTTGGTGTGGTGCAGCTGTGCATTATATAATGCAAAACTTATCTTCACGATTTAGATGCAGCTGATGTGTGGAAAATACATCACTGAATGAAAGTACTGATTTGCCAGTGAAATGTGGTCACACGGGTGTCGTCCTCTACTGTGCTCTCAGATTCAATATGGCCTAAGTACATTGGGACAGATGTTAGCTTATCTCCTTCCTCAAATTCTCTATCAAGTAGCACAGGATGGACTGCAAAGGCACTTTTTCTTATTTAAAACTGTCAATGGCCTTTATTCTAACTATCTTATTGTTACTTCTCTAAGCCTATTGCTTCACTCCTATGTCCTCTTGAGAGATGTTGCTGTTTCTGCTTTACATCTTAGAAATGAAAACATGGGACAGAACATTTCCAATCTACCTATGTGGACTGTGGTCTGTGTGACATATAATAGATTTATCTATTATTTGAAAAGAAATTCTGTTTTCATGGACGTATAGTTAAAATTTACTTGTGGTTGTCTGTTTAGTATGCTAAAAAAAGTCATTTAAAGCAGTACCAGCAAATATTTTGTGACTAGAACAAAGACTTCTTAATTAAATTACTGGATTAGAGGCTGTTGTTTTAAGAACCACATTATCTTTAATAATCTCCTGTATGCATTAAATAAAAAAATGTGGCATAGAGCTAACAGGTTGGGGAAGGATAAAATTATTCCTAAAAATTCAGAATGCTTTATGAACCTTTCCCTGGAATGCAGTGAAACCTTAAAAAAGATATGTTGTTTATTGGAAGTTCAGGATTACTTAGTCTTCAAGATAGGTGAGTAATTACAGAAAATTTATAACAGACAGCATATTGCTGTGGAAACATTTGCATTACTTTCCGTTAAAATTAACAACTCACGTACAGTAACTTCGATTGCTCTGTTAGTAAGACATCAGCTTCAAAATACAACGTGTTTTTAGTCATTCAATCATTTTTACGGGTGAGTTTTAAGGCCCGGTGCTGTATAACCACGTGGTGGCACTGTTGGTTAAAGTGGGATTCTGACAACGTTGTGTCAGAGCTCTGCCTTTATTAAAGCTGCTGCCTTCCTGTTACCTCTGTGGGTGAATCTGCCTGCTACCACTTATTTGGGGATAAAAAGGGGGCCTGAGTGCAGAGGCAGATGTTGACGGTTACTTCAGAAACAGGTTCAGAGATAGAGAAACTCACACTAAAATAAATGTAGTCCAGACTGATTTAGCAGTCCGGGATACAGCTCTCTATGAAGTGTACACAGTATGATGTTGTCATTGATCATTTTAATTATCTTTTTTTTCCCTTAGAACTCATTCTAATAGCAAGTAGTATTGCATCTATCTTTAAAATACATTAATTTAGTTTTGAATGGAGATCAACAAAATAACACCTTTGACTGAGAAATATGTTCATCATCTAACGTGACAAGAATGTAATGTAGCTCAGTGGGAGAAATCCTTTTGGCACTCTCCATTTAGGATGGCTTAGATATTTTTCCTATTACTATTTCACCATTTAAATTACTACTTAGATTTGCCATGTGCCTGGTTTATGTTTAAAGTTAGCTATTTCAAGGAGACTACAAAGAAACCTGAAGCACCCACAAGACATTCACAACTTGCTGAATAATGATTGAATCTTTGAGCCTCTGAGATCGCATGTGCTTTAGGGGAGATGAGTGAGTAATAGCAATGCAGCCATCTGGCTGATGGTGGAAGCTTCAAGAGTCTCTACGGGTTTGCACAACTTGTGTCTATTCTTTGTAGTAATAAAAAGCAATATCAGAATCAGTTTGCATAGTCTGTCTCTTTTCAGTGTATTGGTTTGACGTATATTTACAAGATAGAACATGGAAGAATTCTCATAAAACAGTCAAAGCAAGCAAAGCTAGAAATTTATGTGTAAACACAGCATGGTGTGAAATTACCAATGGGCTACTATGCCTGCAGCCAGAAATCTTTGTCTTGGATCAGTAAAAACTAAAATCCGCATGTCCACTCTGTATGAGACATTTGGTATATTGCTGCAGACAAAGATTTTTCTTTTTTTTTCCTTAATTTTAAAATCATGGTAACATATTTTCAATGCAGTTACATTAAACCAATAATATTTCTATGAATTTTACTTGCTGTATTATAGTTTTCTGTGTTTATATTTACATACATCAGACTTTACATTTTCCATAAAATTGCAAATTCAAAGCATTATCTATGCTTATGTTAGAGAGTTCTGACAGTACAATTAATAACATAAAGTTACAACTTGACATGGTAAGTTTATATCAGATACTGTGCTCATACAAAAACATATGTACTGACCCTTTAAATTTTATATTCACTGTTAGTAGTAGAGTTACTCTTGTAACTGATCTTGTTTGTATACTTTGGCCCTCATCCTGATACCAAATCAGTGTGACTCCATTTGTCTCTCTGGTATTGTTTCGGGTTTATATTAACATAACATGAACTGACTTACCCTATTTATCATTGTAGAACAATGGGCAGCTAATTTATTAGCAGTTCAAGACACAATACCCAAAACAAATTTCTAGGAACTGGAAAGCCCTTGCATTCTTTTACATGTCATTTTATTCCCTTAAAGACGGCGAACTTATTTTCCTAATAATAGGTTTACTACTGTGAGAGGATTTAAAATCTTTTAAGGGTATAAAGCCACATACAGGTAAACAATGCAAATACATATCACATGCAGAATGAACTTTGATATATGCTAGTTGAAAGGTGGTATACAAAGCAATTTACACCTCAAACCAGTTTATAGTGTAAAACTGGAGCAGTTCATAGCCCAGTAAATATGATTTTGCCACTGCTGGGGGCAGGCATCAGGCTGTGGCAGATCCCAGGGGGTGGCTGGGCTGCCCTTGGCCTGAGCGGGGCTGAGCTGGGTTTACCAGGCGCCCCGTGGCCAAGTGCCCATTGCCCAGCCTGTCTGAGCTCCAGCTCTGTGAGTGCCACCGGGGAAGGGACTGACAGTCTCAGGCAGTCCCTGCCGGACAAACGGCCCTGGGCATACTGGGGGGCTGCAGGGCAGCTTTCACCCCCTCCCTCGGAGCAGGGGGAAGGGAGCAGGTGGGCAATGGGAAAATGTATAAAAAGAAATCCAACAGGACCCCCAGCACTGAGGAGGAAGGGAGCTCACCACCAGCATCAGCTCCTTCTGGTGAAAACCTCAGGGTGCTGGTGACTTCTTGTCTCCAGCCTCTCTTGCCCCCATTCTTCTTGAGGAGGATTTCAGTGTTGACTATAAGATCCAGAGGGACACTGAAAGCGTGACCCTAACTTTAGAGGTAGGTACTAGGACGGGGGCTGTTTTTTTGCATAACAGTTTAAGCTGTATTATTAATTTGGCTTTTCTGTATTCTGATAATTTGGATTGTTGAAGTAGTAACACATTAGTTGTGTTAGCAATATATTCTTGATTCTATATACATGATCTGTTACCTTTTGGCTGTAACAGAACTTTGGTATAACAAGTTGAACCAAAATTAGAAATTTACTGCAATTATAAAGATTCATTCATTTTTCCTCTCGTGACAGAGTGCTGCAAATGTTTGATATGCAACCATCTCCCTGAGGCTATGGTGCATCCCTGGTGAAGTTTCAAGATCAACTATTTTCACAGGCCAAACTGAAGAACTTAACTTGCCCATACAGTTATACTTCAAACAGGTCCTTAAAAGTAACATCAGAAATTTGCAAGTATTTATTTTTTCCAACAATTTTTCATTCAGTTAGGATTTCAGTAGAAGTGTACACGTGATACCTAATGACCAGATCCTGTAAAACACACAGCATGGTCATGAGAGTCAAAATGCAGGTCTCTCACGAGTGTTTAACAAGTAGGCTACATATCTGTGTACCCACTTGTCATGTCTTTCAGACCTCATGCAAAAAAACCCATTCCTTCATGGTGGCATATCTGCAAGAGGAAGGAACTGGAGTGAGCCTCCTTCTTAGCCTTCTAGACTGTTGAGCAATGTATCTTCATGGTGATAGCTGAATATGGATTGTTTGGGAGGAGGCAATTTCAGATAGAGGGTTTCTCATTGGCGCACGCATAAAGCACTCATGTATACATGGCTGGTCACACTGATCACTACAGACAGAAAACACAGCACTCAGCACAAGCCCAAACTGCACCAATGGCCTCACCCTGTTCCTGTCTCTGTCTGATCAGGATGACGTTCTGTTAGTGGGAAATATATCCGTATGTACAACATGGATCCCTCCCATAGCTGGCCTTAAATATGTGGTCCATCCAGTAGCTGCCCCTGCATCCTTGCTCTCCCCAGTAGGTGCCACAAGAACATTCAAGCCCCCAGGGTCTGCAGCCCTATTCCAGCTGCTGGTGCAGACATCGTTTACACACCAATACACAGACACTGTGGATTCCTCCAGTAATTCAGCTTAGACATTCAGTCTATCCAGTGACTGGCCCTTGAATCCTCTTGTCTCCAGTTCCTTCCTGCACAGAGAGGCACACACATCAAATGGGTCTCCCAGTCAATCCCCTGACTCCACAGTCTCTCTGGCAGATAGTCTGGACCTTCTGGTCCCTCCAGTAGCTCATTCCTTCAGCCATCTCACTCCCAGAGACACCATACATAGCTGGCTCCCAAGCCACTTCACTTTTGCCCCAGCTAGCCTGGCTTGGTATTGGCTGGTAAACACACAGACATGAATATCTTCACTCATACCAGTTGCCAGCACCACACACATATGGGACCCTATGACCCACAGTCCAACTCCAGTTACTGGCACCCAGACTGCTGTGCATACACGTACACACAGAATAGAAAGTCCCTCACTGAGGGAAATAATTAGAAATGGAGTATAATGCAAAGATAGGACAGACTGCACTCATCAGGCACAGGACATAGCCAGAAGAGTGAATTAACCAACAACCCGTTTACTCACATCCAGTTCCTTTTATCACCTAATCCATCTATTTTCCCATGCTTCTTCCTCCCTGACTTGTCTTGATCGCTCCCTTTCCCTGCCTTTGGTTTCTCCAATAAACACAGAATCATAAAGTGGTTTGGGTTGGAAGGAACCTTTAAAGACTGTCTGTTCCAACTACCCTGCTGTCGGTTTTTCCAGCACAACTGAAACAAAAGGGGTTATTCTAAGTGACCATTGTTATCCAATCTTATTTAGAATGTCATTGTTTTCTGCAGTGTAAGGTAAAGCTGATTCCCTAGGATATTCCCAAGCAAAAGAAGAAAAGGAAGTGAAGAACCTACTTTAAGCATTGATAAGTTGATTGTGAATTTCTGTCTCCAGGTATGAATTTCTGTTTCCAAATATATCCTACTCCTTATACTTTGTGTAAGCCCAGAAAATCAAACAGAATTTGTCAGGCTCAGAGAACTTTATTATTTTGTTTTGCTTCTTTTTTTAAGGCTTGCAAAATCAGTTTCAAAACTGCAAATAAATTTATCATTTAATTACATATGTAATTAAACAGCAATATTATTACTTTGATTTGTTAATTTTTTGATTGTCTTGCCAGCATTCCATGAAAACACAACCCTTAAAGGGGCAAAAATTACTGGTAGTTAACAACACAAAGCATCTGCAAAGCAATATAGCAAACAGGAGTAAAAGAGAGAGGCTGGAGATGAGACCAGCTGTTCTGTGATTTGCATTTTTAGATAAACTGTACGCTGAAGTGGGAGAGTGGTCTTTTTAAATGACCATGATAAAACTCAGCACCATTGTGTCTATGGTTAATGCTGAGAAGCAAGAAATGAACAGACTAAATTAAGTTCTGAGAGCAGCAATAGAAGGCTGGAGAGGAATGGTTTATGGAGAAAAATAAAAAAATAAAACGTGACTGTTTAACTTGGAATGAGGTGGCAAGAAAAAGAAAAGTTAAATCCTGTCAGCTAGCTATTTAGTTGATAATTTAATAGAGAATTTCAGTAAATATTTGATAAGTAAGAACATTTGAAGACAATAATAGATGTAGGAAAATAAAATCACTCATGACAGACTACAGCCCTTTTAAATTATGGTCATAACTCCTGTCATCCTGACTGATATATCAGTATTGCAGGACATGTGGTGCTTGATAACCATCATACAGTTTGGCAAAAAATAAGGTTTTTCTTTAATTTCTGTCACAGGTTAGCATTTGGCAAGAAACAAAGTGATGACAGAAACTGATTGAGCCATTTCAGCCTACTGTCAAAAGATTCCCCAAAATTCCTGTCTCTGTCAAGCTTTACAGATACTTTCCTTTTCTCACAAATATCTTAAAATATCTTCCTCCTGGGCATGTCTTTCTATGTACTGTCACTCCCATAGTTCTTCCCCTTATCCAAATATTGATGGTCCTTCTCTCAACGAGTGGCTGCAGCCATTTATGAGGTCTGCTTTTGGTTCAGAAGAGTCATATGCTCTACCCAGTGCATGTGTTGTTTCTGTTGCCTACTGTCTATACTGGACAGTGTGTACTTGTGTTAAAACAGTGTGCAGTCACGATGAATAGATGAATAGATGAAGTAAGTTTGATCCTGACCATGTTATTTTCCCCAAGTTTAACATTTCTCATTTAGCCTATCTGCTCAGAACTTGTACTATATTTTTCCTATTTGATTTCCTCTTCTTTTAAATAAAATACATTTTCTTGTCTCAATAGGCATGCATCCAACAACATCCAGTGAAAAGACCTATGGCAGCACCAGTTTCTTCCTGTAGTTTAGCTGCACTTCGATCATTTTTCATAGTGCTATTTTTATGATTTATTATTTTTTGTTGTCTATGATTAACAAAAAAATAACTATCTTTTTTTAGATTTCATATAATTGCTTAGGTTTTTTATGGATGCTTATTTTGAAGACCTTTCTCTTTCCATATTTTTTCCTTATAGTATGCTACTCTGGTTTAAGTGGGTTTCACCTTTACTTTTCTATCTTTTATTTAAAATCTCAGTCCACAATGGGGGGTCTTTCCATTAGTTTCAATCAGCTTTAGACTGAATAGTAATAGTAATGTTAACAGGTATAGAAAGTTTTGGGAGGGTTTGAGTTGGCATTTTTTTGTTGTTGTTGTTAATAGAAACATAGTCACTTTTTCTATTTAAGATTATCCATTTTGCATTGCAGGTGCTATGTAAGATCCTAAAAAGAAATTGAGGTTAAAGGAAAAGTAAGCATGGAGGCATTCACGACATGAGTTCACATGTGGTATATCTCTCCTGTCTTCCACAGTCAGACATCAAAACCAGTTCCAGTTCAACATTTCCACAGCAATTTTAAGTATCCTCTGAGGACATAGGCACCTTCTGCACTTCTCCTTTCATGACAGAGATTGACCAGGAGCAACATATGTTCTGGAGTAAGAGCTGAATTCATCAATGCCCATTTCCCTCTCAGAGGAAATTGACCATGTCAGGTACATTCAGCTAAACATAACAGATTAATTTTCTGGTGTTATAAAGTAATGCAATATATATTCTAGCAATATAAAAAGAAATTTTATGTAGAATATGTTTTTTCTAACTTTATTTTTTCCTGTCTTCATATGTCTCCAAGCTAGTCTCCATGCTGTTGTCTTATATGTCAGGGTACATGACCAAGGGTTCTGAATCCTTCTCATACTGGATAATGCCTTTAATTTTCCTAAGGGGCAAATAAGATTTTAAATCAGAATTGATTTTTTGTTGTTGTTGCTTGTTGTTAAAAATTACAATTATTAATAAAACAATTTTTATGTCAGTCTTAACAAGAATCATCATATCTGATTTCCATTCCTGTTACAAATGTGGTGCACAACACACAAGGTAATTTTAATGAAGTCCAGGCAAAGCATGTCTCTTGTTAGAAAACAGAACAAAACAAAACAAAAATCCTCAGAACAATGTAACAGTTAGTAATATAAAAAATCAAGGATGAAAGAAAACTGGTAGCTGATCAGTTTGAGATGATTATGGTATACAAATAACCCAAAATTTATTATAGGACTTTTCAAAAGTGTTTGGAATAATCTCTTCCTTCTGAGTTCAAGAGGACAAAATCTGTTTGACAGTGAATAACTTCTAATGACAGCTTTGAGGGACAGTATAAAACAGTTTATTTTTTTAATGTTAGTTTTGTACAGACTACACACACACATCATTTTGCAAAACACAGCAACACATTTACATTATTAGGGATTAAATTCTAAGAGATTCTGTATACCTTTTGCTCCCACAAAGTTGCAAGTCATAGAAGGTATTTGACATCAGTTAAATCTGTGTCCTCAAAACATAAGTTAAGTAGGCTACATAGACACCTGCACTTCTAAATAGCAATTCATTCCTAAAAATAGGTCATAGTGAGTATGAATGTCAGCAGATCTAGTTCATATTAATCAACCTATTCCAACTGTAAAGACATTTCCATGTAATGCTCTAAAAGTATGCAGAAAAAGAAACGAACAAAACTGGCAGAGTGATGATACTGAAATATAGGCTCGACCAAGTAAGTCATAATCTAATGCATGACAGTTTCTGTAAAATTCTCTGATACGTCAAATGAATAAAAAAATGGCATAGGGTGGAAATTAGCAGCCAGAAACTGGAAATATTTTTACTACCCAAGCATGAAGCTTTACAGAAACCTAGGGGAAGCTGCTGGAAGGTTCTCTCACAAGTTAGCAGCTTATTCCAGCAGTTTTCTCTCTCCTGGACTTTGCTTATTTGATCAAGACAAGTTATTCTGTGGATGCAATCAATATTCATAAGATTATGTGAGTTTATTTCTACTCCAATAGTGAAGATATCCTTATTGTCTTATATACTTAACCAAGAATTTCTGCAGCTAAACTGTAGTCTGTATTGATCATATATATATATATATATATATATACACACACATACTTATTTGTTTCCATTTTTCTT
This sequence comes from Ciconia boyciana, assembly GCF_034638445.1. NCBI lineage: Eukaryota > Metazoa > Chordata > Aves > Ciconiiformes > Ciconiidae > Ciconia > Ciconia boyciana. The sequence continues at coordinate 111,356,137 of NC_132934.1, forward strand.
TTAGCTATGCAAGAAGCAATATTATAAGTATTTATAATAATTATAGCTCCTGGGAATATGATGGAAGGATAAAACAGCTGTAGAAAACAGTGGTAAGTTTTTCGGCTAAATAATCCTGTGAGTGATCCTCAGTCTTTCAATGGAGATTTACAGTACAGTTATCTTTCTCTGCTTGCTCATTAGCTAACTTGCCATTGGACTCCTATTGTTGTGTTTTCCGCTGTAAATATGTCAGAACAGACATTTAATTTTCTTCTTCTTGACCCTCTTTTTAAGTTTTGTCATATTATATCATTTGTTGATAGCAATTTGTATAATCTAAGACTTTTATTTATTTTCCCCTTTTGTACATACATACAAGGAAAAGGAAACATTTTGTGTTCATATTCTAATATCACTGGATTTGCTGTCAGTTTTTACTACACTGTTTATGTTCCTCATCAAAACTGAAGCTCTTGAATTTTCAGTAAAAGTAAAGCTTTTATTTATTTTCACTTTGGCCTCTTTTCTATCCTCTAGCTCCTTTTTTTTTTCCAAATTTCACATGGAAGTCTCCCTTATATTTTACAAGTCTGAGTTTCTGTGTTGCTCTTTCGGTTATATCATAAATAACGTTCATGATACCAAATATCTTGTTCAAAGATCCAAAAAGACATTAGTGGAATCCTGAAGATGGCATGAATCTCATCAATGAACTAGGTCAGGCAGAAGTGACTATGTACCAACAAAGGCAAATGAACATAGATTATCAAAATTGGTGTTAGCATGTACTCTTAGCAATCGTCTTTTTACCAGTAAAATAGCTGGCAGCAGGCTCATCTCCTAAGAAACTTTATGACATTTTTTTTCCCAATACATAGACAAACTTTCTTTTTTTAATGGAAGGACAATAGATTCAGAACCTGCTCCTCTGAGAATAATTACCCTAAGAACACTTTTCAGTATCTTTTGTAAAACAACAGGAAAATAAGCAACAATAACCACAATCTTTCTTTAGTTTGCAAAGGTTAATAGGTGTTTATATGTCCAATTTTCCATTCCAAAGGACAACAAAAGGCATCTTTGATCATTTTAGAAGCTATGCAAATACTTAAATAAACCTATCAAAGGAAGGATCCACTTGCTCAGAATTTATAGTTTATGGGCAAGAATAAAAGCCTGAGTATGTCCTTACAAGAAACTCTCACTCCCTGTACCCACATGTCTTTTTTTTTTGCTAGACAGAAAACACCAGTCTCCAAATACAGATAGTATTATGAAAGCTACAAAGAAAAATCTTCCTGCAATAGGGTAATAGCTGTGAAACAATAGCAAAAAAGTTACTCATTTAGCCTGGACAGTGAACATTTTCCTTTCTTTGTACACAAAATATTTTTCTTTGCATTGTGGTGCTCTCACCTGTAATTGATATATATTGTGTTTCACCAAATAACCAATTATGCTGATAAGGTAAATGTTAAACTGAAGTTTTGAAGGAAATCACTGTCCTACTGGGATAGGTTTGTTGTACAAAGTCACATACCCACCAAAACTCTTTTCTCTCCTTCACTTAAATGAAGCCTTCAGTTTATATTAGCTGTCTTAAATCTTTTCTATAAACTTAAAATGATTAATCTTGTAATGCCCTATTTTTGAGAGTTTTAGTATACAGTGATGATCCTTATGCATATTGAATTATGAAGAATATCTAATTTCTGACATTAACAAACTAATTCTTTTCTAAACAGTCTCATTTTGATTAATACAGTACCTCTATACAAATATCTAATCAAGACTCAAGTGATTATATAGTTAAAACGAGCAAATTATTTTTATTATATAGTAGTTAAAATTTAACTCATTTATTAATCTATTTGTTTTTCAATGTTCTTATTTTTCAGAAATCAGAAAGACAACTGTTGCTATGACACTAATATGCTTATCGTCTATGTGACTATTAGGTGCTCACTAAGTTCATGTAGGCCTACAAAGCTCACGGTAATTTTGTCTTTTTGTCTTCTACATCTAAAGTCTGCTATTTAAAGGTTACGTTCCTGAACATGTCACATAAGAATGACATGTTCAGGACCTCTGAATAGCACCATATTGGTGTCTCATTCTGCAAATGAAGGAAATAGGGTCTAGACAAATTTCTATTACTCTCCCTAATTAACTTATGGTTAATAAGTTCCAAACTCCAGCAAAGACCTGCAAAAATCTCTCATGTTTTCCAAATGGTAATATGATTGACAGTAATAAATCATGAGTGTTCCTAGGTACCTCCATTTTGGAGTGCCCAAACATCAAAGCATGGCACTAGAAACTGAAAAGCTCTTAATCACTGCTTACTCTGGAAAGTTAAGAGAATTTTAGTTCTCCATCTCAGTCATTCTGTTTACAGAATAATACAATCTCACAACATTAGAGTCATCTTAGTCCTCTTAGAGGTAAGAAATACTTATCCTGACAATTGCTAGATCTGATTAAGCAATCAGATGCTGCAGTAATTAATTTTCTGTGGAATTTAGCTAACGTTCAACAGATTTTCATTTATGAATATATGCATTGTGACTTATTCCATGTGTTTTGAATTGGATTACATTTCTATTAAGTCTTTTACATTGAAGCAATATATACTAAAATGTTTGAAAAATATGAGGCACTGAGGGAAAAAGGGTATGAATCCCAGACACTATGTTGAAGCAAACACACTAATAAAGGCATTTAAGAAGAAAAAAAAATTCTATTCTTTACTTACAGTAAAAGACATATAGCACCACACTTTACTATGAGTTCCATCCATCACATCATCATTTTTTTAGACAGAATTTCTTAAACAATCTATGGGGATTTATGCTTGGACATCAGAAATATAATACAGCTTATTCTTTGCATATCAGAGCTTTACAGAAACATAAAAGTATGGTCTGTACCATGCTCGTAAAAGTAGTTGTATTGACTGCATAAAAATATCCACATGAGTAAAGTAGGCATGAAGGATCTTCCCTATAGCAGAGAACTTTGGTGGCAGACAGGTGAGATGGTCAAGAAAAAAGACTTTCTAAAGATAAATTTGGTTTTAAAATTGATTGATTCAGAGTATACATGCGTGTGTATTTGCATGTGTGAGTATGCGTGTATAGATACACATTCATAAACAAAATACAATAAAGATCTGTTAGTCTCAAGTTACATCATCTGGAAATAGATCACAAAATAGGTGAAGATGACAGAGCTGTATTCCCAAGACAAGAATTCTGTTTGTTTTGTTGCAATGAAGTTGAAGAGGAATTGAAATAAAATCCCTCCATCCTGAGCATATTTTTAAGGATTTCTTGTGACTACACATCCATCTATGTAATGACTGATATTGTAAGATGGATAAGATATTACAGTTCACACTTACATTCATGGGCTAAATTTAGTAATGATTGCACAAGTGTAATTAAAGGAAATTAGGTCTGATATTACTAAAAGGCCCTGATTAACCAGTCAGGTTATATAATTTTGCATTACTTTAAGAGAAAACATGCATGAAAAAGTAAGACTTAAAAAGCTTTTAAAGTGCTTTAAAATCTATCCAGTGTTAAGACAATTACAGATAGTCTTTTTGAGTGACTTATGGAATTCACAGAAGAACATGGCATCAGTAGAAAATCAACCAATAACATAAAAGTTTATTTCAGTTTCCATTTTATGGTCTCATTGGTTAAAACACTGAGTGATATAAGTTATTTGGATTTATCTCCCACTTTAGAAAGCCATGTGCTACAGGAATCTCATACCGTGAACCACTTATTTAAGACCTCATAAGCCGAAACATGCTGGTTCTTTAGAGTGTTCTCATTGAAGTGAAATCAAGTCATATGTTGGATCTATACAAGTATCTACATAACACAAAGTTATATCCAAGAATATTCAAATAATTGGTTAAGGATGGTAAAATTAAGAAATGAAGTGGTAAAGGAAGAAAATAATTGTCAGGTCCTTAAGTGTACTAGTAAGCCTTAACAACCCTAACCAGCCTCAACTGGGGCCTCCACACTGATCCATGGCCAAGGAGGGCTAATTAGGCTCGGTTCTGGGGCATTTGGTTCTGGTCTGAGCTATATTGGAGGACAGCTGATGTCCATCTCAGCTACAGATGTGATTATGCCCAGTCATGGAGCCCCTTGATCTGCAGCCTGGCTTTACCTCAGCCCTTCTTCATTGCTATGGATATACCCAGCAATCACTGGATTGACCTTCAACCTGTCCCAGCCAAAACCATCACAATGAGCAAGAGAATTGTTGCTTAGATATTTAATCAGCCAAGACATTTTAAAGAACACTCACAGATATTTTAGAAACAGCTTCCATAGTCATAGGAAATGGGTAAAAAAGCCTGATAGTATTGTTATCACATCTATATTAGATACAAAAGAAACTTTTCAATTATTTTAAGGCCCCTGAGGTTCCCCCCTCCTGGGGAGTCTGGCTGTTTGGGAGTTTGGCTCAGGGTCTGTTTAGAGATAGGACAACTGAGAGTAGTCTCTTTCCTCTAGCGACTGAGGGGTGGCCTCTGTACTGGTTCTACTGAGAGAAATACCTAATACCTAAACTAGGGACTTCGGAACTAGTAACCTGGTAAATATACTTTAGAAAGGGGAATTTATTCAGAAAGTTCAGTCTCCTCAGCACTTGAACATGATTTTTATGGTAGGATCATTGGATTTTGTACTTTATAAAATTATAATGTCTGATGTATATGGTGGTTATAATGGTAATAAGCTTAGCTCTGTAAAGGCTTACATCATTTCTCTGTCTTTACTGATCTTATAGTGGTTTTTTTTGAAGCTTGTCTTAGTTTGTGAATAATATTTTGAACAATATTTAGCTGGGCATTTGTTCTCCTTTTCACATTCTTTCTGAAACGGATTTTTTTTCTGAAGCTAACCCTCTGACTTTGACAGGCTCAATTGCTTTTGTTACAGGCCTTTGGTATTGGATTTCAGGGCCTTAATGGACAGGAAAAGAGGACTTCAATGAAAATCACAATGGGGTACATCTTACAGCCTTTCCGAATGGTGATAGATGTCTATGAAGTTATGAGCATTAGAGGTTTCTGACAAAGTCCATCAAGATGTTTTCCTGACAAGATGATCACATTTTTTGGAAGCCTTTCATGTTCTGGCAGAGGTTATTCTATTGATTATTCTTTATCTATGTATTTATCAATTAATTATCTGTTCCATCATTATTGTTCACGCAGTTGTTTGAAATCTTTTTCTTTAAGTCATCATTCTGTAAAAAGGCAGGTTCTTGGCAGTACATTCTCTGAACTACTACATGTCTGTTCTGTAGTTAAAAAGTTACCATAAGAAAATCTGAAGTGGTCCTCTCGTAATTCTCACCATTTCTCTTAAAATTCAGACTTCAATAGAGAGTCGACTCTAACCTAAGTCTTTAATGAGCAGCAGTGTTTTCTCTCTCTTCTAACCAGTTTAGGCACCCAACCTCAGTAGCTAATCTCTGCAATCTATAGTCAGCTGGGAAAATAAGTACTATTGGCAGGTGCATATAAGTAATGCTCCTTCTTTGTACTGATCTTACAGATATAATCTCTCCCTCTAGAGGAGGTCTGGTGGGGTGGTGGGAAACAAAATAAAACATTGACAACTTGTTTTGGCCCCTGAAGTTGGAATAAACAATATAACCCATTTAAAGTGTGAACTGAGTCCTATCTTTCCTATCATTGACTTACTCCCTTGACTAAACTGTAATTCATTATTATTAAGATAGTAACATTATTTGAAAACCATTTCAAGGAAATTTTTAAAAAGTCAAAGAAAATCAAAATCTTTCTAGGAGCAATGTTTCTGTTTTCTTTTTAATTCTGCAGAATTGTTTAAAGAAAGTAATTTATCTCATTTGTGCTTAGCTTAGATAAAAACGTGCTCTTCAAAGCTAGAGATTTAGTCAACATTTGAGACTGAGCAAGAGCATATTATAAACTGAATTTTGCTTTAATATTACTGAGAAACCTTAGAAATGCAGCTTGCAAATGCTTATTGTTATCTTCTATATTTAGAGAAAAATAGTGTGAGCAGACTTAGGAAATACTATTGTTGGAAATTTTGTTGAAAAAGACTAATTGCTGCTGGAAAAACTAGCAACTTCGGCAAAGTTGGACTTGGGTTAATTTATGAACATGCACTCTGGGGAAGAACATAAAGGCTTCATTTTACTATATTTCGATAGAGACAATTAGGGCTATACAGCAGTAGTTCAAAATAATGTTTTTGACTTATACTAGGGTTTGTGCCAAATTCTCTTATCATAGACCTGCTGGCAGAGGGAGTTCATATGGTCAGTGAGCTTGTGCTTCTTATCATGCCAGATGCCAGCTGTGGCTGCTGAAAAGGAAGTGGCAGTAGTTGAGACATACCACAGGAGAGAGAAATATTTCTTGCAGGCAAATTTGACTAGCAGATATTATCTATACTTTATAGTCATTAAGGAGCTCTGCAAACAACATCTGCCCTCCTCCAAGGCTGCATAACTTCTGGTGTGGGAGCTAGTGCTGGGATCAGAGAAGGAGACTCCAGCAGAGGAGCTGTTATGTAGATAAGCAGGCAGCCTTAGCTGTGCTACTCCCACGCCGTTATGGTTGGGCACTGAATAAAACCTACCAGAGTCTGGCAGGAACTTCTGAAAAGTACTTTGTTATGGCAGAGACAGGAAAATATATTTGACAGTGTTTTATAAAAGTGTCAGGATCAAACTAATGAGATTTACTTTTTTGAATCAGTTTATTATTATTAATAATGGAGCATCATCAATTAATTTAAAATTCTACCCTGATTGAGGAAACAACCTAGATTACTTTTCAGGAGGATTTTTGCCATTTGCTATATCAAATAAAGCTAGTAGAACAAGAAATCTCCTCCAGACTGTTGCTTTAGACTTACCATTATTTTATACTTAATCTGTAGCACAGATGTGCAGCCAAAATATAAAGTCCTGTCTTGTTGAGATAGAATCAATAATGTTTTGAAATACTTTGAAATGTATTTGACTCATGTATTTCCTGAGGATTTTAATCCTTTGAATTAATTTAGTCCTTTGAATACCAAAATTTAGAAATTCTGTTTTCCTGCTTCTAATTTAAATTTCCTACTACGCTTTCACGACTTTCCTACCAGGGTTCATGACTAACCTAATTCTGAGTTGGGGATACTGTATCAAAATCAAATGTTTTGATACAGTATCCCCAACAAAGCATATGAAAATAATCAAACAGCTAAACAACTTTTTAAAAAGTTTCTTCAATTGCCCTAGTGGTGTTTTTCCATTCAGAAAAAAAAAGTAATGTTTTCTCCTACATATCCCACTAAGTGAGACTTGCTTATATGTAAAACTTGGAAAAAAAATTATCTAAGCAGATAAACAAAAAGCAGAATTTTGTTTAGGAAAAATAAACAAGTCCCTTAAAGAAACTGCAATGCCAAATTGACATACTATGTTTCTCTTCTGAAAAAAAGAATGCAGATAGAAGTGTGTCTTATAGAAAAAAAAAAAAAGTCATGTCCTAAAGAACACAGTAAAAATCTGGAGCTGGTAGAGGACACAAACAAATTTGATTTAAGAAGTCCATCACATGGAGAGCAGAAAATTATGAAACACTTTAATGTAAACTCAGTCTCTTCCAAAAGCCTAATCATCTTATGGCTGATTTATTTTTGAAAAATGCAGGATGTATGTTCTTGCTTTAAAGAAAACGTACTTAATGCAAGTCTCTTTTGATGACCTATGTATGGTTTTACTCTTTGAATCCAACAAGGACTCAATATTTTGCAAAACAAAATTCATGTGTTTATTATTAATAATTTTAAAAAGCCAAAAGAAGCTAATTATTTGTTATTTAAAATAATTGTGACTCTCTGATTCACCTTGTTTAATCAGGAAAACAGGGTAGAAGGTGTCTATTTCACTAAACTCAAACTTTTTTTCAAGTCACTTTATTGTTTTATGTGAAATGTAGCTTTTTCTTTGGCTCAAGGAAGAAACTGAAAGTACATTTGTATATCTTTATTTATTGAAAAGGATTCTCTGTGCTAATTGAAGTGACTTAGAGGTTGGAATATATAAAATGAGAATGGAAACCCCACAGTGCAAATAGAACTTCCTTTTTGAATATGTGCTTTCAAAGTCTTCATGCCAAATGCATCCCTGGTATAAATCAATTTCAGTAGCATTATACCAGAGGAGAATTCAGATTTTCCTCTCCATGCCAGTGACCCACTGGTAATATCAATCTATCTGCCATGCTACTTTCAATTTTGTTTTACTCACATTTACAGGATTAGTTACAATTTATAGCAGAAAGTAGTAAGACAGCTTTTTTTTTTTTTTTTCCCAATACCTTCAGGAGTGAATGCAGTGTGAGTGAATTGCACCTTTTATTTATTATTTTTCTCAAGATAGATGGAGCAGGTGTAAAGGAATTAATGAAGCAACTACCAAATTGCAAGGGTCATCGGTGTGTAGAAAGCTATAAATTAGCTACTTCTTATGGGAAATTACCTTCTACCTTTAAGGTGTTGCCATTTATAAATTCTTGTTAAACTCCTGGGAAATAGCAGTTTGAAAGTTCAGAAAATAAAATGTTGAAATCCTTTTTTATTTGCAGATTTTTCAGAAAAAAATGTCTGGAAGAGCTTCTAATATAATAATAAACATTTAATGGAAGCTACATAGCCCTAAATTTCTTTTTGCATTTAGAAAAGTTGGCTGAAATATACATACTAAAATCCATTTTGTATAAACAAGCTAAATCTATGATCATTGGAGACCTGAAGTATGTAAATCTGCCAAATCATAATACTTCTTGTAAGATCCTTTCTTACTGTCTTTAAACAGGTAGCTACAAAGATTTTTTTATATAGGTAGAATAGAGGATCATGAAAATTCTTTAATTATATAACTGTTAGATAATTCTTCAGGATTTTCTTGAGGAACAATGGTGGCATGCATACATTTATGAGAAAAACTGTAGCTCTGCTACTTCGTTATATAGTGTCATGGTTTAACCCCAGCTGGCAACTGAACACCACACAGCCACTCGCTTGCTCCCCCCACAGTGGGATGGGGGAGAGAATCAGAAGAGTAAAAGGGAGAAAACTTGTGGATTGAGATAAAGACAGTTTAATAGGCAAAGCAAAAGCCGCGCACACAAGCAAAGCAAGGAATTAATTCACTACTTCCCATGGGCAGGCAGGTGTTCAGCCATCTCCAGGAAAGCAGGCCTCCATCATGTGTTAACAGTTACTTGGGAAGACAAACGCCATCACTCCAAAAGTCCCCCCCTTCCTTCTTCTTCCCCCAGCTTTATATGCTGAGCATGACGTCATATGGTATGGAATAGCCCTTTGGTCAGTTGGGGTCAGCTGTCCCAGCATTGTCCCCTCCCAGCTCCTTGTGCACCCCCAGCCTCCTCACTGGTGGGGTGGGGTAGGAAGCAGAAAAGGCCTTGACTCTGTAAGCACTGCTCAGCAATAACAAAAACATCCCTGTATTATCAACACTGTTTCCAGCACAAATCCAAACCATAGCCTCATACTAGCTACTATGAAGAAAATTAACTCTACCCCAGCCAAAATCAGCACATACAGCAAACCTAGATTGCTAAGAATAAGCTCCTAAAAAGCAATGAAACATGTAACCGTAGTGTACTGGTATCTTTTGGTAACTGACCTGAGAAATATCACAGTATTCTTGGAGCTGAAAGAGTAGTTTCAGCTTGTATAATTTTATGTGGCAAAAGGAGTCTCATAAATATGAAAGTTTGAAACACCATCCTCAAGAACTCTCTTTACTTCTATTACTATTCTTAAGCAGATCTTCAGTTGATTAAAAAATCAGTTCTATAAATAATTTTAACATGCATAATTTTGAGCATTTGTTTTAGTCTTTTTTTTGAAAATGAACACTTGATGTAACACTATAACAATAGAAAAACATGAAATTGTAAAGAGGAGGAAAATGCACATTCTGTATTTCAGTAGCCAAGAGGAGGCTTGAGACTATTTTTCCTATCCCTTATTATCAAAGTCAGTCAAGTCAGAGAATGTATTTCATATATTCTGCAAACTTAGGGGAGCAGTTTGTAAATGTTTGCCCCAATGCTACTTTTAAAGATTCTACCAGAGCCTTCTTCCTTGGTAGTTGGAAGCTTCTTTCAAATTTAGCAGGGTTTTTTTGCCCTTTGGTTTAACAAGCTTTTTCTTCTCTAGTGTTGATCTCCTCGTTTCCAAAATTGTATTTGCATTCCTTCTCTAGCACTGTATAACTGTGTGCAAGAAGGCAAATTCTTCTACTGTCTATCTAGTAAGGTAGATGCCCTTTCTTCTCATCATACAATTTTTGCAGTTAGCTGAAAAAGTTCAGGTCTGGGGCAATTTGTCTTGAATATGAATGATCAGAAATACTTATATGCTACCATTTTGTAGAGGTCTTGTTTAACTATGAAAACCCCTCCCTTTCTTCGAAATGTCTTACTAGGTAGAAAAATGCCAGTTCTGCATTTATAAGTAGTTTATGGTTGCACCATACTGATAATGCAATGTCAAACTGTTCAGTAGGCAAGCATTGCTCCTCTTCCTATAGAGAAGAGAATCTTCCTATAGATTTCTGATTTTTTAGCATGAATTCAGAAATCTTATTAAGCTCTGTAATATGGTACTTTGTACGACTAAATTTAATCAAATCTGTTTTATTCCCATCCTTGAAGTCTTCAGGTTCTAGCACGACATTTTAATCCTCTTCTGCGTTGACGCTTCGGACTTTGTGCCTTCAACAGATTTCATTAACAAGCTGCTTCTTTTTCCCTTGTCAATAAAATCAGTTATGTTCTCTAAGCCTGATTTTCAGTTAACTGGTTTATCAAACATAGATCTATGGTTCTATCCCATTTTATCGCATTTTGTGTTATTCTCCTTGCCTAATTTATTAGACATCTAAGAAATACTCATTTAGAATATTACATAAAGCCATGGGCACTACCATGGCATTTCAGAGTAGGCTGCAACAGATAGTATCTTATCTGTATTCACCAGTACTCCTAAATGGATATTCCTTTGATCGGTGTGCTGTCAACTTTAATAATTCTGAAAGAACAGTGTAGCAGTAAAAATAGTTTGTAATCATGGCAAATACAATATTCTTTAAACAGAATAAGTTGCATAGAAATATCTTCCATCAGCTCAAGATAGAAAGGGGATCCAGATATTGACTGTCATTAGATGTTCATACTTGTGCATCAAGCAGGGTCCCTGTAAGTGTATCCCGAGGGATTAGATGATGAAGAACATGCTGTTAAACGATCTAATTTTCATCAAATACATGGAACATACATCATGCAATATGATTAAATTAACTAGCTTGTGGATGAATATAGATATATAGATGTTCATATACCTTTTTAAGTGGACTGAATACAGTTTTGCTTTTTCTCTTTTGCAGTTCTCTGATTAGAGGATCCTTCATCCAGTTTCTCGTCACCTCCATTCTCATATGTTCTGTTCAAAATGTCAAATATTCTATGTCATATATAGTCATACTATGCATCACATTGCAAATAAAGACAAAGGATGCTAGTATTATGTTAAGTTACATCTATTCTTAATTACTGAGATTTTTTGCTGCGACATAACAATAAGTATAGTAAAAGTGGATAACATGGTCTTCTGTGAATATTATTTACTATGTTAATTATGATCTCAACATGTTAAATTCAGTGAAAAATCATCCTTCCTACATAGGGTTTGATGCATAATCTAACAAAGTATATGAGATACCTCAGTGAGCCCTTCTTCTGGATCAGGCCTGTATCATGCTTTATTCTTGCTAGCTATTAAGAAAGTTATTTTTGTGGAATGGGTCAGATGAATATGATTTGGAATATCTTACAAAGAGTTTCACTTCCCTAGCATACTAAAAATCTCTGAAAATTATTTTCCCTCATGCAGGGGGGGCTTTGAGATGGATATTTAATTAACTGTTATGTGGCTTCAGCTATCATTTGCTTTGTCTTGAGATATTGCAGAGTAAGAATGTTACTGTTTTGCAAAAATAAGCCCTCCACAAATCAATGCCCTCCAACTTACTAATAATATTTTGCCCAAGAATTCAAATACAGGTCATGGTACGTACATTATTTTAGCAAACTCATTAGAGAAATGAAATGCCTAAAGAAAGACATAGCAACATGGGTTGCTAGAATATGACTTCAGGCATTGCAGGAGGTGATACATAATTGTATTGCTCCAGGAATTGCTTCACATGGTGTTCTTCACTCAGTGTCCCCATTCCCTTCACTGTTCTTTCCACAATTCATTCATTCCCCGTGGAAAGAGTAAATTACTGATGGGATAACACAATAAATCTTCCAAAGTGACTATTAAGTAAAGTCAAGAGATTGACTGTTTCCCACTTGCAATGGGGAGAAAGTAAGCAAGCAATTAGGTCCAGTAAGCTCTGAGTACCCAGATCCAAAGGTCAAAGTAGGCCAGGTGGATTTAAAGGGATTTCTTCCTTTTTTGTGCTGGCATACACTCAAAGTCACAAAGTAAATTCAGTTTACAATTTAGAGCTCTGTGTGTGTATGAAGACAGCCACTCAGACATCCCACCTTTCTCTGATTTGACACATAATTACTGTAAATCTTGGACATTTGTTTCTAATAATTGACACAAATTATGAATTGGATAATTCATCAGAAGCTGGTTATCTTCTGGCACTCACCAGTATCAGGTGTTTCTTGTTATGCAGCAAGCCACCTCTAGAGAAAGAACCTGGTAAATTGTTAATGATCTCTCTTTGCCCGGATTTGAAATAGCTCCTTCTTTGTGTATTATTCTCACCATCTCAGTAAGTCAACCAAATTTGTGAACTGAGCTTCTGTCAAAATGAAGAAATATTCCAAGGAGAATCTTTGTAAATTTTAAAATGGGCTCCACAAGTTAAAATTTTATTTCACACTAGTCTTTTTTTTTCTGATTTTATATGCATTCATTTCTACATCGATCTTGTTTCTGGTGTTCAGTATTCACAGAACTAAATCCTTTCTAACCCACTAGCTGATATGTAGCTGGAGGGCAATTAGACTTTTCATGGTTGTTACTAGAGTATATCATCTTTGACTATAGCAGCCCAAGCCATATTTTGTGGTAGCAGATATGTTTTTTATGTTTTTATCTATTCTCAAATTAAATCCATTACTAATACTGTAGAACTTGAAAGATTATTCAAAATTTAAATCGGTGAAGGCTGGTAATCCTTATGTGAGTTTTTCAAATTTATCTTAAAAAAAGAGTATGAGGAAAACTCAATGAAAATGAAAGCAGTAACTACAGATAAGCCTTTAAATAATATCTAACCATAGGTTTTAATGTGGGTTTACCACTTCATGCTGTGGTAGGAGTTTTGAAAATACTGGCACTTATTCTGACACTTTAATAACTGTAAAAATGACATTAACTGAATGGGCAGTAGAACATGAATATGCTTCAAAACTTAGGATATTAATGAGCATCTACAGTGATTAAGCATTTTTGTCCATATTTGGAAATACCTCACTGTCTCTGCTTTGGTGGAAGGAAATACAAAATCATGTAAGTATTTAAGATATTTGATTTTTTCCAAACATCCTGAAAAAAGTCTACCTGCAAAAAAGTAGCATTTCTAAGACAATAAATTAGCATTAAGGGAAACAATGGTTTTCACCTGGTGTATCACACAGATTATCCACTTCACTGCCAGAGTCAAAATTCAGAGATTTTGAACACTGAGAATCTGCAAGCAAAGCAACTGCCTTTGAGAGTTTCTTAGGAAAGTTCTTAAGGAAACTCTCTGACTTGCACCTTGAATAATTTACATATCATGAATCTCCAAAATGCATTTTTAATATATAACCTAACAAATAGAAAGAGTTGTATGCTTATGATTGGTCTACGGGTAGTGTTGATTCTCTTAAAGATCCTTCTCCAGCTTCTCAAGAAGCACCTAGTACAGAAAGTAGGAGTTGTTGAACGTTTCCTCTTTGCTTCTTGTGCTTACCTTCAATAATTTAAAAGTGTGCTACCTGGATTTAGATTGTTCCCAGAGTTAAAATGTGTCCTGGTTTCAGATGAGATAGAGTTAATTTTCTTTATAGTGGCTGGTATGGGGCTATGTTTTGGATTTGTGCTGAAAACAGTGTTGATAATACAGAGATGTTTTAGTTGTTGCTGCACTAGTCAAGGACTTTTCAGCTTCCCATGCTCTGCCAGGTGCAGAAGAAGCTGGGAGGGGGCACAGCCAGAATAGTTGACCCCAACTGACCAAAGGGCTATTCCATACCACATGACGTCATGCTCAGTATATAAAGCTGGGGAAGAAGGAAAGGGGGGGACTTTTGGAGTGATGGCGTTTGTCTTCCCAAGTAACCACTATGCGAGATGGAGCCCTTCTTTCCTGGAGATGGCTGAACACCTGCCTGCCCATGGGAAGTAGTGAATGAATTCCTTGCTTTGCTTTGCATGCGTGCGCGGCTTTTGCTTTACCTATTAAACTGTTTTTGTCTCAACCCTCGAGTTTTCTTACTCTTGCTCTTCCGATTCTCTCCCCCATCCCAGCAGGGGGGAGTGAGCGAGCGGCTGCGTGGTGCTTAGCTGCCGGCTGGGGCTAAACCACGGCAAAATGTGACCCTAACAAGGTGTTCAAATGCTAACTTTGGAAGTCTTCAAAGAACACCTATATTTTTTTTCTTTTGAGAGGTGACTTTCAAAATGACTGCATACGCACCCGATCTCACAGGCATGCATACCACATACGTAGCATGTTTTTATAGTCTGATAGACAGAGAATGATAACAGAAGGAACATGCTTATTTTCTGCTTTATTGGGATTTAGTGTATTCTTGATTCAGCTTCTATTCCATTTCTTCAAGGACAAGAGTCTCATGATGCAGAATCTTTTTTCAAATATCTAGATGTTCAGTGTATTTAGCAATTGCTTCTTGTCAGGACAAAGAGGACTGAAAGGTGCATAGACAGTCAGTTAAAAGCTTATTGGCTTAAAAATACTAGAGATTTTTCACAGCTCTTGATAAGAGATTTGTATCTTGTTTAGAGTTGTAGTTTCACCAAATCATTTTAATGCTAGATCATGTTGCACTTGCAATGAAAGGAAACTGCAAATATAATACTAGTATAAACTGTTCTGTAGGGTCATTTTGCTAAGAAGCTGTTGTTTACACTGAGTCCATTCTTTTGTTCAGCAAGGAAAAACTGCCAAATAAAATCCACTTACTCTGCTGGTCTTGGATGTTAAAAATAACATTGGTTAATAAGGAGTGATTAATCCCTAAACTATGCTTATTGCTTCCAGATTCACTCATAATAGATACTTGATTGTAAAAGTAGAACATATTCTGTTCTGTACTGCTCTCTTTGGTTGAGGGTATTTTCTAAGAAAGAGAGTTTGATTGGCACCATTTGTTCTGGTTCTGTTAACAAAACACAGAGAAATAGATATCGTTAAGTGTCATTATGACAATCAAACTTTTCCATTGAGAAAGTAGTTTTTGAGTTGCATCACTTTGTCTGTAAATCTAGTGATTTCTGAAGCTGTTTTGGGATCAGTGACTAACAGGGCAGAAAATGAAAATGCAGAGCAGGAACAATATGAACTTCATGCGTTACTTATCTTTGAGAGAGATACACAGCACATCAGTAATGCCAAAGAAGCTCAGCAGCTGTGCATGTGCTGGGGTTAAATTCTGGGATGTTCTCAGTAAAAAAGAATATAATCACAAAAGTACTATCAGCAATCAAAATGCTGGGAGGTATATTTGACCTATTTAGGTAGGGCACAAATGTCAGTTAACAAGTTATTTTTCTTTGTTGTTTCCTAGTAACCAAAAATGCATCTAAAATGTGCAATACTTACCTTCTTCCTTATATTGCACTGCTATCTTTTGCTGCATTTAAGTGTACCTACATGCAAGGAATGTAATTTATTAGGTTTTTAGAACTTACTGAATGTACAAAACTTTTATTTATAGAAATTGTCAACACAACTTTAACTAGAAAAGACTTTTTACATCAAGGAATTCAGACAACTTCAAATAATAAATGGCTCAGCATAAAAAGGATATTTAGAATGTGGTTACATCTACATTAGTACTGTAGTTCAGATGAAGAATGAGTTTTTGAACTGAATGTCTCAATCATCCATTAACTGCATTTTGGCTGAGACAGCGTAATGACCTTAGAGAAGGTGAAGTGGATTCCTTTCAAACAGAAGTAAACTTAAATGTGCACTCCAAAAGTGCACCTGATGTCCTCCTGGACATTCAGATTACAGGCCAAAAAGACAGTCCAAATCCTGCCAAGACTTGTAACATGTATGTTGTGAGTGTTCTTTCATCAGATTCAATTGCTGCTTCTACAGATTCAATCCTATTCCACTGCATTGTCTGGTATTGATAATGTAGGGCTATTTGTCTGTTTGTTGATATTGACACAGCCTTTTAAAACCATATGAAAGATAATGGCGTTCCACAGTATTACAGAAAAGCATATTTAGGTCATACCTTAAAAAAATTGGGAAGAGAGAACAGGTAATTATTGTTCAGTAATGTAGCTCTTTCAAAATCATAGAAACAACCAAACTTATTGTGAGCATCTAGGAGATAAGATAAATAACCAATGCTTTGGATTTGTCGGGAAAAAATTAAATAGAATCAGCCTAACTTCCCTTTATGACTGTGAACAGATATGTAAGCAGGGAGGAACATTAGATCTTTAAGTTTTTTCTCATGATGTGTTCTAATAAGGAAGATGAAAAGAGCAACATTAAACTTATTACATGGTTTCATAACTGCTTAGAAAGCCAACTCCATAGATAATGTTATCTATTAATCTTTTGTTACCTTAAGTAAAGTGGAAAACTCAGAGTGGAAAGAGGGAGACAGACCCCGTCTAGAAGATGCAACAAGTATTGACTGGTCATTTGAAACTAGTGCAAGATAATGTTCTGAAACTGGTAATGTAACAATTGAAAATTATATATTCTGCATCCTGGTTAATGAATCTAAAAAGCAGTCAAATGTCACTCTTATTTCCCGAAATATACTACACCTCCTAAGGAAAAGGTTATACCAACTTATTAAGGTTAGATCAAAATTCAACGTAATGTTTTAGATTTACTATCTGTTGATTTGGAGTGTGTTTTCCTTCTTCTCACCCTGCAAATTCAACCTTAAAATCTGAAAATCAAACCAAGATTTTCCTTAAACAAATCACTGCCAAGATAATAAGATTCAGCAGGACAGCTTCTGGCTTCATTTATATCTGTATGATAAGACTGCCTTCAAATTATCTACCCTGACTTTTGTATGATTCTCTTGTTTTGGTAAGATTTCATACATGCACCATTTCATACATGCACAAATTAGAAATTTGTAAAGAAACCTCTTGAGATTGCACAAGGTGCAATACAATCTAGAGACAACTTTCTTCTGTCAGTAAAACAAGCAGATAACATAGTGAGTATATTTAAAGAGCGGTGAAAGCTGAATAAGTGTTCGATTTTCACTTAGTCACTGTTTAGAATATATTGTCTCTCTAGGACCCTGTCAGAACATTGTTCAAGTCCTGATCTTTCAGAATCAAGAACTGTCTGTCTCACTGGAATAGATGTTCCCCTCAGCTTTGTGCATACCATATTTTTATCATCTGTGATCTGTCTTTTAAGTAGGTGAATCTGAATGCCTGAATAAAACTACCAGGCCACAAATAATAACATGAATCTTATCAAAAGGTGTTGTAATCAGACCAGGTTGTTTTACAGTTATGCATTCGCTGTTTTTAATAGCTTCTTCAATACCAAAGTGCAAACTTGTGCATTTAAAATGATGCTGCTATGTAATGCTAGGTTTCAAAGGATATAGAAAAAATAAGAATACAGTAAGTCCAAATAATGAATATTTTTGTCATATTGAATCATTACCTTAAGATAATTTTCAATGTAAAAATGCTCTTACAGACTTGCATGTAGACATTATTATGTGTGAACTGAATTTGAGAATCAGAATAAGTAAATAGCTCAAGCATACTTCAAGAATCATTGTAATGTGTAAAATGAATCATCTACCAATGAATTCAGAATTAAGGAATTGAACATCATGGGTTTTGTAGTTGTAATAAATAATTTTATCCTAAATTCACATCTCAAATATACATATTTAATTATTATCCATGTGTTTTATTTCCTGCCTCAATACAAAATTTTCATTGGCATTTACAAAACAACCTTTGAAATGCCCAAACAGTAGCATACTGTTTAGAGAATGGTGCCCTGGCAGTTTCTCAGCTGTGATAGGAGATTTTCACAACAGTGGCTGAGCATTTTTCCATTCTTCCCCTTTACTAAAAATGAAGTGCTATCAAGAAAGTAGTCTTCCTCAGACTAGAGATATGTCCTGCAAAACAGAATTTTAAGAGGCTTCTTAATGTTTTAACAGAAATTAACTATTTATGAAAATGTGGCATTTTCTTAACACAAATTCTAATCTAATCAATCAAAAAATCAATTTCTAATGCTAAGGTTATAATGGGAATTGAGTTTAGACAGTGGATATGAAATCCACTGAAATGAAATTTTATGAAACTGATTTAACAAAATCTTTTTTCTTTAATTCAGAATTGTATTTGAATAAGAACATAATATGCTAATGAAATGTGAATGTCATTTTTTCAGTTGAGCATGGTTTTTTTCATTATAGGGCTATTTAATTTTTTATCAGTGGTTATTTATTTAAAAATTTACTACCACTTTTTATTCTTTCTCTATTTATTTTTTCAAAAATTCAATGTTATCTGATTTAATTAAAAGGCTTCTCTCTCTCTCTCTTTTTATGGCCACTACATGTGGGATTTCACAGAAAAGGACCCAACAGAGCAGAAAGACCTGTCCAATGTCCCTGGAAATAATGCAAATCTTCCCCTAGCTGTGATGCTGGAGGACAAGTCATGATCAGAGAATGGCTGCAGGACTGGGTATTGGAGGGACTGGCCATTCTTGGCCTGGCTGCTGGGTCTAGGGAAGATGCAGAGTGATTTGGCTAAATGTGAGCAGCACTGGCTTCCCTTCAGCCTTGAAACAAGTTCTGAGGGGATGTTCAGTTCTGAATAACATAGGCAAAAGAGAAGCCTTCAAGCTAAATCAAACATCTTTGATCTAATGTTAACAATTCTGAAACTTCTAAATTCATACCTTGAGCACAAGAAGGTGTGGGAAGTCAATAGAATGATCAAAAACATGTCTAGTCCCAAAATCTTTCAGGATATTCAGGTTATTTCATAGGAAAACAAACAAACAAACAAACCAAAACCCTAAAAGCCAAAAAAACCCAACCCTCCAAAAATCCCAATCAAAGCCCTCCCTCTTAAATCCACTTAAGAGCTCTTTGCAAAACAATATGATTTGCCTTTCTCTTTTACTCAAGCCAGTTACCTGTTATAACTTGCATTCTAGGTTATTTGTGGTTTGAGCAGAATCAGACTTGTCAATCAGTGGCAATAACCAATGTTTTATCTGACTTCATGCTACTTGGCAGGTTATCTCTTTGAGTTGATTTTTTTTTTTCTGAAGGACATTTCTGTTTTTTCTAACATCTAAACATTTGGTTGAGTAATGTGCTTGTCCCATTTCTCATGGTAGAAATTGTCCCTGCTTTCCCTTCTGAGCAATTTGCAGCAGCTAGTGCTTCTATAGACTTGCAGATAAGAGCCTCAAAAGCTGTAATTCCTAAAGGAAAAAGACCATGTTTGCCTCTCTACTCTTTTAGCAAATACTATATGAGGGAAAAACAGTGGGTCTGGAATAGAATACCTTGATATAAAATGATCTAGAATTTGACTCTTTCCCTTCCTACAGACAATTTTAGAATAGTCAGGATCAAGTAAATATTCTAGAAAGGGAATAACAATAGATGAAAAATAATGTTTTTAACAGAACTGTCCCTTACAAATTAGTGATTTGGGTAAAAGTAAATGATTCACAGTATACAGTATACAGACAATATTATTTCTCTGGAACAATTATGCTTTACAAACCCCATCATAATGGTCTTCATACAAAACATAACAGGGAGGTTTATTTGTACATACCTAAAAGGTTCTTTGGTTTGAGAATGTGGTACAAGCAAATGAGAAACAAAGGATCATTCATGGTGAAAATGATGATTCACACTTGCAGTTATTCTGCAAAAGACAATAGTCTATTTTTATTTATATCATTGTTATCAAAGTCTTTAAGAAATGAGAATTGAATATGCGTGACTGAAAGCTGTGCTTATTAGATGTAACTTCACTTTGAAGTATGCTCCCAAGTGGACTCTTAGGAGAATCTGTATAGGATGCTTTGTCTCACAGAAGCATATGAATAAACGTGCATTAATGGGCATCTGGAGGTGCAAGGCACAGACCAAAACTGAAATCCCAACATCCACCTTGTGGTCAAAGTAACAGCAATTCAGGCAGGTAAGGAGGACAGACATCTTCCCAGTTTTACCTTAGAATAAATAGATTGTGTGCTTCATTTCGCTTATATCTTCTGTCATTTTGTCATTATTGACATTATAAATATTTCATGTGCATATTTTTTTGGTCCAGCTTAAGTGTGATTGTAAGGTACCT
This sequence comes from Ciconia boyciana, assembly GCF_034638445.1. Classification (NCBI taxonomy): domain Eukaryota; kingdom Metazoa; phylum Chordata; class Aves; order Ciconiiformes; family Ciconiidae; genus Ciconia; species Ciconia boyciana. The sequence continues at coordinate 111,376,839 of NC_132934.1, forward strand.
GGTTAATAACAAAGCATTTCCTACTGAAATACACAGCAGGGTTTACAAGGTATATTAAAAAAAATACCTGTTTCATAGTATATTTCTCATATAGCCAAAGGCCAAGAGTAGGTATCTGTTTCAGATGTCTGAGACAGAGGGAAATATTGCACTGCAGAGATCAAGAGAAACAAAGCACCAGATCATAAACAAGGTTGCTGTCTGGAGTGTTGGATGTGTCCTTCCTTGAAGGTTAATATGGAGCATATCTCAGCATCTTTTCTGGATTCTGTGATTCCAAAGCATCTAGATTTGGAAGATCAAAAATTCCAAGCATATCCTCACTAGAGATGAAAAGATTTTTTTTTTTGATTTATAATGTATTTACTTAATCATGCAATTTGGGATGGGCTGGAAGTGTTTGCACATTCGTCGTGAATGCTAGTTGCAGCAATAAAAATGTAATATACTTTTTATTTTTTAATAATTTTAACTCTTTCTTTTGAAATGAAATTAATTAAAATGTTTATCAAATATAAAAATCAGATACATGAAAATGAAACAAACCCTAAGTGTTTCATCCTAAACATTCAGCTCTGGTTTGGATTGTTTGAGGTTTTTCTATTCATTGCAAACAATTTCAAGTTCAAGCAGGGTATGAAAAGTTCAGATAAAATAGTTTTTATCCTCAAGCAAAACCAGTAAATGAAGACAATCACCATAGCATCCTTACTTCATACAATTCAAATACAAAAGGTCAAAGATTTCTGCAGCCTAAAGACTAAGGTAGCCCCTGAGGCTGTAGCAGAGTGTTTAAATAGGGTTCAGGAAACTAATCTCTGAAGAAGATTATTTGGTGAAATTGGAGACCTGTATATACATAAATACACAACTGTGAATCTCAGTCCGTTGAAGCAACTCAAGATATCCTCTGTCAGCTTTTGAATCACAACTTCAGGATGAGCTGTCCTCAGATAAGCTATTTATATTCTCCTGATGTTCACACAAATTGGGCTGAGAACTGATCCCTTGCTATAAAAAAAATCTTGATACTCCAGGATAGCAAGATACAATCATTGCCACTTCACTGTTAAAGTCCTAACTTCCATGACAAACAATAAACTGTGCAGCTGGTGATAACAGCAGTACAACACATCTTCAGTTTCTTTTTTGCCCATTTTGTTAATTTTCAAGGGAACAAAACTCATATGCGAGTTTGTACAAAAGCAGTTTTGTACCATTCATAATTTACAATTTTTGTTCTTCAGCTTTAATTGTGATTAAGTTTCCTATGCCCTTTATGTTGTCTCTTCATTTCATGGATATTTTCTTAAATCAGCACTCTTATACAGATGAAACTTGCTAGAAGTTAACACTTCAAAAAACTCACACAACCCTGTGAGGTAGAAACAATGTGATAAATAGGCCTTCATTTTTTTAAGGATCTCTGTGTTTTTTTCTTATACTTGTATGTATCTTTGCAAAACATAGTTTGGAACAACTGGAGCTCCAAGCTGCTGTTTAATATTATTATTCAATAGTGTTCAGCATAAAATAAAACTTTAGTCATTCAGTGTACTCTTAGTTATTTCTGGTTACTCTTTTTTTGAATTGGATTTTGCTGTTTGCACATACTGATATTACTTAATATCATGTCCTGCAAGTCCTATTGGTAATGGAATTATTTCAGAATAGGACACAATTCCCTGTTTTAAGATATAAATTGAATTAAAAATCTCTGGTCACCTTAAGTTTTCTAAGCCCTTGAGCAGCCTGCAATTTATGAGACACACATTCACATGCTATAATGTATTGATAATTATGTGGTCATATAGCAGTATCTTCCCCTGTACTGGTCTGAAAGAGAACTATAGAAATATTGAATAGGTTATATGACAAAAAAGGGCTTTGTAGGAGAAATACATTATTGTATTTGACTAAAAAGGACTGTTTTTCTGCATTTACTTGAGACAAGTTTTTTTCTCTCAGACCATGATGCAAACATGATCATGACACAAACACGTATTGTTTAGCTCATTTATTTATTTATTATTTAGCTCATTAAACATTTATTGTTTAGCTCAACTGCATTTAAAGAAACAGAACAACGATACTCTGAATGGGAAAAGGGACTTTTATCTTTAGTCCGAGCAGTTAAACAAGTTGAGAAAATACATCAGGGACAACCTGTGCAAACTAGAGGACTATTTAATTTACTAGAAGCAATCCTAAAAGGGACTGCTCCCCCAGAAGGAGTTGCACAAAAACCCACTGTCCGAAAATGGTATGCCTACCTAACAGGAGTTCCAGAAAATATGCAACTAACTGAAGGACACACTAAGGTTTCCAAATTGCAGATGCCCATAAACACAGACCCTTTAGCTTTACAACAACCTTTTAAACCTTCACCCATTCTGGATGCACCACCCCTCACTGAGGGTACACCAACAGAAAACATTTGGTTTACAGATGCTTCAGCAAAAAGGGTAAATGGTAAATGGCAATATAAGGCTGTTGCATTAGACATTACCACTGGCAAACAAGTAGTAGAAGAAGGTGAAGGCAGTGCACAAGTAGGAGAAATAAGAGCAGTTGTTTTGGCAGCACAAAATGGAGCAAAAATCATATATGTAGACTCCTATGCTGTGTGGGCCAGTGCCACACAGTGGCTCTGTCAGTGGGAAACCTTGAATTGGGAAGTAAATAGATCCCCAGTTTGGAGAAACAAAGATTGGCAATTATTACTAGATATAGCCAGGAAAACACCTTTCAAGATGGGATGGGTAAAAACTCATGCTAAAGATAATCAACCAGCCACAAAGTGGAATCAAAAGGTAGATGAGCTAACTAAAATTAGGAAAATCACCTTAAATCCTGAGTGGTATCGACTGGGAGAATGGTTACATCAAAACCTAGGCCACACAGGTAAAGAAGCACTTTACTTTGCTGCACAGAGTAAAGGCTGGCCTATAAATAGAAAAACTTGTGAAACTATTCTTACAGAGTGTCCTCAGTGTAGATTGAAATTACAAGCAGATCATCCTGCTAAAGCACCACCTTTACCTATCAATGAAGGGAAAACTTTATGGTCTACATGGCAAATTGATTATATCGGACCATTCAAATCCTCTGCAGGATATCGATACATCCTTACAGGAGTGGAAGTAGTCTCCGGCTTGCTTATGGCGACTAAATGTCAGAAAGCCGATGGGCGAAACACAGTGCGAGGGCTATCATTTTGGTTCTCAAATCTACCTACTCCTGATGTTATCCAGAGTGATAATGGCTCACACTTTTCTTGTAAGGAAGTGCAAGATTGGGCAAAACAAGAGGGAATTAGATGGGTTTTCCACACCCCATACTACCCTCAATCAAATGGGATGGTAGAAAGAGCTAATGGCTTGTTGAAAAGGAGTCTCAAACCACAGGAAGCTCAATGGGATACGAGACTTCCCAAAGTACTCCATCAATTAAACAATCGGTATGGGCCTACTGGAAGCCCTGTAAGCCGAGCATTCTTTGTAAAAACTGAGCTTAGCGCTCCACCTACTAGGAAAAGAGAATATCCAATGACATTACAGCCAGGACAGCCTGTGATGGTCAATTTGCCATCTATCGGTACTGTGCCTATGACTTTAACTAAACCTCGTGGCCCACTTGCCTGGGAAGCTACTGATAGCAGTGGTGCAAAACACAGAATTAGTTCACGATGGATTTTTCCTTCTTCTTAATGGGGTAACCTGTTCGGACTCTCCCCACCGAAACAAGTCTCTATTTTCTCTTACAGCACCCCACAGGATGGCAGACGGAAATGCTGTGTTCATGTTACTATTCCAAACCCTAACAATGCTGCTCTTCTTAGCCTGTGGTCAAAGAACCCTAGAATGGCCATGGTCCCAAGCTCGTGTTAAGTACACTGGAAGTATGGGAATACACTCTAGTAAGGGGGATTTAAAGTTTTCCACCGTGGTCATGCATGGAACTGAAACATACTTAGAAAACGAATGGAGTTGGGATAAAGATGAAGCTGATGATAAAGTTCCCCGGCTCCGAGGGACAGCAGGGAAAGAAATTAAAATAGGATGCTGGATGATCAATGGGTCTACCCATGAGAAGGCATCTCAGATTTCTGTGTACAACATTACATCAAAACCAATAGCCAAAGATACAAAACTTTGCGCCTTTGAAAAACTGGACTGTTGGTACAATTTTACCTTAGTACAACCTGTTTTTGTAGTCTGCCTCTGGGCTCACCATCGTGTGGGATTATCCTTTAAATTTAAAATAGACATTATTAAGCCTAGCACAACATCTGCCCTGACTATAAAGGATGAGACAATTCTATCCCCACAGGTTTCTGAAGTTGGACCATATGTGATCAAAAATACAGGCCAACAACAAGTGTTATTTAATCCATCATGGTCTCTTAAACGAGTAGAACTACTGATGCAAATTAATATCTCTGCAATCAAACCGACCTGTTCACCATTCCTAGGTACGTCCTATGCAGGATGGTTAGCATGGTTACATGGGCGAACCCTCACCTCTCCAAGACGAACAAGGAGAGATGTGACCGGTATCATAGGGACAGGATTGGGAGTCTTAAATAGTATCGATGCCGAAGTACTTGTAAACAAACTGAGCACAACAACAAGTGATTTAAACAAATTAGAACACCCATTACGGTCTTCTCTATTAGCATTGGGAACTAACCAATGGCTCTTATCTGATATATTACCTCAGTGGAAAAGAATTAATGAAAGGGACCACCAACTGATTGTGGATGCACTTGGTGTAGCCCAAACCAATGTTTCTCTAGCTCTTAGTTGTATCCAAGCTCAACTGTGGATGCAATCTGTGGTAGCAGCAATTATAAGAGAAGGTGAAGAGGGCACCTTACCCACTGAAATTCGAAAGGTAATTTGGGATAATGCAACTAAATTTGAGAAAGAATTCCAGTCCTGGTGGTATTTAGTCAATTTCACTTATGACCCCATTAGCAATAAGGCCACAGCTTTTGTCTTAACAATACACAATGCTTCGGTATACACCATGTACCCAATCATTGCGTTGGGATTAAATCACAATGGAACTGTACTCTATCCATTAGAACATAGAGTATGGGCCCACCAAAATGGAAACAAATGGCAAACTGTTGATGTTAATGCATGCGTTGTATGGGAACAACAAGGATTTATTTGTGAGAGTAACACCCTCAAAGCCCAAGACATCTGTCTTGACACTGAACAAAATGTTTGTCATTTTGAAATATGACCTGATGAAGCCCCTGAAACTGTACTTGTGTATACTGGAAAAGGATGTGTTTGTATGAGAACCCTTTGTGATTTTATATTTGTAGATAACGTTACTGTAGATACAAGCAATCGCTCAAATATTTGTGTTTGTAACTTTACAAAAATTGTGGGATGGACTTCAATTATTCAGCTCCTGTTACGTCTTATCAATTGTTACAATCTAACTACACATTGAGTCAAGATTTATTGCCTACCCCCATCGGAATGAATCTTACATTGGTGAAGAAACTACTACAACACAATGACCTGTGTCAACTGCTAGAACGCATCCGAAACAATGGACACAAAACTCTGATCACTGTTCATCATGATGCAGAAGAGATACACCATGTCTTGGAAAGAGTGAAGAAGGATGGAGAACACCACTGGTGGGAAACTCTTCTTGGATGGTCACCGACAGCAACGGGAGTGTTTAATCTTATGCTTCACCCAGTTGTCATTTTACTAACTCTAACATTAGTGTGTCTATTGCTTATAATTATATTGTATATAAAGGTTTGGCACATGATAAAACAGATAACCCAACTTCAACCACCCAAAACATACAAATTAACGCATAACAAATAGCAGTGCTTCACTGTCTACTTACCATGGATCTATAAGCGCACAAACCATCAGTATACTATTTATGGCACAGAGGCAAGAGGTGACCGTACCACCACTCTGTGAAGGTAAGATGAATTGACTATAGTCACGGGGTGGAGTGTGGCGGTGTGCTCCCCCCCCCCCAGCTCCCTGCACAAGCAGTAACCATCAGTGGGAGTCATCCTGATAGCTGCATCCAGCTTATCCTGGACCTTGAGGACAAATGGCAACAAAGTAGCCAAGGGCTGCTTTGACGCAAGGATCTAAACCTCTTGCTGATATGCAAATATGACCATAAGTCAATCATCTTACTCCTTAAATAGTGGACAGCCCAGGGCCCTTTGAGCTCTCCTGCACGGCAGCGGGCTGCACGCCAAGATCTCCCCTTGAGCAGGGACGCCTCTCAAGGTTACTCCTCGAGGTTGAGAGATTCCTTGCCGCAACAGATCCTCGGTAAGTGACTAACAGCATGCTAAACTTTGAAATCTTAGCTAAGTGATATAAAGGATTGATTGCGCATATATAATCCTTTAGACATAAACCGTTGACCAAGTCTGGGACTAGGACTGGATCTAGCCGCACCTAGACTCCTCTCTGAGAAGGAGTTTAGAAAGCAAGGGGATCCTTCCGAACCTCATGACTCAACGGGAGGGTCTCCCTGACAGTTCTGTCTGACCCTGTCCTCTATGCAGTAAATAATCAAGTGTGCCTCGCCATCGAATCTTGTTAAAACACTGTCGCATTGAACTTTGTTAACTCCCTATTCTGTATCAATAAACTATATTTTTACTTCTCTCTTACGAGTGAAGTGCACTCTCACTCCATCCACGACACTTCCAAACCCTGGTATTTTTGGTACAAAATTGCTTAACTAAAACATCTCAAGGTGTTTTGGACTGTGGTGCAGCAATGGGGCCTTTTACATACCAAATTAACATAACTGCACTGTTTTATAGAGAATTATACCCTGCATCACATAACAAGTAATTGTTAGCCTGTTTCTCTCTTTTGATTTATGAAAAAGGAGAGGAGTATTTTATGGATGGTTCGTGGTACTATTTTCTTTAAAAGAGGCACCAAAGTAATAATAATAAAAAATTTTAATCAATGGGCAGAATGTGTAATAAAGCCATACTGAGATTTCCTTTTAATTAACAGAAAGATAATAAAACTTTAAATAATAAGAGAGTATTTCTTTGTGAATGAGATATCATTTGTCATTCTTGTGTTTGTTTTCTTGTAGCTCAGGAAAACATGTGCAGCTTTGTGAAACCTTCAGTGTTTATGGCACAAAGTATGTGATTAAACATGACTCTGTTCTCATGACTGGTATGCTGATCTAGCTATTACATACCCAAATTCTGAGCACATGCTTAGTTATCTGCTTTACATAACACAATGGACTCACAAATAAATAAAAAGAGGATCAGCTAGTATGATCAACAATATCAAAAGCAGAATAAAATTAAGAGTGAAGTTTGAGAATGGACTATTTGAAATGAAAGAAATCTGAATATGATTTGAGTTAGTTTGTGAAGGAAAAAAAATCAAGTACCTATTTGCCACATCGGTCTACAAACTATCTGGAACCTCCTATACATACTATGTATGCACAAATTTTCTAAACAATTTCATCGAAATTATATGTAAAAAATGTTCTCTCAGATTTTGCATGGGAACTGCCTTGCCAGGAAAGCAAAAGGTTTCTCACCACAGTCCTGTGGTCACAGCCTATAACATCCTCTATTTGCTAAACAGCTCTGGCTCCTGGAAGGTCAAGTTTATCCTGGTTTCCTGTTGTAGAGATCCTTAATGGTCTGAGATGATACTATCCTTTAAATTTAAAATCTCTACAGTTAGTATGCTGCTTATTGCCAATGTCTATATCTTTTTAATCTTCCTTCTGTTGGGTGAAATTAAAAGAGAAAGAACAGGCAGTTAAAGATGTTTCCAGCTTTTGGCAATATGCATCTGTACTGTTTAGGAGGTGACATTCCTACTGCTTGCAGAGAAATTTTTATTGACTCTACACTTATCTGGATCTGTGGAATACCAACTACATGATTTTTAGAAAAAAACAAAAAAAAACCCCAAAACAAACAAAAAAACCCAAACCCAAAAACATACAGTTCCAATACCATGGTGAAGAATATCCACTCCTTTACTTTACACTGCCAAGGAGGTCCCTAAATTCTCGAACACGATTTATTTGTTTTTCAGTACAGATATTTAAAGAACCTTTTCCACTTCAAGATCAGTTTTCTATAAAATAGATGTGTTCAAATTTTCTGGCTGACTTTGTTCAATGGTATGTGTCATGTTGTATTGTGTCAGTCAAAGCAAGGTGACTGAAGCAAAGCGATGTGACTCATTAACTACTAGAGATTTCAGCAGTAAACATCAAAACCCAAATCTCACTGGCTTCTTAAAAGTAATTGCTTTTTATTCTTGGTAATAGTGTTTTCCAATCTTTTTTTATAAAGGCAGATTGTTTTTGAATGGTCTTGGCACAGGATACAGTTGACTGACTTATTTTTCTTTTGAAATGTTCAGCACATCTCTACTTGCATGAAAACATTATTTAAATGTTTGAATTTGCAACTTTATTTTATTTTGGCATAAAGTACAGTAGATGCTTTAGTAGCTTGTGATGGTGGAAAATAAATTTAAAAGTAAATGTTTCTATGTTAACAGGGAAGAACTCATCTCAAACTGTGACTGCAAAGGTATTTTTTAACTAGAAACACTACCAGAAGAAACAGAAGAGAAAGCAGAAGATAGAGTGAACCTCAACCATAGCATCTAATTTACTTAGCACTAAACTGGGGAGCAAATTCCAGAGGAACAAATTGCTGTAAAATTATTCATTGTTCCCTGTCCTGGTTTCGGCTGGGATAGAGTTAATTTTCTTCCTAGTAGCTGGTATAGTGCTGTGTTTTGGATTTCAGTATGAGAATAATAGTGATAACACACTGATGTTTTAGTTGTTGCTAAGTAATGTTTACACTAGTCAAGGACTTTTGGGCTTCCTATGCTCTGCTGGGCGCACAAGAAGCTGGGAGGGGGCACAGCCAGGACAGCTGACCCAAACTGACCAAAGGGCTATTCCATACCATATAATGTCATGCTCAGTATATAAACTGGGGGGAGTTGGCTGGGGTAGCTATTGCTGCTCAGGGACTGGCTGGGCATTGGTCGGCAGGTGGTGAGCAGTTGTATAACTTCCCCCCCCCCGCCTCGGTTTTGTTCCTCTCTCGCTCTCTTGTTGTTTTCCTTCTCATTACTTCTTCTTCTTCTTCTTCTTCTTCTTCTTCTTCTTCTTCTTCTTCTTCTTCTTCTTCTTCTTCTTCTTCTTCTTCTTCTTCTTCTTCTTCTTTTTCTTGTTCTTGTTCTTGTTCCAATTATTAAACTGTTCTTATCTCAACCCACGAGTTTTCTTACTTTTGCTCTTCTGATTCTCTCCCCCATGCCGTTGGGGGGGTGGGTGAACGAGCAGCTGTGTGGTACTTAATTGCCAACTGGGGCTAAACCACAACATTCACAAAGATGTCAGTGTTATTAGAACCTAGATATGTATTAACATATTTTAATATAGTACAAAATGAAGGTGTTTGGCTTTTTGGTTGATGCTCTAATCTAGTACTCAGAAAATCTCAGTTTGTCAGATTTCTTCTTTTATTGCAGCTGCAGTCATGTTTTTTTCCAGGTGTAGCTGAGCCAGTTGAAGAGATCAATCTTCTCAGCTATTCTTCAGCACCTTCTGGCTGAAAGTTACCTTCCCCCCTCTCAGCCTTCAAGTGTAGACATTCCTATTTCACTTCTGTTAAAACAATCCGATTCAACTTTTAGTGATAGCATGTTCAAACTTGACTCTCTCTGATGGTACTGGGTTAGTATTGCCCATATTCATATATACACACTGACAGCTGAGAAGGTAGCAAATTCTGGTGTGGTAAGGTTAGTTGAAAGTGAGCTCTTGCCCACCTCAACTGTGTTTGTGTGAGGTATCCTATTGACTTGCTTTGGTTTGCCAGTTTAGTGTACAAGCTGTTGATGGGAGAATTTGGTCTATTCTGTGACTGTGAAGCACCTAATAGGACCTTGCTATTGTTTGGAGATCTTCTGCATTTCTGTAATATATATAATAAATTCACATCAAATGAACACAAAATGAACAAAACCCTGCTATGTGATATCTTACCACTTAAAATATTACTTGTTTTTATTACATGACAGCAATTATATCACACCTTTTGTGTCAGAAGCTTGATTCCTTTTTCTTTGTTCCAACAGGCTTAACATTGGTTTTCCAAACCATATCATTATATAATTTATGTAATTTTTTTCTGCTCCAAATAAGGTAGATTCAACAAGAGCACTTGCAATAGTTAGTACTCTCAAACAATCTGTTATTGTAATTGGAAGCTCTGCAGATGTACTTGAACTCTGCTATTTTTCATTGAAATTGGGATTGTAAAAAGGGAGGACTAAATCAACTAACTCCTTGAGTAGACACTGAAGACAAGATCTAAAGAATTTTACTCTTTTTTTTAAGTCTCAAAATAAGGACTTAAAATTCATTTTTGTTCCAGAATATATTTTTCTATAACAGCAAAAAGAAGACAACTTGAGAGAGCAGAAAGAAAGTAGGGACAGCCAAGTATATTGCAAAATACTGGTTTTTGAAGGAAAAAAACAAACCTACGAAGAACATGAGGACTAATGTTGGATTGCCAACATATTCAAGACAAAAGAAAGCATAATTTTTATTTTCTTGTTTAACACATATTTATTACATTGAAAGGGAGAAAAATTAAGCCTTTCTCAAACACCTGAATATTATTTCACAAAATTAAATAGATTTAAAGTTTCACTCTGCTTTGTACTAAATGAAGTGGGAGGTGAAGTTGACTGGACATGTATGGTAGTATGCCTCTTTCAGTACTTATTTTAGCTCTTCTAGCTTATTTCAAATTTAAAAAAAAAAGTTAGCTTTTTTTTTGTCTGAAGCTTTTATTTTTACACTCATTCTTGTCTGCTTGGCAACCAAGAGAATATCACAATGTAACAGATTGCATAAGTGAGATCACTGCATAGTTGTACCTAAGGGAAATTTCTTTGCTATAGTTGGTTTAAATTAAAAAATGCTATGGAATCAATTTATCAGGGCATTGAAGACACTTTAGTCTTCTGAGTAGTCTTGCTGACCTCAGCCGACACCCTTATCTCACTGCCATCCTTTCCTGCAAATGAACACTTTTTTGTGTAAAGAGCTTTAAGTTATAATGGCATGTAGCACTTCAGTTCTTCTTAGATGTGCCCCTGGAATATTATGTAGTGATTCTTCCCTCCCATTGAAAACAGACAACTCTATTGCATAAATATGAAGTCTCAGTCTTGCATCTTTATATGTGGATAGTCTTGCATATTTATGTATTAAAGAAAGACTTATATGAAAAAGAAATCTTGCAAAGCTGAGTTAAAGGATAAAATTTTAGTACTGTTGGAAAAACATGTCTCCTTATGCAGAGCCTTGTAAATTCATTGATGCTCCAGTAAGCTTAGCTTTTTCAGCCATGCATTTTTTTCTCACCAGGGAACGATCATGGTTTGGACTGTGTTCTTTCTATTTTATAATCTATGTTATTGAGTTGTTCTCTAAACTGCATCCACCCAAAGAAGAAGTAAAGAAGAATCCTTAACTCATTCACTTAAGCAGGTCTTCACTGTAATGTCAAAATAAGAAAGATATTTATGAAATAATCATATAAATGTTGAAACAGCAATTTTTTGTGGAGTGGTTACTACATGAAAGTTATCAAATATCCAGAAGCGCATGCTTTCTATGATGCATAACTATAACTACTTGTATCCCGTATAAATATTTTAAAGAACAAAATGCAGAATCTTGTATAATGCCAAAAAAAATCAGAAACTGTTCAAGACTTTAAAGCATGTTCTGCTGCACAAAATAAATGGTGAAAAGAGTAGATTTAGGGTGTAGTATTGGTTTTCCATCTACTGTCTTGATGTCAGTTTTGCATGCTTTTATACTTAAGGTAACACCTAAACTTAAGATAAGCCTGTGCTGTTTCATGATAGCCATTTAGAAATTTCTCTGTGGGAGGACTACTTCTAGACATGACTGCCATCCTGGTTTTAAGTTTGTGGATATGATATTGTGTGCATCTAAATAGGTCCACAGAATTAGTATGATCTCTGCCTCCCCCACTGCACCAGCACAAGATGCATATGTAGTGATACTTTATTATGGCTTGATGAGTCAAAAACTCTTTCCTAGGGCTTCACAGCCAATCTCAACCACTTGTGCATTCATGCTGAACATTTCCATAGGTGTTTGTGTGAAGTTCTGCATTGCATGAATGGACTGCAATTTCTAAAGTGTTTCTTCATCCCAAATCTTCCCGGCTCAGAAATACTGCCATGTGTGTCCAAGTGCCCAAGAAACCAACTGCAGAAAGATAATGTCGAATGAATCATGCTATATCTGAGGTGTAATTCTGAGATGGGGCAAAACACAGTGCAGGATTTCTATTCAAATTGATATCTTTTATTGTAAAGAGAGCAAGCATTTCAAAATTACTTACACCTAAAAGCTGTAAGGGTGGCTATGCTAGAAGCTGGCCACTAGGAAATCCATGAGCATGGATATACAGGCAAGATATCACAGATGCCAGCATTTCTACTGCCTGGACATGGGTGTTTCTAGAAATGTGACCTGGAGAAAGTCTCATTGTTCCTACTTGATACAGAGTGTCTGCACACTGCAAAGTGAGACATTGGATGAGCTACAGAAGGTATCATGTGAAAAACATCCCAGGAAAAAAAAAGATCCAATATAGTTGATAAAAGCACATTAATATCTTCTGATCATACATTCACACATCCCATCCCAGTCCCTCAAGGCACAGTTTTAAAAAGACATTCTCTTCCACCTTCCTGAGTACCTCTCAGCCAAACAGGATGACTGCAGGAGGCCACTACCACCCCATTATTGATCTAATTAAGAAAAAAAAGAATAAGTAATTTCATTTGTTATTGCAGAATATTGGGCAGACAAAAACCTGCCTACTGCCATAATAGGAATAAAATTCCTCTATGCCTTAATTTATACAAGATGTCTTAAAAAAAAAAAAAAAGCAATACACAAGATGGATCACTTTGCTAGGTTGAAATCTGATTTGTCATTACCAGTGACAGGAAGACACAAAGACATAAATAAGCAACCAGGAAAGTAAGAACTGCTTAAGTTAGCAATGTTAGTGACAGAAAAGTCTGTAGACTTACAAGCTTCAGGGTCAAGAGTGCTTATAAAATTCTAGAAACTTATCCCTTGCTGCATTTCTCTGTTGAGCTAAATCATTCTGGGACCTCATGGAAGAGTAGCAGCACATAGCCATCACAGATCTAAGACCTCAAGTAGCTTGCCCAAAACTTTCCCACAGGTGCTATGTAGGTGTGTGGAGAGTAGGTTCAAAAAAGTTTTTTCCAATCATTAAACGTACCTTTTTCTAATGCTCTGGAGGCGGGATGAAAAGCTACCTCTGGCACGGGTTACACAGTCAATCTAATAGATAACTGTTTTTTTGAAAAGTAAGCATGAAGTGTATACTTGATGTCTTGGAAGTTCTGTAAATTGTTAATAGTTCCAGACTTTCTTTCCTTTTTTAATCATTTTGATTCAGAAGTATTCAAGGTTTTAAAACAGAAAATAACATATTGTTTTACCTGTCTCTAAAGCACTTAAAACTGAAGTGCTCCTAAACTGTGTTGAGCTTAAATAATTCAAGAGTCATTTATACACAATTCTTGTAATGTCCAGCCTTAGGAACACAGGAATAATCTCTGCAGTGACAAAAAAAAACCTTGCCCTGAGGAATCAGAACATATTTTCCAAAACCATCTAATAGATGAGGGAACCATAAAGTTTTTAAGCCTGGAAATGCCATGAGATGCCAAAGGTAACAAAGAACTTTCATCTGCTTCTTGAACAGAATATGATTACAGACAAGTAGTGAGCAAGCACAGGTACTACAGTGGTGTTAGTTGTTCAGTGGATTACACTAAGCAGGATTGTAGGGTACATAATAGAAAAACTCCTGATATGTTTCCTCACTTCTTTTCACTTGTACAATATTGCTCTAATGAAGTACAGTAAACAGTTCTGACTGAAGGACTATGATTCCAGTTTGTCATTCTATTGGCATGTAGGTGACAGAAATCTGAGTGTGAATATGTTCTTGATGATAATAGCAATTGAAATAGATAATAATTGAAGTAGATAATAACAAAAAAATAGAAAAAGAATCTACTTAATCACTTCTCATAAAAGCAGAGATTTTAATCACGTTACTTCTTTGATGACTTTATAGATTGTCTGAAACACAGTGACCTCTACAGCTCTTAAAAACTTTATACATCTAAACACCCTTCTTATCTTTTTTATTGTAGTCAATGTGCAATACATTTAGGGAGAAAATGTTTGTTAACTATGTTTAAGGCAAAATTATTGAGATTTAAATTATGAGATGCATCCACCTCAGCATCACGTATACCTTATGTGCTCAAGGAGCAACTACTTCTTAAATGATCCTCCTTAAATAGGCAAAATCAACTATTTAAAATGGTTTAAAATAAAAAAGCAACCAAACTGAAAAAAATTTACCAGTTAAAAAATGTAACTTGATCAGAGTAACACTTCCAGTATCTTAAATGTTTATGGAAGAAGTATGCTGCTGGGCACGACTTTCCAGTTCTGTTTAAAATCTTTATCTAGTTCCATTTAATATCTTTATCAATGATCTGGACGAGGGGATCAAGTGCACACTCAGTAAGCTTGCAGATGACACCAAGTTGGGTGGAAGTGTTGATCTGCTTGAGGGTAGAAAGGCTCTACAGAGGAATCTGGACAGGCTGGATCAATGGGCCGAGGCCAACTATATGAGGTTCAACAAGGCTAAGTGCCAGATCCTGCACTTGGGTCACAGCAACCCCATGCAATGCTACAGGCTTGGGGAAGAGTGGCTGGAAAGCTGCCTGGTGGAAAAGAACCTGGGGGTGTTGGTTGACAGCAGCCTCAATATGAGCCAGCAGTGTGCCCAGGTGGCCAAGAAGGCCAACAGCATCCTGGCTTGTATCAAAAATAGCGTGGAAATAGCAGGACTAGGGAAGTGATCGTGCCCCTGCACCTTGAATACTGTGTTCAGTTTTGGACCCCTCGCTGCAAGAAAGACATTGAGGTGCTGGGGTATGTCTAAAGAAGGGCAACAAAGCTGGTGAAAGGTGTAGAGAACAGGCCTTATGAGGAGCATCTGAGGGAACTGGGGTTGTTTAGCCTGGAGAAAAGGAGGCTGAGGGGAGACCTTATCGCTCTCTACAACTACCTGAAAGGAGGCTGTAGCGAGGTGA
The DNA here is from genome assembly GCF_034638445.1 of Ciconia boyciana. Classification (NCBI taxonomy): domain Eukaryota; kingdom Metazoa; phylum Chordata; class Aves; order Ciconiiformes; family Ciconiidae; genus Ciconia; species Ciconia boyciana. Next base: position 111,392,147 of record NC_132934.1, read on the forward strand.
GTGTCAGTCTCTTCTCCTAAGTAACAAGCGATAAGACAAGAGGAAATGGCCTCAAGTTGCACCAGGGGAGGTTTAGATTGGATATGAGGAAAAATTTTTTCACTGAAAGGGTTGTCAGGCATAGGAAGAGGCTGCCCAGGGTAGTGGTTGAGTCACCATCCCTGGAGGTATTTGAAAGACGTGTAGATGTGGCACTTAGGGGCATGGTTTAGTGGTGGACTTGGCAGTCTTAGGTAAAGGATTGGACTTGATGACCTTAAAGGTCTTTTCCAACCTAAATAATTCTATCATTCTATGACTTTTAAGCACTGTAAATTTGTATAAGGCATTTCTAATCATCAGAGCAGGGTGTAATTAAGGAGTAGCAAACAATGCAAAGAGAAGGCAGAGGAAAAGAAGGTACTTTTTAAGAAGGTCAAAGATAAAATATGAACAGTCTTGAAATGTGTGACAGGACTGCAACTGGCCAAAAGATTTGACATGGATATGTCTTCACCGTTTCCTTAAGTAAGCATCCAAACACCAGAAAAGCTTTTAATACTTAACCTAGATTTCCTTAAAACTACGATACATTTGAAACACAGAACAATCTGGTCTGCTTGGTGAAACAATTAAAAATAAAAAGAGTAGTAAACAAATATTTCTCCTTTTTTCTTAATCCAGGAACTTCCTTAGAATATTGGATTAAAACAAACTCTACACAGTGCTTCAGGTTTCTTAGGAAAAGTCTGTTTTCCCCCATTTCCTTTAAGACTTGTCTTTATAGGCACTCCTTGTGTTTCTTGAGCCTTTCCCCCTTCTTCACTCTGTCTGCAAGTTTCCTGGAAGTTGTCTCTCTCTCATCCCAGCTGCCTCACATGTCTAGAAGCTTTTATATGCTAAGTAATACCCAACAAAGGCAAAATCTTCCTTCCATTTAGAGAGTTCCAAGACAAATAAGTGGTTTGCTTCTCTGTCGTTTAATCTCACTGTTTTCAATAGATTACTATGTATGATATACATGTAGTGCTCTGTGAGTTTCACAATGGTGAAAGAAATGGTTTTACCACCTGTCAGAGTCCACAGCAGGAAAATTATAAGGGACTGAAATTGTAAGGGACTGTTTGTATCACTTGAATGCTCATAAGTCCATGAGGCCTGATGGGATTCATCCCAGAGTACTGAAGGAGCTAACAGATGTTGCAGCAGGACCCCTCTCAATCATCTACCAAAGGTCTTGGGAGTCTGGGGAGGTCCTTGCTGACTAGAAGCTAGCCAATGTTGTTCCAATTTATAAGAATGGCGTGAAGGAAAACAGAACAGGACGCAGAAAAGTACAGACCTGTTAGTCTAACCTCAGTACCTGGAAAAAATTATGGAGAAGATCATACTGGGTGCTATTGCAAGGCATTTAAACAACAATGCAATCATCAGGCACAGTCAACATGGGGCTACCTGCCTAGTATATGACAGAAAGGCAGTGGATGTAGTTTATCTGAATTTTAGTAAGGCTTTTGATACTGTCCGTGACAGCATCCTTCTAGACAAGTTGTCCGACTGTCAGATGAGCGGGTTCACGGTGCACTGGGTGAAGAAATGGCTGAGCAGCAGAGCTCAAAGGGTTACAGTGAACGGGGCTACATCTGGCTGGTGACCGGTCACCAGTGGTGTTCCTCACAGCTCAGTTCTAGGGCCAATATTTTTATAAATGATCTGGATGCATGAGTTGAATGCACCATTAGCAAGTTTGCTGATGATACCAAACTGGGGGATGTTGTTGACTCGAGGGAGAAGAGGTCTTGCAGAGGGATCTAGATAGATTGGAACATTGGGCACTGATCATTGGCATGAAATTTTAAAAGAACAAATGTTTCATTCTGCACCTGGGATGGAGTAACACTGGATACAAGTATAAATTGGGAGAGGGGTGGCTGGAGAGCAGCCCTGCAGAAAAGGATCTGGGGGTGCTGGTTGACAGGAGGCTCAATATGAGCCAGCAGTGCGCCCTGGCAGCCAAGAGGGCAAACCACATCCTGGGGTGCATTAAACACAGTATAACCAGCTGGTCAAAAGAGGTGATTATCCTGCTGTATTCAGCATTGGTGCGGCCTCACCTGGACTATTGTGTGCAGTTCTGGGCCCCACAATTTAAGAAGGATGTTAAGGTCCTTAAATGCATCCAGAGGAGGGCAACAAAGCTGGTGAAAGGGCTGGAAGGCATGTCCTATGAGGAGATGCTGAGGACTCTGAGTTTGTCTGGTTCGGAGAAAAGGAGGCTGAGGGGCGACCTCATTGCTCTCTACAGCTTCCGGAGGAGGGGAAGTGGAGAGGGAGGTGTTGAGCTCTTCTCCCGGGTATCCTGTGATAGTATGCATGGGAATAGTTCAAAGCTGCATCAGGGGAGGTTTAGATTAAATATTAGGAAACATTTATTTACCAAGGGGGTAGTTTAACAATGGAACAGGCTTCCTAGAGAGATGGTCAATGCCCCGTTACCATCAGTGTTTAAGAGGCGTTTGGACAATGCCCTTAATAACGTGCTTTAACTTTTGGTCGGCCCTGAAGTGGTCAGGCAGTTGGACTAGGTGATCATTGTAGGTCCCTTCCAACTGAAATATTCTGTTCTACTCTATTCTATTCTGTTCTGTTCTATTCTATTCTATTCTATTCTATTCTATTCTATTCTATTCTAAAATTGTTTTTGAGTAATAGGAGATGCAGAGAAGATCAATGAACCCGTTCAGAAACCAGAAGCCCAGAGGAGAGTGTTATGGAGGTTTCAGACAGTGGTCAAATGGAAGCTGCAGAACAAAAAATGCTTCAACACCATGGCCATCATATTGCCCAATTAGCCAGTAAGTTCTAAGTTCAAATTATTATTTTTCTGAATCCAAAATTCAAAATCCACTGCTGTGGTTTAGCCCCAGTCGGCAATTAAGTACCACACAGCTGCTCACTCACCCTCCCCCGCCCGGTGGCATGGGGGAGAGAACTGGAAGAGCAAAAGGAAGAAAACTCATAGGTTGAGATAAGAACAGTTCAATAATTGGAAGAAAAAAAAAGCATAAATTGTAATGAGAAGGAAAACAACAAGAGAGCGAGAGAGGAACAAAACCCAGGGGGAAAAAAACAGGTGATACAACCGCTCACCACCCGCCGACCAATGCCCAGCCAGTCCCCGAGCAGCAATCGCTGCCCCCTGGCCAACTCCCCCAGTTTATATACTGAGCATGATGTCATATGATATGGAATAGACCTTTGGTCACTTTGGTTCAGCTGTCCTGGCTGTGCCCCCTCCCAGCTTCTTGTGCACCCAGAAGAGCATGGGAAGCTGTTTACACTTGACCAGTGTAAACATTACTTAGCAACAACTAAAACATCAGTCTGTTGTCAATAGTATTCTCATACTAAAATCCCAAACACAGCACTATACCAGCTACTAGGAAGAAAATTAACTCTATCCCAGCTGAAACCAGGACAGTATCCACCCCTTATTCTATACCATCTATGTCATGGCCATCTTCTACCCTTTCTAATACATTCCAATTAATCACCATGACTTTTCCTGTCTTTTGATATATACACACAGATATCATTCCCTTGGTCTATGGGCCATCCCTCTAAAATGTCCATTGAGTTAATTTAGTCCATAACTTTGGGCTCCATCTGTCATAACAGTCCTTCAGGGCAGGAGAGATGGTGTGTGGTGTTGGATTGTTGCATGCTGAAGTCAGTCCTGGTTCCATCACCACTGCACTTGCTCTGCTTCATCAGAGTTCATTCTTCATTAATCTGGGTCATTCTTACTGAAATACTGTTGATATGGTGTATAGCAACCATAAAAGCGATTATATACAGTATTATATAGCAATTAACATCATCCCATTTAGTTCATTGGCTATTCTCACCCAAAATCAAATCCCCTTGAGGTACACAGCAGAATTCCCCATCCTTTTGCATTACCCACCAAGTGCACCCCGGTCCTTGAGCAAAAGTAATCCCATGAATGGGCTTGCCTTTGCCCGAGGCAGGAGTAACCCAGACTGTCTTCCCCAGCATATTTTTTATGTGCACTACAGGGACTTTAATTTTAATCTTATTTGTCATACATGCCTTGTGCAATTTATAAAAAAAACCCCTTTGTCTTGTGTGACTTGTTGTATCATGGTAATATTTTAATTAACATGAGACAGAAAATTTACAGTCAAATAAAAATGTTTTTTGCCATCATTGGCCATCAAAGGAGCTGTGGGATACCCTGGCCCTTATTTTCAGTCTGAGTGAAGCTGAACTGGGTTTACCAGGCCTGCCATGGCCAAGCGCCCATTGCTCAGCCTATCTGAACTCCAGCTCTCTGAGTGCCATCAGGGAAGAGGCGGGCTATTAGGGGACTGTGGGGCAGCTTTCACCCTTTCCCTGGGAGCAGGGGAAAGGGAGCAGGTGGTGATGGGAAAACATAAACATAGTCCCAAGCAGACCCAAGACCGAGGAGGAAGGGAGCCCACTACCTATATCATGTTATTTCTGGTGAAGACCTCAGGGTGTTGGCGACTCATTGTCACCACCCTCTCTTGCCCACAGTCTCCTTGAGAAGGATTTCAGTGTTGACTGTACGATCCAAAGGGACTTTAAAAGAGTCATTCTAACAGCAGAAAAAAGGGAGAAATCTAGTAAATTTCCTTAGGTAAAAATTTTAAGGTAATTTTAATTATTAGTAAGGCTTTCCTGTGTTTATTAGATAATCTGGACTATGGATACTAGTAATATGACTGATAATAGCTGTTGGCTGTACTTTTATTAGATTGTGAAGCTTTTGATTAGGATAAGAATACATTCTTAGTTCCATGTATGTGTCATGTTCCCTTTTGCCTTTCAGAAGATTTTAAATGCCATGAGTTCAGGATGTTTTTCCTTGCACAAGGTACCATTTTTCCATCATCACATCTCACAGACTGCCTTAAGCTCAGAAAAGAAGGATGTTGGCTTTCACCGTTGTTCATATTTTTCTTTTCCTTTTTACATAGTAATACACTGTTGTGTATGAAGACAACAGAGTACTGTTGAAAAAGAAATTATTATTCATTGTTATTTGCTTGTCCTGTAATGTGAAGACTTTTTTCCCTTCTGGAGAAATATACTAAAGGAAATAAGGGTAGAGCTTCAAGTGTTACATTTAAAGTGAATTTAAAAAAAAAGGTAACTTAGCAAGTATATATCACATCAATGGGTATTTGCATAACGTACTTCAACAAGTAAACCACCAAAATAATCTAGTGTGGAGCTTTGAGGTCTTTACATCCTTAATCTTATTTAATGAGTCAAAGTTGCGCTGAAGAACTAAAACATTTTTTTTTAATTTTAATTTTAAAAAATAAAAAAATTAAAACACTCTTGTTCACTATCTGTAAATGCAAACGTTTTTTTCAAGTCATTGTTCATAAACCTACTATGTAACAAAACCAAAGGCATTTTGAAAAGCATACCTTTTTCCTAACAAACACTGAGTTGGGAATACATTTATTTAGGTGAATGGCATTCTTTTCAATGCAATGGAGAATTAAAAACTGCACATTTACCACAGCCATCAGAAGCATGAGTCATAAGCAAGAAGACATAATGTTTAAAGAAGACTTTCAAAATCTGCATCATTTAGATAATTTACACTCAAGCCATCAAATACTATCTCCTCCTTTTAGTAGGTTTTTTTCACTTTTCTTCACAAAACTTCTCAACAAAAATTCTAAATATCTTCAAATAACATATTATGAAAAGTCTTCAATAGCTATTAAAATGTTGTATTTAAAAAACACACAATATCTGAATTTTAATAATGTATAACAAGGTTAGTATGGAAACTGATGAATACAAAAATTAAATAGCTCCCCTATGGAGGGCAAATCTTTTCTCCCATTGGGTTACTTACAGCCAATAAGGCAAATTTCTGTGCACCATTCCCAGACAGAAATGAGAAGTTTCTATATCAACACTTGGATTATGCTTCTGGAGTCTTCCTCCAAAGACAATGCCTGGACTCCATAAGAGTTAGTCTCCTGTCTTACAAATTAGCTCTGGAAGATACAAGAAGAGTAGCAGTGTCTGGGTTAGTAATAGCCTGAGGGAGGGAAGAATCTCATTCCAAAACTTTTGATTCCTACTGACATGTTCATTGGCATGTACTTGGGTGGGTAAAACCAATTTGGGCTCCTGGATCTAAAAACTGTAATAATGAATTTCAGCACAAAGTTTAATTTAGCCAATTTAGACCATGACTTTTGAACCTCTGAGACTCAAATGAATATCATAATAATTTGTATTCCAGAATATAGCTGATGCATTTCCTGCTTGTTACTGTCTACAGTGCTTTTCTCTTCATACCAGTAGGCTTGCAGTCAGGACTGTGGCTGCAGAGTGTGCAAGGCTGAGTATAAAGGAACAGGGGAAGTTAGAGAAAGACCTTTCCTTTTGGTGTTGACAAACCTTTAGAAAGGCTTATTTCTTCAAGGAACTTTGAGAAAAGAAAATTGATAGCTTTGCCACTAGATTTCTTAGTCTCTCCTCTAAGAAGGCATCCACTGAAGCTCACAAATATAACGATGATAATTAAACCAAGGATGTTACTCAAAACTCTTCTTTAAGGTGTCTCAGTGCACACTCTGTCTTCAGGTAGCATTGTCAGGAATTTATTGAACAGATTGTGCTTGTTCTTGTTGTCTGCATCTGACATGTTTTTTTTTCCATATGACACAGAACTCTACTTGTTTATATTTAGAAGATTGTAACAGAGACAAACACATGAAGCTAGAAGAAGAGTAATTAAGAAGTACAATAGAAACACTGTTCAAAAAGTAAAGAGGAAAGAAAAAAGACCTTTTCCTGCTCTTGAAGCAAGAGTGACTGTGATTTCACCTACTTTTTCACAGAAAGAAAGTAGAAACATTTTTCTAACAAGGAAGTAAGTAAATACAGAGAATGTTAGTTTCTGATGATACCTTTTTTTCACATATTCCAGACATAGAAAGGTTCTCTGAAGTAATAGATGAGATCCCAGAGATTAAAGACAGGATACTGAAGCAGGTAGGAAGAATCTTTTTTGTTAGTTTTAATTTTATAAATTATGGAATATACTAACCTTTTTATTTTTATTCTATGTTGTTTAATGGAAATGTGTTATTTCAATCTTAAAACTTATTTATTAATAAAGTCAACTAAAGAACTGGCACCAAGGACTTCCATACCTAAAAGTGAAATGACTCAAAAACCTGACTCGAAATACTGAGGCATTTTCACAGGTTCCTAGTTTTCAAAAATATGCCTTCAGAGTATCTAGAAGATAGCAAATTATTTTATCATGTAAGCAGCATAAACCAACTTTCAAAGGAGATTTCAAGAAAGCTAGGAGAAAAAGAAACACCCTCCAGAGACTTGTCATTACAACAGCAAAGAAATGAAAAGCATTTCTAAACTGTGAAAGAATTTGTGATGTTGCATAAGGCTTTGTTATCTATTTTAATAGCCTGATACGGAACATCTAAAGTAAAGGTCATCATTTTTACTGCTTTCAGTAACATTAACAATTCTGTGAACATACCTGTCCTTCCCACAACACATACAGTACCAAGGTTCTTAAGCTTATGTGCTTCATGGAATCTAGTACGACTTCACACACAGATGTGTCTGAATTATTCCTGAAAATACACCACAGCTGCAACAGCAAAGCCTTCTTCTGTTAATATACGTGTAAGTTCTTTGCAATGGGTAAACTATGATCATATACATCACTTGCTGCTGTCCAAGTAGATATTCCACATTCCTGGAATTCAGCAGCAAATACCGGGATATTCTGTATGTGCATAACTTTTGATGTAGTAAATTAGTGATTTCTTCTGTGACTGTACTTGCCTGGGTAACCCTAATTAAAATCACAGCTGACTCTTGTGATTTCTGTCTTTCCAAAGGTGATAGTCATTCTTCTGTCCAATGGGAATAGAGAATTTTCTGACATCCCTCAGTGGTGTGATGTGGTACAAAAAAAGAGCCTTTGTTTACACAGAATTTTTGCACCTCTGAGAAGTCATCCCATATATATGAACTAGTCACTGCTTGCAAACAGCCTCTGAAATTGATTGCTTGAACATGGTCCCAGGAGTTCAGTTAAAGTACAGGATCTTGTCGTTGGATTCCATGTCCATAAAAATCTAATTACACTGGAAATTCACTGTGGTAGAAAACTTGGAGATACTCCTCTCCCAGTTGTGTGATTTCCCTTCAGAAGTGTCATTGCATTTAGGGGTCTCTAGTAAGGGAAATTAAAAGCACATTTTAATTGTTAGCTACAAATGAGGTTTGTTCCCTCTTGTCTTTTTGAAAAGTCTCCTGACTCAAAGAAAGTTTATAGTAATATACATGCCTACACAGAAGTGTACACAGTAAGTAGCATAGAGTAAAGTGTAAAGTTTGCAGAGACACAGCTGCAAATTCACAGTGTTACAACTACATTTCACTTACACCATAATAACTACATGTAAGACATTAATTTTAATGTGTTTGCATAAGAAAAAACTTGTCCCAAGTGTGTCTATTTATTGATCAAAAAAAGGATATTTCCTAAACTTGAGAGTAAAGAGGAACATATACAACCTTTGATTAACTTTTTGAAACCCTTGTGTGTTTATCCAAGTACAAACTGAAATGTAAGATGGTCACAATTCAGTTCCTAATGTTTTCCCAGCTCTTTCTACTCTTCTTAAGTTTGTTTCACCCACTCTAATTCATGTCTATAATCTAAAGTTCAACTTTGAGTATTGGCTTTTAAGTTTGCAGCCAATTCCAAGTTCTACCAATTCTTCTTGTACAATGTCTGGACTTCCTGTGTATGAGTGTTAACAAGAGTCAGCATAGAGGTTTTCCTCCTTACTTTTTCTTTAAATACTGCTTAACATATTCTTAAAGAAATGTCAGAGAAAAGAAGTTCTAGGACCAAACTGTAGAATTATTGTTGCTTTTCATGTTTTTGTATGTCTTCTTGCTACATTAAAACTGGTTGGCCATGAGTGTAACGCTTCAGTTGTTAGCTTTGAAATTACATCTACATGACAAAACTACATCTATTTTGCCATTCATTCATGTGTTAACAGGGTTGTAGAGAAAAATGTGATTAAAATGATTGCTCATATTCATGAAGAATGATGACAAGGTTTCCTAAGGCTTTTGACAATGCCAATTTCCCTTGAAATAGGTTTTGTTATGGACATAATTTTAATACATCTTTACTCACAGTCTCTCAGCAGTGCTTGTTAGCTCAGACACAGTACTATACCACTATGGTTATCAAAATCACATCTACATCCATCCTACGTCATATACAGACAGAATTCACCTGTATCAGGGGCTGCATTACTAGTTTTCAGATGCCTTGGAGTGGAATTCTGAACTGAATGAGGAGATTAGTGTTCTCATTCAGTTCCCAGGGAAAATTAAGGATCTCAGAATAAGTATACAAAAAGTCTGCACAATGACATGGAAAATGTTGGAATCACGACAGAAATCTAAAAAAATGTATGCCTAACTCTGCACTTCTGGATACTTGAAGGATTTGCCTCTTCTTTTATCATCTTGGTCATTTGTCAACAACTTAATCATGCAAAGTCAGAATGGCTTGCAGGAGTGGTTTTAAGTAACATCAGCAAAAAAATTAGGCTGCTCATTTTCTTCAACTTGGGAAGGTCACTACTTTTTGTAACATTTCTGACTGATTCTGTAGGTAGATATTCTACAAATTTGGAGAATTATGATCTAATCAAGAATTACATTTTCCCTCTTTCCAAGGGGATAAGTGAAAAAAACCTACAGTACTGAATTTTCTCACCTATCTGGTTGCTTCATCATCAGCATTTTAAAAAGTTTTTCAGATGTTAAGGAAAAAGAGTCTTTATTTTTTACTTTTGAACTTTCTTTGCATGTGGAAGAAACACATGGTACAAAACATTAAGACCTGCTGAGTCAGCTTTCAGTCTAATTGCAAGACTGCTTTGTAAACAGTACAACTTCAGCAGTGACGTTTCTATAGTGCACTTAATACCTCTCTTCTGTGCTGACTTGATCAGGATGCCCTCTTCATCCCCTGCCTCCGCTGTGGTTTCACTTAGGAACTGAAACTATCCATTAGAATGAAACTCCTAAATGTGTTTTTAAAGCTGTTTTCCTTTGGAACTGTTTAAGTTGATACTTAGATGTCAGAGACGTTTAGCCCTTGCACTTTTAATAATGGGATTTTAGCTGAGTAGGTCAGGTGGGGCACACCACACCATTCAATTACATTCAGCCACGGGCTGTTGCATCAGCAGCAGTGCCGTTAACTGGGTTGAATAAGCCAGTCTGCTATGCGAGAGGGAAGCCAGTGTACTGACAGTGTTAAGCCATTCAATAAAATGCATCCTAAAACAAAGCAAACTTGCTGTTAACAATGCAGGTAGACTTGGGTTCAGGAAAAACAGAAAAGCACCAAAGAGATTTTAAAGAAGTGCTAAATGAGACACTGAAGTATTGGTTACAACTACACAGATATAGTTATTCAGTTCCTAGGGTGTATTATAGATCAAAAAGAGTTTAAAAAAAGAAGATAAGTAAAATAATTTTATAAAACAAAGTACATATTCTATTTTCTAATAATTTACAATATATTTAGAATACTTGTCATGAGTGTTAGATTTGTCCAAAATACTTAGCCATTAGTACTGTACGCATTGAATAGAATAACATAGATAAGTTTCAAAATATGATTTAAGTAGAGATTAATTGGTTAATGGCATTTTTTCAAGTGCGATCCCGCGTTTATTTCTAATAAGGTTAGTTTGAGGGTGTGAGGTATGATACACGATTTGGAAGAAAACAGAAGGACTTTGCTTCTTTTAAAGAGATAAGACCATCACTTTCGTATCATTGTGGAATAAATTTTATCTTAGGATCAAGCATTAGAATAGCAAATATTGATTATTGTGATTTCTTATGCAAAATAAGCTGCTTCACTTGGGAAATTGTGTATAGTCAAACATTCCATTTTTAAGAACATCCTTCCAGAGGGAAAAAGTCTGTACATTAAGGATGCAGATAAATCATATTACATGTTTGGCTGCTAACTTCACTGCAGAGATTAAGTTTCTCTCCCACCCAGCACATAGTGTCAAAATGGTAACATTGAATGGGCTCCCTATAGGTTTATTTACAAGTATATATTAACTACATAGTAGGAAGTGAAATGAGCTATGTGGCTATCATAATGTATATATGTTCTACTTTTTTAAACAGGGAAGAAAGAAAAACTGGAATAACTAGACAACAAAATGAAGTAAGATTTTGAAAAATCTCTTCATGTAACGAGACTTCAAGGACTGAGTCATTTTAACTCCTTCAAAATTAAACAGTGCTTGATCATGGTCTAAAACTGCCTGCAGCAGTAGAAAAATATCTGATACTACAGAGCCCTTTAATGTTTCAGACAAAAGCATAAAAAAATGCTGGAAGCTAAAGCCTCTGAAAGTCCAGACTATTAAAAGCTATTTTACCATTAACCATTAAAACTACTTATTAAAGGTTGTGCCATTTACTTGAGAGATTTCTTGGCTACAGCCAAGAACACCCCTAGCTCTTGCATGCCCACATAACCCACTCTCATACTAGCCCATGCATTTAGGCAGGAAGAATCCTGTGTTTTCCAGATATCCTGGAAAAGTGTTTCAGTGGAGGAAGCGTGCACCACAAGCCCACTTACAAAGATTTGGTCATAGGCAGCAGGCACAACTGACAGAAAAGGAAAGTATATGATAGAGTGCCTGTCTTACAAATTTCCTTTATATATTTATCTCACAGGGTGTAGGTGACTCTTACCTGGATGGTAGCAGACTTGGTCTCCTTTTGCATGCCTTAGGTGTCTGGGTTGCAATTAAAGGATATGCATCCTTTAGGGGATGTTAGGATAACTGCTATACTCTGCTGTACTTCTTGGTGTCCCCAGTTTGTATTTATTTTTCTCTCCCATGCCTTCCCCCCCTCCCTGAGTAATGCAGGAATTGCAGTGATTTATTAACTTACTCAGGAAACGTTTTCAGTATTCTTCCCCTGTACTATTGACTTCTTTTACTTCTTTGGAACTGCTGCTCCTCTGGCATATAACGTCTCCTTTACTTTGATTAAACTCTTAGCAAAATATTAACCTACTGGAGAAAAATGTTCTTCTCCCCTTCTTGAGAAGCAATGTGTACATCTAAGGACAGAACTTGTTAATACACTGACCTTGTATTTTATATCATATGGCTATGTAAATTAACAGCTTGGTGTAAACAGGTTGTTAAAGAATCTGTCCCAGTTGTGTTGCCCTGATAGGTCTTGACTGACACCAGGGATGGTGGTAATCAACCAAGAGTTATCCAGATAGTTTTTTCTTTACCATCTGAAAGTCTTAAGTTTAGGACCTTAATTGACCTTAAAATCTTTTCTAAATGTTCTCTATTTTAAATTTAATCAAGTAATTTAATTGTTTCTCTCTGTTTTCCAGCACAAGTAACTTCACATAAAGCAACCAGTTAGCCTGATAAAATAGCCCTGTTCAGCGGAATTGAATCATTCCTTTGACATCACTGAGAGGACTGGATTATTATTTCTATATTCTACTTCTCTTAGCTGTAGAACAAGACCAGCTAATTATTATAGATTTGATTAAGGTAAAAGTAACAATTGTTAATAATTGATTTTGTTATTACTTAAAGGGGAAGTAAAGAACCATTTTTAAAGTATGTTTGATCAAAGTCAGTCATGGATTTTGTACCAGTCATTGATTTTTTTTTTCAATATATTTCATAAGAACTTAGAGGAAAGAGAAGAAAGAAAATTACTTAGACCTACAATTTAATACAGTTGCAACAGAAAGACAAGAACATGAGAAATATATCCTTATAATAATGCACACAGAATTCATTTTCAGAATAATTTTTCATTACCTAACATTACCTTTCATTTCTGAACATTACCTAACATACCTAAACAAATACAGTACAAATCCAACAATCACTGAGGAATTATGCAATTAACTTGCATGATTAGTGTGTATAATAATATAAATTAATAGCCTTTCAAACCTGTTGCAAGATGTCGGTGAGATAGTCAGTACAAATGGCCTGGTAATAAAAGAAATTTTATGTTTTAAACTAAAACAAACCAAACCAAAACAAATTCATAAATGTGAAAGATATAATAAACTGGAATATAACAATGTATTTGTTAATATACTGTGAGATAACATGTACATTATGTCCTGACAACCTAAATGCACATATTTAGGAGACACAATGTCTAATTAGGAATTTTGAGTAAATAACTATTTTTCAACACGAGGTCAAAACAGTAAAATTTCAACAAAACTGACTTTTAATTTATTATGAGAATGTAGCTTTCTACTTGGACTTGAGTAGATTTACATAGAGTTGGCCACTGTAAGCATACACAGTTCAAGAATTCAGCATTAATCCTTGACTTGTGGCAATCAGAGCTCAGGTATATTTGGAACATCTTGTTTGAGCCATTCTTTTTTTGAACATTACCTTGATCCAACTGCTTTTTTTTTTTCATGTTTTGTCTTTTTTCTTTCTGTCTCTTTTTTTTTTTTTTTTTTAACAAGATAATAATATCTCTTATATTTACCTTCTTACATTCTTTCTTTCAAATCCTGAACGATACTGGTGTGCCTAAGCTGACAAAATTAAAGCCTATGATTATTTTTAATTGAGTCCTTACATACATTCCTATTGTTAAATATCTATTTAATAAGGTACAGAGAGGTATTGGAAAAATTGCATCTAAAGTAAGAAGTCAGTAACAAAATCTCATTAACCACATGGTTTATCAAGGGAGATTAATTAAGCATAGAGATCAATGCACAAATTAAATATTGTAACAGACCCATGAATGCTGAGGAACTGCATGATTGTCATTGTTTTCTACAGTGTGGCCTTTCATAAATTTATCTCAAAAGCTGAAGAATCATCAAGAAAGTTTTTTGGTGGGGAGAATAAGAAAGTGGGGGAGGTAAGAGAGAAAATGGATTTTGTCTTGATTACTCATTAAATTTTTGTGACCAAATTGTGTTTCTGAATGTGTTTTTTCAATAAGACCTTTTTCAGTGAATGTGGCAAGCAATAAAATTTGATCTAAAGGGTTAAAAACTGTTTTCCTTCTGTACATTCAGCTCATTATTTTCACTGTAATAATTCAATTATTCAGTAATCACTCATAGCGTGGGAGTTGACAGAGGTCTACTTCACTCATTTTGTGATTGCTTATATCATACATCACTATGCAAAACAACAGCCTGTTTCAGGTTATTGTTATGAGATGATGCTAAAAGTGTAGCTTCTCCATCCAAATATAACAGAAATAATACTTAAGCAATCAATTTTGATGTAATAAAGAGCTGTAAATACTTATAACAAAATTACTGAAAATCTTGCTTTTTGCCTGAGACACTGTCTGCTATCATGTGGTCTTGCCGTTATCATTCTAACTCATAATATGCAGGAGGCAATAATCCCGTCAGTTCTGATAGCAACAAGTTATTGGGCTCAGACTTAGCCTGCTGTGATTTTTACATGTCTGTGAGCTTTGCTGGCAAAAAGGCTACATTAGTGCCTTTCTTAACTCACTTCCTCTTGGGGTTAAAGGAAACGCCATGATTCCTTTCAGGATACACATATAGTTGAGCTGAAAAAATGATGTGATTCCAAATTAGCCATTTGCAGTGGTAGAACTGGATGTGATCATTATTTCCCATTAAGAGACAGGGTGTTATTTTCTGTTTGCTGCTAGTATCCAGTATTCAGGATTATAATGAGAGTTTTACGATGTTTTTTACAAAACCTAGTGTGAGTAAAATCTAGTGTGAGTAAAATTTTACTCACAGTAACTAGTGTGATTAAATCAATGCAATTGCATCTACAATATTGTTTACAAAATGTTTAAAGATGACAAGGTAGAGATTATTGGTATTGTTCTTGCATTTAAAAGCAGTACATATGGAAAAAATTATGATATTAATGTCCTGTTTTCAGGACATACTAATTTCTCTATCACCAATTTATTGCTTAGGATAGTGCTCAGGGAGTAAAAATAACAGAAAGGATTCAGCTTGCTTGGTGTTAGACATTACATTTGAGCTACTCACCTTAGACTCAAAGCACAGTTAAGGAAACAAATAGCCACTTCTAGGGAACAATTCATCTGACACTTTAGAGAATACATTAGGATATTATCTGATATTAGGAACTTATCTAAATTTCTATTTCTTTCTATTAACAATATCTTATTTTATAAATCTGTCTTACTCCCCATTTCTGTCTTACTTCAGTCTGGGCCAAACTAATTTAATCTCAGGTTTTCTTCTGGAGATAGTCAAATAATTCCCTTAGGAAGAGACCCAGGCATTTTTTCATCTGGCTTCAGACAGACACTATGGATGTATACCAAGCATGGATGTCTCCATCCAACATCATTCTTCAACACTGTCTAGGGAGGTCACTGGCTCTCAAATGCTCACGTCTTCAAGCAGCCTCACAGTATGAGGTCATAAAGTTATTTTTGGTGGGCTGTGACATTTCCTGCTATTATTTCAGGCTCTTTCAACTGAAGACAGCAAAGCATCTCATGCTTACAAGGATACCTCTTGCATCCAGCAGAAGACTGTTATGTGACAAAGCAACGGCTGTAGAGAAGGCTAGTCTGCTCCTGAAGACAACTTTGCACTCAGCATCCAGTATTCTATCCCAGGTGTAATTCAGGGAAAAAGTATAAATGAAATGTATGGTGACTTGCTCAGATGAAAATACCTACTATGTAGACCATTACATTTGGCAAGATGAATCCCAGACCGTATTTCTGAATTGTACAAAAACTATTTTACAATGACACCTACTCAGTTGTGGTCCGTTACCCTCTTGGATGTAACATGTAACAAAAATTGAGTTGTTATGCATAAATTACAATCTCTTTCTACTAGTACCTTTTGGGACTATTTTAGAAGATTGTACTCTCCTCAGAGCTGTCTTTAGACAACTTAATTTTTTCTTCCCTTTTAAATAAAGGAGCGCTTACAATTAGAGATGTTAGCACCAAAAAACTTGAAGCCTATGTCTGTTGGACGCGTTTGCTTTTTGGCTGCTGATACTGGCTGCTAGATCAGACTATGGTTATATGAAAATTATGGGGTTTAACTCTATTGTACATCTTCAGTTCTTTCCATGGTTTGCAAAACCTTTTAACAGCATTCTTCTATATTTTTCACTAGTTTAAAATGTTATCTTCATTATGGATAGAATTTTAGGGAAGGAAAAGAGAACAAAAATGAGAACAAACGTATATAAAATCAAGCTGTATCTCTGTCTTGAATGCTAAGTGTAGCTTTGGTTCTCCCATCTCAAAAGGCTAAGCCTGGAAATCACTCATGAGAGAGTGACAAGGATGATCAAAGGTTGGAAAGGTTTCTGTATGAGACATGACAAAATAGGCTAAAGGCTATTGACTACATAGGCTAAAGACATAACAAAATAGGCTAAAGGCTAAAGACATGACAAAATAGGCTCAGTAGAGCTCAGCTTGAAAAAGAAATAACCAAAATAGGATTAGATAGAGATCTCAAAAATTATCACTGGCAAATGGAAAGAAAAAGATCAATTAATCACATTCTCTTCTAGCAGAAGATTGAGCTTGTAGTTGGAAAATGTGTAAAAATAATCTTTTCATATGTGTATGTTTACACACATACAGGCATGCTCATCTCTTTTATTCTTTCCCCATTACTGTCCCGTTTTCTTCTCTTTTTTTATAACTCTTCATATTCTGTAGATTAGTTTAGCCTTCATTACAACACTGGTGATGAGAAGAAATGCATTGTTCTTTTGTAGGAACTATTATTCCTTTTATGTGAAACTAATAATAATGTGCTACTACTCTCCTGCTAAGACATGATCAACTGAGAACTCATTGATATGACATACATTTATATATGAACTAAGGTAACATGTCAGAAAACAACAATAAGAAAGTAATTCAAGCAAATCTGCACACATACAGACAACTGTGGCAAATGAAATCTAGATTAACAAAAGTAGATTAGTCTCATAAAGATTTCCTTTGCCAAAGGCACAGAAGCATGGTATCACATAAAGATGCTACTTCTTACAAAGAGTAGCATTTCAACAGCAAAGTTCATAGCTTTCTTTAGACATTGTAGGTGGGAAAAAAATTGAAGTTATTCTTGCATCTCTTTCAGAATGTGTTCTTTTATCTCAATAAAGTAAGCTTTCCTGAAGGAGATTTAATCTTGTAATTTGTATGTACTGTGCTATATCCTGAGGTTAGAGGAGGATTTAGAGCTACAGAAGACTGGAAAATATGGTTTCACTACCATTTTGTTCTTCGAAGTAGACTTTCTCAGAAATGTCTGATTTTAAAAGCCCATACCAAAAAAAAAAAAAGATTAATTTCTAATAAATTGTCTAAATCCATATTCATGCCATTTCAATTACATCTTTTTCTACAGATATGTTGCCTTAAAAATACCCTCTTCATTGGATTGAAAACTTTATAGTTCTAGAGTGTAGGAAAATACTAACACCTTGATGTAAATTTTCAGAACTGGGTTATAATTTGGGATGTGTCTACATCTGACAATTTTTCAGATATGGTGAAACGTCTATATTTTCCATTTACAGAATATTTAATAAGCACGTGGAATGTTGAGGCTATTAGAATTCTCAGCATTTTATACTTGTATTGGTCAAATAAAGATCTCAAAACATTTTGAATACTGGAAAAGCAGAAAAATTGTTTTACTCTCAAATTAATCTTGAAGACTTCTTAAGACAGTAAGAGCATGTATGAAGAATGACAGTGGGTCACTGATTGACTAGAAACCATACAACATCAGAGAATGTCTGAGAAATGGAGTCACACAGAATCTAGAACTATAATTCCCTTAATAATAGTTCTAGAATCTAGAACTATAATTTCTTTAAACTTATAATTTCTTTAATTCACTGTAGTAATATCAATAAAGGGAAATTATCATTTAATAAACAAGGATTTTTTTTCTTATATTAATACTTTGCTTCCCAAGAAGGTTAATAGTGAAGGAAAACTATTTTCCCCAAAATGTTTCACTTGAACTTTCTTTTAGTCCGTCACAGTTATGAAACACTAGGTCTTATTAATGACTGGTGCTAAGAAAGCTTTTTTTTTCTGTAATGCTAAGAACACAAAAGAATTAGGCCCCCCAAAAGCTCACTTCTAGGGAAAAGTCAGTAGGAACCCTGGCACAGGGTGAGCGAGGCATCATAAATTGTGGTAAGCTGGGCATTGCGCTGGTTGCCTCGTGTGACAGGCAGAGCAAGGGTACTTCTCAGGCTGAGCTACAGAAAAAGTATGCAATTCTATCCTGCTTGTGTGGGATATAATCTACAGAATTAAGTACTTCTGCCCCTGAAGTAAGTAATGCTGCAGAAGCAATCTCTCCCTTAATTCTGTAGGGATTTTTGTCCTTTAGGAGACAAAAAAAGCCTCAAATGTTCCTATGTAGACCCCAAATCCCAAAAGCCTAATTTTCCTGAGGAATATATTGATTTCTTTAGCTATTTTTATAGCTCATAGGTCCTAGTTTACATTTTAAACTCAGTAGGTCTGTGTTTGTTTAAATGACTGACAGTCAGTGACGTGGGGTTTATCTTATGATTTTAGAAAGCAGCATTTTACTATTTTTAAAATTATGCATTTTTATGGTTTGTTGCTTGGGATTTTTTTTTTTTTTAATCCACAAAAGTGCATATTTTGAAGGAAACTTTGCTAATGAGAAGGGATGTAAATCACATGCCTCTATTTTCACAGAATTTTCCATAAACAATGATATTGTAACTTTGGCACCATTGGTATAGTAAGTTATGTCTGATTTTTGTGGGTTGTGGTTTGTGTAGACCTTTGAAGTTTGATGCATGATAGGAGTGTTATCATTTTCTTTCAGGACAGGCAAGATAGGCAGTTGAATAAGGAACTCTTTCAATGAAGAATATACATGATTTATATTCACTTATCCAATTATTGAACAGACTTTTCATTTGTAGCAAAGGTCACACTTCATAGACATTAAAGAAAATAAGTAATTATCATTAACATCTCATTTCAATCCTCCAGCTGGTATTAAGAAAATAATTCCTAACAAATAATTTATTATTAATATTTTGATTGTTTACCAAACAGTCCCAGAGGTGGAACACAGAGATTTGAAATGTATTTGTCATTCAGAACTGTACTTAATATTTTTGAGTGCTGCTTCACCCACAAGTTGTTGCTTTTGGGCTTCAAGATGTAATGTAAATATATACCACCACTTATTGTTCACCGATGGTTTAAAATATATCACTGCTTATGGTATCTGTCTTATCAGTGACAGTCTTGGTTGTTTTCATAAATAAGAGAATGAAATCAATTTCAAAACTGTCAGTTTCATTTTCCATAATTGTAATCTCAAACTGAAATTTTAGGTGCTGAAGAAGTCACAGAGAACTCTTATTGTTCTCATATAGGAAAATATTTGTAACTATATACCTGATAAAAATTTACGATCAACAGGATGAGCAGTGTGTTTCAATGACTGTATATAACTGACCTACATTTCTGAAATATTAATAATAATAATATTAGAATTATTGCTTATTCATGGGAAGGATACAGGAAAAATCAGTGTAGACTGCCTTTAAAGTCTGAATGAATATTATAATAGGTATTTAACATAAATAACATTCTTCAATGAGTTTCACCCAGAATACTAAACATAGTTAACTGGGGTTTTTTGGGGTGTTAAACCACTTCACAGTGTTACTTTTCAGATAGCTTGTTACTAAAAATCTGTGGAGATTTTGAATCTCTAGTGTGTCAGTGTCCCGGTTTCAGCTGAGATAGAGTTAATTTTCTTTACAGTGGCTGGTATGGGGCTATGTTTTGGATTTGTGCTGAAAACAGTGTTGATAATACGGAGATGTTTTAGTTCTTGTTAAGTAGTGCATAGACTAAATCAAGGACTTTTCAGCTTCCCATGCTCTGCCAGGTGCACAAGAAGCTGGGAGGGGACACAGCTGGGACAGCTGACCCAAACTGACCAAAGGGATATTGCACACCACATGATGTCATGCTCAGTATATAAAGCTGGGGAAGAAGAAGGAAGGGGGGGACGTTTGGAGTGATGGTGTTCGTCTTCCCAAGTACCGGTTACGTGTGATGGAGCCCTGCTTTCCTGGAGATGGCTGAACACCTGCCTGCCCATGGGAAGTAGTGAATGAATTCCTTGTTTCGCTTTGCCTGCATGCACAGCTTTTGCTTTCCCTATTAAACTGTCTTCATCTCAACCCACGAGTTTTCTCACTTTTGCTCTTCTGATTCTCTCCCCCATCCCACCAGGGGGGAGTGAGTGAGCGGCTGTCTGGTGCTTAGTTGCCGGCTGGGGCTAAACCACAACAGTCAGAAACCACAGATTTAGATATACATCTGCATACAGTTTCACTAAAATTAAAATTCCAAATAAAAGGATGTGAGAAATTTCCACTTTTCTATATATGATTTTGTTCCCTGTATGAATGTAGCCTTTGTATAGCACATGGATTATGTATATAACAGTCCTATCCACTTTCCTACTAGTCTCTCGGAGTATCAGTGATGATGAAATAATAACTGCATTAGGAAAAAAACAAGTTAAGTAGATACTTGATAGTTTGATTTATTTAGTCTCCAAATGCATGTATCTTTAATATTGCCTGACTTTTGAAATTACCAAGACAATAAGTAAGGGAAGCTTTAATTGAAATTAAGAGCTTTGACATCAGTAGGGTTTTTTCCATAATTTGATACCTGACATAAACTATCCAGAAGAACCTTTGAAATACCTGTTTGTGAATGGAACTTACTCTGTTCTGTTTTAGAGCCTTTGTGCATATAATTCCCACTGCTAAACTGCATAATGTAACTGTATGCTTTGAAGATTTGTTTAATGTATATACATTTGAATATACTTGTTCTAAGAGAAAAAGACACAGTTTATAATCGTGTATTTCTGTACTTCAGCCTTATATCTCAGATGTTTGAGCTCCATTTCTAGCATTCACTTCCTGCATGAATTCAACATTTTTTTTGTTCCTTTTGAAGTGAGTAACTTCCTTGTTTTCTAAATAGAGATAGAATATTTTCTCCTGCCTTTTGTATTCATTGCATAGACAAAATATAACCTCCTTAGGTATGGAACTTTCTCTGAGTGTCTGTTTTTACAAGTCAAACCCTGATCATAGCTGGGACATTTGGCAATACTACAGTAATATATAGATATAGTTGCTGTTGGATTATTATTATTACCATCATCATCATCATAATCATATTTACTATTATAATTGTTATTTTTATTGTAATTACTTACAATAATATTAGTAAGCATTGTTAAATTTAGAAAAGTGAACTCTTGACTATTAAAAAGTGATTCGGGGTATTCACTGAGAAGACATTAATGTAATGAAGCATAACAGAGTTTAATAATCTGTTTGTTAAAAAAACATTTGTCTCGTACATAACAGTTTGTCCAAACCAAAGCAACCTATTCCATAGCTGCCAGGCCAACTTATCCTTGTTAATTAATTAATTAATTCATTGTAAATAAATTATAAATATTTTAGTAGTTGTAATATTTCATATTAATTCTGAATATTGTAAATTAATTGGAAATTGTATTTTGTAAATTATTTTGTATATTTAATTTTTAAATTAAATAAATAAGTGTAATGTGGCCTATATTCTAATATATTCTAAGTACACTTCAAAGATATGTAAAGTGAAAATTTTCTATTTCTAAATCTCTGTTTATTTTTCTCCTTTTAATCTGTTTTATATGTAGTATAATCTTCCACACAAACTTTCCCTTGTCAAGTCAGACATGAGACCTAGTGGATTAACACAATATAATTATTCTATTCCATTATGTACTTTTAGTCCTATTAAGACACTTTTTTTTTTCTGGTCGTTGATATTATAATATATTCTATTTTAATATACAGCTTATTACAATATACTATTTGTATTATGATATATTTTTAGTTTTACAATAATATCCATTCTGAAAGCTGGCATTTAAGGAAAGAAAATAGAGTTTTTCCAGTATTTCATAGTCTGAATGTATGTCTAAAATAGACATAGTATGTCTAAAATAAAGTCATATACTTAAGAGAACAAAACATATCAGCTAGCAAAATAATTGAAGAGAAGATATGATGAAGCTGGTGAACATTGATAAGATGTCTTTCAAGGTATTGCATGCATTCTTCCTTTGCTTCAGTCACTAAATTCAGGTATCTACATGGAAAAAGACTTGCTTTAATTTTAAATCTAAAAATAGGACTATTTTGTCAGGGCACATTATTACAAGTTCTTTGCCATATATTAAACAGCAAAAGTAGGTAGATTTATGAATAGAGGCTTATGTTCCAAAAACACCGTTATGATAAACTCTGGTCATGTTCAATGCATGTGATCATATAACTCAGATTAGTTCTGTGAAGCCACATAAATATGTACAACTGAAAGTTTAGGAATGCATAACCTACTGTTCAAGATGTAATGAGTTCCTTTTTATCAGTAACACACAGGTAATTTTCTTTGTTTTGGATATGATTTTAATAAACTTAACTATAATTTTATTTCTTATTTCTCAAAGTCTCAAAAGATACCAAAAAAGATCCTGGATAATTAAATTTTTGTCTTTCTCTTCCTTTCTGAAAAAAGATCTAGGTAGAATCATTGGCTTGAATTTTTTTTCCTTAAATTTCCAGAATTTTTGGAGTATCTAGAAGTTGATTTTCTTTTTTTTTTTTTTGAGAAAATCTTGGAGGATTATTATCACACTCTGAAATTTAAAATATTTGAAGAGTAGGTTTGAAGGTTGAGCATCACATTTCCAGAGGCAAAGAGCCTCTTTTCTTACCTTGCTGCTCTCCCAAGTCCTTCCCAGAACAGTGGGAAATCTAGTTTTTATTATCCACCTTTTTTATTTGGGTAAATTTATTGTAGCATCTTTTCACTCAGCAGTAGAAAAATCAATATAATCTTCCCATCCTTGTTCCTTCAGTTAGACTTTATATCTGCTATGCACAATAACATCACACAACCACCCCCTCCATTTCCCAAAACTGTAATACTGTGTTTGAAATCTCTGAATTTTATAAATTTTTGAGTTCCCTCATTTGCCTCTTGGCTTTACAATAGCAAAGTTTTAGGACGTTGTAATGTTCACACTAAACCATGATGTCAGACTGGTTTTGTCTGATGAGCAATTGCATCAAGATCCTCAGATGGATTATGTACACTACTACAATATAAATAAATATAAATTTAAACATATATTCATTTTAGCTATTTCCTATCCTAAACCAACATTTAGGTGCTTATAAAAAGCACTGGAAGAACTGAAGCTCCATGTCTCTGAACATTTCACAGAATTTCTCATAGCTTACTAGTTTCTTACATAGCTGACTTTGTTTAGTGATTTTTTGTTTTGTTTTCTCAGGTATGGTGATTTATCTGATGCACCCTTCTTCTCTAGTAAAAGGATTGTCCACCTGGTTCTCATCATATTTTTTCATTACTTTTTTTGTTTGTTTTATTCTTGGTGTCCACTATATTTATGAAACCAGGAAGGAATGGTATAAAGCATGGAATATGCTTGGGTGTTAACATATCTCTTAAAACAATATTAATACAGTGTATATTCTGGAATATATTTTCTTGATATCAAAAGAATCTTAGGTAAAGATAAAGCGTGTTTCCAACATTAGTTTGAAAAGCAAAGTCCAAGAAGTATTTTATACTGAAAGGCAGGTACTCACATCTTAGTACAAAATTAGAATGTAACTAGCTTTCTTTCCCAATCAAAATTTTCTGAGCTGCTGCTTTTTGAATTTGACCCAAACACCTCCATCACATGACTATCTTATCACCTCTTCCCATTTCATACCTGGCTGGCTGAGTAACCTCTTCATTGAAAAGGGATCCAGGAACTCATTTTCACTAGCAATTCTTTTCCAAAATCTGTACAGTAAGATGGAAAATTGAATCAGTACAGTAGCTTTAGTTATTAGCAATGAGACTATTAAAATAATAGTTGAATATTGGGAAAGACTAAGTAGTTCTCTTTCCCCTTTTTCATATTTATAGCTACAGGCTAAAACTCCTTTACAAGTACTTTATCATTGTAAGAATTATTAAAAAGATGCAATTCTTGTACCTCCTAAACTTGTATTCAGCTCACTGATACGAATGAAAGTATCAGACCCGTACATAAACCCTGACAGCTACAAGAGCACCAGAAAATTTAAAATTTAATTTATTCATAAAAATATTTACCTCTGAATGAAGCGCTGATCAATGAAGGAATCTTTCCCTATAACAGTCATATCATTTCACAATAAAAGAACACCCTGAAGAACTTGTCTGCTAGACAGCCTCACATAACAAAAACTCCTGCTTTACTGTTTTTTTTTCCAGTTCAAGAAGTTGAGAGAAATGAGTCATATCTAGTCTTACATAACTGCAGTGAAAAAAGCTTTTATCTTCTGAAAGTTTTTCCTCTGTGTGAGAAACCTTGAATTCAGGTGTTATTGATGCCGTTTTGTTAGACATTATCTTTCTATTTTATCCCCAAGAACTGAACTCACAATATGGTTTTCCACAGAGCATATCAGAGTATCATCAATTGTTGGAGTTTGCTGATTTAGGCAGTTGTCATATTTCATGGTATAATATGTCTAATGCCTTCATATTAAACCACTGAGAGATCTCATTGCCTTTGGATGTCCTTCGGTTCACTTAGTTTTCTCTTGAAACAAAACAAAACAAAAAAGCTCAGACAGGCTTATTTTTTTCAACAATCGGTGTTTTGCAGTGAAGTGAAGTTGAAGCAGTAAAGGTTCTATGGAGTGACTTGACAAGAGTTTATGGTAAATGATGCATACAGCACTAGTTTACTTTTAACCACTTCATATAAAAACAGAGGATAAGCAGCTGGGATCATACTTTCATATAATCTTGCCTTGTTTTAAGACCTTTTCTGTTTCAACAGTGTTCGAAATATCAATACTTTTTTCACTCAAGTCTTCAGGCTGCCTGAGGATTTTGTTCTGTCTTAGGTGCTGTTTTCCAGACTAAAACTTACTTAGTAATATATCTGGCAGCTTCACTAACCTCTGCTTGTCCCAGTGTTCCTTTTGTAACATCCTCCCTTTCACAGGTTACAAGTCCTCATCCCTAAATCAATTCACTCTAAAATGTTATGTCTTCACATACAGAAGGTATTACATATACCTCATTTTTGCATGAGTTTTTTCTGACTTTATGATGTGGTATCAATTACCTTTTTGTGTGGGAAGTTTGGAGCAGAAAACAGACACAAACACACACATTTTTCTTTAAATTTCTAATTTATTTAAATCAGTTATAAGGTAAAAAATGTACTTTACATATTGTTAAATCTTCAGTAATCAGAAGTGATGAGTAGGAAAGGAAAATTTAGTGTTTTTTCTCAACCACAGGTGTGCTGCTGGTTTTTTTTTTTTAGTAACACAGTTGATCAGGAATGACATCCATAGCTGAGATATACATATATACCTTCTTGTCATTGCCTTTGTCATATATGGGGTATTTTACTTATGTTGCATATTATACTTTGCTCTCTTCACTGTGCCCAGAGTCAGTTTCTACCTAGTGTTCAAGTTTGTTTCTTTTTACCTACCAGTAAATGACTTTTTATAGTTTGCCCTTTGGGGCTTTCGCTATCACCTTGTTCTCTCAGGGACCTCTACTATGTCACCAGATTCATGCTTCCCACCCCAAAACTGAGAGTCAGGAGTGCATGGGCACAGATGTGCGTTGGCCTCAGTTTAATGTCATGATGTCTCTGCCTATGAAAACATGGACATATATGGCAGCCCATTTGAGCTTCAACTCTGTGAGTACTGCCAAGGGGAAGGGGCTGACAGCCCCAGGCCACCCCTGTGGGGCAAACAGCCCTGTGGGGTCCTGGGTACTGTAGGAAGATTTCACCCCTTCCCTGAGCGTAGGGGCAAAAGAGTAGATGGTGATGGGAAAATGTGTAAGAACAGTCTCAAGCTGACCCAAAGCAGAAAAGGAAGGGAGTGCACCTGCTGAAAAACTGAGGGCCACTGATGTTTGGCTAAAACATCCCCCTACCCCTCTGTTCCTGGGGAAAACCGAAACTGCTAACTGTAGGACCCAGAGGGCCGGGGGGGGGGGTCGGGGGCGGGGAGGCAGTTATTAGAACTTTTGAATGCAATGTCGGAACAATTTAATTAGGCCAAGAATAAATTCTTGGTACCCTTTGTGTGTTCCCATTTACCCTTAACAGGATTTTGAATGCCACAGCTATACACACCTTAGGTGACAGTTACCACCTAACATTCAACTTCCCTGTGTGACCTCAGAAGGCAGTGTGCTCTTCACCAATTCTAACTGTGGCAACAATTTTGTTAGACAGTTATAAATGTTGTCAATCATGAGGTATTAGGAAATGTGAAAAGGAAGGAAGTAAAGAAAATTAGTTTTGGTTCCTTGACTTCTTGTAGTTCCAGCAATCTTGAGATTATATCTTGAAGCAGTAGCAGGAAAAAAGAAAACCTTTCCTAATGGATTTTTTAAAAAATTTATTATCTTCCCTTAAACAACATATGCTATGATTGTTAATAACCTTTAATTCAGGCTGGTTCCCTTGCGTTTGCTGACACTTTATGCCTGACCTGAGCAGTTGTACAAGGTGCTGAAATCATACAGACGGTTCAGCCTGTCCAGCGATGTTTACACCCACACTTGGATGGACATGATCTTTGCTTTGTCCACAAGCATAACATGTTCCTGGCATGGTTCCATTTTTTTACTTTTTTTTCACAAGGGTAAAGCATAGTTGTTTAGATTTGTTATATTTCCTACATAAATCTCTTTCAAACTACAGGATCATTTTCGGATATGTGAAATAAGCTGGTTCAAAAGATCTCTCTTTACTCTGGAGGTCTAATTCTGCCCTCTTAGAGACAAAATTCCAACAAAATAATTTCATGCTACCTTAATATAGATTAATATGTGTAATAACAGAGAAATCTGTCTCTGTAGCTTTGCATATTTATTTAAAAAGAATATTCTTTTTAAAGAAACATTTTAATTTGGCAAAGGTAAGTTTAATCAGAAAAAAAACCCCACATAAATCCCCCAACAAGGAAGATTCCCTCTATTCGCTTCTTACACACCATTCAAATGCTAAAGTTTCATCTATATGCACCCTACTATTTCAAAAATATAGTGCATCTCTACTACATATTAAATAGTGTACAAATAGATATCCATTATCATTAGCTGATACATATGGCTTTGCGTGAGATGCTAGGAACAAAGATTAAATGGTTTAAGTGACAACCAAACAAAAGACAAAAATGACAAAAAAAAAAGCAGCATCATAATTTAAATCACACTGATATGATTGTTCTGTACTTTCCAGATAAGAAAGGTGGTTTTGTTTTTTTTTAAATACAATTCATACCTTTTTTTATTCAAAATATGGAGACATTATCTGGAAGTTATTCTTAAAAGGATAGCACTAGAATTTACAGCATACTTTCTGCACAGTTTATTCCATCTTACTGCTAGAAAATAAATACATGTGTAGATGAGGTTTTCAGATGCCATAGCATAGCTCATTCTGACAGTGGCATGGTATGGTTCATTTTTAAGCTAATGAACACACATATAGTTATAGAAAAAGCATTGGAGCTTTAAAATTCCACCTGCCTGAAAGCAAATGTTACTTTGTTTTGAGAAAACAGTGTTATTCAATAGAATTCATTGTCTCCATCAGGAAATTTTAACACTTCATTATTACACATAGTAAAATCAGTAGTGTATTTACATATTCTTGTGTATGTACGCACAGAGAACATGTGATGGACAATTTAAGAGTGTATTCTAGCTTGATACAACTTTCTTAAAGAGATATTTTTGCCTTGTAGTCCAGAATTATTCAAGACAGTTTTAGGCATGGCAGAAGGAAGATCGTATTAGGCAATGAACCCCTTGTCAGAAACAGCAATAATAGGAATAGGTGAGACTGTTGGAGGTAGTTGTGAAGGAAAACAGAACCAAAAAAGTATTTGGAATAACTAAATATCTAAAATATTCAACATTAAAAACACTTGTTGTCTTTGAATTTGACTCTTGTTTCTAAATCTCTAGGGTTTGGGATGTCATTAAAATTAACAATGCTTTCTTTATGGTTTGATAAGAACCTGGAAATAGCAACCTGGAAAGGACCATAACCTGAATCTCAAAGTATGGAAGAAACATTCTCAATTATTAGAATAGAACAACAATTTTGGGAAGTAGCTTGTTTAGAGGAATATAAATAGAAAGTAAAGGGAATATATTGTTAAAGTGTAGACCCTAAATGATGGACCTTAATTGGAGTTTTGGAAACAACTGCTAGGAGAAAATTATAGGAAATAATTCAATAGAGTTGTGAAAGTTTTATCATATGGCTTGGACACAGCAAATGGGTATTATTATTGCTCCCAAACCTGGCCTTGAAGTAAGGGGTGGAAAGCACCATAAAACCTCGAATCAGAGTGTTTGCTTGACGAATTGAAGCCAGAAGTGTGAGGAGTATGCCAGAGTTATTGCTGAAGAACAGGGTGAAAAAGAATTCCTTTTTCATGAGCTACTTTTTTTGTCATAAAATAGATAAATTTTGTCAGTCACTGTAAGTGTATATGGGCATTAATGGGAATCTCCTTTTATAAACCTACCTTTACAATTAACCAACTTACATACATACCTGTGGATAACTAACAGATCTCTACAGATAAATAATTAATTTAGACAGTAGTTCAGGCTCATAATTGTTTTAGTACATGTTCTAATTAATTCTCCTCTATGACCCCATAACATTCAGCTGCAAAAGAAGTTGAATTGAGCACAGAACTTGTAGGCCTTGCACTTGTATATCACTCAAATGCCCAGGGAGCTGAGGAGTACCCATGCGTGCACTGCACTTGGTCATGCATGCCCGTTGTCTAGAGAAACCTGTAATTACTCCAGTAGAGTAAGAGAAAGTAAATACAAATTCTCACAAGTTCAAAAAGAGAGGAGGATACCAGCAGCTATGATTCAGTGCATTGAGTGGATTTAAGAAATGCCAGTGGTGCAAAGGGAAGGTGAAGTCCACACAATGTACATGTCAGGGAGCAACAAGGGCCAGATGCCCCCTTAGGGATGGGGAGCTAGGAACCCGAGGGGGCTCCCCATGGTGGGTGGCAGGGTAGGGTCTGGCAGCCAGGGCCCATCCACCGCCCCAGCCAGGAGCAGGCAGCCAGGCACTGGGGCAGCCCCAGCCCCGGGCATCAGGCACCTCCCTGGGGACGGGCTGAGGCCGGGTCGCGATGTGGGCCCCCGGGTGGGCCCAGCTCAGGTATGAGCCAGGCGGGGCTGTGGGCAGCTGGAGTCTGGCCTTGCTGTGGCATCGCTGAGGCAGGGGCTGATGGCCGCAGGGGGCTGACATGGGGTCCTGGGCTGCAGGAAGGGTGGGGGGAGTTCTAGGGGGTGGAAACACAGTCCTCGGCCATGGGCAGGTGGGGGAAGTCCCAGCGGGACGGGCAGGGACAGTCAGAGCTAATGGTGTCCTCAAGGCTCTGACAATAAGCCTGCAAATACTGATGCATTTGGTTCATTCCAATTAAATCTCTCTTCAAAGATCATGCCACTCTCTTTTGTAAATAAACTTAAACTTGTGCAATTGGGCACTTGGGCTTAAGCTCAGATTTAAGTGCTGCTTTATTTTGAAAT
Organism: Ciconia boyciana; assembly: GCF_034638445.1. Lineage (NCBI taxonomy): Eukaryota > Metazoa > Chordata > Aves > Ciconiiformes > Ciconiidae > Ciconia > Ciconia boyciana. The sequence continues at coordinate 111,422,084 of NC_132934.1, forward strand.
ACTATGTTAGGTCTCGAGGGAGCTCTGTGTGTTTTCTTCTACTGAATCACTCATCAACAAGCAATCTGGAACTACTCAAGTCTCCTATTGGTGAATCCTAACATAAAGCAGCAGCAATGATACATGCAAGATCCAAATATTTTTTTACTTCTCTGAAGAGCTGTTTATACAGCAGTTTGCCTCTCCACTATATCTGCTTGTATACATGATGCTTTTTATACATGCTGTTATTAATCACTTAATCAAGTACACTATTTGTACCTGCCAGAATTTCATACACTTTTTTTGGTGGGGTGGGAAGGAATATACATAACTTTAACTGAAAGATTTTTCTTGTTACTGTACGCCAAGGAGAAAGAGCACACCGGGTGACACAAGGAAGCAAGTACTCTGGGTGAGGGCTTCAGCTGGAACAAACTGGCAGAGATTAATTCTATGCCCAGCTGTCTCTAGTCCCTGTGGGCCACCTTGGCAGCTAGGCACTGGTGTAGCACAGAGACGCTCCTGTCATTCACTGCTAAACACAGAAGACGAAGAAAGAAGTGTTTGGATCATGGAAGCAACACATTTTTTTCAAACATAGTATCAGATTTTCATGACTCATTTGCTATAAGTGTTTTTTGGTTGGAGGTTTTTTGGGTTTTTTTGGTTGTTTAGGTTTTTTGTCAGGCAGAAGAGCTAAAATGTGTAGCCCCATATATACTCATGGCATGTATCTCTAGCTTTTGCCACCTTGATTTCTAAATATGCACACACTGATGTATGCAAGACAAAACCTGCTATGATGTTGGGGTTTTTTTTAGTGAAAACTTGACTATACATTGCTTTGCCTGTAACTTGTTAAGTCGGTAATAACTTCAGAAAAGGACAAGATCAGAGCAAAGGAAGTGGCAAACTGAGAACCAGATGTTACTACTACAAATTTAATTTTAGAGCTGGGTGGACAACATCATTTGCAAAAATAAAGCTGGTGCTGGAAGGAAGTGCAATTTAGAAGCAGGAGGAGAGCTAACAAAATAGGATTATACACTGCAACTACTGAAATCTCATTCACTATAAATGGACTGATTTGTTCTAACTGGGGCAACATCATCTTTCAGGGTGACTTTGGCTAGATAACAAAAATGTATTTGGGGACTGGTAAGCATTAATTTACTGCTTTGGGTTTTGTTACTGTACAAAATTAAATATGTGCTCTAACCAAAATTGATTCTCTGAGGGCTCTATTCCAAAATATTTTCATAATCATTGTTGTGGGATTTTTTTTATCTTCACTATAGTGTATTCCCTATATAACACTTCTCAAGCAATGAGTCCTTCATTAGCCCTATTTAACAAATCCCAAAGTGTCAAACCATTTGTACCATATCAGCAACACTAATTCTTATAATAGGTGCAGCTCCTAGGGTTCTAATAGAATGAAATCCATTAGGTATTCTGTCATCCTGGAAGATTTTTCAATTATTTACGTGGAACTGTTTGTTGGTACTTGTGTCACTGTCAGTAAAGTTTTAATGTCAATGAAGTTTTAGACAATCAGAGCAAAATATTATTTTAATTTATAATCTAAATGAAAAAAGGTAAAAAAGCTGTAATGTCATTTGCTAAAGGTTTTTAAATAGTTATTTTTCAAAAGCTACATTATTTTAATTTATGTATTATCTCATTTTTGTGAGGCAAAAATGTTTGCATTGACTTTTGGCTTCTTTTAATCCTATTTTTCTTTTTATTATATTCACTTCTTTAAATTTTTTTCAAAGTTTGAATTTTATTTTCATTAAAATTTAGAATAAGTTAGTAGAACTAAATTTTATCTGTTTTTTTTCTTTTCTTTTTTTTTCCCCTTTCTTTTTTTTTCCTTCGTCCCAGATGTTTATGTGTATTATCTCACATGCATTTCTTACAGAGGAAGCCCATCTTCCTCCTTCCTCTATTATGACTGCCTCATCACCTCAAATCACTTTTGTTCAAGAAATTTTTAGACACAGTCTTCCTTTAGTAGAAACAAAATGCAGACAGCAGAACAAAACTGTGAAAATGTCAGAGATTTTTTTAGTCAATCAGAAATATATATGTTGCTTCATCTATAACACATTTGCTATTCTTTAAATTTAAAAACACAATACTGATTGAAGAAATTGCCCAGTACAGGCTAGGATCTGCATGGCTAGCGAGCAGACTTGCTGAAAGAGACCTGGGGGTCCTGGTAGACAACAAGCTGAAGATGAGTTACCAGTGAGCCGCTGAAGCAAAAAAGGCAAACTGGATCCTGAGCTGCATCCACAAGGGCATTACTAGCAGAGATAGAGACGTGATAAACCCCCTCTACTCAGTACTCATCAGGTCATACCTGGAGCACTGTGTCCAGTTCTGGTCCCCACAATTCAAAAAAGACATGGGCAGACTGGAGAGGGTCCAAAGGAGAGCTATAAAGATGATCAAAGGACTGGAAAACCTGCCATATGAGGAAAGACTCAAGACATTAGGTCTTTTCTCCCTGGAGAAGACAAGGCTTGGGGGGCACCTCATCATAGTATTCCAGTACTTAAACTGCGGCTACAAAGAGGATGGAGGGTCTCTTTTCACAAGGAGCCACATGGAGAAGACAAAGGGCAATGGGTACAAGTTGCACTGGGAGATGTTTCATCTTGATATGAGAAAGAAATTTTTACAATGAGAACAATCATTCACTGGAACAACCTCCCCAGGGACATAGTAGAGTCCCTGTCACTGGAGGTTTTCAAGATGCAACTGGACAGGGTGCTAGATAATTTCATTTAGGCTCTGTTTCCTATGAAAGGTTGGACCGGAGGATCTTTCAAGTTCTATTCCAGCCTGGGTTGTTCTATGATTCTATGATTCTATGAAATAAATGGTTTAGTTGATTTTCTTACTTATTCTCTCCCATTTCTTCCTTTCTGCTCTTTTTCTCAACTTCTCAGTGAGTGAAAAAAAATCTTGATTTAAAGAAGCTTCCTTTTTGTAAACCTTCTTGTCTTTACAAAAATTATTTAAAGTTTCTACAACATAATGTTTTTAAGATGTATAACTTTATTTTAAATCTATCATACATTCATTTGACCTTGTGAATAATGCATAACAGTGAATACTTATCTAGCTGAAGACTAAGTTGAGCAGTCCATTGTGTTAGATTAATTATGATCATCTAACCATTCAGGTAATGCTCAACCCAATGTAGGACAGTGTGATGCAAACTACTCCCATGCTTATGTGCTATCTCCCTTACTAAGAGGCAGTAGGATAATGAATTGAAGGATACACTTCCTGCTCAAATCACTTGCTTTTCATAATTTTATAGGTAGTTACATCAATAATTTTTAAATCTCATTTCTTTTGCAAGCTCATAATATTTTCAAATATGTGCTTTCAAAGAAAATAAAAGCTTTTGAAATCCTTCATTACTTGAATAAGTTATCAGCAAAAATGAAACCTCCAGTCTACTAACAAAGTGAAATATGGGGAAGATCCTTAATTTTTACATTAGCAAGTTAAATGTGAGTTATCTGATAATTACTTATATGCTAACATAAGTGCACAGAACTAGAACTTTAAAAAATTATCGTAAGGTTGAAATAAATAACTTTAAATGAAGGAAGAAAACCTTTATTATTGTCCATATAACCTATATTTCCCTCGTTCCTTGTACATAAGCTAAAAGCTATTGACAGGGTTATTGGCAGCACCCTTGTCTCATTCATTGCAGAAGTCATGAGGAAACAAACTGAAAGAACTTTTTTATACATGTGAATAGTGATATGATAGCAAAAAGGATGCTTGTGACAAAGAATTCAAGAACAAAGAACAAGTGAGGTCTTCATTCACCAGAAAAAAATATCTATCTGAAGTACTTATATGTATCTTCCCCTACCTTAGTTTCTGCGTATTTAACTTCATGCTAGCACTCCAAGGCAGAGAAATGCTGTTATCCCCACTTCTATACATGTAGATCTTGAGGCTTACATTCTCAAAGGAAATAAGGTTCCTAAACAAAATGTAGGCCTCAATTAAAGACACTGTCTTAGCTCTTCAGACATTAATTGTGTTATTCAAAACTGAGCTAGCGCAGGGTGTTGTGGCTTCTTACCAAGTTTTTAACTCCTGAATCCTACCTCTTTTTCCCTGTCAGCCAGAACATTTGAGTTACAGCTCTGACTTAGCTGAATATAGGGTAGAAACATTGCTGATTTTCCTAATGAGGAATAAAGGCTCAACTCCCCCTTAGTAATTCTTTAGTACATTCTCAATTCAATTATACTGGTTGTTCTTTATTGTTTGCATTAATATACTTCATCTATATACACCAAAGTAATAAGGGGCAAGAGTTTAAAGTATTTAAAGATATCTAAACAGGGAGATACAACTAGATGTTCTGTGGGATTTTCAGATATGTCTTAGCGACTAACTTATTAAAATCAACAATGATTTTGAGCTTTTGATAGAGAATGGTGGTTGTTGGGGGATCCTGGCTAAGCCTTGCAATTTTCATTTAAGGAAATGCTGGGGCTGTCTTCTGCCAAGGAATTGCATTTCTCAGAGTAGCAGGAGATGTGGAGGAAAAGAAGAGGATGATGTTTATTTGATTAGTCGTCCCTTGAACCATTCCTTCATCCATCTTTAAAAGGTTCTTTTCCCTGTTGTTAAAAATGTACTGACAACAGGGCAGATCTCAAAACAAGCAAAAAAAGTACTGTTCCCAAAACAAGCAGGTTATATTACTTATCTCCTGAGGTGTTAATAGTGGCAGACTACAGTCAAAATTTTTTTAAAACAGCAAGACTTTCATTAAACTTCATAGAGGTTGGAAAATGTAGGTTCTCAGTGGAAAAAAGATTGTGGAGAGCCTTGAACATGAGTCAAACTTTTGAAAGGCAGGTAATCAAAATAGTTACTCTTTAATGTCACTTTTGCTGTCAGAATGTCCAAATTTCAAAAAGGCAGGAAATTTTTCTTTCTTTTATTTGATTTCAAAATAGTCAACATTTCAAAAAGTTCTGAATCTGTCCTGTCAGACCACTCTGACTGTGGGAAATGTAATATTTTGTTTCTCCACTGAAAAAAAAAATAAATCCAAAGCTGAGTTCCAACTGCGCCTTCCAGCAAAGACTGTCCTTCCTAAGAGAGAAGAATAATAGAATGCCATTAACATTGGCAGTGTTATCAAGACATCACTGTTCCACTGAGGTTTTAACAGGCTGCAATTTATTTATAGTATTCCAAGGTATTGGTCAGTTTGAAAAAGATCATCTTAAATCTTCAGAAGTTTTCATTTTAATTTACAGGTATAATAGCTAGGGAGGCTATTTTAATCATAAACACAGGAACAATTTGGCAAGGAAATCTTGCTGGTTGATGATCTTATTCAGTCAGTATCTGCTGTGATTACTATGAAAAGACATAGATGACCACAGACCTCTATCCTGAGCCTTGTGACAGAAACCAAAATTAAAAATATTAAGTACAGATCAGAAATCTCAAGAAAGTCTGATTAAATTATATTGGAAGATGATTCTAATGTGAGAAAAAGGCAAAATGTAGCATCTGCTAAGAAGCAAGAGGATTTTGCTATTTTCTGTATATGCTGTAAGGATATATAAGCAATACATCCTTCATGGCCAATTGATCAGAGATTGCACTGTAAGAGATGTTTTTTTCACTTTCGCACCTTCAGTGCAAAAACTCAGGTGAGAACTATGTATGTGATACCAGTTTTAAATGAAACATGAAAAATGGAGGAAGGATATTGGTATGTGAGTATTGGTATTGGTATTTTTGAGCCAAGCAGACAGCATGTAGGATAATTTTTAAGACATGTTTAATCTTTATTGAAAACGGTTTCTTTATTGTTCCTCTGGGCCATAAGTTTGAATACATTTCTTTCAGCATTTTGCAACATCCTGACCAGCAGTGACAGCCTTAGAAGAAATCTGAAAATTTTCCTGACAAGCATCTTATTTGTACCTTCTGAGGGAGTTAAAGGCACTGTAGGCTATATTCTTGCTGTCTCTCTATATGTTATAAATGTCTATTTTTGCCCTTTTTTGAGTTTTGGTTGTGGTCTGTTTGATTGCTTAAGTCCAAATCCAAGGATACTAAATTTGAAACTTACATTTAAAGTGAATAAAATATGAAAAAGATTAGAACATGTATGTTAGCTCATATTAAATAACTCATAGATCTAAGGGCACTGGTGTCCATGTTTGCAACTTTATTTTGAAAGAAAAAAGTAAACTTTATTAATTTTTTCAGTCAGAAGAGTGATTAAAAAGAGACAAAAACCAGCAAAAAACTGTGAGATCAGCAAAAAGCGCAGCTATGAAAATACCCAAACTTGCCTGATTGAACCTTTTCATTTGAAGTAGGAAAGGTAGCTGGGCTTATATATTGCTTCATGGATATTGTTTCAATTAAAAAGTTCCGTTTATCATAAAACTCTTTGTTTCTAACCCTGGTTCTTCTCTATTTTCAAGTCCAGATTCTGTTTAGTTCAGATTGTTTTACTAATTTCTAATAAAATTTTAGTCAGTCTCTTTCACACAGGTAAGCTGTGGATCTTTTCTGAAGGATGTTTTCTCTATGCAGTCCTTAGTTAGGTGAAGAAAGAGTTTGATTTAGAAAACCTGTTTCCAATTTTCCATTTCATGGTACTGGAACATGCCATCTGTAGTTGGTCACTGAACTGTCTGAGATCGTTTTAAAGTGCCAGCATTTTCTCATGTACCGTAGAAGGAAATCCAGTGTCAAACATGTTGTCTTGGTTTCCTATTAGCAAGCTAGGTCCACATCTGGTACACGTTTGCATCTTTATTGGATTTGGACTATAAATATCTTACAAGGTATGCATTTAAAGTGACATAAAGTTTACCTTCCAATCCACCTGATATCAACAGGAGTGGTCAAAACAGTGGTTGTGAAAAATTGATACTCTTTCTTTTATTAAGTGACTCAATGTGAATAAAGTACAATGACTGTGTTGATTAGCTTATTCTAGTTATCTGGGCTGAGGTAGTGAACTCAGACAAAGAACAGTTATATCACTAATCCTACCTTTTCTCCTAAAAAAGGGAAAGATGTGATTTTTAGATCAATCTGTTTTAGTATTTTTGGTAGATCTTCTAATTCACAAATCAGTATTAAACACAATGTAATGAAGAAAAATCTCATTTTTCAGTGAAGAGTCATGTATTTTCTCTCTGAAACTCACCCAAGTGTATATGCAAAAAGGTATGTGACAAAGAAGGGGAACTGGGCCTGGAATTGAAATATTTGATCCAAAGACAAAACCTCTGATATTTATTAGGAAGAAAATTTAGGTTGTTTTCTAGTTCCAAAGACAGAATGAACCACAGCTGTTATAACAGGAACACAAGGATGTTTATTCAGGAATAAAGAGCTGTTCTGTTACTTCAGGGCATGTAAGTTTGGCTATTTTTGACACAGGTGTATCTGTGGAGCTAATACTTTGCATTAGCACATACAAAAAATTCACTGAAATTTGGTGCTTACTTGGAGACTACATGCAAACAGTTGGGTCAAACTCCATACTTCTCATAAAGATACCCTTAATTCAAAGGCACTGCACCTGACAGAATAAAATGTTGACAACAGTAGAAGTACCAAACTCTCATACAAAGTTATTTTTAACTCAGCATTTTAGAAATATATGATTTATAGGAAGAATTCCAAAACACTCGCACCCCCACCAAGTCTATGTTACTGAATCTGCTATTTTTTGATATTTAAATCTGTCCGACATATGTAGACAGAAACATCTCAAATTATAAATGTATACCTGTAGGACCAGAAATACAGTGGACTATGTTTTCCAAACTATGATAACAACATTTTTTGCTTGATCTGATCAGAGCGACAGTTATGAGCGACAGTTAGTGTAGTAACCTATGACAGTAACCTATGACTGAACCAAAAACATGGAAAGACAAGTGTAGCTTTCACTGTCTTATTTAAGGTTTCTTGAAAGAGATAGATAAGGAAAGGTATGTAACACACTGGAGAGGAAAAGCCCCTTTGGGGATTGTAATTCCCTAAAGTAAGCAGGGTCGTTACAAGCCTTAAAGACAGAACTGGAACAGAGAATCTGTAAAAACTTGGAAATAAAGATAGCTGACTCGAACTCTGCAACATACCAACGCCAGGTTCCCAAAGCTCCTGCATGTCTGATCAGCAGATTTTGTGAGGTCTTGTTAAGCATCACTACATGCCTCTGCTCATTTTTTTAAATGGCTGAATATATATCCAAGCAAGCTTTAGAAGACAAACAGTTTATCTCGGTTATTGCCTGCTCACCTGCTTACCGTAGAGGCTTACACTATAGCAACAAGACAGTTGCAGGAATTGTAAAGCAATAGGGACATATTCAGATGTATACCATGCTATTTGCATGTGTAAGCACTCATCTGTCTATGAAATCACAGTGTGTGGATAACATAAGGATTGGCTATCCAGCCTACTGTGTTAATTCTTGCATTATCAATCAGATTAAAAAGATCAAGCTATGTGTGTTCAAGAAATCTAAGTACTTTATACCTAAATCATCTTTCTTATGACATTTTTATAATAATAATGAAAAAGTTGAGATGTCAAATTACCCTATTACTATATTTGGCAAATATATTGTCCAAAGCTATAAGTTATTTGGCCCTCTATTACCAAAAATTGAGGAATACTTCAGACATTCTTGTGATAAGCAGCATATAAGATCTGAAAAGCCATGTACTAATCAAATCTGCAATGTCCATTCATATTCCACCCATATGTGATCATTAATCTGTGTTGTTCTCATATCTGGTAATATAAACAGTGGTGAAATAAAATAGAAATATTACTTCTGCTGACTTCATGTAATCCATCTTTCATTTTAGGATTTTGTTCCTTCATTAAGTTCCATCAATGCATAGAGTATTCTTCAAGGCTAGGCTTTGCATTTGGAGCTCTGGCTTAGCAGAAAGATGTACTGTTTCTTGTGTGGGTGGCAGGCTCTCTCTTGATAAAAATGCAACAGGCATTTCAAAAGAGATAAATGACTTGTCCTGACTAAGTTTTGCACGTTACGTCGATTTCATTCTTTCTTTTTCCATCCAAACTAATTTCCCTTCTAAACTATTGCCATAGACATGCATGATATGGATGCTGAGGATCTTTGCACTTTGAATGGCAACTGAATGTTGCTAGTTCTTTTAATTCTTTTTATTGCCCCCTCCAGCAGGAAGATATGCTGGCTGACTGACAGTTGGGACCTATCAGGCTATCTATAGTGCCATGGTAACACTTCTAGACACAAGCTAGTGCCAGTTGAAGGATGCTTCAAATGTATTTAATTTTGCCTAGAGAATGGAATTTAGTAGAAACATTTAAAAAGATGGATCTTGTTATCCTCAGCTTAAAATTATTTTAATCCTATTGATATGGGTTCTGCATATATAAAGCTTATATGGCTGCAGTGTTCTAGTGCAAGAATGTGTAATTTACAGATTTAGAATAAAGAAGCCTTGCTACCATAATATGAATGGTCTACATGCTTCCCTACCAGTACATACAATCCTGTCCTAAATCAAGCTATTAAAAAAAAACAGTTAAGATGGAGTTCCTGTGTTTTTTCTCCACTTCTCTAAATGAGTATTTGATGAAAATTCACTGAAACTTAGAGTCCTTTAAAGAAAGCATTTTCTTGGGGGGGGGAAATCAAACAAAATTTCTGAAAAATAAATAAAAAATGTTTTAGCATTTTTTACATTCTAAGTCCTACCTCTGCTTTCCCTTGAGACAGTTGTAGTCACCGTAAGGAACTTAGCAATTTTCAGTGATTAAATTGAATGCTTGGAGCGGGCACAGTTTGCCATGGGAGGCAAACTTAGGATGCTCACTGCTTCAAAGTTGTTTGTTAAATTATGACTCTCAAAAAATGTGCTTCTAACCTCCTGTCTCTTTCTTTTTTGTATCATTCCACCCCTGCCCCTCATTATGGTATATACACTATGGTATATACACTATATATTATTAAATAAGGATAATTCTATCAAGATATTTGTCTTGCAGTATTCTGTCACTCCTTTATGTCCTACTATCTTGTTCCTTTTTCTAACTTGTTGATGGCACTCTTCTTAGGCCTCTACTCTTTTTTGTATGAGGTCTCCCAAAAGAATCTAATATAATTCTTTTGCATACAAGGGCTTAAAATAACCCAGTTTAGAGGCTTAAGCATTCAAAATAGACAATCTTTAGATTTAGAAAATTGAAAACATTGTCAGACTGAAAGGACTCCATGATAACCTTTGTCTCACATGCTTTTGAATTACTTGGTTTGTTCTGCCAGCGAATATGTGGTTTAGTGGTAGGAAAAGAAGGAACAGTTACCATAGTAACTGTCATACAATCCAGTGTGGTACTTATGTTACTGTACCTCTGAGACAATACAAAGCTGCCTTCTTAATCCCTTTAGTGTTCCTGGTTGAATGGTGTATGCCTAGTAAAGTGGCACTTGTAGGTCCCTTGGCTGTACACTCTATTTTCCGTCTCCTCCTCAGTAAAGTAATGGGCCTCCTATAAGTAGTACGGGATAAAAAACCAAGCCCAACCTTCAAAGATGGAAACTTAGTGCTCTGCTTGAAAAACACACAACTTTCCCCCAGACTATAATGATTGTGATTTTATGAGCTTTTTTTACATCCTTCTAAAATCTTTAAACACTAACTGATGTCAACAGAGATAAAATGAACCTTGTTCAAAACATGGGAGATGCCTCAGTACAGTTTAATTTTTCCTAAGATAATTTTATTTATTTAGTTTGTTGCTTGCTAGAGTCAGTGAACGTTGGGGACAAAATAAGACAAACCTCATAAAATTAAGGCTCAGGTGATTGTTTAGTTGTAGATTTTGACACATTTAACATCTGCTAGATTTCATCTAATACAATGGGATGACTGAAAGTTGTGGTACCTGTGGGGTAAACAGTTTCAAATGAATACAGGATTTTATAGCAGCTTTGTCATTAGTTTTTTATCTCAATGGTATTTCATAAGTGCTTTGTATATTGCAATTTGAATTTTAACTGGACTGGAGACTGGGATCTGTACCATAGGAAAATGCTCCAAGAATTCAGGTGTAGAGAATTCTGTAGAAGAGTTTACTAAATGTCTTTTGTTCTTGCATATTGGATAACACATTCAAATATTCATTCAGGAAGAGCATAGATTGAAAAATTGATTAAGCCTAGAAATTATGACACTTGCCTGAAATGTGGGGCAAGGGAAAATTCAGTTGATCTCTAGGAAGTGAAACAACATTAACTATAAAAGCTTCCATGTTTTAAATGTTCTCATGGTATGCATTGGTTCAAAACAGTTACAACTTTTGACTGCACTTTTTTTAAGGCTTCTGAAAAAAAACCAACAACAAAACAATTTTAGCTATTATTTCAGGAATTATAATTTTTCTCAGGTGTCTGAATCATGATGTGTATGTTACGTTTTCAACTGCCTTTTCTCTTGGGCTTTCTTTTCTTTTTAGTTTGCTTGCATCTTAATTTAGGAAGGTACTGTAGCAGAAACACAAATTCTCTTGAATGCCTTAAATTGCAGCTTGATCTTGAAAAGTTTCAGTTTCCAGCACTCTAAACTGATAATTTTCTCCTCTTGCCCAAATGCATCTGTTTTGCTAAACAGTTGTAGATCATATAGAACTTTTAGATAGCTATGAGAATGCTTCTGCAAAACCTAGATTGATGCGTCTCTAAGCAGTAGCACAAGTGAAGTTATACTGGTAGTTTTTCAGTGTTAGAGTGTAAGTTATAAATAGTATCTTTACAATTCTAGATCCTACAAACTATAATGATTTAAGACTTTGAACTTCCATATCTGCATGCATGACATGAGTGTTAAAGGTAAAATGTGGCATTCATGCATCATCAATGATGCCTCAAAACGAGGTCCAACAAATACTTGCTTTGTTCTTGTACAGCTCTCAGCATCTCCTTTTATTTATTAGTGTGAGATCATTGCTTTGACTTACATAGAAAACAAAACATTTGAATGAATCCATGGAAGTCTATTAGAAACCATAAATAACTTTCAAAGGTAATGGAGAAAAAAGTATGAGATATATATTACAATTTTATACATTTTTAGTTCAATACTATAGTTTGCATGACTGTTCTTTATGAAATTTAATGTGAGAACGAAGGGAGGGAAGCACCTTCCCCCAGCCCAGGGCTGTTGCACTGCTCCCAGCCAGGGAGTAGGACAGGCCACAGCGAAACTGCTGTCCCTGGCTGGGCTGAAATGGGGTCCTCTGCCAAAGGTAGGGGTGGGGAGAGGCCCTGGGGGCTGGGCAGGTACAGTCAAGCCCATTATTACCCTCAGAGACTTGATATTTATGTTAATTTAATGTGCAGATACAAATAATATTGCTCATTAAACACATCTCCTTTCTTTGTTGTTGTTAGTATTGTTAGTTAATGATGTAAAGCTGACATTTTAAATAGCACTTAAATAACAAATTTTGATAGCATTAATTCTAAATTTGAAATATTGTTTTATTCACAGGTACTTCATGGACACCAAAATCTAAGTTTATGTATTTCTCCAAAGACATAAATATTTTTCTTTTTTTCCTTTTAATAGATCATAAAGTTATAATAAATCATATATCTATGCCTGAATAAATGTAATACCTTAATTATCAGTTTGCCAATATGAAATTGTGAGCATAACATTTTATCAGAGTACCTGAAGTGAATTTACTTTGAGGTCATCTGTAATAACGTTTAGCACAAAATAGTAACTGTTTTAAATGTACAATGATGTAACAGTTTTTATTCATGAGCACAGCCTATTTGCATGTGTGCTTTTCCAATGGAGGAAGCCAATTAAAAGCATGATTTACATCCCACAATTGAGTTCTGAACTTTTGTTATTAAAGATCTTCTGTTCATCTATCTAAGTTACTAAAAGCCAAGAAGGAATCTGAGCTGTTGATTTATATTCTGTTTCCTCAAAGCTGGTTGACCGAAGAAGTGATGGATTTATCCATGCAGAGACACCAGCGTATGGCTACTATTGTACTATATCATGGTAAAAGCTCTATGTGCCACTATACTATGAAAAGATTGTAGCTTCTTCAGCTATGGCAAAGTTTTTGATGTACTGAAGCTTTAGAAAAGTAATATAAGAGAAGAGGAAAAGGGCGTGAGCACAAATAGTGAGAATTCTCCACTATCATAATACAGCACCTCTAAGATGACAAACACAAGTATTAACAGCACACAGAACACTACAAAGGTCTTTCAGCCAGGAAGATTATCTTGTTTTATAATCTGGAGACTTTTAATGAATAATATGAAAGCAGAATGGATTTGAATTTTAAAGAAGAGATCTTTTCTATCACTCTTTAAAAAAAAAAAAGTAATTATCATAAGCAGTGGGATTTAAATTTTAGGTCTCATCTGAAAAAGCATACCTGCAAGACAGTAATACCACTAACATCACATTGGTTTTCATGAGCACTAGCTCAATGGAAAAAATTCCAACTTTTTCATAACCATACCACTTACTGCAACATCTGGTGTTTCTCTGAAAGTATTTTATATGGGTGTGACCTGACCTCCTATTTTCAGCATTTTAAAAGGCTTATTAATATATTGCTAGTCAAAATATAATGATTCACTTTTATTTAGTGCATTATTACTGAAATTTTATAACCCTGAAATAAAATTTAATTGAATTTATATAGGTCTAATCATAGAAACTATGAATAACTTCACAGGTGAATGATCTTGAAGATTTGTATTTTATCCAAGAAAATGGATTCATTTGAACGATTGTTGATAGAATTCCCTTTATCCCTGCTTTGGTTTACATATGAAGCAGAATATTTGAATTGAAGTCAGAGAAGTCTAATTAATAATTTTCAAAAATAGTTTTCAAAATATGACCAAATAAGATGATATATATTGCTATTTTATACCTCCTGTATCATAGCTTGCATGAGTATGGGTTTTTTTTAACTCTCTTTAGAGATTTTATGATTCTTCTTTCTGGGGGAGTACCTGTGCACAATTAGTGGAATTTAAATTTTTGATAAATTGTTTAAGATTCCCCAAACATATTTTTCTGTATAATAAAAGAAAAATGAATATTTAAAATCAGAACTATTTAAATGAGGTATTTGAAAATTTACATTTCATATAACATTATGTGCTCACAAATTTTCTTGAAACTATTCACTTAAATAGAGAAGGAAAAGATGGAAGAATCAGAAAATCTTTAAACATTACAACTATTTAAAAGAAATAAAGGCTTTAATTCTCAACAGAATATGAAACTTCCTGACAATGTTCCATTTCTTTCTCTAAAAGAATGATTTTCATAGTGTAATGCCATTCTAAATGTTTTTACATATTAGTTTGCATTGTTATGTTCATTTTCTGCTTAGGTTGTAATTTCTAATAGTTTCTTATTCATAATAAAATTTGCTGATGAGACTCCGCATAAAAATAGTATTATGCTAATAGAATCTATAAGATACTGTTACCAAGTAAGTCAATAGTAAATCTGTTGAAATTAATGTAATTACATTATGTAGAAGTTGTGTGAAACTATAATGTTATTTTTCAGTTATGAACTTAGTTGTTTCAGTTAGTAATATTTCATGAAGTTGTTTGTTTTGATTGTGTTTCATTCTGCCTTCATACTGATGTAATTTTTAGACAATGTTGTGTCTTTATATCTCCCCTGATGCAAATTTCAATTATAATATACTAAAATTGCAACCATAATTACTGTTGCAATAAAGGAGAGATGTAATGCAAGACACGGGTGATAAAGGATATTTTGAGCTGGTTCTTTAAAAAGGATGCCTTCTTAAATATTTAATATAATTATAAAACTAATAAAAAATGGGAAAAAAAAATTCTTATTTTATAAAATAATGAAAACACAAAAAAGGCCTTCACTGCAGTTTTAATTAATTTCATGTTTTTTTTCACAATGAAATAGGCTAATATTTTTACTTTTTGCCAATCATACTTATTATTAAGATTCTATGTATATTAGAAAAACTATTCAGTCCTTCAGGACTTAACACAATAGTCACAGATGTAACTAGAAGCAACCATTTTCCCCTATTCCTCTTAGTTAATAACCTTAAATTAAAAGTGATTGCAGATTTGGAACTTGAAAGATACATGTGCATATTTCTTAAATTCTTCTGGGTAGATTAATCTCAAGCTTTTCTTTAACTAACAAGTTAACAAGTGGTATGGAAGGATATCAAATGACAGGATTCTTAACTTCTCAAAGAAACATTCAGATGATTTGACAGTGTTAGCACGAGGTTATAGTTGAGTGCAGTTTGCAAGAAATTTCAAAGTTATCTGAAGACAATAGTAAGACTTCTAACAGAAGTTGTAAACAGTGCAGTATTTAACCTTAATATGCCTTGTTTAGAAAGAGAAATCAAACCCTGGGGCTAATTGCCGTGGGCAGTAGGATCCCAAAAACCAAGCAGCAGTGGCAGATACTCTAACAACTCAAATATCTGCTCTCTTGGGAAGTTCTTTGTGCATTTAGCTAGGTCAATTTGTGACATACTTGTCTTACTATTTACAGACTTTTACAAACAAGAGTACAAAACAGTTTTTACCTCAGAAAAGTAAAAGTCAGTAAAAGATTACAAAAGAATAAGCCCAACTAGAACTTAATGTGGCTACTGCCATAAAAGCCAATAACAAATGTTTCTATAAATACATGAGCAACAAAAGGAGGACTAAGGAGAATCTCCATCTTTTCTTAGATGCGGTGGGGAAACACAGTGACTAAGGCTGAGGAAAAGGCTGAGGTACTTAATACCTTCTTTGCCTCAGTCTTTAATGGTAAGACCAGTTGTTCTCAGGGTACCCAGCCCCCTGAGCTGGAAGACAGGGATGGGGAGCAGAATGAAGCCCCCATAATCCAAGGGAAAATGGTTCGTGACCTGCTACACCACTTACACTCACAAGTCTATGGGGCCAGATGGGATCCAACCAAGAGTACTGGGGGACGTGGTGGAAGTGTTCACCAAGCCACTCTCAATCCTTTATCAGCAGTCCTGGCTAACTGGGGAGGTCTCAGTTGACTGGAAATTAGCAAATATGACGCCCATTTCAAGAAGGGCCAGAAGGAGGATCTGGGGAACTACAGGTCTTTCAGTGTGACCTTGGTGCTGGGGAAGGCTATGGAGCAGATCATCTTGTGTGCCATCATGTGGCACGTACAGGACAAGCAGGTGATCAGGCCCAGTCAGCATGGGTTTATGAAAGGCAGGTCCTGCTTGACTAACCTGATCTCCTTCTATGAAAAGGTGACCCTCTTTGTGGATGAGGGAAAGGCTGTGTGTGTTGTCTACCTAGACATTAGTAAAGCTTTTGACACCATTTTCCACACCATTCTCCTGGAGAAACTGGCTGCTCAAGGTTTGGACAGGCGTACACTTCACTGGGTAAAAAACTGGCTGGATGGCTGGGCCCAGAGAGTTGTGGTGAATGGAGTTAAATCCAGTTGGGGCCAGTTCTGTTTAATATCTTTGTCAATGATCTGGACGAGAGGATTAAGTGCACCCTCAGTAAGTTTGCAGACAACACCAAGTTGGGCAGGAATGTTGATCTGCTTGAGGGTAGGAAGGCTCTACAGAGGGATCTGGACAGGCTGGATCGATGGGCCGAGGCCAGTTGTATGAAGTTCAACAAGGCTAAGTGCAAGGTCCTGCACTTGGGTCACAACAACCCCATGCAACACTACAGGCTTGGTGAAGAGTGGCTGGAAAGATGCCCGGTGGAAAAGGACCTGGGGGTGTTGGTTGACAGCCGGCTGAACATGAGCCGGCAGCGTGCCCAGGTGGCCAAGAAAGCCAACAGCATCCTGGCTTGTATCAGAAACAGCGTGGGCAGCAGGACTAGGGAAGTGATCATGCCCCTGTACTCAGCACTGGTGAGGCTGCACCTCGAATACTGTGTTCAGTTTTGGGCCCTTCACTGCAAGAGAGACATTGAGGTGCTGGAGCGTGTCCAAAGAAGGGCAATGAAGCTGGTGAAGGGTCTAGAGAAGTCTTATGAGGAGCGGCTGAGGGAACTGGTGTTGTTTAGCCTGGAGAAAAGGAGGCTGAGGGGAGACCTCATTGCTCTCTACAGCTACCTGAAAGGAGGTTGTAGAGAGGTGGGTGTCGGTTTGTTCTCCCAAGTAACAAGTGATAGGATGAGAGGAAATGGCCTCAAATTGGACTAGGGGAGGTTTAGATTGGATATTAGGAAAAAATTCTTCACTGAAAGGGTTATCAAGCATTGGAACAGGCTGCCCAGGGAAGTGGTTGAGTCACCATCCTTGGAGGTATTTAAAAGACCTGTAGTTGTGGTGCTTAGGGGCATGGTTTAGTGGTGGACTTGGCAGTGTTAGGTTAACAGTTGGACTTGATGATCTTAAAGGTCTCTTCCAACCTAAATGATTCTATGATTCTATGATTCTGTGTAATATAAAGTTAACATGTTCACTCCAGTTTTGTCTCCTCATGTTCAAGGCCAGCTCTGACACTGTGCAGCCATAAAACCTTGTATCAGACTTCTGTGTAAACTGCTAAGTTGTGAGTGCGAGCTGTGTGAAGACCCAGCTGGGTGCCCATCGTGCACCCTCCAGCCAGTGCCTGAGGAGCTGTATTTATGCTCATCCCCAGCCTCAGTACCAGCCATGCCCATGCCCAGCCTAGTACATCTGGCATCCCAGGCTGTCATTAAAATGCAGCCATTCTTTTGGCCCTTATCCTCATGTTGAAGGAGGTAAATTGATAGTAAAGGTATTTCTTCAAAGACTATTTATTTTTTTTTTAGTACCCTGATATAGCTGCCTGCTTTGGAAGGTCTCCTATATTTCTGTGAACACATTTAATGTTTGTAAAAGAATGTCTGATTACTTACTGTGTTTGGAATATGAGGATCACTATATTTGTTCCTACCACTACTTTTTAAGATCTCAAAGAAGTCATCACTGGATATATGCATAGTCCTTCTATCCCCTCAGCTGGGTAGACCATTCACTTGTTCTACCTATAGTGTTTAGTGGGAGTCTAAAAACTTTACCCAGTGCAATGCCAGCTTGGCATTATGCCTGTTTAACTTAAGTTCAGAAGTTAAGTGGAGTATTCAATATATGAGAACATGCAAAATCAAGGATCTCTTCTACTGCTGGGCAAATGATTCATCAGGGAAAGCATAAGTAAGTTGAAGTAACTGAGTAGTTTGAAGTTCATGTAAATACAAATATTCAAATGTGAGATAAGTGCAAGGATTGAATCTCAGGAAGGAGTATTTGCAAAGTGCTTGTAAAATAACTTTGATAGAATTACCATCTTTCCATATATTTTTGAATTATATATAGAATTAGCATACTGTATTTATAACTGAGTCTAATTTTTACAGAAATATTTGCCAAGGTGCATACATGTAAATATTTCAAGTTACATCTTCTATGTTTTTACATATATAGTTTTGCATATATCTTTCATTTCTACCTTTTATACATGTAAAAAATAAAAACTCTTTCAGGACAGCACATTCATGTGTTTAACTTAGGGAATGAGATTCTCTATATAACCATATTACTTCACATGTCAGTCATTATTTCATGGACATTGCTAGTGATGAGGGACAGTTTTGTAATTGCAACTAATAAGTTATATGTTCTTAATCAAAATGTTATTTTAAGCAGTTTTTAATTCCAATAATTTGAATAGATGATTTTATTTAATGCCACTTGCCTTGGTTTTATTTTGTTTAATAGCTTTTATTTTTCCTGTAAGTAGTAACAATAACCTTTATAGCCTTTCCCAGTAGAGTAACAGGCACCCTGTATGTTTTCTTTTTTTTTTTCCCCCCTTTTTGAATAGAGGACAGTATTGCATACATGCTTTGATCGTTCACAGAAATCCTGTGATTGAGTACAAGAAACTTAGTACCATCGTCTCCCAGCTAACTTAGAGAATTCAGCATTTAGCTGTTAAAGAAATAGCTGTATTGATTTTGTATGGCTAAAAACCTACCCCATTATCCTGTCTCTCATGAAGAACCTAGATGGGTGCACATTGATGGATACCTGTATTAGAGCAAGAACATGACAAGCATATATAATATTCCTTTGTATCATTCTCCAAGTCTCCAGCTATTTTGAACTATTTTCTAGGCCTCTTGAGGTTTGTATATTTGTAAAGTTCTTGAATGTCTCTGCCAACTATTCATTAAAGTGGCCTATGAAAGCACGTAAGATTCTTGCACCAAAATGTCCTTTAGCAGTGACTTCTGTTGGAGTACTTCCTGTTCAAAGAATAACTATCTTTTTTTTTTTTAATTATTCTGAACATGGCTCTTGTACATAGAGCTAAATATTTAGGTGCTTTGTCTGAGCATTTGCTCAAAATGTTCAACTCTACTTTAGCAAATGCTTAATTGCTTGCCACATTTTGGTTTCAGGATTCAATTTTCTGTCACTGAAAAAATAGGGACTTTATAGTTAATTGAATAATAGTAGTATAGTAAATTGAGTAGATAAGGTCCTGACATAAACTTATACAACAAAAAGAAAAGCTAAGTGTGAGCTGAAATATATTCCCTCCAGTAAAATGAGTGTTCTTATTGAATCATAGAATAATAGAATCATAGAATCATTTAGGTTGGAAAAGACCTTTAAGATCATCAAATCCAACTGTAAACCTAATACTGCCAAGTCCACCCCTAAACCATGCCCCTAAGCACCACATCTACAGGTTTTCTAAATACCTCCAAGGATGGTGACTCAATCACTTCCCTGGGCAGCCTGTTCCAATGTTTGACAACCCTTTTGGTGAACAAATTTTTCCTGATATCCAATCTAAACCTCCCCTGGCACAACTTGAGATGTCGAGGCACTTTATCAATGTAAAATAACCTCTCACAGTTAATAATATTTACTTGAAATGGTCCTCACCTAGAACAATTAATTTTTAATGTCTAGAGCTAACATGACCCTGACAGGAGCTGTGTTTTTAGTATGTGTGAAAGGTGTAAATGCCACCTTGCCTTGTGCACACAGTGAGGCTTAATGTCCTACTGGTCCCTTAGCTCAGGGGTCCAATGTTGTGCCACCAGGGTCAGACAGAAACCAAGATTTGGAGGTGGATTTCCAGTCTGAGCCAATTCCAGTCGTTGAGTGAAATACAGTGTGTGGAAAAGATGCCCATACACATGAATTTTAGGGATGGTGATGTGTGTGGTGTTGGTTGAAGTATTAACTTTGCTAAGTGAGGCAGGTGCAAACCAACCCCACTCCAAACCTTTCCAGGTGTCTGAGTGTGGCAACATGGACAGTCAAATGAGTGGCTTTCCTCACTGACAAAGATTTCACACATTTCAACATTAATGTAACTATCACTCATTAAGCCATGTTTATTATGTCCTGTCATCTATTAAGAAGGAATATGCTCTCCATTGGAAATGTGGAGGAAATTCTAGGAAGTGGTGTGATATTTACACTGCATCATACTGTGTGAAGGTTGCAATTTCTAGGATCATGACGTTCCAGTTGCCCACCCTGCCAAAGCTTACAGATTCACTTTTACAAATTGAAACAAACACTATGTTCTTTTAGGATCCAGGGTAAGAGATCTCAGGGATCTCCTACGGATTAGCCACGTACGGAAAGATTATTCTGATTTCTACAGTTACATAAACATATGTTAGGTCACTGTGAAGGCTGGCAGCTCCCTGTGGCCTGGCACACTGGGGGGCTCCCCGTAGGGGCAGCAGGGCAGGGCCTGGCAGCCAGGGCCCATCTCAGTGCCCCAGGCAGGAGCAGGGCAGCTGGGGAGCACTGGCACAGCCCCAGCTCCAGGCATTGGGCACCTCCCTGAGAGTGGGGATGGGATGAGGCCAGACCAGGATGTGGGCCCGCCTGGCTGGGCAGGGCTGTGGGGAGCTGGAGACTGTCCCTGCTGTGGCATCTCTGGGGCTCGGGGTGATGGCCCCAGGGGGCTGACATGGGGTCCTGGGCCACGGGCACGTGGGGAGAGACCCAGGAGGGGCTGTGGGCAGGAGCAGTCAGGGCTGACAGTGTGCTAATAGGCCTAACAACATGCACCTCTCTATATGTTTAAGATGTAATTCTTAGGCCTTCTGTAGATCTTTTTTATCCATATTGATCTTTGATTGCTACCTGCAGTCTGGAATAGGGCAGGGTCTGCAAAGTGCTGACACGGCTGAGTTGGAGAGGGAGAGCTCTCTGCTTTGTCTTAGCTTTTCACACTCTAATGAGTAATCTAGGCCTTTATTTTATTTCCTTTTAGAAATTTAGGTGGTTGGGTTTTTTGTTTGTTTGTTTCCTGAACTTGAACTAACCAAAAGGAAGAAACTGTTTCTGTAACATGAAGACAAAATGATGTCCCAGTGTTTTACTGCTCATAAGAAAGTTGCACTATCATCATTGTTTAGCACAACCTACCTCAATAGGAGATTTTTACTGTTTAAAAAATTTGCCAGCTGTTAGATTAGTGTCAGATCTGTGGCATTCCCAATGATTGGCTCAAAATAGAGCTGTTCAAAAAAGCTGGTATCTAATAAATACTTACAGGGGTTTTCTTCTTAATTCTTTTCTTCTTCAGTGAATAAATGACTGAGAAGATAATATTATTTGCCTGTTGCCCTTGAGTTAAATTATAGAAGTACAACTTAATTAAAAAAGACTTTTGGCAGAAGGACTGATTTACATAAGGGTTAGATAGGTTGGAAAGCCAGAAATAACAGTTGATAAAGAATAGAAAATGAGCTGGCTTATAAAGAAAGTGTACACCATTACAAAATGTGCCAGAATTACAGTATGTCAGGAGAAAATAAAAGTACTGGTCTATACACTGCAAGGGAAGAGGGTCTTTCCTATATAAGTAGGAAGGATATTCAGTGAAACAGCCATGAAGGACAATAGTAAATGAAATCTGTGAAAAGAGAAATACCTCATACAACAAGGACTCAGATTATTTTATTACCAGAAAATGATAGGAAAGTTAAAAGACTGCTTTATATTTATTCTTTTCACAACTGTTAATTTCAGAAATCGTGGGGGCTTTTTAGAAATCATTTATTTCTTTCTCTCCTTTTTCCCATCAAGTAGAGGATAAAGATATTTATTAAAATTTTGATGAAAAAATTTCTGTCAAAAGAAAGGAACAATGTTTATCCTAGTTGTGATATATATTTGTTTTCGTGTGAGCAGAAGATAAAAATATAAAAGTTTTAGACATTAAAAATTCTTACTCTTTCTTAGTAACAGTTGACTACTATTGTCAAATAATCTAAAAGTGTTATTGATGTTGCTATTCACAAACTTTAAAAACAACTAAAAATTTTAAAATAATGTTTCCAAGCTATATTCCCTACTCATTCCATAATCCTACAAGGTATTTATACTTACAAGGTATCTCACTGATGTGCGTTTATTTTTAATCCCATTCCCTCTGAAAGCTTCTTGGATAACATATCTCCTTTATATATGCAAGCAGGACTCTTGCATCAAACTCAGAATTAATAAAAATAGGAACTAAGTGATATTATTTACATTCTGTCTCTAGGCATAGGTTTGATAGTGTATTCTCAAAGCTCTTGGAGAGCCTCTGTGTAACGTGTATTCCTCAAAGGAAGAAATGTGGCCTGTATCATACTACTGTTGAATGTCTTTGAGCTGCTTATGGAGGAGATAAAAATCTTATAATTATCCAGTGATTACTCTCTTGGGCTTCAATGTGCAGCTTTGGAAGTAGGAGAAAATACTAATGTAAATAAGTAAGGAGCATTTTAAAGATCTGTTTCTAAACTTGCCTGTCAGAACTCAAAGGAACTGGATAGGTTCATTAATTCAAAAAATTCTAGCACAGAACTAATGATAAAAGCTTTTAATTTTTTAGAAAATATACCCAAAACATAGAAAGCTTATTAAAGACAAAAAAAGTAAAAAACACCAGTAAAAAATCCAAATGCACAAGTTTAAAGTGAGTAAAAAAAAAATGCAAAGTACATTTTTGTAGACAGACAGCATACAGAGAGGAGTGTTAGAATGACTGTTTATCTGGAAGCAAATTGGCCCTACAGTGAGACAGGAGAGTCTCAAATAGCAAAATGTGCTTGTGGTGTTATGATTGGAAGTTGTAATAAAGTCTTCAGAAGCAGTACTATGACTCATCATTGTTAAAAATTTTACGGAGGACACCTCAATGCTATCAAGTTTTTAAGGCTTATTGACAATGTTTGCAAGCTTAAACCTCAAATTCAGTCTTAGTCTGGTTTGCTACAATATTTAGAACTTCTTCTTGTCAAGGAAGATATTGATAAACTGTACACATAGCCTGGAACAGAGACAGTTTAAAAAGTTTATTTTAATACAGTGATGAAAAAACATGGAAGTTTTGTAAATAGGAAGCACAAATAAATCCTTCCATTCTTTTCAGCTGGAGGGATTTCCAAGGGGACTTAGCAGCCAGAGCTGAATACTGTGCTGAAGTGGCTGAGTGCTTCCCAAGTGAGTCTGGGAAGAGCAAGCTTGGATATGCCTGCAATTGTCTGCACAGATATAGCTATAATAAGGACCTATGACATTGCTTCTAGAAGGCTCATTATATCATACACAAAAGACTGTACAACTAGATTGCCATAGTGATGTATACGAGTAGCACTAGACTAGGAAAAAACAACTATAAATGTAATAAGCCACCCCATATAAAAGTACGTATGATTAAGTATCTCACTTAAATCCCTTCTTTTTTTATAATTCTGATCAGCACTATAATTCAGGGTTCTAATGAAGACAATCCTTGATTTTCCTGAAAACATTATATTGTGCTGCCAAGACAATCTAGAGAGAATTACATAGCCAAAACTCAAATACTGAGGAGCACAGTCTCCTGATTATGCTATTCACATAAAAATCATCTTGGAAGATAAACTTGCCCAGCCTAATTAGTGACCTAAATTTCTCCTTGCCCTTCCATCTTCTGTGGTTCATGTCTGTTTCTGACCCTTCTTCCCTTGGCAACAATTTCTTCTTTAGCAGCTCACGGAAAGCGTAAGTTAAAATGCGGTAGTTATGTCATATACACAAACCCTTTTTTTCCCATGGCTAGACATGTAAGACTTGAGACAGTAAATAGCAGCTTATTGTCTTCTGTCACTGAGGTGATGGGTAAATATAGTTATAGAAACTGGACATACACAATCCTCATTGTATTTGTTGTTTGTTTAATGTGCTTTCTGATATCTGTGTATCACTAGTGATTACTGCCCACACAAAAGAAGTCTAATACACATAGCAACAAGATACAGTTCATGAAAATTTAATCAGAAAGTACTCAGAATTAATTAAATGGATAGGAAATCAAGCAGCATATAGTAATCATGGAGATCTTTTCTCTGCTACCCAGCAGAGATAGCATTGATTGGTTATATGTACCATAACACAGGAAATGTCAATGAGACATAGAATTACTACTAGCATTAGAAAATTATCTAATCTACAGACAGCTTCAGGAAAACAAATTGTAAAGTATAGATGTAAATTTAAAGATTGTCTATACAGAAATGCATATGTGTGATTATGGGTGAGTTGTGAGCTCAAGTACTGCACATTTGCATAAAAGATCTTCAGATAACAGGTGGCAGTCTAATTTAACTCTCCATTTCCTGGGTATTTTCTATCTGTATGGTGAATTCTTGACAAGAATTCTTGATGGCCTAGGACCTGGTTGATATATACAATTTGTTTTAAAAAATAATAAGCTTTCAAGCAACTATTCATAGTAATGTTACAAGCATAATTGTTATGAAAGTGTGGTATTTGTTTTACAATTCCACCTTGAAGATGATGAAGGGTGAAGATGAAATATTACAGAGGAAAATCAAAGAAATGTGGGAATTGCAAAAGCTAGTAAATAGCATACTAGTGTCACTCCACTTCTAGTTGCTTTTTTGATGGACATGTCTCCTCTGCTTAATCAGTGTATCGTCAGTACTTTAAACTTCTTGCAGTTTGTGTCTACCTCATGACTTACTGTCAGTGACAGAAATAATTAATAGTAGGAGAAAAGAGGGTGTAAAAAAGAGAGGAAAGGACAAAGCAGCTTAAAGACAAGCTGTTCTTTAGAAGCAGTTCTGTAGAAGTTGTGATGAAAACTTAGGCTATGAAAATAGTTGCAACATTCTTGTATCACTATGTGAAAGAAAAAAAAAGAACCTCAGTGCAATACTATGGATTAGTACAACTTATCAAGAGGCCTTCATGGTTTCCTGCAGAACTGAATTTAAACTGTTTCAGGGAGTAGTTACAAATTTGTAAATATTCTTTTCTGTTTCAACCAATTATAACGGAAAGGCAGAATTGCAGCCCCAGGACTAGATAACCAAAGCACTGGTATCAGTAAGAGTGGAAAAAGGTTAGACAGAGCTGTGAAGGTCTTTTAAAATGGAGAAATAAGTGAAAAGTTTTGAGATGCAAAAAGCATAGGTAACAATTTTTTTTTTTTTAATACAGTTTAAAAAAATATTCAGTCAAGATTAGGCAACTTAACCACACACCTAATACTGGTCCAAACTCTAATATTTTTTTTGTTTGGGGGACTGATGTTTGGAGATGTTTTCCTTTGATAATGACTTTTTTTTTTTTTAAGTGTTATACATCCTTAGCTTGTTCACTGTTTTTGTAAATAATATGAATACTGAGAAACTGAGAAAACAAGCATTTTGAAATGTGTTTTCCCAGTCATACTTTGTCTGAGAAGTGCCACCTAACTTTCCTATTCCTGTAAAATATTGAAAGGAAAAAAAATTGAAAAGTTCTGCCTGCATCTAAATATTGCTATTTTTATATCAAAGTTTTTCAGGTTATGTTTTGTTTGCATCAAACTTAAATAAAGCTAGACATCCAATTTTGGATGTGTGAATCTGCTGCATTAAAATATCTACTCGGATTATAGTTTGAATCTTGAGATTCATTCTCTGCATTCACTGTCTTTCCATATCATACATATTGTTTTGCTTGTCACATTTTATAGAGAAGTTCTGTGTGCTGAATAAATCTTCTAAACAGTGTTCTAACTATTCTAAGACCAAATTTCACAAAATGTTTGAGTCATAGGGAAGCTTTAGAGACTGGTCAGATACTGCAGGATGTATAATTCTCCTTTACATCATTCTTCAGAGCTTATCACCCCGTATGGCGTTTTAGAAAACACAGCCAGCAAAAAAATAACAAAAAAATTAGATTGTATTTTGAAGCTCACTTTCTTTTTATTTTTACTTTATATTTTTGTGATGACATTGTTTCAATGTCTGAAAGTTTGAATGGTCAGTAAGTTGTTATATGAATGTATGAGTGTTGTGGTTTAGCCCCAGTCAGCAATTAAGTACCACACAGCCACTCGCTCACCCTCCCCCCCTGGTAGGATGGGGGAGAGAATCAGAAGAGCAAAAGTAAGAAAACTTGTGGGTTGAGATAAGAACAGTTTAATAATTGGAAAATAATAACAATAATAATAATAATAATAACAATAACAACAACAATAATAATAATAATAGTAATTGTAATTGTAATTGTAATGAGAAGGAAAACAACAAAAGAGCGAGAGAGGAACAAAACCCAAGGGAAAAAAAAAACAGTGATACAACCGCTCACCACCCGCCAACTGATGCCCAGCCAGTCCCCGAGCAGCGATTGCTACCCCTCAGCCAGCTCCCCCCAGTTTATATACTGAACATGATGTCATATGGGACGGAATAGCCCTTTGGCCAGTTGGGGTCAGGTGTCCTGGCTGTGGCCCTCCCAGTTTCTTGTGCACCTGGCAGAGCATGGGAAGCTGAAAAATTCTTGACCAGTGTAAACATTACTTAGCAACAGGCAAAACATCAGTGTGTTATCACTATTATTCTCATCCTAAATCCAAAACACAGCACTATACCAGCTACTAGGAAGAAAATTAACTCTATCCCAGCTGAAACCAGGACAATGAGGAAACAGAATTTCCTTTGAAAAAGGAAGATGTGATAGACTTTTCAGCAAAGCATTCACATTTAAAGATGTAGCAATGGAGTCCTTGTGTTGTCTGACTTTGGGTTAGATTCACTAACCTAGTGATTTTTTTCATGTATTGTTTAGTTTAGTGAGGATACAAGTGACACATACTGGACCTGCAATTAGAGAAACATATTGTGATTTATCCCTGAAGTTACATTTCACCTGGTGATGTAAATTCCTTTCTTCTACACTGAGATATAAAACCAGTATGTCCACATGATTTCATCCTAGAAAGCTGTGATTCTCACAAAATTTCAATTATTTGGTTATGTTTCTCTTCTACGTAACAAAAGCACACTAATGTACTGTGAAGTTTTACACTTAATAATTAGTTTATCATGATTAGCCCAAGGAAAAGAGATAGTTTGAAGGGAATCATCCCTCACAACGCTTCCCATTTAAATAGTTGTTAGAGGAAACAATTTTAAAAAATAGTTTTAAAACATCTGTTCTTCCAGTGTGTAACAATTCTAAGGTTGTCATTTGACTGACCCTTCATTGTCTTTAACAGGAAAAGACTAGGAGGGCACAAATATAGTTTGGCAGTAAGAAATGAGCTTCTGGAAATACCTTGTCTTTTCTTCACTGTTACCTGTAGAAATCACAAAGTCTGGACCAATATCACAGGGCATTCCTGGATCCTGAATTACTTCTGCAGAGGTTGAATTCTTTTTCAACCTTGCTGCACAAAATTACCAAAAGGACAAAAGAAGTCTCTGTTAAATGTTTCTTATGCTTTGTAGATAGCATTACTAGCTTTCCTGGAGATCTTCTTTGAAACTGTAGACTTCTTAGGACTTTGCAGATGTACAGCCGTTTATATGTGAATAGGGAAGGAGTTTGAGTTAAATTTTATTTTTAATAATAATTACTGTAATAAGTAAGGAACATCTCCTGTTATCGAACCTGAAATTTCCTTCAGTTTGTAGCATTTCATTACATCTTCTTCTGGGCATTAACAGATTATAAGAAAAAAAAGTTTTGGAGGAGTCATGATTTTGCAACTGAATCTATCTTTCTGTCTATCTATCTATCCATCTGTCAGAGACTACTATGATGGGACTGTTTAAAAGTCTGACAAAACAGGATAGTTTTAAAGTATAAAACTCAACTTTACTAAATTAATTTATTAAAAGCATTCTTCTTGCTAGCGTTTAATTCTTGCATGTCATCATCACTACCTATACACAACTTTTAGTATTTGACAATCATTTTCTAAATTAGCTGTGAGTATCATGAGGATGATGCTGTACAGTTAGCATTGATAGTTGGGGTCCTTACTTTTCTTAGTCACCAAGGTCAAGGTGATCAGGCTTGAGAGCTCCTCAATGAGACAAGTCAAGCAAAATGGGCTTGTCTTCCAATTTTCTGCATTGATGCCTGATGCTTTTATGTTTGTCTTTCAATTTTCTGCATTGATGCCTGATGCTTTTATGCTATTGCCCTGCTCCGCCCAAAAAAGGGGGATCTCCTTTGCTCTCCATACTGGTTATCTTGTTTTCTTCCATCTTGCGAAACATGCTTCTAGTGCTTTTAGCAGGATGTCCTGCCTATTTTCATCCTTTTCCTCTATCTGGCAACTTTGTTACTTGTGCGCCTTGGAAGTGTAATTATCCTCCTCCCCGCTGTGGTGATTGCATTGCTCACATACTAATGTAAAATTTTGTCTGGCTATTCCATCACAGTATAGTAAAATGCTAACATACTGTTGTTCGCGACACCACTTTAGCATGCTTACGTTCAGGTTCAATCTAAGCTGATATATTAATTATATCCTAATTAGGACATTTATAATTGACATGTGTCACTGACATCTGCATTGGCTATAATGACAAGGTCTGTCAATATAGATTAAAACCATAGTTTGCGTTTAGAGTATCAATCTAAACTAACTTCTTGGCAAGAAGACAGTTCAGTTTTGAAAAGTTTATGGAGTCCTCCTACATTACTATCCAGCACAGGATATGAAATTGAATTATCTGATGGCTTTGGCTGCTGCTTGTCCTTCTTTCTTCCCTGACTGATGTGCTAGCTCTTGGTATCTTGTAAGGGCTACATATTTATCTTAAGAAAAACTGTTTCCTTCAGTGAGGGAGTTCTGTCTGACTTGGTGAGGTGACTTGCATGTGCTTCTTTGCTCTTTCGGCTAGATACTGTCTCCTATTTCTTCTGAATGCCAGCATTTCTTTTACTCTATGAGTAACCCTTATGATATTTCCAAGAGGTTGTTCAGAACTGTTTTGCTAAATTCATTCTTCTGTCATTCATTTTCTAAGTCTTCGGGTTGACTAGTTTTTCCTTTCCCTACTCAGCAGCTTCTCTGGCAAAAAATTTCTCAAGGGAAGGACTTTTATAATTTTTTCACAATCTTTCACCCAAAGTTCCTTACAAGTAAATTTTAAAGGACCCCCTACCATAGTCCCCTATTTTTCAAAGCCCTGCAGTTAGAAAAAAAAAATCAAATAACACATATAAAATAAGGAAGTTCTTATTTTTAAAAATAACCATAGTATAACTGTTCTTTTTCTTTATACTGCCTTAGAGAATTCATTAAGAAACTTTCAGTTTCGGAGAAACTACTCTGTAGTTTCATGTTTCATGTTGTGCTCCTACACATCCGAGTAAGAAATTGTTAATGGAATACAATGGCTTCTCCTAGTTCCTAATGTTAATGGAAGGCAAAGAATAAAAATCTACATTTTCAGAACGCTAAAATAAAAGAAACTAAACCATAAATTATTGAAAATGCTTTAAAACAATTGTTTTATGGTGCATGAGAAGATGTATTTTGGGTGCATAAAATGGTCTGCAAATAGGCATAGGCAATGGTATTGATAATTAAAATAGATTCTTGTACACTACTCTGACAATCAACAGGTATTTGCATAGTGAATGATAGAGTCTGTCACTTGACAGCTGCAGTAGTGTATGTAGCAACCAGTGTGCAGCCAGAAGAACCCTGGAGTTAAAGTTACTTTTCCCAGATGAACTATTTGATTTTGATTTGCCCTGTCGTTAATACCTCTACTATTATCATTAAAGATAACCTTGAAACGGTGTATAAAACTATGAACCTTACTCAAAAATCATCCAAATATTTTTCATTTCAAAATATAAAATTTGAAGTGTTGCTTACTTTCCTAAGACTTGCATCCTCTACCTGTCCAGGTAGTCCCTGCTTACAGAGGATTTTTTTCATTTTCTATGTGTCTTTGCAGTCAGATGCAGGAGGTTTCTAAGGATGCAGTAAGAGAAGCAAAATAAGAAAAAAACTGGCCTTCAGACATAACAGGTAAAAGAATTAGTACTGCTTTTGGGACTGAAGTTGATCAAAAATGTGGCAAAAGATTTGTGCAAAATCTTCCAAGCCTCAGATATTTGAGCAGTACTCTCCCTGTGACATGCCACCTAATTTATTTTATCCAATCAGATTAATTCACTTTGGGAGTAAATCTACCAGAAAAGTTTTAAGTTGGAGATATTTTTCAAACCCAGAGTATCAAAAAAAATGGGAGGTTGCAAAAACTACAAAGTAGTCAGGGAACTAGCCTTCCAAAATCAGTAAACAGATTTTAAAAGCACATTTTATTAAGAGTAACTTTTTATACAATGTCCAGTATTTAATCAAGATTTGAAATGAAAGACAAGAAAAACTATTAAAAATCTTGAAAATCTTTTAAGAACTTCACCGAATGCCAGATTCAAGAGATGCTTTATTGTGATTCTGGACATGGCTGACTCATGGCTGAGCTTCATCTCCTACTAGCCGACTCTCAGCTTACAGACAGACTGTTGAAATCAGCTTAGGAATCTTTGCTTACTTAGTCAAACTGGATTGTAGCTGTTTTGTGAGGTTGTGAAGTAGCTGAAAATTATATTAGTGGTACCAGAAACAGATTTTGTAAAAGGAGTGTATTTTTGGTATTTTATGCTATATTAAAATGTGGTTTCAAACCACAATGGAACAATCACGGTTTCTCTGGTGTGTGAGTTCATACTCAGGAACAGATATGCTGACTTTAAATTACAGATGTTGCAGAAGAACTAGTTGCATGAAGTCCATTATGAAGTCAGTTATTTCTGGATCAGTTCTAGTTTTCAGAGGCATTTTTTTCTCCTGTCTAAAAAAGGTAATGCTCAAATTGATTAGGTGGGTTAATATTTGGTGTTCCAGGAAGATATGTGGCATGGCTAGATGCAAGATAATATGGCAAAAGGAAGTTAAAGTATTTTTATACTCTCCTTATTCTTTGTTCATTTAAAGGCCAATGCAGTCCTTGGGATAAAACAGTCTGCCCGCATTCCCTATAGCCCTAGTCTAGCACAGAAACAGCAGGTCTGACACTTTGAATTTTCCAGTCTCCCATAACTCATGCCCAGCTCTATTCTTACATTTCTTTCACTTACCTATATCTGACCCACACATCCAGCTCTGGGAAGACACTGATGTGAGAATATACTTGGGGAAATGCTGAAGCCTCACCCAGGCTTCTGTAGCAGGACATAATTCATAAAACATATATAAATCTTTCTAGAACTAAATGCTTTTCTTGCTCAGAAAAAGGGAGAGAGATTTGTGAGAGAAGAGAGGAAAGGAAGAATAGTTCCTTCTGAGGAACTACTTGCAAATGGTTTTACATTTTCTGAATGCAAGTGTAGGTTGTCCATTTTATTCTGTTACTGTAACAGATGTGCCATTTTGCTGCTGGAGCAAGGACAAGGTTTGTGTTGCAGTCCTCAATATTGTCATAGTAAGAACAATTTGTTTTATTTCTTATGTTTCGTAACTTCAAATTCATTCAGTAGAAATTCAAGTGCTGGACTATTTCAGATTCCAAGTAATTTACTTTCTTATAAGTAAAATAGCTCAATAAGTAAAATAGTCTAACCTCATGTTCTTTAAATAAGCTAAGGGCTATTAAGGTTGTTTTGAAGGTAGTGCACTAGCTAACGTTTCATTACTTGGGAACAACGCTCCCAACAGTATATCTCATTATGAGCACGACTTGATATGCAATCAGTATCTGAAAGAAATCTGAATTTCAGTCTATATAGCTTGTTTAATTAGATTTATCCTTTTTGGTTTTGTTCTGGTGTCTGTGACTCATGCAGCCATACTCAGTAACCAAATTTATTTCAGTCCCATCAGTATTTTTTTTCTTTAGGTTGAGGAAAAACTTCTCAGTAAATGAATCTTCATCCTGTGAAATTAAGATTTAAATGTAGAGCACAGTTTCTTTTGCTAGAGTATCTGACTTCAACAACCAATGTTACTGTTTGTATTAAATAATAGTATATGAATAAATGTTCATAAATTTTTATGAATTTTGATATATTATGTCCATATACTTCAGATAGTGTTAAAGTAACAAGAGCAAAGGAGAAATACTTAAAACAAAAGCAAAAGCTCAGTAAGACCTGTTGGACAAAGACTGTTTGTGCTCAGCATTCCCCTTGGAAGCAGGATTAGCCCCAAAATATTCCTCTGAGAGTTGAGGAACTGCATTTCTAGTAATTTACCAGCCAAACCTGCTTATTAGGCAGGTGAGTACTTAGGGGTATTTTATGTGTGACAATGGATGCTTAGTAATTGACACTTTTCGTCTTCCTCTCTTTTGTCAAAAAGTGTCTAGCTTTATTTTGGTTTAGAGCAGCAGTGCTACTAATGTTTTGTTATCTCTATGGGATTGTCAGACAATGTTACAGACAAGTGAATTTTTTTTCTTTTAGACATTCACATATTTCTGCCTTTCAAAAGTTATGTATATAAAAATGTTAAAAGATATAAATTATCTTCTCAGAAAATGTACTCAAGTATGTAAAATTATTTTTATTACTTAAAGTACTTGAGCAATGTGTGGTGCCAACATATGGTTAAAATCTTTTAGACCTACAGACACAAGGTGGTAGTATCAGCCTTTAGTAATAATTGTTTGGGGTGGCATTGCTTTTAGTTAATAGCCTTCTTTCCCTTCTCTCTCCAAACAAGGGCTAGAGAAAATCCTCATCATTTGATTTTGGTCCTGCAAATGTTCAGGGTATATCTAGAACTACTCATGCATCAATCAAGTAGTAAACTGCTAAATTACAGAAATGCGAATAAAATCAAAGTAAGGACATTCATCTCTCCCAGCAAGCTAGAGAAATTTTATATTTTTCTGTTTTATCACATTTCTTCATAAATTCTGAGACTATTGAAGAAAAGAGTGAAAAAAGAAAAAGAAAACAAAAAGAGGGAAAGGTAGAGTTTCAGATAAACAGATTATCTTAAAGATATTATGTTTACCACGAAATATGAATCCCATATCTCTAGCATTCTGATAAATTATCAAGTCCTGGATAATTTGTTAGGAATAGCAGGCATTTTACGCTATAGAAATCTCACAAATAACAGTGATCCTGACTGCTAGATATTGTTAACCCGTCTCATTTGCTAACCACTCTCTTAAGGAGAAAAAGACATTTTTTATGCATGCAGTAGTCATAGCATCATTAAGAAAAATAAAGGTTTGAATCTACTATTCAGCATTTGTCCTTTTTTTCAGGAAGCAAATTAACATGATTTTAGAATAATTCTCCAATACTTTATGCCTTTATACTCTATTTCTGACTAAGATTTTAGGTCAAGGCATAGGCTTGACATTTAACTTCTTGCTCTGGGAGATTGTCTGTAGTATGGCATCCATCATCATATTCATACAGTCACATCAAATTGTGGCAGCTCATCCCATTGATCACTTAATACTCTTGTACTACCTCTAAGAAAGTCCAAAACTACAGAATACTGATATTTTTTTCACCAGTTTGTTGTGGTGGCTGTTCTTTCATCTCTAGTCATCACCTTGTAATATTACAGAAAGTTAATTTCATTCCTTTTCAGCTGCAATCTGTAGAAGAGGAAATGGCCATGTCTGTGTTAAAATAGTAGGATGGTGAAATGGTCAGCCAGAGCATGTTGCTTAGGGCTGTGTCAAGTCAGGTTTTGGATATCTCTAAGGATGGAGACTCCATAACCTCTATGGGCAGAACCTATTCCAGTGTTTGACCACATTCTCAGGAAAAAAAGTTTCTTCCTTATTTTTAAATGATATTTCCCATGTTTCAGTTTGTGCTCATTGCTTCTTGTCCTGTCATTCAGCACCACTGAGAAGAGTCTGGCTCCCTTTTCTTTAATCCCACCATCAGGTATTTATACACATGGATAAGATTCCAGAAAGCCTTCTCTGGTCCAGGCTGAACAGTTCCAGCTCTCCTAGCCTCTCTTTATCAGAGAGATGCTCCAAGCCCTTAATCTTCTTTGTGGCCCTTCACTGAACTTCCTGCAGTGCACATCCCTGTCTGTCTTTTGCTGGGGAGCCTGGCACTGGACCCAGCATCCAGATGTGTTTCTACAGGGCTAAGCAGAGGAGAAGGATCACCTCCCTTGACTGGCTGGCAGGGCTCTACCTAATGCAGCCCAAGATGCTTTTGGCTCTTTGCCACAACGGTATGTTGCTGGCTCATGGTCAACTTGCTGGGACCTGTCCTGAGTCTTTTTCTGCAAACCTGCTTTCCAGCCAGTCAACCCCCAGCCTGTACTGGTGCCTGGGGTTATTCTTCCCCAGGTGCAAGACTTTGCATTTGGAACTTCCTGAGGTTCTTGTCTGTCTATTTCTCCAGCCTGTCAGTGACTCTCTGAAGGTCAGCACAACCACCTGGTCTATCAAACACTCTTTGTTTATCCGTGCAGTGCTCCTGCTGCCTTTGCTTGATTACCTGGATGGACCATTCTTGATCTTAGAGCAGGTGATCTTTGAAAATCAACCGATCTCCTTGTTCCTTCTTCTCCCCAGGGCCATATCCCATGGGGTTCTTCTGTTACAAATCTCTCCCTTTTTCTGAGCAAGAAAAGCAATTCTGAACAGGCCTGCTCTCCTGAAGTCCAGGGCTGAAATACTCCTATTTGCCTCATTTACTCCTCTCAGGATGCTGTATTACATCATCACTGCAGCCAAAGCTTCCTTGTTGCAACCTTCACATCCTCAGCCAGTTCTTCCTTGTTGATAAGAATCAGGTCCAACAAAGCCCTTGCTCTTGTTGGGTCCCTGATCACTTGTGTTAGAAAGTTGTTGTTAATGAACTCCAGAAGTCTCTTTCTCACTTTTTTTAAGGTTCCATCTCTTTTAGATGCTTATATATCTAGCCCATCTGTGCTATACTATTGTGTAGCATTCCTGATAATGAACCTCACATATAAGGAAAGAATATCTGGTTTTCAGTGGACAGTATTTGCTTTTTGCACTTGAAATACCAGGACTGCAAGATACAACTTGAGAGTAAATGACGTATATGGAAATTAATCTTTAGTTATAGAAAAGGTCTTTTAGCCTAGGCTTATCTTTCATTACTGAACTCATGCTTCTAGCAATCTGACTTTATAAGAAGACACATAGTCTAATAAATACAATAAAAAATAAAGGTTACCTTGTCTGCATTTCAATTATTTGTCCATAAATTGATGATGCAGATAATGCTTAGCCAGTCACTCACTGTGTCTGTATATGTAACATATGATACTATGGTCTAATTACTTTACTGGCATGAGTTTAGAATTCCTTCATTATTCATATGACAAGGCTACAAATCAGAAGTGCCAGGTTCTCCCAAATGGATGCCAATAAAAACCTGTTATGAGTCTCAAGGATAGATTGTCTGTGACAGGATGATTGAGCAATAGCCAAAGAATGGCTGAATAAGAATAGCTCCTGGAAAATCAGCCCATCAATTTGATGACTGAATTTTAATTAGGAAGCCTGAGTGTTTCCTCTAGGAATTTGTTTGAACTGGTAAAATTATACTAGTTCATACAAATTAGTATGACCTGATTCAATTAGATGAGAATTATGAAAAATTCTTATTTATCTCCAGGTTAATTTTAGTTTGATTAGAGATGAATTATAAGTATTAAAATGGTAAATATTATCAAATCTAGGCTCTCCATTGATGTAGAGTCTGAAGAAGGACTTGGATTTCAGGATTATAATATTTCAGTAGTTTTGGAGAAAGTTTATTTCTTAAGCAGGGAAAATTCTATTATCAGAGTTTTTCTTGCATTCCTACTATGTGGGCCAAAACTAGATTTTAAGATGCTTCTAAAATAAAATTGAATTCCTGCTAAGTGTGAAACTAGAAACTCAGAAATCAAGAACTAGAAATTCCAGAAAGCTGTGCGGATGTGGAGATCTAGGTCTGAATCCAAGCTCCTTGAAATCCAGATCCAAGCCTTTCGATTTAAACCATCTCTGAGCAAAGCAAAGTAACAACAGCTTTAGCTGGCAGCACTAATAATGTGAGATGAAAGAAATGCTAAGATTATAGACAGGCATTATTTCTCACCATTCAGACTTAACTGGATCAATACTTCTTTCTTACTGAACGAATGTCATTCATTTTCACTATAAGAGAGAGACTGCCAGTTTTCATCAGTTGCATTAATATTAAGTGCTCCCAAATTTCAGAAAGAAATAATTGTGTTAAACTAATGTGTGATCAAAAATAGTTACAGTTATATTGATTTAGCTCTGAGAATGGAATTTGCAAGTTTGGCAGGTTTGTAAAATAGTACCTTTTAATAAATCTAGAAATATTAGTTATTCTATAAAGTGGAGCATTTAACTATTCCATACAGCATTTAGTTATTAGAGAAACAGAAGCACCAGCAGTTTAAAAATGCTCTGAATTCATAAAGATATATTTCTTCTTTTGCAGTTTATACCCTCTATAGGCAGGAATACATTTCTAGGATAAAATTAGAAACAGTTAAGTGATTTACTTTAGATCTGGATGTAGCAACTATATTGAATGCGAGAAAAAAAAATAAATAATGAATCCTGGAGTATGTGTGCCACTCTAAGTATATTGCATGTGGACATAGAAGAGTGGGATCACATCTGCATTTTACTTTCCTGCACCAACCATTAAGTTCTCATGTAAGAGAAATGCTTTTGAAAAGTAAAATTTGACCCAAAGAGCTTTTTTTCCTTCATTTTCCCTCCTCCTCTTCCTTTCTTATAACATGGTCTGAAAAGGCTTAAGGTCTAGGGTTTCAGGGTTTTTTTAGTTGTGCTTTTGTTTTATTTTCCATTAAAATTTACTGTGGATCTCAGAGTACAGTTGCTCCACTTCTGTTTCATGATTTGGCTATCCCACACTGTAAGAACTAGTATAAATATAGGATCAAGACTTTCCAGTACTGACATTTCAGCTGATTAGGGAGATAATAAGTCTCCAGTCTCAGATTTATATAAATCTGAGAGACACTTCTTGTACCATTGCATTATATAAATTTATTATGCTCCCCCATAAAAGCAATTGTGCAGCATAGTTCTTGTTTCTCATACGTGTTATCTATTCTTCGGTTTCACACGCAACCATAGCTTCACATATAGCATCCTTTGTGCTGTCCTCAAAAGGGAGATTTGCTTACGGAAGGTCGTCTTCTCATGATAGTCCCAGGGGCCTGGTCTGATGGTTTCAAACTCAATAGAAAGAAAGAGCTCTAAGATTAAAATTCAGAGATCA
Organism: Ciconia boyciana; assembly: GCF_034638445.1. Classification (NCBI taxonomy): domain Eukaryota; kingdom Metazoa; phylum Chordata; class Aves; order Ciconiiformes; family Ciconiidae; genus Ciconia; species Ciconia boyciana. The sequence continues at coordinate 111,459,778 of NC_132934.1, forward strand.
GAGAAGTAAATATCTGAATTGTAAAATTAACGCATAGCTGTTCAACAACACTGTTAGGGTTTTAAGGATAAAAAAAGCAGTATTTCTTTGTTCAAAATAAATAATTCCAAATCAGATATCATACCATTTTTAAAGAGGAATAGTCAAAGTATTTATGTCTTTGCTATTTGCTATAGCTTCACCTCTTGATTTTCGAGCTCATACTTAATAAGCAGGGGAAAGAGAATATTTTTTCTTACTGAACTACATTCACAATGGACAGATTATTTCTCTTTCATTGTTAAGGCAAGAAAGGATCCTAACCTTAGATAATTAAAGGTTAGGTGTTTTACAGAGACGAAATCATGATTATTTGCATCCTCTCCAAAACTCCAAGCTATTCTTCCCTACTTAGTGTTAAGTAGTGGATATATGGCATGAGGTTAGCTTGTCTTATTCAGAGATAAAATTTGTATTCTTTCTTTATTAAAAGTGCAGTTAGATGGAAATTTAAGTGGAGGAATAGTTCTGCATTTGACTTGCATTTTTCTTCCTATTTAAAATGCTTCTAATAGTTATAATACATACTGAGCAAGTTAAATTATATTAAATGTACAAACGATGACACACCTGTTTTTCTTAAGAACAGACAAGTAGTTTTAAACAAATGCCAGTCATACTCCTGGTTGCCAATAATGCCACACCATAGAAGAGGACATCCCTGGAATATGTAAGAAAGAATAGGAAATTAATAGCACATTCCCTCATTTGCTGTCTTATAGCATTGGACCAATGCAAAATATTGGGAAATCACAGGAAAAATTATTATTCTAGATGGCTTTTCCATTTGATGTTTTCTATTTTTCTCCATTGTCTTACACCTAAGGAAAAAAATCAGATCCTCTACATGTGGACAGAGATTCTGTGCAGAACTGTTTTAACTGCTTGGTACTGTTCAGCCCAACATGTATGAACAGGAGGTAAATATGATCCATTATGCTTATGTACAGTAGGATTATTTTACACACAGTCCATCCAGTATTGTACAATTTAACAACCTAGCCTCAATATTAAAAAAAAATCATATCTGGAAATGTAACAGTAATGTCTATTGTGCTGTCACATAACACATGAAGTATTAGGCAGAAAGATAAATACGCAGACCTTGGAAGAGATCAGAACAGAAAAAATACATGACATGAACAGAGTATTGCCAAAAAGCTATGATGGCAAAGTGAGACTTAAATGGAGGGCTCCATGATACACATGTGACCATGTAAACCTAATTCCTATGTATCTTTTATAATAGTGGAATCTAGAAACCACATCTGGAGCTCTTACATGTATTTATTTCCCTATAGAGGCAGCCTAAATGTTACTCCTCTGTCAAACAATTGGCAGAATACTAGTCTTCACTGCATGTTATTTTTTATCCAAACAAGAAATCCTGTGTTCTAAAAAAATCGAACAACCCTGTCAGCCCTGCTTAACCTCCATTAGAGATTTCAGCAATTTGGCTGTCTGTCGTCTCTGAAGCCTAAAAGCCGTTACTTGGTTGTCATAAACTGGAATGGCTGATGGTCATAGTTATTGCAGTGGATAAAGGCTGGAGCTGAGAGGTAAGGAGAATTAAAAAAACCCTTTCTGCTTGCTTTTGTGTGCTGTATCTAACACTATACTGCAGATTAAGTCTAAGCTTTTGCATATGGAGTCGTCATTCTATCAATTTTCACATGTATGCCTTCAAAACATTTAAGAAAGGAAAGCTGATTCAAAAAAATCAGTTGCAGTTCTTCAAAACATCAGGTACATTACTATTGACAATATACAATTATAATTCCCCTATATTTTATAAAGAAAGTGTTCAAATTACCTAAGATTTTTAAGGAAAGGAATGTCATGAAAGACACATAGTAACTTCCTGAATAGTGCTACAACAATAAAGCATTTAAGTGATTTCAGTGAACTCAAGTGAACTGGTTCTAATTACATGCATTCAGTTTGAATTTCAAATGTGGAAAACCACATGAAATCAGGAGTGTATTTTGGAATGTATTTGGTACCTTAGAGAACAAAGAGAATAAAAATCTCTCTGAGGTAAATGTAGGCTACTAAAATATTAACCAGAGTAAGAAGTATAAAACTGTCAGCAAAGAAAGTCTCCCCTCTCCCCCCATTCCCCTTGAAGTCTGTTTTAAAAAGCATTATACCTGAAATTATATGCTTAAAAGAAATAATTCTAAATGTTTAAAATTTGGTTTAATATGATTCTAAGATAAAGGTACACAGAAGGCAAAATAAGATTTTACTTGAACGCCTGATTTTAGGAATGTAATGACAAAACTTGCTAAAAATTGCACTGAAATATGATGGGAAAATGCTCAGCCCTCCTCTTGGTGCCCAAAGAAGGAATTTCTTGTTTCATTTCCCTCTTTTAAAGGGAAATCTCTTTCACTCCTAGCTTCTGTGCCCTTCAAGGGACTGAATGTCCTGCCTTCATCTCTCTATCCAGGGGAAGAAGGGGGACATTGCACTTATTTTATTTATTAGGTAGAATGCCCCAGCTCTCACTTTCTCAACAGCAAATGAGGTGCAAAGCTCTACCCTGCCATGTAGAGCAAACAATCTTTTTCCATTTAAGGCAAGCACCCTGGTCTAATTAGTTTCCTGTCTATCTGGAATCAAGAAGGAAGAGAAGAGTTGAGAGAACAATCATTCCTCCATTTTGAACTCTTGCTTTCTCTTTTAATGGCATACACACACACACACACATAGTTTTCTTGCAGTGCCATGGAAAACCGTGGTGCTCTGAAACTCTTTAAATGTAATGCTGTTCTTTCCAATATGTTCTCCATACCATGCACCACCACAGAGTGAGGTACATCACTGTGTACAATCCCAGGGCCGTAGCAGTACATATTTGCAGAAGAGAAGTCTTCACCAGATGCCCCACAATCTTTAACTTTGAAAATAGACTACAGGACCAGATGCTAAAAGATAAATCCGGACTGTCAGTGGTCAGAACTATTTTGAAACAACCATTTTCCAGGGATTTCTTAGTTTTCACATACCCAGATCTTTCTAATACTGGGAAAAGAGATAGAGGATGGAAAGGTTTAAGCCTGTTTTGACACTGTTCTAGTCTCACATAACTGCTGAAAAATGTCTATATTCCAATATGGGATTAAAGCAATTTTGGTACCGGAAAACTCCATTATCCAGATATAGTTCTGATCCAGTACCCTCAGGAACAGATAGAAGGAAAAAGAGTAATATCTGGGTTTGGTTTTAAAGCATATCTTATTTTGAAACAAATAAATGAATTCTTATAGCCATTTCAGGTCTAGGAACCAGAGACAGTTATAGTCTAAGTAAAATCTAAATTAACAGCTCAGCAGTAACATCCATGCTCCCATTTCAGATGTGATTGTTTTATTTTGTTATTATTTACACTCTCTGCAGCTACTTTAAAAGTGGATAGTTGATGAGAGCAGTATTAATCACTTTTACTTCTCTGAAGCTGCTCACTGGGGATTAGGAAATAAGAAAACCTTACTGGGAGGTTTTAAGGGAAATATATCCTCTGTAGTAAATGGCTATTTTGGTTTTTTGTTCCCCCTTCTTCCAATACATTAAAGTTGAGCTCTAAGAATCTTAGTAAGCAAGTACTTATCTTCTAACAAAAACCCACTAAATGTATTGAATTAGGGAACAGTGGCATTTTGTCCTTGATATGTCTTATATAGGATCTTTGTTAACTTATAAACTGGAAAATAAATTTTGCTTTAATTTCCCAGAATATAATATAGAATTTTACTGTCTCAATAAAAAGATTTCAGCCCTTTTATGAGAGACAACATATGTCAGATTATATATATAAATGTTATTAAGTCATTATTAATGGTTCAAGATTTTTTCTTTCATTTTTTAATCAAAAGTATGTGACTTAAAACTAAAATAATGTATAGAAGCCATTCTTCTGCTAACATATAGATATTATGTGCAATTAACTAATTGCTAACTCATAACCGTGCTGAAAATTTCCTTTCACTGCTAGTTTAAAGGAACTTTTGTGGGGCAAAATGCTGCATAGCATCTTGCCTTTCAACATACCTGCGCTACTATTATAAAAATGTTCATTTTAATATAGCTTTTTTTTTCTTGGTGGGTCTCAAGAATTCCAATTATGAGATGTTGTATTAAGATACAGAATTCCAATTCTGCATATGGTGTTAATCCAAATTAATAAAATGCAGCTGAGTGAAAACACTAGCTAAATATAGGAATCTATATAATTGGAGATACTTTAATAAAGATAATTTTTAAATGCAGCTATGGGAATTTGGAAATGAAATTAATGTACCTCAAGCACAGTGAATAGATGGAAAACTTCTGGAAGGTTATGCATCAAAACTGGTCCTGATTTAAGGGTTTTTTTGACAGACATTTAGTTGCCTCGAATGTTAGCATAAATATTACTACTAAATTTTCTCTTTCGGACTTCATATGACATTATAGCGATGTAAGTTTTTCCTATAGCCCCATGTTAAAAAAACAAACCAAAGCTAACCAACCAACCAACCAACCAAAAATCAAGCTTCAGCCTGTACTAGTACATGCCAGTTCATTCACTTAATTGTGTTAGTTTGCATTTACTCTCCATTCAGAGATGCTGTGCTGGGGGTCCATACAAACCAGGTATGATGGTTATGCACAGAATCACTGTTCATATGCAGAGGAGCTAATTATCTCCTTAGAATGGAGTAATAAACTGAAACAGTGACAAAATAGAAAATACCAAATGACAAAGCATGAACTTGTGACTGTCCACACTCATAGTTGAGGTGCTGAGTGCATTCAAAACATGAAAGAACAAGCCAGAAGACTAATGTTGATTTCAGTGGAGTTTAGGAATGGTCTTCTACTATGAGGATGTTGTCTTGGATCATTTGGAGGGAAGAAAATTGTTGTCACAGCAGACTGTTGCACTCTACGGTCATAGAGCTGAAATGCATTTACTTAATTCACTGGAGAGTCTATTTAAGATATTTCAACATTCAGAGAATATTTGATGAAAGTATCATTAAGCATAAAGTTTGATAAAATATACATTATTAGTAACAAAGACAAATGAATGTGTGAGAGTATAAAGATTAGAAAACACGAGTGTGTTGTCAGCTAGTGTAATATATACTGGCAGCTCTTTTAACTGATGTAAGCTTCAGTTTTAACTACAGTACCTGTTTGAAGGCAGATAAGGGCATAATTCAAAATGACAGCACTAAACGAACTTTTTTTTCATTTATGAAGTTTCTTGAATACTGCAAAAACATAATGTGACATCTACATCTAGATCAGTTTTGGGGTAATAAGATTCCATCACTATTACTTAAATTAATGAAATTTATTGATTTTTCTTTTTATTCTCCTAGTCATAAGAAAACATTTTTAAGATTTTGGGGATGGTGTTTGATAGTGTTTTGAGCTACAACATGATTTACATCACCAATACTTACAATCGGTGTGAAATCACTGATTGCTCTTCATTGTTTTTAGGGAAAATTCCATAAATTGATATTATGACATTATTTTCTAGTTCTTGTGACATTGAATGCACAGTGTAGATGCATCTCTTTGCAGAGGTTTATTTACCAGTTCAAAATGATGCTTGCCATCCCTGATCCTGAGTCAATCATGTTATACACCAGTTTTTTGAAAAATGCAATACTAGGTATTGATCTCCTTATAGCTACAGATCTAAGCACTAGATATAAGCAGCCTGTGGCAAATAAGGAATTAAGAATGTCAAGTTAATAGAAAATGTATAAATACTAATTTTAACAGCTGTAGTTTCGTTAGGAGAGAATGATGATGATCAGTACCTTGCATTAGAAATTGTATTATTACTGCTTGTAATTAATTAATTAATTATTAATCAACAAGCCAACACAGCTTCACATTTGGTATAACCAAGGGACAGACTCAATGAACTTGGGCCGAAACGCTGTCTGAAATGTTGATTGAAGAATGTAAAAATTCAAGTTTTCTTAGAATCTTGACTTCTTATCACAGGCTTTCTATACTGGGCACACAAGACCTGCGGGAATGCAGAGCTGGCAAAAAGGTTGGAACTTATAGCCAGGGAAACAATTTAACCTCAGACATTAGTTTACAACCTACTGATCATGTTAAGAGTAATACAGATGTTATTTATTAGAAAAAAACACAATAAACAAACATACTTTTCTCTATCTGACAGATATGAGAGAATTTGGTGGATACCTATTCCATCTGTGTTTCATAGTTAGCACCTGTTACAATGCAACTTGTAAAATAGGAAAATGCATGATATGACTCATCTATCAAAATTTCATTTAGTATCTGAGATCAATGGTGTACTTAATGCATCTAGAACCATAGATAACATCATTTTAATTAAAAATGCTAACAGATTAATTACTTTTTAAGCGTATGGCCACAGATAAGAAAATTGAATGACACTTAAATTGGGTTTGTAAGAAAATGAATTTGCATTAAGAAGTAGCTATTAGCCATTTCAGTGGCAATATGTGAGATCAAGGCTATGTATCTTTACTCCTTAGGTTGGGAAACCCGTTTTACAAGAGGTGATATATTTTGGCTTTAAGGCAAATGGGGTCTCTGTGATTTTTCTCGTCTCAGTTTCAGTTTAATTAGTGTCATCACACAGAGTAGCATTTATTCCTTATTTGAAGTAGCAGACAAATGGCCCCTTCTAAAATGACAAGAAAATGCCATAGCTCTGTAACTGAAGCAAGTGGACAGTCAAGATTGGAGGTGAAGGGACTGTTTAATTTGGTTTCTGTAATTTTTTTTTTTTTTTAATGTAATATTAATCCAGTTATAGTTTCAGTATAGTAAGGTTTGAAGGAGTATAAAATGAGCAAGAAAGCACAGGCAACTCTTCCTAATGTCTCATTACAACCTTTCTGATTCAAGACATTTTTTTTTCCCAAGTGAGAGCTGGCCTGTTAATATCCTTAAAAATTACTTTAATTATTTTTTTCTATATTCAGAAATAAATTACTCAATTTATTTTATTCATTCTTTGCTCAGCTTATGTCTAAATTTTCAAATCAAATGTATAAAGATAAATTCTTATGAGGGCACCAGGATGAAAATGGGATATTACTTTTCAAAAAATAGCAACTTCTATTAATTTATATTTTCAAGAATTACTTTTTAATATATAATCTCCTAACAATAGTAAGTGAGTGGGAGCTGAAAGTGTTTACTGTCTGCTCAAAATGTTTTTTCTTGGTAGCTTTTCTCAGCAGTTAATTATTTAAAAGTCTGAATTATTCTGAAGACTGTTTTTCAGCATTATATCTGGACTCATTTTAGTTCATATCTACATGTTGTATGAGAAGTCCTATCTTGTACTCTTTGGCAATGAGAAATAGTGCTGTTACGGTCTGTTCTAAAAAAAAAAAAAAAAAAAAAAAAAAGCCAGCTTTTTTTTTACTTAAAAAAGTAACAAAATATCCAAGTTCTATGTATGGATGAAAAGTACTTTCCCAAAAGATGGATTTTGGACATTACTGAGCCTCTGACATGTTCATTTCATTGGACTTTGATTTACTGGAAAGCATTCCCAAGTGCAAGATTATTCGAAGCTTGTATGACAGCTGAACATCCCAGTTGGAAGACAGAGTTGTCAGGTGACATAAATATGAATGTTTCAACTTTTTTTTTGGTGGTAATTGGGCCACTGACATGTTAAGCTCCAAGCTTTTTAGTTAGAAGACTGTTCTTGGAGAGATAGTGAATGCTATGTTGAGATTAGAACTGAAGTAATGCAGAACAAAGCAAGATACTTCTCATAGCAGGAAAGGAGGCAAGAGAACTAAGACACTGGAAGAAAGCAAGCAATATTCTGGTTTAAAATTACAGATCTTGTGACAACTGGATCTAGAATGTTACTGTAAACCTGTACAGCCCAAAAGATGCTCCTAAAGTGCTGGAAGATTTGACTTGTGTTATGAATGTGGCTGAGGGGAGAATAACCATTTTGTTGGCAAATTTAAATGCCTGTACGTGTTTCCATATCTTGTTACTACCACATAGGAAAACAAACAAATCAATCAAACAAAAACTTATTGCATATGCTTAATTACATATTGCTTCTTAGAATCATTAGAAACAAGTTACAGGAATCTATGAATAAGATTATGCAACTTTTTTTTTTTTCTTTTTTTTAACTTTTTTTCCCCCCCTAGGGTAACTTGTGACAATTACCACAAATACTTTAAGATTCTTGTAAACTTCTCTCTCCTTTTATCTTTTTAGCTTACTTTTTGCTCAAATTTGCTTTGCATATTCCACCATGAATATCCATAAATGTTTATTAGCGTAGAGATTGCTTTCACTAATGAGTAATGACACTCCTGGTGCCATCCCAATAGGCCTAGGCATTTTTCTATTGCTTACTAGCAAATTTACATTTTGTTTCCTAGCAAATTGAAAGTTAATTATGTGGAGCATCAGTCAATAAAACATATGATAGATCTAATGGTTGCTGGCCCATGAGGGTTCTGCATATCTTCTTGGCAATGTTCTTCTCTTTTTAGCTGCAGATTCCCAGGTAAATTTGGTTTAACTTAACTGAAATCCTGAAACTGTGCTGTGCACAGTTTCCTTTCTGGAAGTATTGATTTGCTCTTTTAACACAGAATCAGTGTCATGAAAGTTGGAAGAGACCTCCTTTCCAGAGGTCCTCCTGTCCAGCCTCCTGCTGAGAACAGGTTAATTAGTGCAAGTTGCTCAGGGCTGTGTCTAGGAAAGTTTTGAATATTGCCAAGGATGGAAACTCAACAACCTCTATAAACAGCAATAAGGTCTTTCTGGATCCATCTTGTCTTAAGGCTGAAAAAAACAAAAAGGCTGAAAAAACCCAAATTCTCTGAGCATCTCCCCATATGTCATGTGATTCAGTCCCTGACCACTGGACTTGTTCCAGTATGTACATGTCTATCATGTATTGGAGAGCCCAGAAGTGGACAGGGTGCTATAGACATGGCTTCACAAGGACTGAATAGGGTGGAAGAATCATTTCCCTGGACCTGCTGGCTACACTCATGCTAGTATTAGCAGCACTAGTCCAGTATGCCCTTGTCCTTCCCTTGCCACAAAATCATGCTGCGGACATATGTTCAGCTTGTCCGCTAGGGCCCCAGGCCTTCTGCAAAGCTTCCTTCCATCCAGCTGACACCCAGCCTCTATGGTTGCATGGGGTTATTCCATTACAGATGCAGTATTTAACATTGCCTTACTTCATTGAATTTCATGGGGTTCCTGTCAGCCCATTTCTTCAGTCTGTCAAGGTCCCAAAGTGTAACAGCCCTGCCCTTATACACCCCAGTTTGGTACTGTCAGCTGGAGAACGTGCTCTGAACATCTCTAGCAACTATCTGCCAGTTGGATTTTTTTACTGTTGATTGCAACTTGTTGAGGCTGGCAGTGCAGGTAAATTCATATATTGTCCACCTACCCAGTTCATATCTGTCCATTTGGATTATAATGGTACTATAGGAGCCAGAGCTAAGGTCTTGCTTCTGTAAACAACATTCACTGTTTTCTGTCTTCCTGTACCAAGTCATTCATCTCATCATAGAAAACCATCAGACTGGTAAGGCATGCTTTGCATCTTAAATTGGATGCTTTGTTTTTCTTTAGTGCAAGGACTTGGAATTTCTTTTAACTAGTTGATATAAATGTAATGAGTAACTACAGATAAATAGACAAACATGTTCTGAGACTTCTCAGTAGGGGATCCTCCTTGAAATGTTTCTCTATGGCAAAGAGGGTTTCCTTTGCACGAGAGATTATCTCAGGTTACTGAAGTAATGCAAGCATTTCAGGTATTACTCCAAACTCGGCTTCTGTACTTATGTGAAAAATATCAACTGTGCATAGATGTATTTAAAACAAGTTTAAAAATATGGCCATCATGCATCATAGATCATGACATGAATGTTCAGAGCTGCTACTGTAATTGCTCCACACAGCTCAAGCATCCTCCCTTCCAAATTGGCAAATTCAAAAGGAATCCAGCATTGCAGTAAATACAGGTTTAGTCACTTAGGGTAAAACTGATGATAGGTCTAGCAGCTTACAAAAAAAGCATGCAATGAGCATGCCTTTCTGCCTATACAAAACAACAAATCATGACAACTGGCAGGTATTAAATTTCCCTTTGAGGAAGATTTCACTTCTCTTTTGAGTGAACTATTCACTCACATTTCATGGAATACCAGCTCAGCATTCTTCTGTACAATCATGCTGCATAATGGTTTTTACTTAAATGCGGCAAATAATAGATGATCTAATCCCTAAGTATTGTTTTTTGTTAGCATTGCCCTCCTTTTATGTATTTTTGTCACAGATAGAAGAATGAAGCTGTAGTAGAGATCTCTATTCAAGGATCCCTTTCTTCTTATACTTCATCCCCATGCTCACCCACTTTCTTTTTTCTCCTTTTTAGTTGCAAATGTAAGATATTCTACCCTTCAGATAGCTAAGTCTCATGTTATACCATGAAATTATGGTTGAATGCTATTAAGCATTGCAAAATAACCATTTCTCAATTAAATGAGTCAATGGTGCAGATTACTTGTATAAAAGAAAAGAAAAGACAGTTTTAGTATATATGTGTGGATTGTTTCGTTTGCTTTTGGAGAAAGGGGTTATAATATCTGTAATAAACTAGTTGTTCTAGCAATGTTCCCTCTTTTCTAATCTCCTTCCTGTACAAAGATCTATGTATGTTCATCTTTCTTAGCTGAAAGCACATCTATGTCATTAAAAGCACGTATTTTAAATCACGTCATTATAGAAAATGCTGTAAGGCATTAGGGGTATGTCATGAATGGTACTGTTGAAAAATGTGAAACTTTGAAAGGAGCATTACTGTGTAAGCAATATTTTTATTTCTAATTTTTATACTTAGCTTTAAATTTAAGACAGTAAATGAGAAGTTTTGATATTGGCTGTTACATCTGCTTGTAATATTTTTGACTCTAAAATAATGTAAGAGATTAGGGGATAAAACAGTTTTAAAAATTAATATACAAAGATTTGCCATTTCATTTCCATATCGAGTGCAGTGAGAGTTATATACAGAATATTTTAGACAAAAGACAAAACTCTAAAATATGATGTTGCCTTTTTTTAAATGAGTTCTGTAGCTCAAGTGTGAGGCTAGATAGATCTGCTACTGGTTTTGGAAACCTATTTAGAACTATTCTTTTGCTGACAGCTGTGGATTTGGCTTTATTGTTTGAAGTACAGTTTTCTAGGCCTGAAATAGACAAGGACAGATATTTACATGTGTTGGAAATCAACTTTATATTTTTTTGCTAAAGTATTTCACAGTAATTACAAGTCTAGAGAGCTTTTAATAACAATCTAGAAAATATATAACCTAAGTTGTTAGTACGCAAAATATGACTGGATATCAAAGAGCAATTGATATCAAGTATCAATGATTAAAGACTTTCTAAAGCCTAAAATAAGGCTTTCTAAGTGGCACTTGCAGATGATTTATTGACTAGAAATTAATAAGCTTTCTAAACCATGATTCCTAAAGGTTGATCTCTTGCTGAATGAAACCATTAAGTTGAAGTTCAAATTATCTTCTCCCAAGAAGGATGCCAAACCTGTTGGGTGCTTGTGACAGCATTAGACATTAGACTTCCAAGATGGAGTGTAGGTCAGGTATAGAGTAAGTACAAGATCTCAAGCAGTTCTTCGCATGTTATGTTCCTAAGGGTTTTGTTTGTTTTCTTTCCAGATAAAAAATCAAGATAATTTTCAGCAGGAGCTACATTGACTGGGGTATGTTTCTTTTTAATTGAAACTACGAATCAAAACATTTAAGAACTTAATTTTTTTGTAAACTGAAATTATTTGCAGGGACTAGGAAATTAATTGGTAAAGTTTCCAAGAACAAAGATAATCCATCATAATCTTCTCCTCCTTCCCCAAAGTGATGTTAACCCATTGATTGCTCTGTTCTCTATAAAGGCATGGTATCTTATCATTGATGTTTACCCCTATGGGAAAGGTGGATTTTTTAGCCTGGAAAAATAATTTTGTGTATGTTTCAGTGACTAGTGATGCTGTACATGTTTTCCTACAGGAGCCTATCCAGAGTTTTGCTCAGAGATGGAACCTCGAACCTCTGAGATAGATGTTCGGATTAAAGGATTTTAAGGCAGAGGCAAGAAGGAAAGACAGATCCTATCCATCAGATATCTTTCAAGCTTATCTCAAACCTCAGGAGTAAAGTGGAGTAATTCTAGAATTATTAAGTGAGGGGGAAAAAAATGCACTTTTTTATGTAACAAAAGGTATGCTGGGTATAGTCCCCTCTCTTCTCTTAGAAGCTGCTAATAAATTTTTGTGAGAGAAGACATGACTTGCCCCTCTGTTACTGTGCCAACTTTTTTCCACAGTAAATTGGCATAATTTTGACCTCATGTCTTCTCTAATTTAGTACAAAGTTTACTACTAATTTACTACTAGAGAGAGGGAATCCCTTAACTGTGAAATTCACTTTAGCTTTATTGACTTCCACAGATTTGTTTTAATATTTAGCAGCTGTGTTTTTGATCAATAATATACATATACATTCCTAGATTTTTAAAAAAGAAATCTAACTGAGCATTAAATTAATAGGATTTTAAATTGTGTTTTCTGAATATTTTACAAAACTCTATCAAAATAATTCTTTCCATTCTTCTTTTTGGCATTTTCTGTCTTTCAAACAGTAACTACAATCAACTAAACATGTTACAAATTCTCTCTGAAAAGTTTCACACAATTTATTTGGTGATTTTAATAAAAAAACTAGAGCAAGGCAGTACTTGGAATTTCTCTAACGTGCAATCACATTCACTGCCCAGAGCAACCATTTTGTAGTTCTTTACACCAGGGAAAATATCTAATAATTAGTTTCTTTAGCTAATTCAGAGACATTTAGCATTTCCTAAAATACAATTATTAAGTAGGTTAAGATGAGAAATCTTAAATATCTTACTAAATATCCACTGTTTCTTTCATATACTATATTTTATTTCTAAAAGTAAGTTGATTGCTTTAAATATATTTTCTTTCAGCCACTGTCATCTCATTCTTTTTATTAGTCATTATTTGGCTAATGCTCTTCACGACTTAATTGAGTTTTGAGTCAGAGGTTATAGCTGAATTTAATGCCCTTGGTCTTAAATTTCATGTTTTAATATTCAGGTGTTCAACTTTTTTTTTTTAATAAGATAAGAGCCTTGGTAGATATTCTCCCTTCTCCACATTCCAGCAGCCACCTCCTCAGGTTTCACCGTAAGTAAGTGTAGGGTTTAACAGTTCTAAAATAACTTCATATGGAAAGCTGTGAAGTCCAGAGAATTTATCAGTATACATAAGCATAACGGTAGCTCTGTGGTCTGTTGCCTTTATGTTTTCTTGCATTGCAGAAAGTTGTGGGAAGTTATTAGTTTATTGATTTTTGTAATTAGGTAGGTAGACCAGGTTGAAGACAATAGTTCAATCTTGGTTTTTATTTCTTCTTTTTTTTTAAGTAATATTTTGCTCTGCTGGAATTTTCCTTTATCTTTCTTTTTGTCCTCAGTGTAGCATTTCTGCCTGGTCTTGAAAATGTCAAAAAGTGTTGTATATTATAGCAGAGTTTTGGATGTCTTTGTTGGTTCATGTAGGTGTTTTTATTACAATTTTATAAATGAGATAGTTAATACTTCAGTAGTATAACACTTTAGTAGTTTAATACTTTCAGATAGTTAATAATTTCTAGGAATTTTATTTCTTTGCTAGCCATCACACAAATTAACCTGTTCTGTTGCTGACAAAATGTAGCTTTATGTGCCTTGCTTGTGGTCTATGGAGTTGGAGTTTTTATCTTTTTGACTTGCAGTCAAACATTGCTAATCTTTTAATGTCTCTCACTATGTGCCACAGTGCAGGTGGACAATAAAAATCACTGGCAATACTCAGCCTTCTGACTTTGTTGTGTGTCTCGTAGACACACTGATTAACCAAGACTTTCAGTGGTTATGTGAATCTCTAAAAAGTCAATTTTACTGTGTTACCTATCACACCCATTACTTATAATTATTCTTAACTTTCGGCTTCACCTGACCACTGGATTTCTCACTTTTACTAGAACCATAGAATCACAGAATCATAGAATCATAAAATAGTTTGAGTTGGAAGGGACCTTTAAAGGTCATCTAGCCCAACTCCCTTGCAATGAGCAGGGACATCTTCAACTAGATCAGGTTGCTCAGAGCCCTGTCCAATCTGACCTGGAATGTTTCCAGGGGTGAGGCATCTACCACCTCTCTGGGCAACCTGTTCCAGTGTTTCACTACCCTCATCATAAAGAATTTCATCCTTTTATCTAGTCTGAATCTACCCTCTTTTAGTTTAAAACCATTACCCCTTGTCCTATCGCAACAGGCCCTACTAAAAGGTCTGTCCCCGTCTTTCTCATAAGCCCCCTTTAAGTACTGAAAGGCTGCAATAAGGTCTTCCCAGAGCCTTCTCTTCTCCAGGCTGAACAACCCCAACTCTCTCACTCTTTCCTCATACGAGGGTGTTCCATCCCTCTCATCATTTTTGTGGCCCTCCTCTGGAGATGCTCTAACAGGTCCATATCTTTCCTGTACTGAGGACTCCAGAGCTGAACAGAGGACTCCAGGTGGGGTCTCACCAGAGCAGAGTAGAGGGGCAGAATCACATCCCTCAACCTGCTGGCCACGTTTCTTCTGATGCAGCTCAGGATAAACTTGACTTTCTGGGCTGCAAGTGCACATTGTCGGCTCATGTGCAGCTTTTCATGCACCAGTACCCCAAAGTCCTTCTCTGCAGGGCTGCTCTCAATCCCTTCACCCAGCCTGTATTGATAGCAGGGGTTGCCCTGACCCAGGTGCAGGGCCTTGCACTTGGCCTTATTGAACCTCATGAGGTTCACGTGGGTCCACTTCTTGAGCATGCCGAGGTCCCTCTGGATGACATCCCGTCCCTCAGGCATGTCAACCGTACCACTCAGCTTGGTGTCATCAGCAAACTTGTTGATTCCACTATATTATTGATGAAGATATTAAATAGTACTGGTCCCAGTATGGACCCCTGAGGGATACCAGTTGTCACTGATCTCCATCTGGACATTGAGCTGTTGACCACTACCCTCTGGATGAGACCATCCAACCAACTCTAACTGATTTAATTACTAACTTGATATCCTTCTATTACAAAGGGACCCACTTAGTGGATGTCTACCTAGACTTTAGCAAAGCTTTTGACACTGCTTCCCACAGCATTCTCCTGGAGAAACTGACTGCTCATGTCTTGGATGGGTGTACGTTTACTGGGTAAAAAATTGGCGGAATGGCTGGGCCCGAAGTGTTGTGGTGAATGGAGTTAAATCCAGTTGCCAGCTGGTCACAAGTGGTGTTCCCCGGGGCTCATTTTTAGGGCCAGTTCTGTTTAATATGTTTATCAAAGATCTGGACGAGGGGATCAAGTGCACCCTCAGTAGGTTTGCAGATGACACCAAGTTGGGCAGGAGTGTTGATCTGCTTGAGGGTAGGAGGTGTCTACAGAGGGATCTGAACAGGCTGGATCAATGGGCCGAGGTCAATTGTATGAGGTTCAACAAGGCTAAGTGCCGCATCCTGCACTTGGGTCACAACAACTCCATGCAATGCTACAGGCTTGGGGAAGAGTGGCTGGAAAGCTGCCTGGCGGAAAAGGACCTGGGGGTGTTGTTTGACAGCCAGCTGAATATGAGCTGCCAGTGTGCCCAGGTGGCCAAGAAGGCCAACAGCATCCTGGCTTGAATCAGAAATAGTGTGGAAATAGCAGGACTAGGGAAGTGATCGTCCCCCTGTAGTTGGCACTGGTGAGGCCGCACCTTGAATACTGTGTTCAGTTTTGGGCCCCTCACTGCAAGAAAGACATTGAGGTGCTGGAGTGTGTCCAAAAAAGGGCAACAGAGCTGGTGAAGGGTCTAGAGCACAAGTGTTATGAGGAGCAGCTGAGGGAACTAGGGTTGTTTAGCCTGGAGAAAAGGAGACTGAGGGGAGACCTTATTGCTCTCTACAACTACCCGAAAGGAGGCTGTAGCGAGGTGGGTGTCAGTCTCTTCTCCCAAGTAACAAGCGATAGGACAAGAGGAAATGGCCTCAAGTTGCGGCAGGGGAGGTTTAGATTGGATATCAGGAAAAAATTCTTCACTGAAAGGGTTATCAAGCGTTGGAACAGGCTGCCCAGGGAAGTGGTTGAGTCCCCATGCCTGGAGGTATTTGAAAGATGTGTAGATGTGGCACTTAGGGGCATGTTTTAGTGGTGGACTCAGCAGTCTTAGGTAAACAATTGGACTTGATGACCTTAAAGGTCTTTTCCAACCTAAATGATTCTATGATTCTATGATTCTAATTCCTCATCCACCAAACAATCCATCCATCAAATCTATACCTCTCCCATTTAGAGAGAAGGATACTGTGGAGGTCTGTGTCAAAGGCCTTACAGAAGTCCGAGTAGATGACATCCGTAGCTCTTCCCTTGTCCACTGTTGTAGTCACTCCATCATAGAAGGCCACTAGGTTGGTCAGGCAAGACTTGCCCTTGGTGAAGCCATGCTGGCTGTCTCAAATCACCTCCCTGCCATCCACTTGCCTTAGCATGGCTTCTAGGAGGATCTGTTCCATGATCTTCCCAGGCTCAGAGGTGAGGCTGTCATGTCGGTAGTTCCCAGGGTCATCCTTTCTACCCTTTTTAAAAATAGGTGCAATGTTTCCCTTTTTCCAGTCACTGGGGACTTCACCTGACTGTCATGACTTTTCAAATATCATAAAGAGTGGCTTCGCAACTACATCAGCCAGTTCCCTTAGGACTCTGGGATTCATCTCATCAGGTCCCATAGACTTATGCAGGTTCAGGTTCCTCAGGTGGTTACGAACCTGATCTTCTCTTACAGTGGGAGGGACTTTGCTTCCCCAGTCCCTGTCTTGCAGTCCATCCACTCGAGAGGTGTGGGAAGAGAGATTGCCAGTGAAGACGGGGGCAAAGAAGTGGTTGAGTACCTCAGTCTTCTACTTGTTCGTTATTACCTGTTTGCCAGTCTTGTTCATCAAGGGGGATACATTTTCTTTGACCTTCCTTTTCTGGCTGACATACCTATAAAAGCCCTTCTTGTTATTCTTTACATCCCTTGCCAAGTTCAGCTTTAGCCTAACCTTGGCCTTCATGGCTTCATCCCTACACAATCAGGCAGCGTCCCTGTACTCTTTCCAGAATACCTGTCCCTGCTTCCACTGCCTGTGCATTTTCTTCTTGCCCTTTAGTTTGACCAGCAGGTCTCAACTCATCCATGCTGATCTCTTGCCTTCCTTTCCTGATTCCTTACACCTGGGGATCGAGAGCTGTTGTGTTCTATGGAAAGCATCCTTAAAGGTCTGCCAGCTCTGTTCTGCTCCCTTGTCTCCAAGGGCAGTTTCCCAGGGGGTCCTATAGACTAACTCCTTGAACAGCTGGAGTTTTCCTTTCCTAAAATTCAGGGTCCTGACTTTTCTCTTCTCCTTACCCATATCCTTCAGGTCTGCTAACTCCACCAGTGCATGATCACTGCATCCTAGGCTTCCTCCAATCTTGACGTCACCGATTAGCTCACTTGCGTTAGTGACCAACAGGTCCAGTATCATATCCCCTCTGGTAGGGCTGTCTATTACCTGGCTTAAGAAGCTATCCTCAATGCACTCCAGGAGTCTCCTGGATTGTTTACAGCTTGCAGTGCTGCTTTTCCAGCAGATCTCAGGGTGGTTGAATTTCCCCAGCAGGACGAGAGCTTGCAGGCGCAATGCCTCCTGTAGCTGGAGTAAGGAGGCTTCGTCAATAGGGTCCCCTTGATTGGGCGGCTAGTAGTAAACACCAGCCACAAGGTTCCCACACCAGCCACGAGGTTCCTACATGACTCATAAAATAATGTTTTAAAATTAAATGGACAATGTAGATATAGTCTTTCTCTGTCTAATCTTTATTTTTAAACATGCAGACACAAAATTTAAATCAAGCTTAACCTTAATTATACCTTTCTTTGGTTAAAAGGCAAGGAAAGGTGTTGGTAACCAGAAGACCAATCTTTAATTGTGTCCTCAAATTAGAAAAGATTTTATCATCTCTTTCCTACTGTAGGAAGAAATATTGTGCATTATCATGATGTTGCCTTGCATGATCTCAGGTACATGCAGTAAATTTCTTCTGTAATTGAATTCAGGATGGGGTGGTTTGGTGTTTTGTTTTGTATTTTATTTAATTTTATTTTATTCTATTTTATTCTATTTTATTTTAATTTAATTTCTGCAGAGTCTCTGAGAGTTGAAGACATAATGTGAGCCCCAGTTACTGAGTAACTACTGAAACAAACCATAACTTAACTGTTTTGGGAAAAGGAAAAAGCTGTGACGGTGTGGCTGATCATATATCTTGGTTGTTCCTGTATCTATCATAAACAGATAGAAGAGCCTTTGGTACAAACATATATTTTTAAAAGGTGGTTGTACATCAGAGGGGAATAGTGAATGTACCATTCACTTTGTGAGACTGGTTGTTGTGCCCTTTTAAGGATTTTGGAGTGTTGCCTGGAGACTTAGGATGTTGCCAGTGTGCTAAAAGGGCCCGATACAAAACCCATTGATGTCAGTGGAACAATCCCCATAGACTTAAATGAACTTTAAATCAGGATAAGCAAGTGCTCATGTCAGTATTTTATCTCAGTCATATATGGGCCCACAAAGGAGAGGAGAGGTTTGCAAGCTATGATAAAACACTTCCAGGTCCCAGCAGTAAATCTCACTAGGTATGATTTGATGGTCCTAAAATGGCACTGGGCTTTGTTTTATACTGGCATTAATGAACAATATGGGCTGATAACTTCTGGCAGGCATGCAGAAGAAGCTTGTGTAGACAGAAAGACCCTTGTCTATCAAAATAAAGTAACTTGCAGGAGTTCCAAAACTGTGTTTCCTTTCTAGCAGCTTTACTGTTTTCCTACTTTTAGAAACTCTCCTATATCAGAATTTTGTCCCGTTCGATAGTTGAGGCAGATTTTACTAATTCCTTTTCACAGTGCAAATTCCAACAGTGTGAGACATGGATGAATCCTTATTTTCAGATGGTGATGAACAGTACTTTTCAGATACAGTTACAGCCATTATTAGTGCCTGGCTAGATCTTGAATTCTTACTTTAGCACAATTCAGTGGTGTGGCGATGATAGATAAATAAATAGGATAACCTATCATTTTGAAGGGGGGAAATTACATGCTGTTGAAAACAGATGTGTTAAACTTAACTTACTTGTGTTTACCCTTGCCCACATTGTAGATATGGCTGAAACAGCAGTAGTGGTGTATGGTTTCTTTTTAAACCAAGCAAATATGAACATTTTGTGTTGGGAAATACCACTGTAAATGTAGACATAAAAATTCCTGTGAACTAAAGAAGCTCAGTGGGCACTCAGCGAATATTCACTATGGGTCAGTAACAAGAGCAGTTGATGTTCAAGTGGTAGTGACCTCTCGCCTATTAGCAAAAATCACGTATTTCTGGGAAAGAGATAAATATACAATTGAACAGATGATGCAAACTGCAGCTTATTTTGACAGATTACCCTTAGTACTGCAGAAAGGATATGTATGTACTCTGACTTGTTACAATTTTTTCCTCTGGTCTTCTCATTATCTAGTTCTCATTTATATAGATTTTGGAACCTCTGAAGACAGGCCTTAGACATAGCTGGGAATTTAGCTTTCAGAGCAGCTGTCATGCAACAGGAGCTGCTGTCATATAAGAAGTCCCATCAAATATGCAGTTTTTCAGTATAGGGTGGAGGGGAAGAAGAGGGAGAGAGGTCATGTAAAACAGTGTACGTCTTTGATTTACCGATTGATTTAGTATTTAAATGCTTTTGTGGTATTGAAGACTGGAAGTTTATTGGCAGCTTAGCCTGTAATCCCTTGTTTTCCCAAACATTTTCTGAAAATTTAAATCTTGAACAGATGAAACAAATGTCCTTAGCAAAATCACAGTGAGTGTGTAAAATGGAATTTTAAGATGCTCACAAAACAGAATATTATTGTCTTACAGAAGATCTCTGAAACTGAATTGATACTTATAATATAATCTAATACATGAAGGGTATGAAGGGTACATAATTGGCTCAGTTTTAAGGCTAATTCCACATCACATTGCATTGGCAGATCTGCCAATATCCGTCATGTTTGTGCTTTATTACAGACAAAGGAAGTGCCAAAGAATGAATAATGTGCCTTACATTTGCATAAGTAATTAGGTTTGTGTGCTTACAAGAGATCAGAACACTTTTCAACATCGAAAAGATTAATTCAAGAGCTAACATGTACTGCTGGATCAAGAGCAACTCTGGAATAGATTTCTACCTCTTCTACCTATTTAGAGTGAGATATGAAAATTAACGGTGGGTACCATATAATAGCGGCTGATGTCTTCCATGTCCCAGATGAACTCCACTGCCACCAGCTGAGGTGAAGATTCATTCTCTTTTATTGTAAATGTTCCATTTTGGAGAGCTCCTTCATGATACAGTGAGCTGGAGGAAAAGTGTATTTACATTGGAAACAAGTACCAAAGAGACCTGATTATGATCGGTCAATTTGCTCCCAAAAAACATATCCAGCCTTAAGATATTAAAAAACCCCCAATCAACCAAACAACAACAACAAACCACAAAAAAACAACAGCAAAAAAATGGAACAGGAAGGGTTTTCCTTGACCATCAAGTCCAATTATCTGCTATTGTAGGTTACTTATGACATAGTCTTGTTCATATACTCACATCTCCCTTTATTAGGGCTAGGCCATGTCTACAGGTTTTTTTTACTCTTCCTTTTAGGCGCTGCTTCACAGCTTCATTTTCTCATGGTTAGAAATCATCTTCTAATTTACAGCGCAATTTTCAGGCCAAATTACATACCTTTGTTCTAGTGCTGATATTGTCTTTTAGCTTTAATAGCCCTTCCCTCTCCCTTGTGTTTGTTCCCAGAGGTACTTATAGAGAACAATCATCTACCCTCTTATCTTGTGTTTTGCTAGGCTAAACAAGCCAAGCTCTTTCAGTCAGTTCATGTAAGATAGGCTCACCCTCCTTTGTTTGCTATGCACTAATTCTCTTCAAAAAAAAATTATCAAAGACACTTATTGGAAAATAAAGTTTCAGTGTATGCTGCAGAGCATTCAGAAAGCCTTCCAAACTTGTTTCAGACATAAGCCTAAAAGTTTTCACAAGCAACTGTTTTTAAGCTACAGCTAATTAAATCTGTAAGTCAAAATTGCAGATAATCTAAGTTGGTAATAATGATGCTACTCTATCTGCAGAAATTTCTGGAAAATTAGACCAGTCCAATTTACTGTGCAGCACAAGCTAAGCCAGGAAAACTTTATTTTCCTTGTAGGACAGGAAAGGAACTGAATTTAGAAAAACTAAACCCAAGAATATATCATTACCTCAGTAAAAAAACCAGGTGTCTACCCTCCTTTTCCTACAAAAAAACCTATTGAAATGAAATTTAATATATATGCTTGTGTCTGAGGTTTTGCACTGGGACCATATATTGGGCATATCTGGCAATGTTTGGGTGACAGGGGGCTGTGGAGGGAGTCCATGAGTTGTCTTAGGCCAGTTTGGCAACTAGTGGAAACAGCCCACTGGACCCCAGCACTGTAACAGGCAGGGCAACACATCACTGCTGCTCAAATGTGTTTAAGAAAGGGCAGAAGCAATGAGGGGCATGAGATGCAACAAGGAGACACATGAGAGAACAGAGGGACATACAAAAGGAGACACCTGAGGAGGCATGCAAGGAGACGGAGACGTGTGTGAGAAAAGGGAGGAGAAACGGAGAAGACACATGTAAAGGCATACTGTTAGTGGCATAGCTGGAGATGAACTCCTGGAGGGAAGTGCTTCATGACAGGGGAGGTATCTCTGAGGGATCATGGCCCATGGAGGAGACCACTCCGGGACGTGGATGACCCTGAATCGACTGTGGACCACAGAGGAGTCCATGTGGGGGTGGGGATGCCCCAAAGGGATTGTGGCCCATAGAGGAAACCACGCTGGGGTGGGGATACTCCCAAAGGGATGGTGGACCACAGAGGAGCTCACACTGGTTCAAGGGTTACTTCTGAGGCACCATAGCCCATGGAGGTGCCCATGTTGGTACAATGGGAACAAATAAGTAACACAAAGCAATGAAGGAAAACAAGTACGAAACAGGGAGTGGCAGAAGTAAATCATTACTAACCTCAAGCTCTTGCACTACCAGATCACAGAATCACAGAATCACAGAATTGTGTAGGTTGGAAAAGACCTTTAAGATCATCGAGTCCAACCATAAACCTAACACTACCAAGTCCACCGCTACACCATGTCCCTAAGCACCTCATCCAAACGTCTCTTAAATACTTCCAGGGATGGTGACTCAACCACTTCCCTGGGCAGCCTGTTCCAATGTTTGATAACCCTTTCAGTGAAGTAAAATTTCCTAATATCCAGTCAGGAAATGACTAACCAAAGGGATTGGGAGAGACTGCATGTAACCCTCTGCAAAAACAAGGGAAGCTGAGTCGAGAAAGGAGGAAGGAGAGGTATTGAGCTGGAGTTGAGCCTGGGAAAGGGGAAGGAAAGGTGTTTCCCTAAGTGTTTGTGTAATTATTTGTTGTCTTTTTTTTTCCCTTTTTCCCCTCAATAGCCACATCAGTAATTAAAAGTTTATTTTAAGTGGTCATTAAGAAAATCATGTTAAACTCCCTGCGTTGAGACTGCTTTGTCTATGACAACCCAACAAATTCTTGAGGCTGGTATTTGGGATCAAATTCCCAATTTAAACACAGAAGTATTATATTTAGATCGTCAGAATCTAAGCTTAACTGTCATCTTGCAGTGACCTACCACCAGCTGCCATCTAAATTTCTTACAGTATATAAACCTCCTGGCTTCTGAAGGGCATATCCATGATGACCCTGACTCAGGCAGGTCCACCTCTGTATGAGAGGCTCAGTGGCTGCAGCAGTTACAAAGAATATAAAACCATAATTCAATTCTCTCCTCTGAATGAAGTTCGAAGAAAATCTGAGCCGGTTTCATTCATTTATTAATTCATCTCATTAACTTTAAAGCTCTGTCTCTGCTTGTCTTATCCTAGTTTAGCCAATGAAGAGAAATAGGTGTTTCTGGATTACAGACCATCCAGCCTCTTTAGGCTTTTGCTGTAAGAAGGCTCTTTGTTCTTTTTTGTTGATACTGATAGTGATGAGGTGGGCAGAGCCAGAGGTAGAAATCTACATCTTAAAAGTCTACTTCTGAAGCATGCTAAGGATGAAAACCAGTATATTCAGCCACAAGTTACTTACACAGAACTTTATGATAACTACTAGTAGTAGTACCTACATTTTTAAAGTGTTTTTCATGATTGCAAGCACAGCATACTCTTAAATCTGTTCTTTGTGACAGTTTTTAATCCATCTGTGTATTATATACTTACTAGAGCTGTTTTACTGACTCTCAAAATTTTATCATGTCTTACAATATTTGATGATACATTTTTATTTAGCACAAAAATAGCTGAGCTGAAACCAGTGGAGTCATGATAATTTATTGTAACCGAGGACCTTAAAACCCAGCTCACTGAGCCACGTGGTTATATGAGAATCTCGTTTTTTTTAGTGTTATGGTACATTTCTAGCCATTGGTGATGTTGTTTATGAGGACAAACTTTTTTCTCCTTTAAATTCTAATTATATCAACTTACTAATGAAATGTAGCCAAGGGTCTAAATTATGTATCTGATTTCAGAAAGTGATTATATCATTACGAAAGTCAGAAAAGAGTTTTAGTCTCATCTCAGCTAAATCATAGATGTCCTGCAGCATATATTATTTGTATTATGTATATGTATATTCACACACACATATATATGCACACCCATATATATGCATACATATAGCTTTTACTCCAAACATGTAAGTAGGCAGAAAATAGAATTGTCTTCTAATAGCGCCCCTTTTATGTTGGAGTGAGCCACTCATTTTGTATAGCTAAATGGAAGAACTTCTGGATTAATGAAGAAATTTTCCTTACTACAATGAGATATCTGCAGATTTTAACTGATTTCATGTCCAATAATGTATCTTATTAAAGATCCAGAGATGTTATGCTTTTTTAAATGCCATATTTACCTCAAATAATGGATTTATGGTTTACCTCTGTACTAATATTTAGTTCAATTTCCAATACCTAACAGTTCTTAAAGTAAGTTAGGCCCCATAATCTTCTGCAGTCTTGTATTTCTGTTTACCATGAAATCTCAAGAAAGGAACAGAACTAAGCAAAAAATGAAAGAAGAGTCAGTAAAGGAAGACAAAAGGAAAAAATATCTTTAAAAGTTTTAAAAATATTTAAAATTTAAACAGTAATGATTTCAAAATAAATTTAATCAAGTATACATACCTGTCATCTGAGTGGTATCTTTACAAAACAAACAAACAAACAAACAAATCCCAACCAAAACCCAATTAATATAATGTTATAAACAAAAGTTTTAGCTAAACATTGATAACAACCCTCTATGTAAACTATTGAAACCTACCTAGTGTTCACTGTTGTCAGTATTTGTTCAGTCAGAGGGCAAGCTGTGTGCTACAGAGTTGATGCCTGACTCAGTATAGGCTGCTATTGAACTAGAAAACTAAAGCTATCCAGGAAGAGGTGCAGATGTAAGAGCTAAACTTTTTTTTTTTTTCCTAGGATGCCTTACTACTGTTTGTCTAGCAAGCAAATATACAGTACTGAAGGCTCATTCAGTATTGCCAGCCAAAACTGTCAACAACCAGTCTCACTTGATTTGTGTTTCTAGCCCAGTACCTAGTTGAAATTAAGTCACCTGAAGTCACATATCAGTTGACTACTTCAATAGTAAATGTAATGCAGGGTTTGTCTTGATCCTAGAGAAATAAAGCATGGCGCTACCTAATTTTGCCTCTCCTTTCCTCTTTGGTGCTCTCAACACACAGGGAAGTTAGTACATGAGGCAATTATGTTCTCCCCCTCACCTCCACAGCCTTCCTTCTCAATGTTGAGACAAAGAGGGGGAGACTTGTATTGACCTTGTGAACAGTTCAGCATCTTCCTTCTTCACTGAACAAGAAGAGTTTTCAGGCTGCAAAGCAGTCAGTGTATAACCTTGTATAACCTTGTATACCTTGTATAACGTTAAAGCTATATAACTTTGTATACATTAATTTATTTTAACTTTATGCTTTGGCCAGAGACAGTACAGCAAGAATCAGAATGCAAAAAGAGGCTAAGTCTGAATGAAGAGCTGAAAGATCAATGAGGCTAGATTGCAACTGATTCATCCTCCCTTTCCTACTGCAGCCAAGCTGATATCCCCTACCTTGACAAAATGAAATTTAAGATCTGCTTGACTTTCCAGAGTTACTTGCATTTTATCACCTACTGGTGATGACTGGCTCGTAATAAAGCTTCAGGTTTCATATCTCAATAAAATTCATGCTCCTGCGGTTGCTACTGCTTGATTATACCAGGCCTAGGCATTCAGACATCAATCTGTATAACTGGGGTTTCCTTCTAGATAAAAAAATTAAGGAGGATGAACCAGATACTATGTTAATTTTTAGTTGATTATATTGATAAAATGCACTGGAAGAGATCAATGGAAATATTTGTTTAGAAAATATAGATTTTTTAAAAAAGTAAAATATGTTTACAAATTGTTTCCAATCTGCTCAAGTAGCTAGACTATCTTCATAAAAACAATAATGATTGAGACTGGAAATTATGTACTATCCTATGTTTTGTATGTGGTAGGATCATTGGTGGGCACTTTGTATGATAATGAAGGTGCAGTAGACATCTAAATTGATCCTCTTGTTACTTTCTTCATGAATAGAGGAAATCTCAGTTTAAAACACTTCTGAAAAGTCTTTTCAAAATATCTAAAAATTCTTCTACTGGTTATGCATATAAACATAATATGAAGACTCTTGAACCTTCCTGCTAAAGCAGAGACTAGAACTGTTTAAGATTTTCAGTTAAAATGTTTATTCCCCTACTAAAAATGTCACATTTTGACAAAATTAGCTTTTTTACTTACAATGTTGTTTAAGAACTATAATGATGTTCAACCTAAAAATGTAAAACACTGAAGAAAATGGAGGGGGGGGGTTGTTTGTTTATTTTTTGCTTTTATTGTAGGAAAGCATGCTCAAATTGCAATCTAAATACTTTAAGAACATGTTATATCAAAAGAAAGATATTTTAGAGACAGAAAGTTATTTTTTATTTTTGCAGTTGGTAGCTGGACATAGTGAAATTCAATGAAATTCTTAAAGTTAAGCATGTGATAAACTGTGCTGAAACAGGGTAGACATAAAGTGAGAGACAAATGCAGGAGTTGAAATCTCTCACTGAGGTAGAAAGTGGAAAAATAAGTGATGTTAAATCTTAGATGATGCCATAAAAATGATATAGTAACACAGACTCAAGGATAAACTGTAGTAAGAGGTGCAAAATGGAA
Organism: Ciconia boyciana; assembly: GCF_034638445.1. Lineage (NCBI taxonomy): Eukaryota > Metazoa > Chordata > Aves > Ciconiiformes > Ciconiidae > Ciconia > Ciconia boyciana. The sequence continues at coordinate 111,486,443 of NC_132934.1, forward strand.
TTCTTTACACACAGGACTTGACAAATCATGTTGGCTTAATTTGGTAATCAAAAACATTCCAGAGATTTTGGACAAATTGGACAATGTCTAAATGAGTATCAGAAGTAGCTTTGCTAATGTAAAGAACACTGTGAAAGGCTTGTTGCAGAAAATGCTACAAGAGAAACATTTAATAGAAAGGACAAATAGGAGAAATGAATATGACTGGCAAAGGATATATTTCTCTTGAGGGAACTAAATGCATGCAACAGAAAAGAGAAACAATAAAAAGAATGGAAATACAAAACCAAAACAAAATAAGACAACCACCAAAAAACTACCCAAAAAAACCCACAAGAGATCCTGACATGTAATGGGACATTAGCTATTTCTGCAGCTTTAATTCTATTCAGGGAATCCATCAAAGCAAACCATGAGGAGTTTTGATAAGTGTCAATAAACAGGAACTGAAAAAGCTTCTTCTGAAGTTTTTCAGCACCTCTAAAGTGGATCTACCTTTAAACAAACAAACAGTTCTTTTTCTAATGAAGCAGTTATTGATGATGTAAAGGTTAGCTGTATGAAGCAAATAAACAAATTTTGCACTGTAAAATGTACCTATACATCTGTAGACTGGTAGATAATTGATAGTGACATGAGTTAGATTAAATGTTAAGATGCGTTTAATAAAAACATTATGCTCATCAGGGTAAGAATTTATGCCAAATTACAGGACAGTTTAATGCTCCCATTATCTTCTAACAAATAGAGATAATAGGAACCTAACTTTTATCACCTTTTGCAGGGGAACATTTTAGTCAGTGTATTAAGAAGAAGAAAAATAAATGTTAGTATTAATCTGCCCAAATATATATCTGACACATTCATCTAGTCACAATTTGTTGGGTGGAAAGGGAAGGGTGCAGAGGGAAAGGTATTTTGGGGGCATGGTACTTTATATCCTAAGGTATGTATGTATTTCAACAAGGCTAAGTGCAAGGTCCTGCACTTGGGCCACAACAATTCCATGCAACACTACAGGCTTGGGGAAGAGTGGCTGGAAAGCTGCCCGGCAGAGAAGGACCTGGGAGTGTTGGTTGACAGCTGCCTGAATATGAGCCAGCAGTGTGCCCAGGTGGCCAAGAAAGCCAATGGCATCCTGGCTTGTATCAAAAATACTGTGGCCAGCAGGACTAGGGAGTGATCATGCCCCTGTACTCAGCACTGGTGAGGCTGTACCTCAAATACTGTGTTCAGTTTTGGGCACCACTCTACAAGAGAGACATTGAGGTGCTGGAGTGTGTCCAAAGAAGGGCAATGAAGCTTGTGAAGGGTCTAGAGCAGAAGTCTGATGAGGAGCAGCTGAAGGAACTGGGGTTGTTTAGCCTGGAGAAAAGGAGGCTGAGGGGAGACCTTATTGCTCTCTATAACTACCTGAAAGGAGGTTGTAGAGAGGTGGGTGTCGGTCTTTTCTCCCAAGTAACAAGTGATAGGACAAGAGGAAATGGCCTCAAGTTGTGCCAGGGGAGGTTTAGATTTGATATTAGGAAATTTTACTTCACTGAAAGGGTGGTCAAACATAGGAACAGGCTGCCCAGGGAAGTGGTTGAGTCGCCATCCCTGGAGGTATTTAAAAGACATTTGGATGAGGTGCTTCGGGACATGGTATAGTGGTGGTCTTGGTAGTGTTAGGTTTACTGTTGGACTCTATGATCTTAAAGGTCTTTTCCAACCTATACGATTCTGTGATTCTATGATTCTGTGATTCTGTAACTAAAATAGGGCAGGTTAATGACCTTTGTAAGTGCATGCTAGATTGCGGACTGAGGTGTTCATTGCATCTTCTTTTACAAACAAAATTAGGTGAGATCAACAGTGATTCTAGTGCCCTGTCACTTGTGGAGGTAACGCCCCTGCCTGAAGGCTACAGTACAGGTACCGTGTACTCCTGGTTCCTGTCTGGACCCTTCTGGTGTGCTGCAGGGCCAGGCTTAGCACATATACGCTTCTGCATGTAGCACAAGGTGGATGCAAGATTCAGAAAGAGTCAGGATGCCATAAAGTTCTGGCAGAGATAGACTTCATTGTCCTCAGTGTAAAAGCTGCCATGGATGAGATTAAACTCATGCCAGTGATATCACAGCTGGTTGTCTAAAATGAGGACTAGGGCTGAGCATAAAAAGTCTATTTTAAGAAATTTCTTCTTAATGTTTAGGGGCTGCTCTTCTGGAAGCTTGAAACTGGGAACAGTTCGGTGAAATTAGAGTAAACAAAGGTTACAACTTTGTGGATATAAGAAGTAAGTAACTGCAATATTCACTTCATCTTTCTTTTTTTTTAAATAAAACGATCAATATCATGCACATCTTATTTTTTGAAGAAAACTAAATGTCCTAAAAAATGCACTTCAGGATTAAAGAGAAATAATTATTTTAAAAATCAGAAGAATTGAGAAACAAAATACAAACAGGCATGTACAACTGTTCTTTTTTAAAAAAATAAAAGTATATTGTTCATCTTGCATGAGATGTAAGTTCAATGCTTGCCTTGGTACAGAAAATGTAGGAGGTGTTGCATTTAGTCCAAGAGTGAGTCAGCATGTACTCTAGCAGACTTTCCAAAAATAGTACCATCAGCAGCTTCTGCACAATGCTACAGAAAAAAAACAGTCTGATGAATCACCCTTGCTAAATACATGGAAAATAGCTTAACAGACAGCAGAATGATGGAGAGGAGGCAACATTGGAAAAAAAATAATGCTCATATCTCAGAGAGTTACATTTCATTATTTCCCCAAATGTGTGTTAGGTGTTTATTAAATACACTGGATCTTCTGTACTATACATTGCATGTGTCTGTTAGTGTATGTGTAAATATATAAATAAGGAAAGTTTCTAAAACTTCTAATTGCTCTATCTTTCCAATTAAGTATCAAATGCAGTTGGCTGGAGGGTTTTTTTCCCTGGTTTTGTCCTGTTAATATGTTATTTTCAGTGTCACAAAAAAGGTGGCAACTGAAGAACAGAAGCGGCTGGAGGGCGAGGGAGAGAAAAAATACTGATTTTGTGGAAAAGCCATGCTGCAATTCCTTCTTCCTTGCTCTCCAGTCACCTCTGTGTTTACTCCATCTCCTTTTATCCAGGTGTGGCACTCGGGTGGTTACAGTGTGTCAGCTAGCAAGTGTTTTTCCAGCGTTTGTGGGATCAGGAATTAATGACTGCATAGCCAGTGGGACAGCTAGCAAGCTTTTTGCACAGCTGTGTTCAAGTCCCAGAGAACAGGAAGTTACTGAATATGAAATTCATCTGCAAAGATGCCTCCCATTTTGAAAGGAAAACAATACTGTTTGCACACTGAAAGTTAAGAGTTGCATTTTATGTGGTACCAATGAAGTGCTACTATTCAAAAAGCACATTAGAAAAAATGTAATCCTGTTTGGCAAAAATTGGTTTTTATGTAGTGAAAGTCAAATTATATTAAGAGCATTCAGACACCACTGAAGTTATCCTTTTATTTGTACAATGTGATAATGCCTGTGTGTTTTTATCCACACAGTCAGAAATGATACAGTTTAAACTCCAATGAAGAATGAAATAATGCACCCTAAGGTTTAGAAGAATCAGTCCATTGAAATCAAAAAGGATAATTCATACTTATTTGATTGTTTGTGTAATACCAGAGACTTTGTGTCTGAAACATAACACATCAAGGAAATTCGATCTTAATAAAAATGTCTACATGAAAGCAGTTAAATGAACAGACCTGAATGCAATTTCAGAGCCATTCAGAATTTTTTGCCATATGTAGTCTTGAGGTTGGACTCCCTTACACTTTTACATACTAAAACTTACTTTCCTAAATAAAGACTAGATGCATGAGTAGGGTCTGTGATAATTTGGGATAAAAAATGTGTCTGACAGCTAAATAAATCTATTAGGTTTTTTTAATAGATGTACTTGGGCTTCGATTTTGCATATTATGTGCTTTTGCTGTATATGCTGTAGGATATCAGTAGGACTTCTCACAAGTGAAAGTTTGGAATATGCATAGTTAGGACCACATAAGAAAAATAGAAACTTGTTCTCTCTATATATTCTGTACCCACTTGAGTCAGACTCTGTACAACATCCTAATTACTTGTATGCAGCAACTATTTTAGATGGGACAAAAAGACTTTATTTTCTTTACATTGTGCTTTCTTTGCATCTGTCCTCTCTGAATATGTAGAAAGGCTGGCACAAGCTTGCTTAGAGTGCATACAGAAAAGGTGAATATATTAATAACTATTCCCTTACACACTCACACCAGGTGATAGCTCAATTATTGTAGCTTTTTGTCATTTTCCATAACTAATTAACCATGTGCAAATATTTTTTGTCAGATGATATTGCCAGTTAGTGGGGGAAAAAATAGATGAACTAATTTGGGATAGATGGAGACTTAGCATTCACACAACCATTAGGTTGCCAGGAGATTGTTTGGTGCTTTATCATTAAAAATAGATATTAAAACAAGTTTCGGTTAGTTAAATCTTCTGTTACCTCAACCAATAAAAATGTGAAAATTCCTAACAGTAACATGAAATTTAGTTGTAAAGTATATTTACAAAAGAGCAACAGTGTTCTGAGCGAGATACTTTCAATAAACAGTGTAATACAGAAGTTTGATATAAAATTGATAGGATGGCTTAAAGACATTGCAGAATTTTTCTTATTGCATTAGAGTGTATGATCTTCAAACTACGCCAGGCCTTCCTGGGGATTCAATCTGTAATAGCTTCCAAGTGAACAAAAAATTTCTTACCATTTTTTCACATTTTACAAATTTTGCAAGCTACCTATGCAATGGTACACCATGCGTGTTTTCAAAGCCTAGATTGTATATTCAAGCTTTTGTGTAGGATGTTATAAAATAAGAGAAGGCAAAACTGAAAGGGACTACAAGAATGCATATAGCCACCTGAATTGTCCAAAAGCATGACCAGCTGTGCTCATTCTTAACTGGTGTTTCTCTAATCTGCTCTTAAAACAACTCCAATGACAGAGGCCCTATCCAGTCTCCAACCAACCTACTCAACAGTTTCCCTATATCTCTAATGCCTAGCTTGACTCTTCCTTGCTGCAATTGAAAACTCTTACTAGCCAGGAGGAGTAAACAGAGAGACAATGTTTATTCAATTTACAGGTGACACCAAGGTGACAAGGGTTGAAAATACACTGAAGCAGGGGGTTAGAATGCAAAACAGCTAGTGAAATGGCTTGGGAAAAAATGGGTTGAAATATTGTAAGGAGAAAAGTATAGTAGTACAATGAACAATGAGCAATAGTGTTGTGACACTATTCAATACTTTGCAGCCATCCCATAGTATTTTCATCATGAGTGTGTTCCCTACCTTGTTCCTGAGAATATTATGCAAGTCTTCCTCTTCTAGGAATTTTCAAAACATGCAGTCGCCTTCTGGGAAAGGTAGGTACCTATGCACAGAATCACAAGCGGTGATGTTGACTACAAGGAGCCTGAGGTGCCCCAAAGGAAGCAGTAATTCTGCTGTAGGTTCTAAAGAGCTGGCTACACCATCCTTTCTGATAGTAAGAATAGCTAAAAATTGAATAAATTTCCATTGTATCTCAGTACATTGTTCACTGCAAGAACAATTTGCTTTGAATGTGTCAAGAGATAAGTGTCAATAACAACACAAAATTTTATGTGTAGTTATATGGAAATATGTTCCTGAGGTAAGATTCAAACTTATTTTCCATTGGGCGAAATGAGAAACTCACTTATTCTGTGGTTCTATGCATTGTAACACAGAAGGCTAACAATTTTACCACATGTTTGTGGGTGCCTGAAATGCAAGGTTGCTGTGTAAGAGAATGCAGTCTCCAGTGCTTACACTCCTTTCTACTGGTTCTTAAATGTTGTGTTAATATAGTTCACTTAAATTTTGTGAATTAATATATCCATACAAATGCTGTACCATGGCAAGCTATGAGGTTTGACTTTTTTATCTGAAACCAGTGAGCCTACTGAGATAACTATCACTCTTAAAAGCAATCTATGATTATACACACATTATATTTATCATATCATGCAACTGTCACAGGCTTAATCATTTGACATCGTATTCTTATGTCATTAGTGAATGTGTATAACTTTTATTTATATGTTTCATATGGATAGAAAGGAGAAAGGAGAATAGTTGTCACTGTCCAAATTCTTATTTTCCTAGACCTCTGTACTTCAGGTTTCACTTGTTACAGCTCCTAAGAGTCTGAAAAGATAACATCCAAAGTACTGGCCTACAAAATGTTTGTGCTCAGAGATAATGGTTTCCTGAGTACGACAAAAAAAAGAGGAGATGCAAATGCATTTTTCAATAATGACATTAATTTTTAAAAGGAAAACTGTGTATTATATTAAGCAAATGATATATGAAATTAATGATATATGTTAATATATCAGTTAATGATACGTGAAATTTTACATTATCTTACATACCTTTTAGCTGCCACTCATCTTTACCCTAAATTTCTCAAGGTCTCACTGTAAAAATCATTGATGAAATTATTTCTCTATGAAGAGGAGCAGAATTTTTCCCTTCATAGAAGCTGTAGGTTAATTAATAGGCTAATAAAGAGAAAATCTACTTATTAAAAATAACAAGGGAATATCTTCATATTGACAAGATGTTGAATATCACTCTTTACTAGCTTTAGTCACCATCATATTTGTCATGGTTTAACCCCAGACAGCAACTAAACACCACCCAGCCGCTTACTTACTCCCTCCCAGTGGGATAGGGGAGAGAATCAGAAGAGTAAAAGTAAGGAAACTCATGGGTTGAGATAAAGACAGTTTAATAGGGAAAGCAAAAGCCACCCACGCAAACAAAGCAAGGAATTCATTCACTACTTCCCATCAGCAGGCAGCTGTTCAGCCACCTCCAGGAAAGCAGGGCTCCATGACGCCTAACGGGTACTTGGGAAAACAAATGCCATCACTCCGAACGTCCCCCCCTTCCTTCTTCTTTCCCCAGCTTTATATGCGGAGCATGACATCATATGGTATGGAATAGCCCTTGGGTCAGTTGGGGTCAGCTGTCCTGGCCGTGTCCCCTCCCAGCTTCTTGTGCACCCCCAGCCTACTCGCTGGTGGGGTGGTGTGAGAAGCAGAAAAGGCCTTGACTCTGTGTAAGCACTGCTCAGCAATAACAAAAACATGCCTGTATTATCAACACTGTTTCCAGCACAAATCCAAAACATAGCCCCCATACTAGCTACTATGAAGAAAATTAACTCTATCCCAGCCACAACCAGCACATTCTCCACCCATTATTCCATAACATTTATGTCATGCTCAGGTACCACATTATCCAGTACAACCTCATTACCCACCAACCCCCTTCCCATCCTTTGATATAATGCACACATATCATTCCCTTAGTCTATGGGCCCCCCCTCCCCCTGTAAAATGCCCATAAAATATCTGCAAATGTCCACAAAATGTCCACTGAGTTCATTTAGTCCATGACTTTGGGCTCCATCTGTTATGGTGGTCACTCAGGACAGGAGAGGTGGTGTGCTGCATGAATTTACTGGGCACCAAAGGCAGCTCAGGTCGGGTCACTGCTGCACTTGCACTGCTTCTTGTAAGGCTTGTCCTCCATTGGTTCAGGTGGTTCCGGCTGTAGTAATTCCTATAACATGCAACTCAGATCATAGGTTACAACAATTTAAAGGTATTCCCATTACAATCTCCACCTCTGGTCCCTTTGGGCCGGGTTATAGGGTTTAACATTGCAATGAACTCCTCCCCTTGCCCCTGCTCCAGCTTGGACTTATCCACAGACTGCAGTCCCTTAGGGGTGTACCTGCTCCAAGTGGAGCCTTATCTATGAGCCACAGTATCTCCAGGGGTATACCTGCTGTGACATAGACTTATCCACAGCCACAGTCGCTTTGAGGCGTACCTGTTCCAGCGTGGACTTATCCTTGGGCCACAATCCCTTCAGAGGAGTAGCTGCTGCAGCACAGACATAACCAAGGCCACAGATACTTTGAGATGTACCTGCTCTGGTGGGGACTCATCCATGGCCACAGATGCTTCAGTGGGTCCTGCTCCTGCATGGATTCATCCACAGGTCACAGTCCCTTCGACTTGAGTTCACACTGGAGTTCCAGCCTGTCCAGTACAGCAGCACAGAAGCAGCAGCGATGCCCTGGCCATCTGCCAGCACAGGCGCAAGGCCATTGCTGTTATCAAGATGTTCCCAGGCCCAGCAGAGTAAGATGATAAGCAGTACAGCAGTACAGCAAGCAGTGAAAGCAAAATGCAGCCACTAACGAGCCCTAGACTCTAATATACAGGAAGGCAAGCAAGCCTCATGGCAAGCACAGGGGCCTGCCAAGTAATAGCTAAACAGCAATAACAGCTATAAATTTGATCTAGCACGTTCCGATCAGAACTGTCATTATCTCAAACTCCTTGAGCCCCACACTGGGCACCAAAAAAGGACTGTTGTGGTTTAACCCCAGCCAGCAACTAAGCACCACACAGCCGCTCGCTCACTCCCCCTGGTGGGATGTGGGAGAGAATCAGAAGAGTAAAAATGAGGAAACTTGTGGGTTGAGATAAAGACAGTTTAATAGGGAAAGCAGAAGCCATGCACGGAAGCAAAGTAAAGCAAGGAATTCATTCACTACTTCCCATGGACAGGCAGGTGTTCAGCCATCTCCAGGAAAGCAGGCCTCCATCATGTGTTAACAGTTACTTGGGAAGACAAACGCCATCACTCCAAATGTCCCCCCCTTCCTTCTTCTTCCCCCAGCTTTATATGCTGAGCATGACGTCATATGGTGCGGAATAGCCCTTTGGTCAGTTGGGGTCAGCTGTCCCAGCTGTGTCCCCTCCCATCTTCTTGTGCACCCCCAGCCTACTGGCTGGTGGGGTTGTGTGAGAAGCAGAAAAGGCCTTGACTCTGTGTAAGCACTTCTCAGCAATAACAAAAACATCCCTGTATTATCAACACTGTTTCCAGCACAAATCCAAAACATAGCCCCCATACTAACTACTATGAAGAAAATTAACTCTATCCCAGCCAAAGCAAGTACATTTCAAAATAATTTTCTTTTAGCTACAAATACATAAAAGTTTGAACAAATATTGAAAATACGTAATAAGATATAATATTTCTGAGTGCATGTTAAAACAAAATGTACAATTTTAACCTAATTAAGAATACATAAATATATAAATACATTATGGGCTGCCTTACATATTATGCAATGAAAATGCCCAGCAATTGATGTGCAGTTGTAATTGGTTTTCTGAGAGAGTTTATATTATTATTATGCCAAAAGTTGTTACATAATACAGTATGACATATAAAGGCTTATTTATAAAAACATATTTAGAAGGTCAAAAAGTAATGTACTTGATATAGTTAACATGACAGGTTTTTTACTCTAAGTAATTGTAACAAAGATTAAGTTCAACAATTCACCCCTTGCCACGTAGAATCTAATGGAAAACCATTATATTACAATCTACAAATTCCTTGCCTATTTTCACAAAAGATACTTCAAATATGAAATGTCTGTTGACTAAAAATAGCCACATTAATCGTAGCCTTTTGAAGAAAACTTGTTTAATATATTTGCAACTCTTCCAGTTTGATGACCTTCTGTTGATAGCCTTAGACTTCTCTGAAGTCACTGAACGAAGTCAAAACAGAAGTCTATTAGTGCTTAATTCTCTCTGATCTTTACATTTTCTTGTATTTTATATCTACACCACACAACATAAAAGCATTTAATTTTCAAAATAGAAGATGAAAATGAGAAATTCTAGCATCAAAGAAAGAATTGTGTGTGAAGTACAAGGAATTACCAACTAGAATGCACAACATGGTTAAGTAAAAGGCACTCACACTGTAATCTGTAACAATTGTTTCAAATTTCAAAGTAGATAGGGACACATTGACAATCTCCAAATCATTTTGGAATCACTGGGGACTTTGTGATGAAAAATACAATTAACTAGTTGTTTATCCTTATAAAAAAATTTTTTATAAGAAATTGTTGAAATAATTAACTTTTTTTTCCTCCATCTAAACAAGTGTAATGAAAAGTATTGAAGTTTTTTAACCACATGTATAAACTGTATAGAATAATGTATTTAAATATCATATGCTGTAGCAAAAGCCAAACTGGAGTTACATTGGTACTAGACACTTGAGAAATTGTTGGGGAAAAACTGGCTGAACATTTACAATGGGCTACAACTAGTGAACATTTACAACCACAGATAATATATATATTCAAAAAAGGGGAGTAAGTGAGCGAGACATGGGCTCAGTTTGGAACAATAATATTCACCATGCTCATCTGTGGAAAAGGGTTTTTGTTGTGAAACACCTATTTAATTTGATGAAGTATATTTCAAAATCAGCTCAAGTATGTTTTTAGGTTCAGATTTCAAGTACTGATTATTTTCTTTAAAGGAATAATTTTGACCTATTTTGTTGACTTCTATAAAAAGATTTTTTGACTAGTGTACTTTATATAATCTGCATGGAGGAAACAAATTGATTTCTTATCGTGTGAAGAGATGAAAAGGATGCTTTAATATTCCAGTGAAATCACATTACAGGGATAATCACAAACTAAGCTATGTGCTTATCTTTACTGATATGGGGGGTCTTGCTACTCTCTGTGGTACTCACTCAAATGCTTAAGGTTAATCATAAGATTAAAAGAGTAGATACTTTCATTGAAAAAATTGATCTTAGGAAAATATCAGATTTTCTACATGATATAGACTGAATTCTTATTATTGTCTCCAAATCAAATGCATAAAATATTCCCATATAAACCCATTCTGGTTTGAGATATACTTGCTGATTTATGCAGTATGTCTGGATCTGGGTGTCACACAACCAGAGCATGAGCTGCTTCAAATACAGTTTCTTTCCAAAAACTGCTAGTGGAGCACATTTGTTCGCCTGACATTATGATATTGGGCTACAAAGGCCACTCATTTCCTCAGGGACTCTTCAGTTATGATTCACACCATTTTGAAGCCAAAGATGTGGTATCTTGTTTTATTTTTCCAGGGAATTTTCAATCTGTGTACTGTAATGAAGTCTTAAGACATTCCCTAGAAGGCTTTGTACTCTGAAGCCCACATATCTCTATTTTTTTCCTAATGATTGTGACTTGATAACTCTTAAGTTGTGTTTCATTGGGTTTTAGCTTTGAGGTATAAAATTCATTCAGCTGGATATTATTTGGTATTTATCAAGGTATTAAAACAATATCGCATGGTTGTCTCCTGAAATTGGTATGAATTTGATTGCCAAAAAATATGTTTTTCTAACTTGCTAAAATTAGTTATGTACAGAAGCAGTACAATGGACTCGATGCTGCCAGGATGGATGTGTTAGCGTGACAGCACTGAGGAGAAAGTTTTCCACTGGCTCAAATTACTCTTCAACTCTGGAATAGCATAGATTATTTATCTCAAATCTTATTAAACCCACCAACAGCTAACATATTCAGTGTAGGTTCAATTTGAAGCTAATTTTCTACCATATCAAGCATGACTTTTTCACTGAAACATTAATGGGGGAAAATAGCTGCATAAATATAAATCCATAACAATATAATTCATGCAATCAACCCTACCTATGTTTTATAGTGGTGTCTGTCATTGTTACAGTCTCTTAAATGAACTGCAAGAAAGGTTAAAAAAACTCAAGGAAAACATTCATCAATTATATGTAATTTTTCAGCACACCACTATGAAATTAAATGTTACCTCTTCCTTTCCAAACTTTCCAAAGGTATTTTCACTTACCTGTCTGAAAAGCTTCTCAGGGAAAGATCTTTCATCTCTTCTAGATGGTTTTTGGGTTTTATTTCAATATTTATTTAAGTTAAATATTTATTTATAAGCAGTAGATCCAGATACAAGTTAAATTACATGTTAGACTGTACACCTCTTTTCCCGAACAATACACAATGCAGACTAACAGTTATGCATATATGCAAGATTACAGGCATTGAAAGAACTGTTGAAATATGTGTAGTACTGCTTCTTTACATTGAGATCCAAGAAGTCCCACATTATTTAGAATAAGATTTTCCTTTTGTTCCACACCAGTTAGTTGCATTGCAGATGTGTGCTTTTACACACCTGGAAAAGCCTTTATATTACTTCCTAGGAATGTGAGGGTAGGATATTAATGTATGAGAATGCCTTCAGTATGTGAGATTTTGATCTGGAACACTGTATTGTTGAGCCAGAGCAACAGGAAGAAGATTTTGATTACATGCATTTTTTTTCCTGGCAGTACAGTCACATGTTGTTCTTTAGAGTATTAATGTAATTGACAGTGAATAGAAAGGAAGTCCTAAACTTAGTAAAGCTTTGGGAAAAAGTACATTTTATACAGAAACTTTTTTAATTTTTTGAGAGAATATTTGTGTGATCTCCTGAGCTCTATCTCATTGTGACATTTTCTCAGGTTGTTAAGAGTCACATTGCATTATCTTCTCTAATACTGCTTGGCAGAGTACAAGGAATACAACTTGATTTGAGTTGTCACGGTGCAACGTGTCCTCAAGACAACTTTGAAAACAAAAGAACAAAGTACCATAAAACAGACTGTGGCTTTCCAGTGGGAAATAGGAGATGGGGTTTTTTTGGTGTTTTGGTTTTTGGTTTTGTTTTTTTTTATAAGCAGTGGAAAGTATACATTGGAACAAGTTCTCCTCACTGTCTTCCTGACTTGTACCTTTTTTTTTTTTACATTAAACAGTGGCAGATCCTTTCAACTTCAATGAAACAGTAACAGTGCAGCCTAAAGGAGTATATGTAGTTCACAAAATATGCTTGGGCAACCTCTTAAAATGGAGGAAAAAAGAAATCTGAGCATGTGAATTTATTGCTGGTTTTTGTTAGCTACAGAGTAGTGAGTACATGGAGGTTTTAAAAGATCTTAGATGCTGTTGACATTCAATGGCAGTTGGGTGCCATATTCGCTACATATCTTTTGAAATTTTAATTTATTATGATTATGGAAGCTATGAAACTGAGAAACTTTGAGGGTGAAGTCTCTCATTATCTCACAGAAGAGGTACAGCAGGGAACCTGGAAGTTCATATCTCCCCGTTTTGTGTTCAGTGCTTCACAGCTCTGGCACAGAAACCTTTCTCCACAGGTGAGGGCCTATTTTTTCCACTTTCGCTCAAGTGTTCAGGGTCTGTACTAAGACATCTTCCTTTTTGTAGACAACCCAAGGATTTGGCCATTCATCTTCAATGATTTGTACCTTGTAAAGTTTCATACAGGACATGCAATGCTTACTCATCTTAATGCCTTTTTTTGTGAGTTGGTGAGACTTAATATTAGCCTTATATTGGTCTGCACAAGATGGTATGAAATCTAGTGAGAACAACTGCCAAATTGACAAATATAATAAAATTTTCAGTTTCCTTTTTCTGAAAAACCAAAATTTTCTTGATTCATGTTTGATGTGTCCCATTCAGTGTAGGAGGGTTTTCTTTTCACATATTAT